>NC_143193.1:45930000-47130000 GCF_051530095.1 Phoenix dactylifera
CCCCGGCCTCGGCCGAGATGCCTCGAGACGTCGAGATGCCCCGATTTATCGGGCTGAACCAATACGTTGGGATGTGGTCTTCATTGGCCCAACAAGCTCGGCTCATTCTTTATTCTTGGATTTCTCTGCCGACGTCCCCAAAGAACGGACTCCGAGCAGAGGAGCGTCTTCAGTCGCCTCGGCGCAGGGACGCACTTAGTACCAGGTACCCATTTATTTAATGTCTTTACATTATTTTATTCTTGGACTTTTCTCTGCCGACGTCCCCAAAGAACGGAGTCCGAGCAGAGAAGCGTCTTCAGTCGCCTCGGCGCAAGGACGCACACGGTACAAGGTACCCATTCATTTAATGTCTTTACATTCTCATTTATCTTTACTTGGATTCTTCTCTGCCGACGTCCCCAAAGAACGGACTCCGAGCAGAAAAAGCGTCTTCAGTCGCCTTGGTGTAAGAACGCTCACAGCACCAGGACGATCGATGACTGAACTACTTCCTTCGCCCGAGCCAAAAAGCAGCTCGGACTCGGAAGTCGGGGGGTAGTGTTGGTGGAAAAATGGACCACCCCACAAATGTAATTATAGCACCCAAATCCATCAGCAAGCTCGAGCTCATCCTAAGTGATCGAGCTCTTCCGCTCTCGAGCTCATCCTAAGTGATCGGGCTCTTCCGCTCGGGCTCTTCCGCTTTCGAGCTCATCCTAAGTGATCGGGCTCTTCCGCTCTCGAGCTCATCCTAAGTGATCGGGCTCTTCCGCTCGGGCTCTTCCGCTTTCGAGCTCATCCTAAGTGATCGGGCTCTTCCGCTCTCGAGCTCATCCTAAGTGATCGGGCTCTTCCGCTCGGGCTCTTCCGCTCTCGAGCTCATCCTAAGTGATCGGGCTCTTCCGCTCTCGAGCTCATCCTAAGTGATCGGGCTCTTCCGCTCTCGAGCTCATCCTAAGTGATCGAGCTCATAGACCAGAGAGCCGAGACCAGAAGGCCGAGACCAGAGAGCCGAGACCAGAGAGCCGAGACCAGAAGGCCGAGACCAGAGAGCCGAGACCAGAGAGCCGAGACCAGAAGGCCGAGACCAGAGAGCCGAGACCAGAAGGCCGAGCACAGCAGGCCAAGCCCATGCCTTAGCCAGATATCCAATTTCCACCTAACCCTCTAAGGGACCTGACAACTCCACTACAACCTGCCGCTATCTCCAAGCCATCAAGGCATAAGATCTCCGCAGGTATTCGGCACGACCTGCCATTAATGCATGAGACCCCCTCAAGTCTCCGATGCATTCAGTCATTTAATGAACACGGCTCAAGGCGATCTCCGGATCACTGAACCATCAAAGCGTATGGCTCTCCCTGACCGCCGGTTCACTCGGTAATAAATGCACTTACCATCCACGGACCCCAGGCCCACCACGGCCGGCGGTTCAACCACCCCAACAGGTCCGATCGACCGTGACAACTCCCTGGTTCCGGTCTGATTCGGCCTTATTTTCCGCCATGCCATTAATGGGCCAAATCGTGCCCAATTATTACAGAACGGGACAAACCTACTGTCACCTCCCAGGTAACCAAATCCTCCTATAAAAGGAAACCTGGGGGGAAGAGGAAGGGGGACTCAGACTGGACTCGGACTGGACTCGGACGGGACTCTGACTTTCTTTCCTGCTCTCTCCACATATTCGCCCCCTCTGACTTAGGCATCGGAGGGCCGGCGCCGGGGAGCCCGGCCACCGGTTCTTCCTGCAGGACTCGCACCCCACAGTGGAGGACGCCACCAGCCGGCGCACCGTCGACCACCCTCCCAGCGGCGGAGCTCAGCCCCTCCAGGAGGACGCCACCAGCCGGCGCACCGTCGACCACCCTCCCAGCGGCGGAGCTCAGCCCCTCCAGGAGAACGCCACCAGTCGGCACGCCGTCGATCGCCGCCCCTGCGGCGGAAGCCCCTCCTTCCCCTGGCTTCGCGGCGGCCCCCGGGTTCAATTTCCAGCAACATATTTCTCTAGCATTTTTTTATTATTGATCTGAATAATTTTATTTCTAATATGATTTTATATTTTTTAATATTTTATTAATTTATTTTTTTATTTTATAGCATGTCAGATAACAACACACTCGGGCTATAGAAAAAAAAAAAAAAATCAGTTTGATCTGGATGAGCTTCGTGCCCAAATCAGTCTCGGTAAATGCCCCTACCGGTTAGAACCCATCATGCGGCCAATTTACTTTATTCTTGTACTTTCTTAAAAATGCCGTACTAGAGGTGTACCAGGCTGCTGGAAATTTTGCTGGTCTTCCAGTTGGGCGAATGAAGCGAGCCTGACCTGGCTTAAAATGGCCTCGGACAAGACAACAAAACATGCGTGCTAGGATCGTGTCAAGCTGTAAGAACATCAATATGATCCAAGTAAAAAAATATTAAATACCATTTAATTAAAACCTACGTTAACAAGTCTTTTAAATTTTTGAAAATTCTGACCATCTTGAAAGCATTAAGAGTATTTCGCAACGGTGAAGAGTCCATAATAGCTTGCCGCATTTCAAGATCTGTGCAAGAAGAAAATTTGCCTACTTCAAGAAACATACAAGAAAAGAGAGACTGGCAGAGATTTTTTTTAGAAAGAAAGTTTTGTATGTGTGTGTTTGGAAAAGGAGTCCCCACAAGCTATTTATAAACTTTCTCCAGAGACTAACCGTTACAGTTGGTTACATCCGTGAATAGTTATCCCCCTATCAAGATGACTCTTCACCATTGCAAAATACCCTTAATGCCCTCAAGATAATTAGAATTTTCAAAATTCAAGAGACTTGACAATGTGGGTTTTAACTAAACAAGATCTTATAACATGCTCGCAATTTTAAGCTTTTCGTTTGAAGATATATACCTTTTTGTTTACTGAAACATAGAAGTTCTAAAAAGAGAGAGCTGTGCCCTGAATTGAGCAATCATCAGTTGGCTTTTCGCAATAAGCAGACAATATAGTATGTGTATATATGTATAATTTTGATCCTCCAAACTTTTATGGTGATATTTGCAATGCCTTTTAGCTTTTATAGTTGAAATGTTCTAAGCTTTAATGAAACAAGTAAATGCTCCTAAGTATGTTGATGGCCAAGCCTTCTTTGTTTATTACTATATCTCTTTTTTTTGGGTATAAGAGGCCGAAGCCAGGTGTTATATATGCGATGGTGAGTAGTACAAGCTAAGGAACCACTTTCCCTGAAGGATATACAGTAGGTAGCGAACCACAAAGGATAACAGGCAAATGGAATCGCCGTTTCCATGAGCAGGTGCATGCATGCACGTAGAGATGCTCGCCCATTCCATGCAAACATAAGCTACATCATTGAATTGCAAACAACTAGATTTCAAAGTTTTGGAGAAAATTTTCAATATGAAACTTTCCAATTAACACTTGGATGGATATCAGGATTGAAGTACATTATTGTATATAGTGATTTGATGCCTATGAAATGTTGACTGCAAGCAACAAATATTGAAGATTCAGCTACTACTAACAATCCTTTGATTTCGAGTCATTATCATGGAATGAGGGTCTTCAGATAGGTCTCTCTGGGGCATGCCATGCATCCAGGTCCTATTCTTAAGTTGGAGTGGGCTTTGGACTAGCAGGCTCCTGAGTTTTGATGTTTCTTGTGGACTGTGTTTTCTACACTGAGGATGAGTTCCTTCAAGGTTTAAAGGATTTGCAGATATGGGAGTTGCAAACATGCATGCTGCAAACTGGTCCAATGAAAGAGAAGTATTGGTTATATCTTATGAGATAGGGTCCTTAGAAGGAATGATCCAATTTTCTACTAGGAACAAATATTCATCAAATTTTGCCAAATTCCATTTTTTTTCTTCCACTTTTTCCCTTGCAAGTACACAGCAGTGGTATGTGTCCTGAACTTTGATTGGAGAACTTTTTGTGAGAAAAATTGAAAACTCTTAAATTCTGTCTTTGCTAATTGAAACTACAGAACAAAATTTCTTGTAAATTTTTTCTCAAAAGTGGTGTGTTAACTATGTCTCACTCAGGAGTTAGGCCTAGTTTTCGTTAGCTTTGCCAAACTAAATTGCAGTTGAGGAGCACCTCAAGATCCAAAACTTTTTAATCTGTCTTCTAATTTTTCCTTTGCTCTTCCTCCTCCCCCCTCCTCTCTCCTTTCCCTGCTTATTGTCCTGCCCTGTCTCCTCCTATAACTCCCCTCTCATATATATACCTTTTCTATCTGATTTTTAGCTTTTTTTTCAATATAATGTGTGGCTTTCCCTCTCTTTTTCCTTGGAAAAAAATAACAAGATCCACATTAAATAGAGGATCTTGGCATGAGCCGAGCCCTAATTGGCTCACTCTGGTGAGAGAACCTATTCGTTATAACTATTTTGGACAATAATTAGTAGCTTTGGGATGAAGCCCAGGGAACCATGAGGGTGCAAAGATGCCAGTGCTGGTGATGCCTAAAGCCAGCTTTTTTTTTCTTTTCTTTTTTTTTTTGGGCTTATTTTTTTTTTTTTATCCTCCCAAAGATAGATCCAGGTGGCTATCTAGGTTTTGGGTCCACTAAAATCCTTAAAACAATTTTAAAAGGCACAAATATTAAAAGACGAATATAGATCTAGGTTTTGAATGATGGGAATGTACGTAGTTTCTTCGCCCTTGTAAAGAAACATATTTTTTTTCTCATCCCTAAAACAAAGAGATTTTAACAAATTAGCCCTCCTTTTCCAACCCGTTACCGATCAACCTCAGAGTTTCCGAGGTTCACCAAAACCTTCTTCTTCACTCCAATCCCACACATCATGTGCACCACATGTTACCCATCTCACTTTATTCAAAACAAGTTTCCTTACTCCTAAAGGATCCCTTGGCAATGATTCTTTATTTTTTTATTATCAAAACGAGTTTTATAACTTTTTATACACGTTCTTCCCTAAACAAAAGTCTATTTTCGCTCAACAATTTTCTGTACCTTTATGTCTCTTTCAAATTTCCAACCTTAAAATTCTACAAGAGAATTGGACGACAACTTATTTAGGACCTGTTTGGATAATTTATTAGATCTCTGGAATTTGGAAATAGGATTTCTATTAATAAAGAATGTGTGACGTGACCGGTCTACATCAACAAGATCTCACTGATTTGGGATTCCAATCCCATGGTTCCCATTTGATTTGTACATGATTATCCAATTAGTCTTTTAAATCGAGAAATAATATATTTTCTTTATTAGAATATACATTGTATACTGTATGAACTTGAACCTATCATAAAAGGCTAATTCATTTAAGAAAATGCTCTACCTTTTAAAATAATAATAAAAAAGACACCATAAAAGCAAACGCGCAACACCAAAGCCATGGCAACTTTCCAGCTTTCACGCCATTACGCTCCTATGAGACAAAGAAAAGTATCGACCCCAAAAAGAAGGACTACAAATGTCTCCCTCCTCTTCCCCACTGCCCTCAGACGTCTATTGGCCGAAAGAAGCAACACCAAAGCCATGGCAACTTTCCAGCTTTCACGCCATTACGCTCCTACGAGACAAAGAAAAGTATCGACCCCAAAAAGAAGGACTACAAATGTCTCCCTCCTCTTCCCCACTGCCCTCAGACATTGGCCGAAAGAAGCCCAATGGACATGGACATGGTGCTCTTCGGCCTACGGGGTTTGAGACGGGTGACGGTAGTTTTAGGTCCTTTGAACTTGGCTGTGGCTGCCGTCGGCGCAGCGCTCTCCGGTCTGGCTCTCCGTCGATGCGGTGGCAGGGAGAAGGTTCCTACCATTGCAGTGGCAGTCTTTGCCATGGTCAGGATCATGGCGATGATCGGAATGGGGTTCATGCAGGCATTAACGGCGATCGCCATTGCCGGCCTGTCAAGGGACGAGCAGCTCCTAGACAATGATATCTACCGACGAGAGAGGAAGGTATATATGTACTCAAAAGATTTTTTTTTTTTTTGTCGTCGTCATCATCGGTCATCGTTGAGGATGATGATTAGCTAATGATATGGTTGTCTTTTGTCTGATTTGATTCTTGAATATTACGAGTCATTGATTTGACTAATGGTTTCAGAACGTTTTTTTAATTTTTTAGTTATTGTCTGTTGCCTTTAAGTATTTGCTTATATGGGCCTGGACATAATATAACGTAGATAGAGTTACAGAGCTAAGTTGTGAACTTAGGAAACATTATAGATCACATAAAAAAAAGGGAGACATTAGCTCATAATTGGTCACAGGAAAAATACAATTTTCAATTGGTTTTGTTAATTGTAGCATCCATGATGGCAGAAAATTGTCTCATAAAATAATAACATGTATCATTTTCGCATATTGCACTATAGGATTAATAAATTGAGAACAAACAATTAATCCATCCCATATAAGATATTTCAATATACTCATGCCATTTCTCCCTATGGTGCATGCTACATGTGTGTTTTAATGAAGTTTAATTTCTATGGTACTTCTTGTAAAAGGGATCCAAATCATTCTCAGTCCAAACCAGGGAAGACAAGTTCTAGCTCACTTCTTTAAGTATCCTCTTTTAACTTTTAACAATGGTGATATGAACATTAATTATTTTATATTTTGCTAAAGACGGCTTTGAGTTCATGCAAGCTCCCTAAAAATGTTTGGGAAACGCTTCAACTAATAAGGGACGAGGACCAGTTATTCTCCTCTATGAATTGCACTGTCAAGGCATAATTCTCAAGGGTTATTAGTTTGAGTCCTATGCTCCAAGAATGATACATCTAAGGTAAATTAGTTTTAATGATTTGGCACTTCACCCAACTGCACATTATACATGTGTGTATATATTATAGGCAAAAATGGACCAGATAATATCTTTCTAGATTTAATATTCGTATGCATATCCATATCCATTAAAAAAAGAGAGTAAATATGGATATATCTTATCTATATCCGAATATCCAATTCTATTTATCATCCTATTTAATTTTATATAACATTCATGAACTATTAAAATAATAAATAACCATATTAATAGACTATTAACTTGATTGGCTTTTTACTTGGTAATTTCTTTGATTCTATGGTCATAAATATTTATTATTTGACTTATATACATAATTAACTATATTTTCACTATCCGATTTGTATTCATATCCATATAAAATAAATATGGATATGAATTTTTGCATCCTACTAAAATCTGTATCTGTAACTATATTCATTAAAAAAAATAAATATGAATATGAATATACTAGTATCTGATCCATATTCGATCTAATTTTAGCTCTAATATATATATATAGAGATGAATGGTTGATTATAAGAGAGAAATCATGATTCTTGATAACTATAAGAGGCAATCAATCAAGATCTTCAACCCTTTGTTGTGCGGAGGATAAATTCACAACCAACTTATTTATTTTATATAAATTCATAGCCACCCTCCAATCCAAAAGTAACTTTAACAGCAACAAGACTGTAGAAAGAGTTCAGAGTTTGAGAATCTAGAGAGAGAGAGAGATTCAAGTGAAGAAGAAGATGCATTAAATAATATTATATGGCTAATAACTCTGCAGCCTCCATAGTGGATCGATAATTTTCTGCCTATTAGGCCTTTTGGAGTTCCTAAATCCAATCTAGATCATTCATCATAGTGTGATCCTTGTGTCGCATGGTTTTACCAACCACTTGAATCAAGCCTCAACCAGTCCATGACTCATTGCACTTAGATTACCATCGTAACAATCTAATATTAAATATTTAGAAGCAGGACCAACTTATTTATTATTTTTTTGTTAAAACAGATGATTCCTATAACTCTAGTATGGATATATCCAAAAAGATTGAAAAACAATACATTCCGAAGCATTCTAAGCAACTCTTTCTCTCCGATCCATAGAAAACCTTCAGAGTGATTAGCCACATACGAGGCCACCCAGTCCGCAGCCCTGTTAGCCTCTCTGTATGCATGCTTGGTCTAGAACACCATGCCACCACTGACAATGGTCCGGATAAATGTCTCAAAATGCCCAAAAAGTACTCAATCAGACCCAACTTAATTATTAGAAAACCCTTCTCAAAACCCGTTTATTTCGAATGGTTTATGGCGGATCAAGGAGCCCGACGATAGTGTGGGCGAGGGAGGGAGCTGTAGAGGTGTGGGATTTGTTATTAGAGATCACGATGCCAGACTGGTGGTAGCGGAGGGTGACAGGTCATCTACATATCTGTGGTGTACGCCGAGCTCCGCGCAGCTTGGAAAGGCATCACTATGGCGATGAGTGCTGGGCACGAACTGCATTCTCCTGGAGGGGGACTCGACTATAGTCATCGAGTGGGTCCGAGGTGAGATTGAGGAGCAGCTGCACTTCACGATAGCCGCCGACTACTGGAAAAGTATCGCTCCTACCTGGCTATACAAGTTTACCGAGAGGCAAACTGTGCTGCTGATTGGGTTGTCTTTTTTGCTGCTCATCACTTGGAATACTTTATCTAAGAGGATCACAAGTTTGCGCTGGAGACTTTTTGTAGTCTTTTATTTTTTGATATTATTAGCCACATTTATACCCATCGGGTGTGAGCCACTGTTGTATCAACAAAGAGCCCGAAGTTAGAACTTGCCGATCGATGCGTAATATGGGCCGGGCCTGTTCCGCGTCTGGTAGTGGTTGGCCCGATCCGGCCCAATTAACTCGTCCAGCCGGGCGAAGTTAGTTGAACTGTTCGGTCCTTCTCCCTGCATCTCCTCCCTTCCGGAAGACCGTGTCAGAATGCCTAAAAAGTACTCAATCAAATCGGGAATTCCCCTTCTCGTCCCCTGCCTCCACCTTCGGGCCCTCGACTTCTTCCTCCGCCTCTGGCCGCCGGCCGGCACCATGGGGGCAGATCTCTCCGCTGAGAGGACGACTCTGGTCTCGAGTTTCCGGAGGGTGCGGTGGGTCTCCCTTTTCTTGGGGATCTGGAACCTCGGCGTGGTTCTCTTGGGAGGGTTTTTGCTGCTCTCCGTCGTTTCCGGATGCTCCGGCGAGGAGAAGCTCCCATTCTCCGTGGTTTCCCTCGTCGCTGGCGTTAGGATCGTGGCCATGGTGGGCGCCGGGAAGGCGCAGCAGGAGACGGCAGAGACGATTGTCAACCATCCTATCGAGAGCTCCATCGCTGTTGATGCCGTGATTCGCCACGAGAGACGGGTATTCCATTTGGTCTCTTTGGAAAAAAGCCGATATTTTTGAAGGATCCTGACATGGGTTTTTTGGAATGTCAGCTCAATTTCGTGGAAAATGTGCCTTTGGGGCCATGATTTACCTATTAAATCCTCGATTGATTTGTTAATTGGATCTAATTCTTTGTTGGTTAAGAAAAAAACGAAACTTTCGCAGGCATTTGGAGATGGGTTTTGAAATGGCAGCCCAATTTCGTAGAACATATGAGTTTTGGGGTTATGATTTTTCTCTGGGACCTTCGATTGAATCCTCGATCAACCTCTGTTGACGGGATTGAATTGTCCGTTGTTAAAAAAAACAATCTTTTAAAAGATTCGAAATGTGTTTCAGTATGGCAGCTCAATTTTCTGCATAGTTTATGATTGGATTTCGACTTGTGATTGGCCTTAATCCCCAGATTAATTTGTCTTCTCTGGTTTGGAGTGATAGTTGGGAACAGTTTATTGGAGATGAGTCATGGTTTGGTCTCACTTTGGGTCTAGTTGGAAGGCTTAATTCATATGTCTTTGTGCATATCAGTCTACCTGCAGCTGAACTTATGAATTTCTAGTCAGTAAATGTCATTATGGTACCTGAATTATTGGCTATGTTTGGTGCAAATGTCATCTATGATAGCTTAATCTTCTAGTTGGTTTTCTTTATGAAGTTCTCTTTCTTGATGAGCAGATGAGGTATAAAAGATGGCTTTGGTGGACAAGATTTGGAATGGCAGTCACTGTACTCCAGTTTGTTGGAGCCGTTTATCTGATGTACATCATTTTCAGCGATTTTTCTTTTAAAGGAGGGTCTAAATCATGTTTTTTAGGTAATTATAGTACTACGTTCTTTTAATTTGGAATCATCTTCATTATTGATAGTTTATACTGTGAACCCCCACTCCCCCTCTCCCCCCACCCAAGAAAAAAGAAGAAAGGTGGGGGTGGGAGAGAGGGAGGGAGGGAGGGAGGGGAAGAGCTCTCTCTCTCTCTCTCTCTGCTGTAGCATATGACAGATGAAGAGATAAAGATGATATTGTGGTATCCAAACACGTTGCTGCATGAAAGAAAATTTTCATGGGAATACTTTGTATAGAGTATTTAACAAATCTGAAAATTAAGATTTTTAATATTCCACATACATATAGTTATACTTATCAAAGCAACTCCTTTTCTTGATGAGTATATCAAAGAAGCTCTAATATAGTATTTTAGTTTTAGAACGACCACATCCCTTTAGGAATATCAACAAGCAGCCAAGTGCATTTTACTCTGATTTTTCTTCCTGGATTCAATGTTTAACATTTGTAACCATACTAATTTAGTATTATCAACCAAACTGCAGATTTATCTGGTTCTACTCCAAAACCAATCCATTCATCTGAATGGTGCAAATCATAAATAAAAAACCTGAGCCTAAAGTCAGGCATAGTGAAACACTTTTTCCTTTTTTACGCAAGATAGAACTCGCTTTTCTACTTGTTATTTGCTATACTCTTTCGCTTTGCAAGCACCCTGGTAATAAAAGCATCACAATAATTTTAAATTCCATAAGTTGAGAATTCCTACAATAACCAAACTTATCTTTAATTGATGGCTTTGGTCTGTAAGCTAAATGACTGCATGAAATTTGCAAGATGTATGATGAACTACTTAACATATTCATCAAATTTTGCGTATGACACCAACTTTCACATATGCTCAATTGCACAAAGAAAATGCCAAACTCTTTGCTTCCACAAAAGAAGCCTCTAATAGAAGAAACATATAAAAAAAAGTGCTTTCAAATCTTAATAACAATCTAAAGGCCATGAAGAGGCCGTATCTTAAGTTCTGAAGGTATCTCTCAGTGACCATGGGCATAACATGTTCAGTCGTTGTTAGTTGCCAGTCTTGACTACTAATATTAAGATGGAGAATGCGGTATCTATGTTTTTTTAATGACAAGTGGCTTGTTTCCTGTGGTACTTCCATGATGACATATTGTCATATAACATGGATTAAGGATCTCTTACTAAGGATATAAGTGGTTCACGATTAGTGTGCAGATTAGCAGATATTAGGCTGTCATGACTTAAATATGGTTCTCACTTTTAATAGGGGCTAATGTCTATTTTGTTTGCTGATCTGCATGTCATTATATCGGATCTTATCACAAAATTCTGAATTCACTTTTTACTTTGTTGTGAAATGACATGCTATTTTGTTCAATGACTACTTTATTAGTATTTACCTCCATTCAGTGATTCTGCACTTAAATCCTTATTTATATTGTATGAATATTGTATGAACTAGATAATTTGTTTTTTTTTCTGATTTTTGATTGTTTGCCTGTTAACCAACCCACACAATATATACCTCTTTGATGATAAATTCTCTTATTATGTTTAATGCTCTTTTTACCTTGTAGCCAACATGATTATGATTGATTTCTTTATTGGCAATTCAGATCAGGATAAAACTAGTCGAGCATGGAAGCGGTTTTTGGTTGTTTCTTTTCTTGTCCTAGTATGGCTTGTTGTAATCATACAGTGCTTTACGGGTTCAGACATATTGCGATGGAGGTCATTTTATGCAACTCATGATACTGCATGGAAAGCTCATTACCGGGAGGTATTTGATCATGGAATTCGAGAAGCTTTGTGCTGTCTAGGACGTGTGAAATACCTGTAGGGTTCTTTCTGCATTTTGACTGCTATGTGACATTGATCTTGGAGTAACCATTTAACCAGATTTTATATTGTCCAATTCAGGAGCGTCTTGGAAGAAGATGAGGTCTACTCTGTAGCAAGGCTCTTAGGAGATCTTGTGGCATATCGTGCATCTGGAACTGGACATCTAGAACTCCTGACAGGTTCATTTCCTTCATGCGGTGTAGAGTTATACCGTTGATTAATCTGTGTGGCATAACCTTTTATTTCTCTGTTATTTTTCCCTATTTCACCTTTAAAGGAGCTGATTTCCTGATCAACATTATTGACAGGTCTGTAGATGCTCCCATTACAGTCTAGTGTAAATGTGTAATGCAAATTTTCCAAATCGCGTATAATATCATCTAAGCATTTAATGACCACTCTGGAAGAGATATAGTAAATTAAGAAATATGTTTGGTCTTAAGAGACTATTCAAGTTCTCATTTTTTTTCCATGTTCCAGGAATATTTTTTTCGGTAGACATTTATCAACTTATCTGTCTGTAGTATGGGACCCACACGTATTTCTAACAAAATGCTGCTACATAGATTTTTTTTTAACTGGAACAATACTTAAAAAAAAACATATATAATAGACTGGGGTGAAACCAAGGCTTAAAAGACAGTTTTAAACTGCTTCGAGGATCTACTCAGTAAAAATGGAATCAACTATCTATGTTGTCTGGCTGAAAAGAAATTTCTCATTTTAATCTCACCTTCCCCTTGGAAAGTAGAAGTTTAAAGAAACTATTTGGCCATAGGTCATCCTCTTCCAAAGTGGCTTCCTCTATTCGACTTGTAGATAAAACCTCAGTGAGCCATGCTGTTATCAGTGGGTTTTATCCTGTATGTTGATGGGAGAAATAGTTGCAGCAGTATGTCCTGGACTCTCTGATGACTATCAATATATGGGATGCTATGATCTGTTTCTAAGGTGATTTGTGGTGTCCCAAAACATCATATTTTTGGATAAATGGCTGATATGATATATCAAACTTCTTCTTTGCCCCTTTTGTGATGGTATCAGACAGATAGGTAGCGAGCATTCAAACACCCATCTATGTTGGCTTAGGCATGTATTATGTTACTTCACTTTTGTTGCATTCTGTCTCTTGTACCAATAAGATTTTACCTTCATGTATTCTATTTCGGCTATCATCCTCTCTCAGAGAATTCATAGAATAAAAAGTTCGATTCTTTCCTTACTCAAACATTCTATTTTTGAATGATGTCTTTATCGATCTTTGCTCTCTAATACATGTAATTCATCTATGCCTCACTCTAATCTGATACCATTCAACACATTCTTCTTTGACAGCTTTTTATTTTTTATGACTATTGCAACGTTTTAAATTACTTCTGCCTATGCTATCTAGGCGCCTGCCCATGTGGGGCTGCCTGACATCTGCACCCATAGCCGCCTTGATGTTTTGTATCAAGTTTGAGTATGGAGGATGAGATGATTTAGGAGCTACCAAGGAATGCCGTACCGGTCCGGTCCCTGACCGGTACCGGACACAGATGAAAACCGGTATTTTCTGGTTTTCTTCTGTGAACCGGCCGGTACGGAGACCGTACCGGCCGATACCGGCCGGTACCGCTTGGTACCGGCCTCGTACCGGTGCGAACCGGCCGGTTCGCACCGATACGGTGTTTTTTTTTTTTTGGGGGGGGGGAACCACAGCGCCTCGCTGTGGTTTTTAAAACCACCGCGTGGCGCGTGGTTTCAAGGAAGAAGTGGCCCACGGGCCACTTCTTTCGAAAACAAAAAAAAAAGCCGTTTTTTTTTTTTTTTTTTTGGGAACCACAGCGCCACGCGCTGTGGTTTTTAAACCACCGCGTGGCGCGTGGTTTTAAAAACCACGCGCCCGCCGTGGTTTTAAGGAAGAAAGCTGTGGCCGAGGCCACAGCTTTTTTTTTTTTTTTTTTTGATGGGAAAGAAAGTGGTCCGGACCGGTACGGTACCGGTCCGGACCGGCCACCGGTACGCCGGTCCGGACCGGCCACCGGTACGCCGATCCGGACCGGTACGGCGGACCTTGGGAGCTACGGTTACATTTTGCTGAGTTGGTTTTTCTCATTGACTTATTACATCTTATTCAGTATGCTATGATCCATTTTTTGATTGAAACTATCTTTTTATTTTTCTCCATATATTTATTAGTTTTTTGAATTTATTATTCTTGGGCTGCCTTGACCTCTAGGTGCTTGCCTAGGTACCCATCTATTACCTAGATGCTAGGTGGTCTATTATGGATTTGAAAACACATTAGCAAATACATTATAAAACACATCCAAGTGACTCTTAAATGACAATTTTTCTTGTGAATTTAAGTCAGTCATAGCAACTATTCCGAGCTTCGCACACTACAATATCAAGGGAATAATGTTTTTCTTATGGATAGGTCATGTTTATCTCGAATTTTCTTTGATAAAGATGTTTTCATGGTTGAGGCATTATAATTTGAAGCCTGGATTTGTTACAATTTTTTACCAGTATAATTTCACCACTGACAACGTATTCATTTGCCAGTCGTATCAAATATAGGACTTTAACCATATTCTATGTATAGTAAGCTGAGTCAAGAGTGCTAAGTCATGTGTTCACCAATCTGGTGGTATAATCCCCCAGGTAAGGCATGATTTAAAACCCAAATTGATATACAGTGAGAAATTTTTAAGGCTTTCTAATGAATGCGAGACCTTGCACTCTTTCTCTTGTCAGCCACAATACTTGTTCTAGCTTCTTGAAATATTATTCTCTACACCAAAGTTTTTCATATACTAACAAAACCATCAGATAATGTGGAAAGCTTGTTGGTTCATGAAATCACCATGCTAGCTTTGACACCATGCTAGGTTTTGGAGTAAGAATCTCATTAAGAAACTCAGTTAAACTAAAATTATCTTCCATTTTGAGATGATGAAGGGTTTTGAGGAAATGTTATATGTAACTTCCACGTCAGTTCGTGTATCTGCATGAGGGTTGGATAGAAGAAAATGAGAAAGGACCATGTCAAATTGATGGTGAGGGAAGCATGACCTCTGAAAGTTGACTGTATATCGCAGCTATTCTGGTGGGAACTGTCTATGAACATGCTAGGCTATTTCTTTAATAGGTGTATTTTGATAGAATTAAACAATTTGCTTGTCATGGATCAGATTGATATCAATGGCCTGATGATGCTAAGTTTTCTTATTGTAATTTGCCTTATTTTGTATGTGGCACTAGTATTATGAGCCGTAATGCCTTGTCTTGGTGCATGCAGTAAATTTTGGTATTATCAATCATCTCATGACTCATAAGTCTTCTAGTTCACTAAAGGTGATAATTTAGTTCATGTGGTTGTTTTCAGTATCGCACGCAGATCAATTTTCCTCTTTCATTTTCACCCTCTCCTCATTTCATATGCCATCATATTTGAATTTTTATTAATCATCACTTCGCCTTATTTCCCATTTCTCACCTCATTACCTTAAATTAGACAAAGTTATGTATGTGAACAAATGAGGTATGCATGGATGCATGCAAGGATCACTGTGCTGGTACCGAGGCCCATACTGGTTGCCCGTCAGCACGGTTCAACACACCCCTGTGTCGTTCCAAGCCGGGCCACGGACACTGCAGAGAGGGTGGGGGAGATGGAGAATGGGAGAGGGGAAAAGAGAGAGGGGAGGGGGGGGGGGAGGGAGGAAGGGAGGCAGAGGGAAAGAGGGTGGCGGATGGTCGGAGGAGGCCAGCTAAGGGCCGGAGAGAGGTGCAAAGGAGCAGAGGAAGTGCTCCACCCTCCCTTTTTTGTTTCAGTTGAAATAGGAGTCTTGGAGGGGGGGCCCTTTTTTTATTTTGAAGAAGATAAGTATAGTCAGCAACCCTCTTGCCGACTTCACTTAATTTTTCCAAAATAAAAAAAGGCTTTTATGATAAGTAAAAGCCCACATGCTCCTATGTGTCACAATGCTTAAGGACCAAATCCCGTTTACAAAAGAGTGAATCAATTGAAATGCAGTGAATATGACAACGATATCAAGAGGTAGTTATTATTTAGGATAGCAAAAGGTTTGATTTCCTTCAAAATGTCCTGTTTGGAGATGGACATAGTGATGAGGACAACAACTGAAAAGGGTTTTGAGGCCCTGGTCAAGGTTTGCTACTATTAAGATAATGAACTTTGTTTCTCTTTTCTATCTTGTCATGTAGATAAATCTGTAGCAAATATGGTTGCTATTGACTGTTACTTGTGAATGTATGTGGTTGAATTTGTCCATAAGATAATTTGAGTAGAGATACTTTTCTGCCATGATTTATTAGTAAGATTTTCTTTTCTTGTATCTGGGAATAATCTGCAAGGAATCAAAAATTGTTTGCAGAACTATGAGTGTCACAATAACTAGGCTGTTATAAGACAAAACAAGAAATCTTTTAAAGTATACATACTAATACTTTGAAGGAAAAGAGTGGGGTTAAAAAGAGTTTACATTTTAGGTTTAGCCTAGTCCATCTCTAATTCGGGTTATGTTTCCTTTCTGCAAACAATGCTTCGCACATGTTAATGCTTCCTTTATGCATGTGTACTACTCTATAGCTTCATCAGTTTGCTACTTTCTATAGGCTATCCCTAACAATCAGATTCGGGTTATTATCTTTTGTCATGCTGTGTAACAGTTGGTTTTCTTCCCAGGATTGGCTCTATTGCAGATGCATAAGCAGTCACCAAAATTGTATGATGAGCTCATTGAGGCATCTGATGAACTTATTCAAGAAGCTGCAGTCTTGCATCTGTTTGCTGAAGCTGCTTACACAGTTAAATCTTAATTTTTTTTTATTCCATATCACATTCCATTGATGGCATCTTACTAGATTACAGTCTTATTTCAGGGACCACTGCTTGATTTTGGAAGGAATCCAATATTGTTTCCTTGTGCATGGCTTTATAGGCAAGGGGTTTTAACTCCCTGGACTCGCAGCAGGTTTCCATATACCTGTTATCATACTAGCCATTTATGGCCATGCATATAAGATTATGAAGAATTTCTGAATTGTGACATGAGTATGCTTACATGTCTTCTACTCATGGTTTGTTTTACATCATTAGGTAATGCATATTTTCACCTCTGGGGCTTATATTGTGTATAGATCTTTGATAGAATTAAGGGATCATTATAGTTGCATATAAGGTTGTTGCCTTCCTTTTTTGATGTTTGACTTTCTTCCAATTTTCTGACAGATGCATTTCTAGTTAATGTTAACTAAACAAGAGCTACACTATATAGGTATTTGCCACTGACTCTAGAAGTCCATCATGCGTGAGCCATCCATTGCTTGGGCATCTTCACCATAGGGTTGGTTCTCCACATTTGCCTCGCCACGCATGTTCCCTGATTGATCTGTTTGAACATTGGAAATGGAACTTTGCTCAGCTGTTGGGAAGGTTTTCTGGTTCTTTAAGCATGTTTCATCATAACTTTTCACTTCCTCTTTGATATCAGAGTGGAGTTACTTTATGAAACAGCATAGAATGTGATAGTACTAAATACGAATTATCAGCTCCCTATAGCAATTGCAATTGAAGTTTCCAATACTGCAAGGACAGTACTGTCCTGTTCTGGCAAGTTTTTGGCACTGCTGTGTAGTGTATGTGGGTGTTGGTACAGGATGTGCTCCCATACCATGTGTTAGTACCTTGTGCTATACCGTTCTAGCAAAAAACTGGCACGAGGTCCAGTGCTGGTATTTGAAACCTTGAATTGCAAGATGTGAGGAACTCTTATAGTATGTGTTTGATGTGTATATATAATTACATGTCCACTTATAATTTCCATTCATGAATTTGAGCTTATTTGTGTTCTTAATGCATAACAAAGTCTCGTGATAGGTTAATTGAAAATATGCAAGGTAAATTGGTACCCAATAAAGTATCATTGACTCACATATATAGGATCATTTATGATGCTAGGTTTCTAGAAAATAATATCAAACTAATTATTTATTAGAAACCTCTCTATATACTAATATAAATTAGTTGATATTGATTTTAATTTAATAATGGATCAAGTTTTGCATACTTTTAGTGCTGGTTGTATTGTTTTTGACAATTGTTTTTTGGTGCAACTGTCTGGTGATGTCAGCAGGATGCAGCAAGATAAGCATTCTAGACTGGCTACCAGCTGACAATGGCATTACGTGATACTTTATTCCTTTGCTAGACCTCGAAATCTCAAGTATGTAAATATATGACTTTTGCCTCGTTGTTGACCATTCTAATGGTTTCTTTGTGACCCTTCTTTACCCATGATATGGTGTAATTAGTTATTACATCTTCAAGAAGGATATCCATTACCATCCAGACCCCCATAATGGCTCAAACTAGCATCTTCTACAATCTACAACGTCAAATTAAATGATACAAAAGCCTTTACCACCTTGTCATCTCAAGTTAGCATCAGATTGATTGGGAATCTGCTACTGAAATGTGACACTAGTAAGGCTTTATATCCATTTTCGCATATCAGGACTTATGAGGTTCATCTTTATCTCATAAGGTTTTATGAGTTCCAGCAGAGCTCATGAACACTGCTATGACATAATAGTTGGTCTACTCAATTTAGTTTGTTGCTAATTTAGGAGTTTCACACTCTTATGTTCGATAACAAGTAAGAGCTTTAGGCTATGGTTCAGCCAACTTCTTATTTTGTGTGGTATTGTTTCAGTTCTTGTGGTCCATTCCTATTTTTATTAGCTATTATGGCCATTCATCCTCAAGATGGCTTATCCTCTTGTCTTAGCTTTAAGCATCACTATATATTCAGGTGTTTTCTTATTAATCCCAAGCATCTTTCTTGTTCTTCTACACGTTGGTGGTCATCTTGAGAGTCATGCATATATTGATGCTTCCCCTAGAGCTGCCTACCTATCTAATCGGGATAGTGGAGTTGTTGTTTCACATTGGATATGGTTCTGCTGTTTCACCTTGTTACTATGTAATCACATCTTGTGTCGTGCCTGTGTTTCTTATGTTTAATTCTCATGCTTCTATATTTTAAAATGTTCTTTCTGCTATTTATGCTCATTGAGAGCCCTGAACTCAAGATTCATCGTACTATACTGAACCGGGTGATATAGGGTGTGTATAGATTTGGTACAGGTATACGATGCAGGGGACACTTAATATGTCAAATCAGCTCCGTACCGTACCATACTGACACAGTGATAGTGTGGTGCCGGTATCGGGCCCAATACCGAAACAGCATACTTTGTCTGAATTTTTAAGCGGCGGTTCATGATGAGAGTGGTAGAAACAATGGTTGAGGAGCTTTAGGCTTTTGTAATACTTGGGAGTTGGGATCCTACACCCTTGTAGCTACAAGTTTTTTCTATTACTGAATACTTATGTGAAGATATGGCCTACAATTTTAGATCTTTGAAGTTGTATAAAATTGTCTTATCATTTGTGGCTCGAAAAAACGAAATTGTAGCATTGATTTGGAGACCTTCAGCCATGTAATGCGGATGGTTGTTCTCTTCTCCTATCATTTTTTTTTTCTTTCTATGAGCTAACTTAAGAGGTGCATGTGCTACCTCCTCCTGGCCTTCATGCCTCTTTATCTGCATTGAGCTATTTTTGGGATCATGGATAATATATGCTGTATTTGTTTTTGTATATTTGTTGTGTGCATGCATAAAGTGATTTTTCATACACTACAGAGTTCGCTTTGGGAGGGACCTAGCATTTATATTTCTGTATAATGAGTTATTTCTTTTCATTAGTTATTCATGGTATTTTTACAAAATTTCATCACTTCTTGCATTAAAAAGTGAAAATTCGTATAACCATTTTTTAGCATGTTGATTGAGCCTGGTTTCTTCCCAATTGATTAAGGTGTTATAATTTTCTTCCTTCACATTTTGATAAAGCTTGTCGCTATAATATGTGCACCTATCATCTTTATTTCATTTTGCACCCTTGACATTTTAGGGTCCATTTGGTATTGTTTTATTTTCAAAAATCCAAGAAGAAAATTGAACTAAACAAATATGTTTCAAGAAAACTATTTGTTTCTCAATTGTCTGTAAAAACTCAAGAGCTTTTGGCGGCAAAGGTTTATTGCTTTCAAGAAAGGTGACAATAAAGAGTGAGGAACGGAGAAGTTCTATGCATTTGTAGGGGAAAACATAAAGAACAACAATATTATGAAATAGGCCTTAGTTTTTCTTTTTTTTTCTTTTCTGGGTGGATTTCCATGTATTCTGTGATTTTTTCGTTTAATCTACAACATTGATTTCATGAAGCCTTATTCTTTCCCTATCACAAAATGTCCTCTTTTCTTTATTGGCATATTATTACACCAGTATGATCATACTTTCATTTGTGACTGCTCATAATCTTTTTTTTTAGGCGTCCTGCACTTGAAGGTGATAACTGGTGGCGAGGACATGCTGCAGCCTTTCTAAAATATGTTAATCTAAATCCAGAAGCTCTTCGACAGGGGCGTGTTAGTCAAGTAATATTTTAACTATCATGCTTTTATTAATAGCATTCATGAAAGCTAAGATCTAATAAGTAATAATATGAATTTAGGTAATAGCTCAACTTCTTTGAGGCCTATACATAGTCCATGGTTAAAGTAGTCAATCAGTAACTTGAAGTAACAAGTACTCACACCTTAAACTTAGGTGTCATCAGAGCAGGTACATAACCTTAATGGAGTTGTGGATTTGCTTTAGTACAACTGTCACAGTGCCAATAACATTGAAAACATATGCGTGCTTTGAAATGTGTACTGTATGCTATCAAATTTTAGAGTGTCTTTATGTGGCAACTTTAAAAAATAAATGCCATTGTCCTCATAATGCCAGGGAAAGAGTCAAGACCCAATAAAATAAAATAAGAATAAGAGGTGTAAGTTGTGATGTGGGAAACATTTCTGTTCCTGTTCAATCTTTTCATGTTAAGTTTCAAGTCTAAATAGTTGTGGAGTTTGGTTTTGGTGATGGATCATAAGATTTTCAATGTCTTTCAGTAATGTTAAATTATGAAAAGATTTGAAACCTGAAAATGAAATTTGATTGTAGATTAGAAAAATGAACATCAAGAAGCAATCACATAGAAACATGAGAGGTTTACTTTTGACCATCATAAAGTTATATATAGCATGTCTAATGAAAGCAACGTCATATCTAGATATTGAAGATATTTTTGTACTATAACTTCAATATATCATAATATCAATACAAAAATTCCATGAGCTAGAACATTGTAGGAATAAAGAATCATATCTTGACAAATGATTTCAAGAATATGAAGATTTGTCTCTTGCTTTTAACTCCACGAACACCAAGATTTGCCTTTAGTTTTTGGAAGTTGAAACTGTAACGATGTTGCTAATTTTACTTGCTTGAGGCTTATTAGTGAAAGTAAATTATTCTAACGTCAACTAAATCATATGACTACCACATGGTTTAATTTATAAAAAAATGATCAAGTTGGATATTATGATATGAATCGCATGTCCTGCAGTACAGATCTAGTTCTTATGTTCCCCTCTGATATTGATCCAAGGATGATACTCGGATCATTTCTGGGTTATAAGATTCTGACAACAACACTCTGCTTTTCTTTTTTTATTATTTTAGCCTATTTTTTTAATTCATTTTGGAATCTGTCATAATGTAAAGTTCTATTTCTAAAACGTTTTTAACTCATACCTGCATGAACATCATTGTAACCATCCTTTATGCTCCATCTGTGGACTTAGCTGGGTATCAAATGTAGGAAGTCGACCCAAATTTTTATATGATGTGATGTAAAACCATGATTATACACTTGATTTGCTTCTTCTGCATCTATGTCCCTTGCTTTATTTTAGAGAAGATGGTGGATTTTCTACTAAATTATCCTTCAATCGCCAATTGGAAGTGCCAAAGATTGTGTTGAAATGGTATAGGTAGAAGATGATCTCTCTTTAAATGTGATGTTAAGGGATTTCTGTGTGTCTAGCGCAAGCCGAAAAGAGTATATAGTTTTAAGTTTTAACTGTTGTAGATACCTGAGACTGACTGATAATTATAAATTGGATGGCACAACATCTGCACTAAGCTATCCTAGATCATGTTGAAATGGCATTACTAGAAACTTAGTTCTCTTTAGACATGACTTAAGAGATCTTTATCTGTCTAGTGCAAGCAGAAGACAATATATAACTTTAACTATCACAGATACTTAAGACTGATTGATGGTTCTAAATTAGATGGCGACAAATCTGCACTATGTTATCCTAAATTGTCTCAAAATGGCATCACTAGAAAATTAGTTCTCTTTATACATGATATTAAATGTGTTTGCATTTAGCGCTGGTAGAAAAGAACTGATTGCTTATTCTATTTTTTCATAGATATTTGACACTGAGATAATAACACATCTTCACTATCCTTCCATGGCTGATTGGAAGTACCAAGGTTGTGTTGAATAGGCATCAATGAAGATAACATTTCTCTTCTTGTGATGTGAAAAGTTGTCAACTAGTGCAGGCAAAAAACAATTTATTCTAATTGTCATAGATACTTGAGACTGAAATATATCTACTGTACATGACATGTCTTCTTATTCTTAAAGGGTTCCTTAATTTGATGCCGTTAATCTGTCTCTGAACCTCTTTTCTCCTAAAACCATGAATACCAAGGAGTTTATATACACCTTCAGCTTGTTCTATGTTTTGTTTTTAACTTTTTATGCTTGTATACAAAATGAAATATTTTGTGCTGTAACTTTGTCTTATGCAGTAAACATATTTTTCTTATGTTGTTAATTTTAGTTTAAAATATTCTTTTCTAAGCTCTCTCCATAATGTATCTGCATTAGCCATTAGAATATTCTGCATTAGAATGTATCTGTAAGCTCCCTCCAGAATATTTTTCTTATGTTGTTAATTTGATGTATCCTACTTGCAATTTTGCCTCTGCCACTTTTTTTGCCTGCTAAAAGTTCTCAATTTGACTAATATACTGGTAAAACGTTTGCATTCAGGTTTACTCCACACTGTTGAACTTGGTATTGAATTAGGCTTCATATCTGAGGTCTACTATTTGATAGATAACTAGTATCTCTAAATTTTAATACCATACCTTACTCCCTTTTTTGATCATGCAGACAAAGCGTGAGGCTGCTTACTTTGTAGTGGTTTTGCATGATCAAAGATCTATAGTCATTGCCGTACGTGGAACTGAAACCCCTGAAGACCTTATAACCGATGGCTTATGTAGGGAGTGTGCTCTTACCATGGAGGATTTGGATGGACTATTAAAGAAAGTCTTCTCTCTCTCTCTCTGTGTGTGTGTGTTTGTGTTTGTGTGTGCATGTGTCTCTGGATATGTTATTCATGTATAGTAATTCATATTGTATAGAGGTTGTATCAAATGTCTTCATTCAGAAGTGATAAAATTGCATGTATTGAAAGGTTTCTACTATTTTTTGCATAGTCTTAGATGTAAACTCTATGATAATTGGGCTTTGGCTGTGGTCATGAATCTATCTGATTTTTGGTGGTGATGGTGCACCTACTTAGGATTATAGGATCTAGGTTTATGAGGTGAAATAAAAGGTGGTTTGCAGACTAGGATGTTATGTAATGTAGCAGAAGAATAGAGGAGGCATTTTTGGCATAGCTTTGGTGGGGAAGGAAGATGATATGGAGGATTTGTCATCCAGTGTTAACTCCTTGGCGGTGGCGGTGATAATTTGAGACCTGTGTCAAGTCAGAGGGGAGAGAAAGGGAACCTCAAGGAGAGGGGGATAATTGAGGGCCTTGATTGGACAGGTTATTGCACTATGCAGAACATGGTATGCTGTACCGGTCGGTACCGGGCGTACCGTACCCATACCGATGGGTATCGGTTTGGCGTACCGCATACCGTACCGTACCGACACTCGGTATGCCTATCTTAGTGCGGCACTGGTACGGGGTTCGGTACCGGTACGGCGAACCTTGATGCAGAAAAGATAGGTTGGAAGAAGAGGGCTGTAGAAGGGGGATAGGAGAGATTCTGGAGTTGATTGCATCCTTAGGGCTTACAGTTTTCAAAGTTTTAGCTCTAATTCATTTGCATAGGTGGAATCTTAATAAAGTTGCATTACATTGAGAAATATACGAACCTATATGGCTACATTGGCGAATGTTAGATTACGGGTTGTATTGATAACACATTGATTAATGATCAAACTCTTCTACGTGTTAACTTAAATCTTATTTAAGAAATTCAGTTTGGATAAGACTTGCTCACTTTTTTATATAGTTAAGGTAAATCAGGTGTCAAACCAATCAGTTTGCAGCCTGGTTATACCATAAGCCAAAAGTATTTCTTTTGTGCTGTGAACTTGCAATGTCAGTTGAAATTTGGGTAAGTTAATTGAACTACCAGGATACATTGTTTGTAGGCATTGGATTTGATGTCAAGTAAGTAAATTTTACTAATAAAATATCTCAGCTAAAGTTGTTGCGCATCATAAGAGTTGTAGATTTTGCCACTGAAGTATTAAACTTCAATAGCTTTCACTTATGCTATTGCAAATTACATGTCATTGATAGTAATAATGTTGCTTACCTTTGTACTGTTTCTTGTTAGTTTGATCTTTTGATTTGTCTTTGATTGAATGGCATTTGATTCCACCTTCTGGTTAGTATGTTCCATTAGAGGGTTGCTTCTATTATCTCTAGTTGGTTCTTGCATGTTCACTGAGGTAGCCTTTCTCTGGAGTCTGGACATTCTTTTGTTCATCGTCCATTCCATTCAAGTGAACTTTAAATTAGTGTTTTTCACTTTTGCAGTAGCGAGCATGTACGCCCAAGTGTGAGACAAAGAGTTCTCTCCTCTTTTCCACATTATGGACATGCAGGGATTGTTGAGTCTGCTCGTGAGCTTTTCATGCAAATTGATGGTCACCCTGGAGTCAAAGGTCAGGATTGTAGTTGTATCTGTCATCTACCTGTGCTTAATTTGTTTCCTTCATATTTAGCACCTTTGCTTTCACATTTTATTAGGTTTCTGAAGTTCATTACTTTCATATGCCTTATTCAAAGAGCCCATTAGAAAGTAATATTTTATTAGTCTTTCTTAGAATTTCTACAACTTTTACTTTCATCCAGAGAATGGCTTATGTAGATTGAATTATACAGCATGAAGCGGTAATCTATTAGGGCTTTGTGATGATCCAGACTACTTTTGTAATTTATAATTTTTTTAACCATGTGGTCCCTTTTAACTTAATGATGCTCATTGATGTTAGATGTTTTTACTGATCCATAATTAATCTACATAAAAGGAAGTGCTGTCTCAGAATATATTTAGTTTTTTTAATCTGATAAAGAAAAGATAATCTTGGAATATTTCAGGGTTTTTGGAGTGGAATGGTTACTACTCATTTACTGCATTCTTATAATTAATTTCAATAATATGGTGGTAGATTATAAAGATCTTCATGGATTAGCAAGAAAAGAAAAGGTTTAGCTAGAGACAAATTATTGAATTCATCATCTAGCTTTGTCAATTGACACTTCCCCCTCTTTGACTGCATTGCATAACAAATGAATACCTATCATGCAAATGTTGGAAGTTGTCTATAAATATTCAAGGTTTTAAAAAGCAGCAGCTCTTTGCAGGTTGAGGTACTTCATAGCCACATATGCAATATGTTGGTGCATGTGCGAGCACCTATGCAGTTGGTATCTAGAGAAGATAAAAATAAATATAATTCATAAAGTTAGATAAAATAAGTTAAAATTCAGAAATCAATAAGTAATCTCAAAGAAAATAAGAAAAGTTATGTCTACAGTTCCTTATTTTATTTAAAAGACTATCTTAAGTATGACATGTTAACCTAAGAAAAATATCAATTTTTTCCTATAAACTATGCTCAAATTTTAGGTACACTGATACAAGGTACACCGTACTAGTATTGGTAGGCGTACCGGTCGTCTATCGAACTAGTACGGTTCCGGTTCGGATCGGTTTAAATCGGTACCGAATTGGCCAGCTCTTCTCTGCGGAAGCGGGTGCGTCCAGCCGGAGCCGGAGAAGAAGAAGAGAAGGAGAGAGCGAGTAGGGGAGGGAGGAGAGCCCCCCCCCCCCCCCCCCCCCCCCCCCCCGCCCCTCGCCCCTTTGCGGGTGGCGAAGGCCTCTCCTCTCTCCCCCACTCGCTCTCTCCTTTTCTTCTTCTCCGGCTCCGGCTGGGTTTGGTATCTATGGGCTCTGTACCGGTTTTCACAGCTGAACCATACCGGTCAGGGTCCGAACCGATACGATACATGCTTAACTGGCCGGTACAGGCTGGTTCAACATACCATGCACTGATACAAAGAATAAATTTATAAAATACAAAATGATGAACAACCAAAAGAACAAGCAGCAAGTTTGCATGATTTAAAATAAAGTGGAAAGTATGTAGCTAATAAATAAAACGTGTAGTATTTAAGCTACTAATTTTCAGGAAGACGGTTCATTCAATTGGAACAATCATGAGCCTAGGCTGCTTATATGAGCCACTTGGGCCTATGTAGGTGCCTAATGTCTCATTATGTGTTCTATCCCCAAATGGTTCAGTCACCAGGTCGCATATGAATATGCGGGTGCCTAAGCGGACACATGAACCACATTTTAGAAGAGACATACTTTACCATCAGCAAGTAAAACATATTCATGTTTGACATATGAAATGAAAATGATGGAACTTTTTCATGATTCTCATTTGCACACCATGCCTTAGCACTTAACATACACATCTTATGTTTGTAACATCACTTGTACTTCATGTATCTGCAGATGACTCATCATCTGAAGTGTCTGGATTTCTCTCTTCTTTGTTGGGAGTGGGATGTGAATGTCATGGATATCAAGTTCGCATTGTGGGGCATTCTTTAGGAGGTGCTGTTGCTACACTATTGGGGCTAAGGGTAAGCACATATTTGGTTCTCTTATTTCCTATATTATCCGCCATAATGTTGCACTATATTGGCATAGTGAGTTGGGCTGTTTAATCTATATTTTCTTCTTCTGTGGATTTTAAAATTTTTCATTTATGCTTTATATCTTTTCCTATAGTCGCAACTTGGCTAAGCTTATACTTTCATATTAGCTAACAAGCCTTATACAATTTGTTCGTTCATATTTTTCTAATAATTCTGAACCCTATCATAAGCTTTTGCATGTGACAATAGCAAGCACGCCTTATCCATTTGGGATCTTATATCTAATTTCCTGGAAATGCTCATACTTCAGTCTGTATTTGCAGGCTCAATTGAACTGTATCCTCCAAAGTCTCGGTTTGATTATAGATCACTGTTAAGGAAAGAAGTACTATTTATCATCCATAAAACAGCTTTATATTTTTAGTGATCATGTTATTCTTAGCCTTTCGATTAACATTGTTGTAGGAGTATTGTGCTTATAAATACGTAGTCCGTTTATGGTCAAAAAATTCATTAAAAGGATCCTTGAATACATAATCATATGATCTCAAGTTCTCGACTATCATTAAGTCAGCCATGAGGGGAGTTTGTATAATGATGACCCAGTGGATCATGTCTCCACCCCCACACCCCCACACCCCTCAAAAATAGTTCAACCAATCCAATATCCACTTCATTGGTGTCAGATTTATTATTATTTTTTAATACCAATGCTAGCTTATTTGTCTTTTCTCCAACAGTCTATATGTGATTATGTATTTATTGTTCTGGTTCAAAATGAAGCTTTTATGCTTAGTTGGTTCTATGTACAGCAGAAACTAACAATCAAGCATCGTAAAAGAGATTGAAATACCTAAAGATAATAAAGATGAACCTTTGATAAAAGTACTTCTATATAAAATTATCAAACTACTTTCCTTCTCGGTTTTAATATTTATTCCATGAAGTAGATTCTGGCTCTTTGATGTAGTGTAAGTTTTCCCAACAGCTTAGTTTGGGAAACACCCAAAACCAAACTGCAAAGGTGACCAGAACTGAACTACTTAGACCTGAATTAACATTTAACCATGGTCACCAACATTGACACAGGACATTGTCATAGATTTTGTCAAAAATGCTACAAAGATGAGCACAATAAGTGTGACTGAAGATCAAATTTGTGTTAAATTTATTTTATTTATTTTAGAGATGTCAATGTACATTTGTTCTTTTGCATGATGATGATGTTTTTCTCACTTGCTTTTTGAGTAATCTGAAATTAGAACTAGCCATTTTCTTACCCATCTACCTTTTATTTCAATCTTGTTTCAACCACTATCGGGATAAACTTTTCCAATGATTCGCATAGAATAACAGTAACTTAATTAAAAAGACTCCAATTCTGGGTCCAAAAGTTTCTGTTGAGCTCTTAATTGCTATGCACCATAGGACCACTTGTGGTCCTTTAGTCTAATGTATGTATTCTACAATCTGAATTAAATGCCTGTGCATGTCCCCAACTCTTTTGCTTTTGTGATATCACAAATTTCTTTTCCCCTTCCCAGCACCTACAAGGCTACAAAGTACCCTAAGAGTTTGCATACACCTATTACCATGTAAATCACATGCTTACTAATAAGTCCAAATGTTCTCAATCAGTATCTAATATTAAATAAGATTTGTACTGCTTTATGCTCATGCACTATAAACTTTGTGTATGGCCTTTTAAGTTTATTTTATAGATTACAAAAATATATTTATTAAAAAAAAATTTCTCACCATATCAGCTATTATTCTTGCAGTTATATCGACGATACCCCAACTTGCATGTATATGCTTATGGAAGCCTCCCTTGTGTAGATTTAGCTTTAGCTGAAGCATGTTCAGACTTTGTTACTACGTGAGTGTGTTTGACATTCTTTATTTTAAGACAATTTATTTCATGCACCATTTTCTTTAACTAATATGGTCTGATCATTCTTTAACCTTTTCCAGCATTGTATACAATGATGAATTTTCTGCACGCCTTTCCGTTAACTCGATACTCAGGCTTCGTGCATCTGCGATCAAAGCTCTTTCAGATAATTCTTCGGCTGATTCAGCAATGATACAGAAGCTTGCCTGTAGAATTCTTCGTTTAAACAAATACCATGAGAATGGGGAGCATTTTGATGCATCTTCTCCATCTTATAGACCAAGTACCATGAGAGTGGAAGAAAGTAAAAGTATATATAAAAGAAGGCCCTTTAGGCCTACCATTGAAGGTGGGATGCTTTTATGCCTTGGTGAAGTTGCATGTATGAGGAACATGTCCACAAATTCAAATCAACATTGCTCACCTGTAATGCATACTTGTTAGCTGTTGCTCAGTAATATATCAGAACCATGTGTTTTCTGATAAATGACCTTGTATCTTGCTCCAGGGAGCAGCCAGCCTGATCAAGAACTGCATGATCCACATCAGGAGGAGGCTTCCTTATTTGCCAATTCAGGCTCTGAAATTCTAAAATTTGGTGGCAACGAGTATACCAATTATGATGTCATTATAGATGGTCTTAATGAATGTAACTTTAGGGAACCGTGCCTTGAGAAATCTGATGTCATTTTGTCATGTGAGGATCAAACTTCTCGGTTTTTGGAAGATCCAACATCTGTTCCAGTGTCACTGGAACCCCCAGAGGTGTTTCTGCCAGGTTTCATCATTCATATAGTTCGAGAACCAAGAAGCATCATGCCTCTGTGGAAAAACTGGATTGTTCACGATCATAAGCCTGTTTATAGAGCTTTTGTGGCTAAGAGAGAGAGATTCAGAGATATCATTGTGACACCTTCCATGTTCATTGATCATCTACCATGGAGGTAACTACCTGTATATTTTTTCATTTCATTAAATGTAGTGAGTTTTATTGCTATAAGTGACTAGTACGTTATTGATCATATTTCTGAAGTAATTTAAGGGAATCTGGTTATGTTACTAAACTCATATTGTGGAAGAAGCAGGAAACTGTAAGCATTTAAATATAGCATGTGGTGCTCATGTGCGCGCGCGCATGCATGCATGTTTTACTGTTCCTTGGTGTGTTCTTTTCAAGTATTCATCTTAAAGCATCACATACATTGATAATCTTGTTTCCACTTCTGTATAATTCATACTTTAGATAATGGACTTGAACCTTTATGAAATTGTTAACAGATGAAATACCCTAACCTGTTAGACTGCAGATTCAGTAATAAACAATTACTTCCTCTGTATGCCTTTTTGCCAGCATGATTCATGATAGCTTAGAATTTCTGCCGATTTCATCTGTGGTATATCTACTTGAGTGATGCTATTTTTCTGTCACCTTAACTGTTTGCACTTTGCAGGTGTCACGCTGCAATGCAAAGAGTTTTAGAAGCACGCAAGTCTCAAGGCCAACTTACTGGTGATCTACTCAATGGAGAACATGCAGTGTAAACTATATACTTGATATCCACCCTAAATATCCATTCCACCGTACACGAAAGTTTTCTACAACACCCACTATCATATCTTATGATATAACCAGGGACTCGAAAGCAAGACTCTATCTAGATCTATTGACCCTAAATCAGACAGCAGAATCTAAAGATCATATGTTTGAGGACACCAATTTTGATCCTACAGGAATTATTTGCAAAGCGGGCAGGACATTTTTAGTTCAGCCAGTAACTTTTGGATGGAATGCTGATCTCCCTTCTACTCCTTGCATAAAAACCATTCATTGGAAAGACACAGCAGAGAAAACCATTACTGTGGTGCAATGCTGAACATGCATGTGCAGCCAAACTGCTTGTCTAATGAGCAGTATATATGGGTTTAAGTCCCATTATTATTGTTGTACTTGATGTCTTGTCCTAGAAGGGGCTAAAAAGAATTTATTGAGGAGCAATAAAATCAACATAATGCAATCTTTTTTTTCAGCACTTTCCTGCCCTTGTCAATAACTTAGCCATATATTCTATTTTTTACTGCAATAAATATTACTAGTGACCGAAAAATCTAAGATGTGATTGTAGAATGGATATGCTATTTGTTTTTACCTTCTAAGCTGGTGGATTAAATGATCACAGTACAATGATTTTTACCCCTTTCTATCTTTTTTCAGCCTCTGCAGTGAGCCGTTTCTTCACAGTTCACAATCATACAGCAGCAAAATTTGGCCATGGCACAAGATTGCAGTCTAAATGATCAATTGGCTCGCGAAAGGCAGGATAGCAGCTCAAGATTCAGACTACTTTTTGCAACATCAGATTTCCGGAATGCTTCACTTAGCCTGTAATCATCGATAAGAATGGGTGTTGAATGGTGAATTAAATTTAGCAACTCATGACCATGCTGCCATTAGTAAAGATGCTTTGGTATCGATTTGCCTGATGAATATATATATTTTTTTAAAAAGAACTAAGAAAGTTTATTATGTTATAATATTTTTCAGCTAGGATTTTTGTGTACAGCAGAATCCTAGGCTTCTAGCTGACATTATGGGACTTGGTCCCCACTGTGGCCATGGCCGCATGGCCGTCCATCATTATAGCCTTAAAACGACCAATATTAAATGTCCAAATATCCGTACAAAATCAAAAAAAGTACATTAAAAAATTTATTTCCTATATATATATAATATAATACACAAATAAATTTAGTAAACATACATCGATGATGATGTATAAAAATAAATATGAATCAGTGGATGAGTGGTATATGATGGCCTTGTAGATAAAACTTACGCATGTACCTCCTTTTTTTTCCCCTTGATTTAAATAACTGAATATAAAACACAATTAATTTAATAAAAAAAATCAGAAAAACCGGCAAGCTAACCAAAGCAGTGTTGTTCTTTAATTTAAAGCAGCCTTATGTGACCCGTATTCCACCACCGTTTCATTGTCTTGCCGTGGAAGTCGTCGTAGAGATCGGACGGCTAGTAGGACTTGAAGGTGCATCAAAGATCACTGCGACCGTTCAATGATTGGTGGCTCCAAGTTGGCCTCTTGGGACCATAAATTTTTGCTTGTGCCCGAAGATCATACAACCATTTCTTTATTACCTTTATGTTATAAATAATTAATATTAATTGCTTCTTTTTTATTTTATTTTTGTCGCCACCACCTCCAAAGCTCTCACCTTTACCTTTCTTCCTCCCCTGTTTCCTCGAATTCTCACGCCATTTGCCCCAAAATTCCTCGGTCCGACCGACCGAGCTCGTTCCATCTCCGGCTATTTCCGAGCAAGTCTTGGATTTTTTTTTTTTTTTTGTTCGCTCCGAGCCATCGATTTCGATCGAAAATGGGAAAAAATTCGATCCTTTGAGGCCAATTTCGGGGCATCTTCTCCATTCTTAGGGTTCCTCCGGGCTCTCTCGGTTCGATTCGTTTCTTGGCAGATAAATCTCCTATCTTTGCTTCTTCCCGTTTTTCTGACTGCGATCAGGCGAAAAAATCGTTCCTTTCTCGATTCTTAGCTGAAATTTCCGGTCATCGTTCTCTGTTTGCTAATCTTTTTGTCTTGAATTTTCTCTGTTGAATCATCCAAAAAAAATCTCTTTTTCTTCTTTTTTTTTTCCCTTCGATTTTTCGCTAGAAAGTCGGCATTTTTCCCGCTCAGTCTCAAAAATCTCTTTTTTCTTCGATTTACAAGTCTTTCTAGTGTTAACTTATAATTCTGTGATCCAGTTCTCGCTTCAATTACCATCGATCTATTCTGCTCTCGAGATATATATTTCTGGGATCCTTTCCATCTATCTTAGAGCAATCAAATGGCCCAAGAAAGCTGTAATCTTGACAAAGATGAGGCCGAAATCCTGAAACCCTCCTCTTCTTCCTCCCCTTCTCCTTCTCCACCCTCTCCTCCTCCGTCCTCGTCATCGCCGCCTTCTTCTCTATTCATGAACCCCTGCGAAGAATTCCCGGTGCAGAGGCCCGAGAGGCCGGAATCTCCGGCCGCCGCGGCCTCGCCAGCCGCCGCCGTGGTCTCGAGCACTCCAAAGCCCGACGAAGAAGCTCAGTCACGCGTTCGGTTTAGTAACAGGTGCTCCACCTGCCGGAAAAGGGTTGGCCTGACCGGATTCCGGTGCCGATGCGGCGATCTCTTCTGCGGCCGCCACCGATACTCCGACACCCATGACTGTTCTTTCGATTACAAGACGGCTGGGAGGGAGGAGATTGCGAAGGCCAACCCTCTTGTTAGAGCTGCTAAGATCATCAAGATCTAAGGTTTAAAATTTTATGTTCTTAATAATTTTCCTTTTCGTTCGCATCCTTATATCTGCTTGTTTTCCCCTGTAATCAGTTGTTGGGACTAAATATCTAGTTGTTTACACCACAATTATTGGCTTTCATGAGCATTTAAGTTTGGATCTATGAATTTTAATATATGCTTTTCTGATTGGAATCTCATGGTTGTTAGATAATATAGATTTCGATATTTGTTGAATTATTGCTCCTGGAATCAACCTTTTTTGCAATTTTTTTAATCTCGGATGTATGATTTTTTTTTATTTTATTTTCTTAACATATGCTTGTCTGATTGAAAACTCATGGTTGTTTGATTATATAGATTTTGATGTCAGTTGAATTATTGTTTTTGGAATAAGCCTCTTTTTTTCCCCCTGTTTGTTGCAATTATTTTTAATCTGTATCAGTTTCAATAGGGAGAATTTGATTCGGTTTTGTTTGTCTTTTTTCCTTTTTCTTTTAGCTTCACTGTTGGGGCATTGAAGTGTTGAAAAAGGGTGTGTTAGAAAAGATGCTGTGGCTCAGCTTTCTGCTGTGTGGTAGAAAAGATAGCTTTGTTATTGTGGAGGGGCCCTTGGTTTTTTGTTGATTCCTTCTTGGCAATATATGGCTTTGGATTCTCTGTAGGTTGTGGACTTGATGCCTCTAAAGGCTGTAGTCTTGAAGGTAGTATTCTGAAATTTTTTTGAGGTGAATTCTTCTGAAGTTGTTTGGATTTTTGGATTGCTTAATTTATCCGAGAGCTGCAAGGAAGTTGAGATTAAACATTTCGATGGAGATACAATTACTTGGTCTGTTATCTCTATCAGGAACACATAATTGATCTTTCCAATGGATCACAACTTCATTCTCTCTACTTTGCAGAAGAATATGTGAGTTTTAGAATATTACTTTGGTGATCCAGCATCAGTTAGTAATATGCAAATGGTATTGAAATATCTATGGAACATGTGAATTCCATGAGTCTTAAACGGAACTTGTGAATTTCCTTCTAGTTGTGGCATTTCCTTTTCATGCTCTTCTTGGTTTTGGATGTGTGTCAATGTGTCACCATCACTGTTCATTTAAACGTGGAGAGTGTCACAGCCTAGGACCACATCCAAACAGGTTAGCTAGAAGGTATTATTTGAATTTTTTGGTCATGTATGAGTATTCAAGATTTATCCAGCAAATAACCGATGTGGGACTAAACATATATCCACATGGATCTTCATATACTCCCTTCATTTAAGCTCTAGCGTTCTTGCCAAGCTAAGAATTTAAATCCATTCAAATCTAATCGCAAACACCACAATTGGCCTGTAGTCAGCTTACATAAACCCGCTCTACAGTGTCCTCTAGTCCACATAGCTCACGAGGCAGGTTTGTTCTGATACCATTTGTCACAATCCAGCATCTCACCCAAAAAGGCTAATTCGAAGGTATTATTTGAGTTCCTTGGTCCTGTATAAGTACTCAAGATCTATCTAGCGAATAGAAGATGTAATATTGAACACATGCCCGTACGGGTTCTCATAAAAAATTTGTTGGTTTAAGCCGTCGAGTGATCGGATCAGCTGTTCTTAAATGTTCTTCAGTTTAGTTATTTGTTTTATCGGCAAAGTGATATAATTTTCTAACAATATTTAACTATTTGTACCAAGATATTTTTTTTTCTCATTGCGTTATTTTGTGAAAGGGGAAATTAATGGAAAAAAAATTTATGTCAAAACTCTCTTCTTAAACACAATTAGAAAAGTGGGGTTCAGCATGTTTGGCTTGCATGGTTCCCTCTAACAGACCTGAAATATCAGAATATGTTGGGTTGCTAATATATAATCACTTTGACATTTTTAGATGTTTTGCCATAAATGAACGTTACAAATGATTTGTTGTGTTGTTGGGGTTTGTTTTCTTCTCTGTTTCAATGAGGCAGCATGGAATCCAAGCTTTTGTTGATATCCCCAATCTTTTGCATTTGTCATTATTATGTAGGTTATGTGAAGGCCAGCTGGAAATGTCTGCATCTGGTGGCGAAAACAAAGGCTTTTTAAAAGCATTGCTTGGCTCTAAGAAATTGCTGTATTATTGCATTCTTAGCTCTTTGTCAACAGTCTAATATGGAGGCTTTGGGATTGAGAGCAACCTTCTGGCCAGCGAAGGCTTGACCAATCCTGCCATCTATCTTTGGTTGTTTTCAACTGTGATGAATTAAGTCCTGCGCTTGGTGGTTTCTTTTCATTAGCTTTTCCTAACCATCAACCTAATCAAATAGGCTTACTAGATTATGCTATATTTCGTGACTGGTATCGGTGTTTTAATATCAAACTGTGATCCATTAAGATATAGTCATTAGGCGACCTTTATGATTTTGTCCATAACATTGTTTGAGAGCTGTGTAACATTGGTGGGCATTAAGGTGGCATCAAACTATGGGAAAAAAATGCTATGGTAGATTATTGGATTAAACGAGGAACCTTTTTGCATGTTTCCATAGATCGGAGGAATTAATTGAGGGCTGTAGAATAGTTTGCACTAAAAAAAATGTGCATTGCTTGTTGGATTGTTAAGCATGTATACTGAGCGAGAACCATATTGTCAAGAGGATTGCTTGGCTGCTAATCAATTTAGGAGGGGAAATGTGCCACCTTCTCTTTGGAAACAATTTTAAAACATTGTAAATTTATTTTGTTTTGTTTTTTTAAGTAAATTACAAAAACCTTTTAGGGTTAGACTATAGGGCAGGTCGGGTCTACTCAATCTCGATCCGGAATCGATCCGATTCATTTTTTTTACTTGATGTTATTTACTATTATATAGTGGAACTTTGAATATAAAAATACATAAATTCAGATCTGATCTGTGTGATCCGTCGGGTCAAAATTTTTAGGTAGGGATCCGACTCGACTCGAGTTTCAACCGGGTTGGGTCTGGGTCCAAAATTAGGATCCGAACAAGAAACCGGGTTGGATTGGCATCACTTAGGACTCAACCCGATTCATTTGCAGCCCTAATTATACTTATACCCTATGGCATGAAAAATCTATGCTTATCTTTCTAAGGTTTATTTTTATTCAATATTTCAACTCATAATTTAACAGATTGTTAATTTTTAATATGACTTAAATGCTCCATCAGAAAAAAAATTAAAAGTGGCCAAAATAATTTTATAATTTTTTTTGAAGTTTATGTTTATTACGCTTATATTTTATATTTTGTAAATATATACATATTTACATACATTTAAATTGACAGCGTTGGTGAAACTATTTATTTATTATAAAAAGTCAAAATTATCTTTATAAGAAAATATGATTTTTTTTATTTTTCTGACTTTTGAAATTTTTTGAAGTATTACATCTTCAAGAATCTTCTTCTTTTCGAGATTAAGCAGTTAGGTGTTCTTTTCCACTTTGCCACCTCATTGCAAGCGTTCTTTTCCGACGAGCGAACAATAATAAGCTTTTTTCCAATCAACATTTGACGACGAGTATCCGTTTTAACCAGCATCTGTCCTTTTCTGATCCTATTTCGTTCTCATTTTTTCGCCCACCATATTATTGAGATCGAAGATGCAGGTATATTATTAGCTGATTTTGAGTTTTACTTGTCTAATACTGTAGACATGATTTTTTAATATTATCACTGTGAATGAGAATTTCTATATCTATATATGGAGCTATAATAGTTCTGGCAGCCTATCATCTAAAAGATTTATCTATATCTATATATGAAGTGCATGAGAATTCTTCTTTTTGGAAGGTGCATCAATTGCGATTCTATAGCCTCGCTTAGACCATAGACAGATTGGTTCAAGCGATAAAACTCTTAATGTTAGTTTTCTGCATCAAAAAATTTTAGAGGTATTCTCTTGCTTGAGAGATCTAGATTACTTTTTCTTTAGCACATAGCTCTTTTCTGATAATTTATTAAAATCAAGCTATGACCCATTGCGTCTTATAACTGTTTTCCTCCTTGGGTGGATATTATATCACTTAAGGCTAGTTTGGTCATTTTTTATTTTTTATTTTTTATTTGGCATTTATGTCCTATTAAAGTTAATGGTTTGGCTAACATTCTGTTAAGTTATGGATTATAGTGTTGGATAAAAACAAATCTCAGGAAGATAAGCCTAGATTTTTCAAACTATTGGATGTTAGTATAATTTATTTCTAATCTTAGAAGATTTTTTATAATTTACTCATAACTTAGGAACAATTTTAATTTTTTATATGTGGAAAAGAATTTAATAATGTCATTAATTTAATTGGGTGTAGGTGTGGGTTTTACAAACTAATGGGTATAAGTATAATAAACGTAAACTTCAAGAGAGTTTTGTTTTGTTTTGTTTTGTTTTTTTTTTTTTGGGGGGGGGGAGGGGTGTAGAATCAAAAATATCGGAAATCATCGTCAGTTCTACATGATAGGGAATTGATCAACTAGAGAAAAGAATTCAAGATTTAAGATGGACAATCCATACAATTTTTCTAAAAGTTTCAAAATAATTGGGATAACTTGAAGATTGAAACCATCGACCAAAATAAAAATTTAAAATTTATGATATGTTTATATATTTATTCAAATAAATATGGAAGACAAAAAAAATGAAGGATAATGACAAACACTACCAACATCAACAATACATATGGTTATTACTCATAAATGTATGTTTATTTGTAGAAAAAGCACCAATAATTCTTCATAAATCATAATTTGTGAGTTATTAAACAATTTAAATTAATTGGCATGTCAAAGAATAATTTAGGATTGTTTCTCCATAAAATAATTTTATTTTTTCCGTAGTTTAGTATTGTTAGTTTAATACTTTACATTACCACCATCATAATTGAGACAACCTCCCTAGGTCCAATTATTGTGTCACTTTCTATTCTTTTATGTCCACATCAAACTAATTTATTAGTCAAGTCTCATCCAAGATAACAATTGTGATAAGTAGTTAGAACCAAACACATTAATTTGCATTGTAACCATTTATTTACTTGACTTACATGAGGCAACTAAACCAAATACTAGTAGTTTTATTCTTAAGTGCTCTTGTGATCTCTTCAATTGTATGCGTTGTACATTTGCCGAAATGGTTTTGGATCTAGAAAGCAAGAGAGAATTAGAAAATTTGTTTGTAGCCCAATCTTGTAGTAAGTAGAGAGAGAAACAGTAAGGTAAGATAAGTCAATTCTTGTAGTTTCAATTTGGAGGAGGGGGTTATCTTCTTTAATTTGCTAAAAGGATAAAGGACATCCATAAGAAAAAAAAAAGTAAGAGAGTTGAAGGAGAAAGAGGCTATGGTGGACTTTCTTCTTTGGTTTTGAATTTTTTTTATGTTTTGGTTGGGGGTTTCTTTGGGGGAGGGGGGCACAAATTATGATGCTTATAAGAGGAAAAGTGAGGGACAAACTTAATAGGGAAGAACAATTTTATTTCTGTTTAAAAGAAAATATCATCTTCATTTAATGAAAAATAAAATGAAAGGAGCAAAACAAAAAAATGAAAGCGTACACTTACTTACATCTAATAATGGGAGAGCGGGAAAATCATATAGAATATTATCGTGTGTGGCATGCACTGTTCATCTTTTTCTTATTAACTTAAGCTTTTGGGTTTTTGTTATGAGTTAGTATGGTATCAAAACTAAAGTTTGCTGGAGACAACAAATTCGAATCACCTTCATACTATCCTGCCTCCACTTCGATGTCTATATGGCATGATCCAAGCCACACATGCAGGGTGTTAAGCTTGATATACATTATTGATTTTTTCCATATCAACTCAAGCTTTTGGAGTCTATTGGTAAATTAACAAGTCTTAACTTTATAAAGATCCACTACACGAGAAGTATAAAATGATCGATGAGAAGAGTAGTGCATGAATATCTAATTTGGGTGTACAAGAACAAAAAGATCATCCTATTTATTTCAATTTGTTTGAGAAAAATAAAAAAACATATGACTTCGAATCACTTGTATGTTCTAAACACCAATTATACAATTTGAATCATGCCAAAACATCCTTAACATGTAGGCATTGCATGTGAGCACATGTGTAACATGAATTTCTAATTTGGGTGTACAACAACAGAAAAATCATCCTACTTATTTCAATTTGTTTGAGAAAAATAAAAATTGTATGACTGAATCACTTCTATGTTCTAAACACCAATTATGCCAAAGCATCCAAAGCATCCTTAACATGTAGGCATTGCATGTGAGCACCTGTGTAAACACATGTGTATGCATCCCAATGTATGTGTGAGGGGGTTGAGCAACTTTAGTTGAGGGTTTTTTTATTATTTACAATGAAAGGAATGGAATAAATCCTTCCAAAGGCATGGTGGAGAGAGGAGAGGCTAATTAGTGAAAGGATGAGATTGTGCCCAATTTCGCTTGTTACAAAGATTAAAAAAGTGAAAGAATAATTTGATATATATATAAATATGGTTGTTCCCTCTCCAACTGATGTAAAAGATAGTGGATGACAGAGAAGGCAGAAGACCCCTTTACATATCCTAGAGAAAGAAGAAGAATGTATTGGAGGAGAGAGGACAACCCGACTTGATGCAACTCATTTCAACAAAAAGGAGGAAGACTCAGAGGAATTTGTTAGATTTAGCTTCTCTTTTAGGTAGGGAGAAAGAAAGAGAAGAGATTCGCATCTCCTTCAAAAGGTTGAAAAGGATGATCTTTCAAAGAGGAGGAAGATGATATGAAGGTGGCAAAAAAGTCCACTAACTTTTGTTGGTTGTTAAAGGTAGAGATAAAAGTGCTGTTTGTTTTGTTGAAGATTCATATTATAACTATAAAAGATGGAAAGCGTAAAGAGAGTGCGGAATTGGATTTTGGTCTCCCAAATCAATCTATCAACCTAGTTCCATGGGATCGCCTCTACACGTCTCCAAGACATTGTGATGAGGTTGTGAAGCAAACTTAAGAAAGCAAGAGAGGCTTCCTGTTTATCTCCTCTCATATACTGGAGATCTCATGCCAATAATCCATTTATCTAGGCCAAAACATTGTTCTTTGTTTTAGAATAACAGGGAGGGCAAAACCAAATATAGTTTCCTGGTCAAATACTTGGGGAAACAACACTCCACAAATTCAAAAAGAGAACCCCCTCTCAAAAGGAGATGGGCTCAGCCACCAGAAGTTTTCTTCAATAGAAATGGATGGATCAACCTGATCGTATTTGTGGTTGGTTAATTGCTAGACTTGCAATGAGCAGATGCAACTCTATATATATGTCTTGCAATCTCTGATGCCCCAGCTCAACTTTTTTTTTTTTTTTTTTTGGTAAAATTTTTGTCTATACTTAATTTTCAAACAAAATTTAGTTTCTCAGTTCAAGTCACCTCTCTTTATCCTAGAAAACGGAGTAAAATATATCATTAAAAACTTGTTTATTTACTTATTTGTTTATTTCTGTAATTTTTTTGAGATTTAGAAATTAGGATAGAAAGAAACTCGATTGATTTTTTTTTTTTTTTGGTTGGGGTGTAAGGTCGAAGACCCCAAGGAAAAATTAACAGTTAACATCTAACTAGATGTATTATTTATCCTATGCATTATACTATCCAATAATATAATGTAATTATTATAATAATACTATTATAATATATAATTATATCATGTTACTTTTTTTTATAATATTAAGAAATGATTGTTAAAGTAATGCAATACTAATTATAAAATTTGGAATAATATTATGATATTATTATTGATATAATGAAATTATAATAATAATATATATCATTATATTAATTATTAGGAGATGGACAAGAAGGGAATGGTTGGAGTGGTGAGGGGACCGCTTCAAAGCAGCTTTCCTAATTACAAGTGTGGTCAAATTTTGCTGCAGTTTTAGTCAAATGTTTTGGAGGGGGTTTTTTTCGATTGAATTAGAACTTGCAGGCACGCGTCCTCTTTCATCCTCTAACTTTAAATCACCCTCTTGCAACCTCATAATTCTCGCATAATTGAACCCATGTTACTTGCATCAAGCCTTGGCAACTTTTCTAAGCCAAAGTTTCAAACCGCCAATGCCTATTGAGACGCTAACCAACCGGTCAACTAATGCCAATTTTCTAAACCAAAGTTCCAAATTACCATCTTCTCACATATGATCACATCCATTATACTTTTCTCCACCTTCATCCAGCATCTCCGATGATAGTTCTAGTGTACAAGTCATGAAATACAAATTCTTTATTATCTTTAGGCCTTTTTGTTTCCTTAGTATGCAACTTAGTTCAGCCTAGCAAAGCCTACTTTAGGTGCTTAATTGGCTCTATAAAGCTAAACTTTCCTACAATAGCCTAATCTTTTTTAAAAAAAAGAAAAGTAGCTTCAGGAGACTTATCCCAAACCAAACAAGCTTGAAATGTAGAAAGATTATAATTAGCCATGTGGCAGATCTAAATTGGCTGCATGTCTCTGCTGGATCTCCATCCAAATAATTGATTTAAGTTAAAACATATTAACAGAAAAAGGTATATACCTGTCATAACGGAGAGAACTTTCCAGATTTTGCATGGTAAAAGATTTCCTGACCATGTCACGTGCGGAGCACAACTGTCTCTATAATTATAATTTATAACAAGCCGCCAACTTCCCTCCACGTGGCGCGTTAAGCAACAAATAGCTTCCCGCTTTCCGGTGCCTTCGAACTGCACGTATAAAAAAATAAAAAGACCGAACTGCCCCTCTCCACGCCTCCGATTCACGGCCGTATCAATCAAGACCGTCCATTTCTCCACCTTCGCGCCGTATCGCGTGGTACCCACTCACGGTGTCCACCTACCAACTCTGTTTCAACGGTCCAGATTGCGTTAACAGAGTCCCCGCTCCCTCCTTCTAGAAGGGCAGACCTCGCGCACATATCACGAGGAGGAAAAAATGCCGCGCCGCGAAGAAAAGTACCGATCTCTCGTTCCGTACGTTCTCATAAAACTACCGTGCGGGACCGGATCCGCTATCCGCGGGATAACGTGGAACTTATTTATACTGGCCGCTAGTTATTCCAATTTCGAGTGATCTGAACTTCTTTACTAATTTTTTTACATGAATATGCTTCTAAAAATACAAATTTATGGAAATACTTTTTTTAACATTTATATTTATTTTATATTTTTTATAAAATATTATTTTTACACAAATGCTTCTAATATAACGGTTCTTCTAACACCGTTAATAAAATTTATATTTATTTTAATTAAAAATAAATAATATTTAGAAATTACTTTTTTGTTCTCCATTGCAATCGCCTAATAATTTTTTTTTGCACATTTCTCCATTAAGAATATTTTAGTCATTTTAATTTAAAATCATTAATTTTTTAATGCTATTAAATAGTATGGATATGTATGCAAAAATAATGATAAAAAAAGGTACAATAGCAAAGCAAGTGTTTTGTTTTACGAGAATATATATGTAAATATCAATTTTAGGAGGGTATTCATGTAAAATTCGATATTTAGAAAGATATTCATAAAAAAATTCTATTTAAATTATAATAATAATAATAGTTATATCAGTTTTGCTAATATGCCAAAATGACGAAAAATTTAAGAAAAATATTGGATTTCAATTTGTACCTATTTTTGAGAGAAAGAATCAAATACAAATTTTAAATTTTGTAAGAAAATTTTCAGGATGACAATATAAATTCCAAATTTTCTTGAAAAAATAATAATATAAATTCCAATGACGACCGTTGACTGGAATATAAGGTATTTACGGCAACCATTATCTTTTGCCATTATTTTATTTGTATAAGTATAATGTTACGTAACATAATTCACCAAAACCGTCATATTAAACTCTGAGGATGACTGAGATAATGGGATGGAACGGAAGGTGTTAAGACTGACCACCGATATTTCTATGCGGATTTAAATTGCGTCCGCGTAAAAAACAGCGCCATAAAAACGCGTCCGTAGTCGTCACGGGATTCGGTGGCTGTCCATGCGGTCCGTTTCTACCTTCTCTGTCCCGCCGCAGGGATTCTGCCCTCTATTTCTTGCCCGCGAAGCAATATTTCCTTCGGAAAGCCCAAAACCTGCCCCCCAAATATTGGTTAAAAAAAAACTCGCTTCTCTACTAGGTTTCATCCCTATTACCTCCGCTGGCGATGGCCGACGAACTGCCGGCGCCGGCGCCGCTGGACCTCGGCGACCTGAGGGCCGTCGCCGTCCTCGGCCGCGGTGCCAAGGGCGTCGTCTTCCTCGTCCGCGCCCCCACCTCCCCCGAGGCCCTCGCCCTCAAGGCCATCTCCCGGTCCTCCATCGAGCACAAGAATAATACCGACTCCGCCTCCGACGACGCCTATCGCCGGGTCTGGTTCGAGCGGGACGTCCTCCTAGCCGTCCGCCATCCCTTGCTCCCCTCCCTCCGTGGCGTCGTCTCCACCGACAAGATCGTCGGGTTCGTCATCCAGCGCTGCTCCGGCGGCGATCTCAACGCTCTCCGCCGGCGCCAGACGGAGAGGATGTTCTCTGACGGTGTCATCCGGTGAGCTCTCCATCTCGCAAAATCGCTTGGTCTATTCGATCTGTTCTGAAATTTTTCCCGATTTTTAACCTAAATCCGGTGCTCCTTCGATCTTCTTCAGGTTCTACGCGGCGGAGCTGGTGCTCGCCCTGGAGTACTTGCACGGATTGGGGATCGTCTACAGAGATTTGAAGCCCGAGAACGTTTTGATCCAAGAAAACGGCCATCTGATGCTCATCGACTTCGACCTCTCCACCAGGCTCCCGGCGAGACCGCCGGAACCTCTCAAAGTCGCCGCCAAGAAACCTGAACCCCACCGCCGCCGCGATCATCCGCCGGCGGCGGCCCCCGCAAAGAAGAAGCGCTTCCTGCGCTGGTTCTCCTGCAATGCCGGCGTGTCGCCGGAGAGCTCCGACTCGCCGGAGGCGGGCTTCGTCTCCGCCGGCGACGAGTCCACCTCCGGGTCGTCGGCGTCGGGGAAGTCGAACTCGTTCGTGGGGACGGAGGAGTACGTGGCGCCCGAGATCATCCAGGGGAACGGCCACGATTTCGCCGTCGACTGGTGGAGCCTCGGCGTCCTCCTCTACGAGATGCTCTACGGCCGGACGCCGTTCCGGGGGCAAAATCGGAAGGAAACGTTCTACCGGATCCTAACCATGGAGCCGGAGCTGACGGGAGAGCAAACGCCGTTACGGGATCTGATACGCCGTCTCCTCGAGAAGGACCCCGGGAGGAGAATCTCTTCTGACGGCGTCAAGCTGCACGACTTTTTCAGAGGGGTAGACTGGGACTCGGTCCTTCGGATATCGCGGCCGCCGTTTATTCCGGCGGTGGCAGATTGGGAAGAGGAGGGCGCGGAGGGCCATGATCCCATCGACGTGGAGAAGTCGGTGCAAGAGGTATTCGGAAACCGTAACGATAGCGGTAACGGAAATGCCGCCGCCGATGTCGTAACGGACAGAATCTCGGTTGGGAACAAGGAGGAAGGAACAATAGATCCTTCCAGAAGCACCGATTTTTCTGTTTTTTGAAAAAAAAAAAATTCTTCTGATACTCTACACCACTTTTTTTTTTTCTTCCAACGGTACAATTATGGAAGGGAAATATACGTTCTTTTATTATTTTTGGATAGCTGTTATTGTTATAAGAGGTAATTATGTACGTTAAAAGCAACAAATGTAACATAACAAAATCATATTATATAGACTTTTTGCATGTAGCTATGTTTGTATGGATGATATACATATAATTACAGTTATTAATAGCACTGATTTAATATTGGGCGTATTCTCATGTACGTTGGACATGAAAGAAAGTGCCCATAATTCAGGCTAACTAAATTATGTTATTTAATTGAGAAAACATTCCTCTTAAAAGTCGTGATGGGTCTCCCATAGAAATGTTATTGTATTTGTTTGTTGGATTTTCCAGTTATACCTGCATTCTGTTATGCAGACTTGGATAATTTAATTGGTGTGGAGCTTCCCTTCCTTGCTCTTAAAAGAATGTTTCGCATCAGTGAACTTAATGACCAAGTCCCACGTCAAGAGGTGCTGCTAGATCTTGAAAGAAGATTTGATTTTGTGCATGCATGGAATTGTCGTCATGGTTAGATTTTTTATGTTTTTATTATATTTGATGCATTCGATACATTATGACAAGCAAACAGTTGATTGCTTAGTGATGTTGCTTATTTTTTTTATTTCCAATTGATCTTCCAAGTTGATTCTTTGGTCAAGGTTGTTAAAATTTAACTATATTTTAGATTAAATAAATAACTTTCTTGCTATGCAACCTTTAATAGGAGTTTGTTAGGTTGGATTTTGGTCTTGTTCTATCTTTAAAAAAATGGTCCATGAAAGCAGAATGCTGCTATGGGTCAATTTACTTACGTGTCAAAGCTTCAAAGTTTGGCATGCATCTCGGCACTTGGAAGCTTTCGTGCATCAATTTTGTTACTTATTGTTGGTGCTTCACCTAGTTATTAAAGTCTCTTGGTAAAAAGGATCTCCCCCAAGATGGGGTCTAAGATATCAGGTAATCATGGACATGGACATGGACCAAATGCCAACACTTTAATGGTTGTCTCAATCAATGAGAAGGTGGACCACCTTTCTTCATGATCTATGCACAGAGAAATGCTATATAATTAGCATATCAATCTCACATAAAACTGTCGTATAGTTGATGTGTAACTTTGATATTCCAATAAAAAGAGTTACATATTACATAACCTGCGAGATTGTGTTGCTTTAAGATTTCTAGTTCGGTTAGGTCGAGATATAGGTGCAAGGGAGATATGAAAGGGTCTTCCCCATAGTTAATATGGTGGCAATCACAAGTCATGTGAAGTAGTTTGCAGTTGGCACCTTTTACCGTCAAGTAGACCCATCAAATTAGCAAATGATATCTAACATGCTAGCTCCCAAAGAGCAAGCATATCTTCCGTGAAGCTAATGGGGCCGCGGACAGGATGGCTGCTTATGTAGTAGCCAATCACTCGAATAGTACCTTGCGGGCTGAAGATGGAGAGTTGCTCTCGGCACTCTGAAGTATTTTGTTTTTTGATTTTATTGGATGCATCCCTATTCGTCTGGTATGATCCATCAGCCTTAGCAAAAAAAAAAAAAAAATAAATAAATGAAAGAAAGGATGCACATATTTTCTTATATCCTTGGCTCCTAGTTGATATATCATCTAATATTATTTTGATTATTTTAGAATATTTTTTGATACAGTATTTGAATTCAATTTAAGATTAATGATTTGATTAATATCCTGTTAAGTTATGGATCATAATGTTGGATAAAAATAAATTTTAAAAAAATAAATAATAAATTTTTAAAATTTTAAAATATAAATATATTTTATTTTTAATTTTATGAAGATTTTTATTTTTTTTTTGTTTTCCTATTCGCTATTATGATTCACATGTAACAAGGGTACGGGATGACGATTCCCCAGGCTCATATATAATACGGCCAGGTGGAATTTTTTTTTATCAGTTAGATGCTGATTCAAACTTGATACGGATGAGTTCAAGGGGGTTAGGCAAAAGACCGTTGTCCGCCACCTTCCTATATGACAGCAATCCTAAGCAAGCTATGTCGACACCTACGTTGACGTTTGCAACATAGATTTTGTAAAACTATTCTTCAACATAGATTTATAGAATACCAAACTATAATTTTGTAAACAAGTTAAATGAATTAAATTCTCTAAACAAGATGTTTGATAGTAGCTACTTGTAACATCATACATAAAGGGCAATAGGAGCAGCCATCAAGACTGCCTTATAGCATGAGGGTATTAGTTATATTCTTGAGACATGTCGTAATCATGGGGTGAGGCATCAATTCCCTCATGACATGTTGCAATGAATATTTTTTTCTAAATTTACTACTATATTTATTTTTTATTTTTTTAATAAGGGTGTAACTCGAGAATTCTACTCAAGAATCAATTTTGCAGGAAAAGAAGATATTGTTCAACCTTACAATAAGGGCTATCTTGATACATATCATGTGAAGTAGTTTGCACTAAAATCATATGCTACATTGAGAGTAAAAAATAACATCATGCATAAAAGCAATAGGAGTAGTCATCCAGGCTGCCATATAGCCTGAGGGTATTAGTTATATTCATAAGAAAGGTTGTAATCATGGTGTGAGGCATTAATTCCCACATGACATGTAACAATTGATATTTTTTTCTAAATTTACTACTATATTTTTCCAATTTTCTAACAAAGATATAACCTTTGTTTTCCTGCAAATTTTGTAAAAAATTCTACTCAAGATGCGAGTTTGAAGCTTATAGTCCGAATCTGTTTCCGAACTCAATTTTTTCTATTAAGTTGAAATATGGATTCTGAAGTAGAAGCAGCTCTTGGTGCTTGATAGATAGAAAGATCATGTATTATCTCTAACTTGCCAAATTTTTGGACAACATGGACAATTTTTTTTTAGCTTTTTTTTTTTTTTTTGGTACATCGGTGACTCACATGCAACTGGCATGGTACACCTATAAAGTTAAAAAAAAAGAAAGAGAGAATACAAAGGAGCCGGAATCGGAACATGAGTGTCCCAAACAAAATCTAGACACTACCAAATCCACCGCACTATTCGCCTCCTGGTAGATATGGACGACCCGATGGAAAGCACGCTCCCTCAAGAGGCTGCGAATGTCGCGTATTAGTCGCAGTCCGGCAGCTACATGACCGGAGTCCTGGATACCCTCAATCACCGAGGCTGAGTCTTCCTCCAAGACAATACAGTATGCGTCTAGCACACATCTCGCATAGAAGACGTCCTCCCACGCAGCTCTGACCTCGACAACGATCATACTCTGATCGCAGATCCTTTGAAATTTTAGCTTGAGAGTTTGAAACTCAAGATATTTTTTTTAGAAATAGAAAATTTACATTTTTCCTGCTAAGGGGGCTGCAGCTCTTGTAAAATGAGGGACCCACTCGAAGGAGATGCCCCATGCATTTGCAGATATTCCCTCTTCTCTACGTGGTGCAGCTTCCACCCAAAGTGCATGACCATTTGCGGTGGACGTGGCCCTGATCTTTGAACCATGAGACTAGCTGGATTCAACAATGCCACAATTTTGTACCCATGACCATGAGTCAAAAGAAGACATGTGATGCAGGAGCAGAAGTCATGGTCCATCAAAAATTCAGCAGCACCGACCTTCGTTCTACGTCAATATGCTATCACCCTTCCAATAATTCACTGACACGTACCAAATCTTGTACCGCTCATCTATTACTCGGTGGAACAACAAAATTATGAATCCATTGACCGGAACCACACCTATTTCCTAAGTAATCCATGTTAAGAGTAATTACAACATGATAGGATTGTAGGCCATTTCCATGGGCAAAATTTCACATGGATGTTAAGAGTTGTCTTGCCACAATATATCTGGCCACTCCGCTTGTGCAACGTTGCTCGCAATAGCCTTCAAAAGTTGTATCTATGTAGAGCGAGTGATCCAGAATAATAAAATTATAAATTATTTGATAGAAACCGTATTTATTACCTAAGTCCATGTTACGAGTAATCGTTACATGCTAGGATTGTAGGCCATTTCTATGGGCAAAATTTTATGTGGATAGAAGAGGTGTTTGGCCACAATATATCTTGTCACTCTGTGCGCACGCAATATTACTCACAGTAGTTTGCAAAAGATGTATTTTTGTGGAAAAACAAGCTACTTGATATAGATTGAACGTGCCGGTCCATGATCTAGAATAACAAAATTATGAATCATTTGACAGAAACCATATTTATTACCTAAGTCCATGTTAAGAGTAATCGTTACATGCTAGGATTGTAGACCATTTCTATGGGCAAAATTTTACGTCGATAGAAGAGGTGTTTTGCCACAATATATCTTGCCACTCTGTGCGCACGCAATATTACTCACAGTAGTTTGCAAAAGATGTATTTTTGTGGAAAAACAAGCTGCTTGATATAGATTGAACGTGCCGGTCCATGATCTAGAATTACAAAATTATGAATCATTTGACGGAAACCATATTTATTACCTAAGTCCATGTTAAGAGTAATCATTACATGCTAGGATTGTAGGCCATTTCTATGGGCAAAATTTTACGTCGATAGAAGAGGTGTTTTGCCACAATATATCTTGCCACTCTGTGTGCACGCAATATTACTCACAGTAGTTTGCAAAAGATGTATTTTTGTAGAAAAACAAGCTGCTTGATATAGATTGAATGTGCCGGTCCATGATCTAGAATAACAAAATTATGAATCATTTGACAGAAACCATATTTATTACCTAAGTCCATGTTAAGAGTAATCGTTACATGCTAGGATTGTAGGTCATTTCTATGGGCAAAATTTTACGTCGATAGAAGAGGTGTTTTGCCACAATATATCTTGCCACTCTGTGTGCACGCAATATTACTCACAGTAGTTTGCAAAAGATGTATTTTTGTGGAAAAACAAGCTGCTTGATATAGATTGAATGTGCCGGTCCATGATCTAGAATAACAAAATTATGAATCATTTGACAGAAACCATATTTATTACCTAAGTCCATGTTAAGAGTAATCGTTACATGCTAGGATTGTAGGCCATTTCTATGGGCAAAATTTTACGTCGATAGAAGAGGTGTTTTGCCACAATATATCTTGCCACTCTGTGCGCACGCAATATTACTCACAGTAGTTTGCAAAAGATGTATTTTTGTGGAAAAACAAGCTGCTTGATATAGATTGAACGTGCCGGTCCATGATCTAGAATTACAAAATTATGAATCATTTGACAGAAACCATATTTATTACCTAAGTCCATGTTAAGAGTACTCGCTGCATGCTAGGATTGTAGGCCATTCCATGAGCAGAATTTTACATTGGTGGGAGAGGTCTCTTGCCACAATATATCTGGCCATTGTGCTTGCACTACGTTGCTCGCAGTGGCTTTCCTTGAAAAAAGAAGATTCGTCTCTCGCAGTAGTCAAGTGCTGTCATCATGATTTGAAATCATGGGCACTAAGACATGATGCTTGCTGCCACAATCTATTAAGAATTATGAATAATGGATCTTAGATAATGGCTGTTTTTTTTATCATTATGTAATACAAATAAGAGCTACCATTTGACAATCTATTGCTTTAATGAATAAAGTAGCATTCTTAAGATTCAAATTGTCTATCAATTTTCTCTACAAATTAGTCTGTACGTTTAAAAAAAAAATGAAGTTTTGACTGAGTGAACAATAATTTCAATATTACTTTCCGTCTTAATGCTATTAGTAGCCATTATAACACTAATCACTTTAATACTAGATGAAGTCTTTAAAATCTTGGATACAAGCTAACAATTAGGCAAATATTTTGGAAACATCTTTCTATCGCTTGTGGAAATCCTATCCTTAGAAGAACTTGCATGCCAACAAAGCATGTCGCCTCTTATCACCAATTTAGATTACTTATGGCTATATATGAATTCGTCGGTAGATCTATCGCACATTGTGTCGGCTCATTGAAATCTTGCTCTCAATCCAGCATCTCATATTTTAGTTAGGCGCCACTGGTTATACCAGTACTTGTTTGATATTCATTTAGAAAAGCCGTCTAAGAAAGTTGTTGGAGAGAATATACCTCTACATAGGAAAATCATAAAGATGGAGTGAGTCTTCCCAGTGACTCAAAAACACCAGCGGGCCTCACTAAGATCGCAGCAAGGATATATTGTTAGTAAAGATTGTTGATCAAATAGATTGATTTTGATGAGTATAAAATATTTGAATATAATACTAATGATTTTGTATTCTTAGAGAAGTTAAATTTGTTATATAGGGACCTCAATAAGGTTGAAAGGTTAAAGAACATGGAGAAGCTTTTTGAAGAGTTTTGAAAGTTTCTATAATAAACGAGATGATCCTAAACTATCTCGAATCGACTCTTGAAGATTACAAGTTGACCCTGAATGGCTATAGATAAAACATAAAGCAATTAGTTCACGAGTCGACCTCTGAAGATTACGAGTCGACCCTTGAGATCATGAGTTGACCCCTGAAGAATTCGAGTAGACCCATCAGCGCCTGATAACAGTAACGACTAGTTTTTCTACGAAACCAGAATAACCATATTTACTTCCAACGGCTAGTTTCTTCTCTCTAACAGCTAGAAACGGTTGTTTAACAACTTTTCAAGCTATAAATGCTTCAAAAATGAATTGGAGAAGATGATGGATTAAGAAGATTGAGTGGATGAGGTAAAAAAAAAGGAATACAAGTGAACACCACTTCTTGAGCTTCAACTTGAGGATTAATTTGAGAAGTGATCATTTAAAGCCTCCTTCCACTTCAGAGTGAGCTTCCAAAGATCTATAGAAAGAGTTTCAACTGCCAATCATGGAATTCCATCACAAGATCAAGAGCAAACAAGAAAGGAAAAAAGAAAGAGTTGAACTCTACTCATTGAGATCCCAACTTTTAGAGCAATTAGACTTGAGCTTCAACGACATCAATCCAACTTTTATAGAGGTTATTGTGTATGTATCTTTCTATCCTTGTTTAGTGCACGAGATTAGGAAATCTCAACGTAAAAATCAGCTGGCTTATAAGGTTTGTTTGTACTATGAAATATCTAGGTTGTGACCGATTGTCCTGAAAAATCGACTAGATTGATTGTGAGCCCGAGTAAAACAATTAGTGTAGGTTTTGATTGATTTTCTGAAAAAATCAATTGAGTTGATTGTGATCCCATGTAAAACAATTGGACTATAATTCGGAAATGATTATAGTAAAATTTCCAAGCATGAAGTCTTAGAGAATAGACGTAGGTGTAGGGTTGGTACCGAACCACTATAAATCTTATGTGTTTGTATTATTTGTATTGCTTACATTTACTTCTTGCATATCTATTTATTACTCTCTTGCTGAAATTAATATTTATCTGTTAAGCTTCTTACTTCGTTGTATTATTAATTAAAATTTTCAAAAAAAACTCAATTCATCTTTCCCTCTTGGGCTGCATACCTAGGCAACAAAGATTATATTTAATGGCCAGCTCATTGCAATGCTAGGAGAGAACCTCTTATTGTTTGATTCACCCACTATCAAAAATTAATGCTGTGAAGGATAGAGCACGAATCCTTTGCAGCGAACGGTTTGGATCACAAAATATTGTGTAGATAGCTGCTATCAACAGATGGATGGCTATCAAAAGACATAGGCCTATCTGCCATATATGGCACATCTTGTTTGATGATCATTTATGTTTTGATAACAGCTATCGAGTGCTGTACAATACTCTACAGTGCAAACAATGCACCGTAGAGAATCCTGAGAACAACCTATCATCCTCAACATGACTTAATAAAGCTGAATAAAATGCAGTGCAGGACTTCCAAACATTTGACACTTTCCACCAAACGTCCGGAAGAAACGCGTTGCAGGACCTGGCGAGAGTCTTGAGATTTTATTCCACTGGGGGGGAAGTAAACAAATGCAGGTGTTGATCAAAGAAGTCTTTCAACCAATATGACTTCTACGGAGAGAACGTTAGACCAGGCCCATGAACAGTTTTTAATGTAATTTTCGCCTATATATGTTCTCTTCATGTTGTGCTCTCAGTACCATCCACTTGCCTCTGCAACATGGGCTGAAGCCAGATGCTTCTCTTTAATATATGCATGGCCCCTCGGCCAGTTTTCTTCCACTCAGACCCTTCAAAGGGAAGACTCTCTTCCTTTCTTCAGCACACACGAATTTCTTTTTGTAATTTTTGAGAAAGGCGAAACGCAAAGTTTATAAGATATACCTAGGAGGGTAATAGTGAGTGGTAGAATAACTTTGTTTTTTATTTTTTATTTTTGGCCTAGTGATTCACTCAGCTAGGGAGTCCAAAGTTACCTCCAATGCGATTAATGGTGGTCTTGACAGAAATAAATGCAATTATCACGAAGCACACACCAATTGTCTAGCTCAACTCAAATTAACTATTCAGTAATGTTTTCGAATAACTTATTCCCATTTTTAAACAAACAATTTGGATCCGATAGGCGTCACATTTACTACCAGTGACAAGGTAATTTATAGTACTTCATTTTCAATCTATGATAAGACAATTTGATAGTAATTAGATTAACCCAAAGTCTACATAGGTTCTCATGCACATTTTATTTTCGCCTTCAGACCAACCATGATTACTTTTTTTACTTGTGACGGAGTAATCGATAGTGTCAAGCTTCCCATCTTTGATGGGGCAATCTATAACACTACATTTGTAGCCTATGATAGGACAATATAAAAATGTAGTTAGTCCAAGTACTTAATTTCAACCATTAAATTATTCAATTTTATCATCACCAAATAAAATATAATTTAATATTATATTCTTTGCCAAATTTTAAAGTACCTAATATTATATTCCAAGCAACCAAAATCATTGATATTTGATACATGTATACAAAAAGAATCATATATTTTTATATTTATATCGACAATCATGCTATGAACAATAATCATCCTATGCAAAACTATAAATTATGGATACATGACAGATAAAATACATGAATAAACATATGTACATATAAGTGATTATATACAGAGATTTTTATTTTTGACAAACTCAAATACAGTGTGTCTAATCCACATCTAACATGCATAATTAATTTAAAATTAATATAAATCCAACTTATCCTTGATCAACCACAAATACATAAATTATTGCTAATTTTCTAATTTCAGCATTTTAATGTTTGAACTACCTCTAATTTTTTGGTCACTATTTAATTCAAATTTAAAATAAATTAGGGTTTCATCTTGATTTAAAAACTAGAGTATAAAAGTTTTTCTCAGCATCTTCTTATCCAAACAATTGCTCTCCTGTGTAACCTAAAGAAAGATTATAAAGTAATTATGGTCGTTGGTAGAAAAATTAGGAAAGGGAAACAGGGCATGGTTGGCCGAATAATGATGTCCCGCAACTTCAGCTAGAACTGGATGACTCAATCGATGGATTTCAGAGCAAGAATTCAATCCAACCAAAGATGGTACGATGGGGACTATCAATGATGAGATTTACAGGCGCCCAAGGAAGCTGGGTGAAGATGAACATGATGGATGATCATCCATGACAATTTATTAGAGTCAAGCTACGTTACTCCACTGGTCCACTATCACATGAAGCAAGAGAAAAAGAAAGAAGAGAGACAGACAGAAGGGAGAGAGCAAACGGAAGCCCTTCGGGGTCCTCTCCGAGAACGGAGGAAGAGGAGCAAAAGGGTAGGCCTAGCAGTGGCAGTGGCGAGAGAGCGGCGGCCAACGGTGATGATGGGTGGCGACGACGACTGGTGGCGACAGACTGCCGGTGGCTGTAGACGAAAAGGGAAAAAAATTGAAACAGGGGTTCGATTGAAAAGTAGGGAATCGGTTTCATCGCCGCTCAGCTTACTCCTTGGTGGCTGGGGCTTCGCCGGACCATCACAAAGCATCGAGGAGCAGCGTCCTGACATCTCGACAGCATGCGGCGGTGGCGATAGTTGCCGGAAAGAGAGAAAAGAACTAGGAAAACAAGGGCAGAATAGGGGTGGCTTGTCAGTGGAATCTGAAAGGTGGCAAGGGGCATGAAAATACTTTAAAACTCGATCAAAATTTAGTTTCTGTACGCAAAGACATGCATCATTCAATATTCTTGCTTGCAATGAGATCCCTACATTCCTAGAATTGGATCTACATGCATGCATTATTCTTGGTAAGCAAAGGACATAGTAAGGCTTGGATACAAAGTGCAGTCATGCACAGCAATGCTTGTGCGTGTTATTTCATCTTAGAACTCTATGTTGTATGCTTTCTTTCAAAGTAGCAAATATAGGATGAACTGTTGGAAAAGAATTGTTAGAAAAGAATTTGGAAATCTACTGGTCGTAAAACAGTGAGGCGATTGTAAGTCTATCTCACAAACAAATATTGCCTCCCACTAGTTTGCAATTGGGAAAAATCACTTGGCAATTTCGTTTTGGGGATACAACACTGTTTTGATTTAAATACATGCAGATTGCAAGGCTGAATGTATTTCTGAACAAAGATTTTTGTAACCATCTCCTTCTTCTGTCTCTACAACCCAAATTAATAACCAACGAATGGTTATAATCCAATGGTTGTGACTGTTCAAAAAATGAACAGTTATAGCTGTTCAAATTCAGTTAACTAACCAAAACAGTTTTTGGTAGTTGCAAATTCGAATTTAAACAAGGTAGTTAATTAACCACCACTTGTTTAATTCAAAATGGATAAGACACAAATGTACAGAAGCAAAAAATTAATGCTCCTTGGCTGATGCATAAAAATTGTTGAAATATTCCAACATGAACCTCCATAAAGTGGTAGATTCTTGGAAGGGATTATGATTGAGCTACAACTTCTCTATGAGGAATATGATGATGGTGAGCTACTGAGTCATCTGGAGATAGCCATTTAGAATTTGCAGTTTCGGAAAAAGTATGATACATGTCATGATTATGTTTTGAAGATTATTACTGATAATTCTACTTTATAGAATACAGAATGTTGTGGATTGCAGGATTGGTGAAGCTTGACATCTTGGCATTTTGGATGAGTTTTTTGAACATTTGCTTGTTTGTAGGGCATGATAGCATCTCCTGCTAAAGAAAGATATTTTGGAAACAAAGATTATTGGAAGAGACAAACCTCTTTTCTTGGATGGCCTGTCAGACATATGGTCTGTTCCTGTTTCCTTTCAATTTCGATATCTTGTTTTCTGTAATCTAGTATATTATGAAATGAAATTCATTTCTAACCTATTAATTTTTATAACTTGAGATGGTAAGCAGAAAGTTAAATGCTAAATAAAATTAATATGGTATTATTTGTTATTGTTTTCCTGGTGGAGGCACTGGATAAATGCGATTTCGCTTTCCACAAAGAAGGTATAAATTTCTCTTTCTGAGAATCCAAATATCTTATATTGTTGGGCTTGTGCTTGTGGATTAACTGTCTATACATTACTGCAATGTAACTTGTTATTATAGTTATAAATCCAGTTGCATCCCAAGTTTAATATTTTCCCCTTTGGAAGCTGTCCTAGAAAACCTTATTGACTGTGGCTGAATTATGTTTGATGCTTATGTTTTGTTTGAAATCCTGCTTTCTTAGCAGCCGGCATATCACATAACGAGACTCGAACTGTCCTGTTGGGACATCGGGAAGTGAGACACCTAAACAGAATCTTATGCCTGTTTTTACTTTATAATCTTGCATCTCAAGCTCAAGCTTTTCTTCTACTCTTTTCAGCATACTGCTGCTGATGGAGCAAAACTATACTTTAAGGATCGATTAGAAGGAGTGAAATGTTTGAAGGATCAAGTCAAACTGTTCTTCTCGATGTTCTTGTATCATCATCTATATGGTAAATGTATTTTTGCAGGCGAATTTCTGATGTTCGGGTGCAAATGGAAACATTCCAACATGCTAGTTCAGAATTTTGGAACAAACATCCATTAATTTTTGGGTTTGAATTGATGTTTAGGTTATTAGAGGTCGTTTAAGTCTTCTTAATGCCAGTGTTACACTTTTGATCCGTCTAGTTTTATGGGCTTTTTACAAGCCCAAACAAGATAGGCTAGAGTCGGGTGTCCAATGACCTTTTGTGGCCGGTTTTCATGAAACAACTCCATGCAAGAAAGGCTAGCGGCATGTATTGAGGACCAAATTTAACTCACTCTGCTTCTTATCTTCCTGTATTCTGGATACACTTCACTCTCATTCCAAGAACTTCAAGAACCATGAATAACTACTTCAACCGTTTTACCTGTTTTTAGTTAATCAGTTATCATATCTGTTAGTTGGTTATTCCGTCAATGTAATGTTATAAATAGGACATATAATGTAAGGAAGAAAGTAAGTCAATAAAGTCTTGAGTTCTTTCTCAAGCTTTCTCTGTTTTTTTTCCACAGCCTTCTTGCCTGTTTCTTTACATGGTATCAGAGCAATTGAGATCGTTCCTCCATGGTTGCTTCCACTCGCAGCGATGCCGGTTCAGCCCCTTCACCAACCTTGAGCGTGATCGAGGATCCGGCAAGCCCGTATTATTTGCATTACGGTGACAGCACAGGTTTGCAACTCACCTCCTTGATCTTGAATGAGGAGAATTACTCAACTTGGAGCAGGTCAATGTTCATGGCCTTGAGTGTCAAGAACAAAGAAGGGTTTGTCGATGGAAGCATTCCTCAACCTCTACAAAATCACCCTCATCATGCGGCCTGGAGGAGGTGTAATATAGTAATTTCTACATGGATTTTGAATTCCATCCCAAAGGAGATGAGCACCAACGTAATATACATGGAAACAGCTAGGAAAATCTGGCTGGACTTGAAAGAGAGATTTAGTCAAAGTAATGGTCCAAGAATTTATCAACTGCAGAAAACAATCTCGTCTCTCTCCCAAAATCATGGAAGTGTGATCTCCTACTTCACCCACTTGAAGGGACTTTGGGAAGAGTTGGCAAATTACAGACCCCGATAGCCAAATGAATATCAATCTGAAGAACATGTTATCCAGTTGTTGATGGGATTGGATGACTCCTACTCGAATGTTCGTGGACAAATCCTCTTAATGGACCCTCTGCCACCAGTTAATAGGGTGTTTGCTCTTGTGCTTCAAGAAGAAAGACAACGTAAGGCTGCCATGAATCAGAATCCTGAAGCTGCTGCATTTGTTAGCCACTCTAATGACAGGTCGGTCAACTCCTTTCTCAATCAAAAGCAACCTCAAAAACAAAATACCATGGGTCAACTTCACAAGAAGGATAGACCCATCTGCAATCATTATGGAAAACAAGTTCACACAAAGGATAAATGTTATAAGCTTCATGGGTTTCCGCCCGATTTTAATTTCACAAAAGGCAAAGTCTCTGCAGCGAACCAAGCTTCCAGCTGTGTTGTAACTCCAGATCTCCTATGTGATTACTCTAAGCTGACCATCACTCCGGATCAGTGTCAGAGGATCTTTCGATCCTACAACCTCAACTGCAATCTCATGGGATGACCTCTGTCACGAAGGAAGTGCCAGAGCCTTCGGTGAATCAGGTTGGAAATCTACAACTGGCAACAAATAGGACCCAAGTACCATCCATTCCAAATTTTTCAGGTAATACTATCTGCTCAATGACTGCTATTGCTCCAAATCAATGCCATGTTCCTTGGATTATAGACACCGGAGCTACAGACCATATGGTGTGCTCCATTTCTCACTTATCAACAACTACGGAAAGTATAAACGCTACTGTCAGACTCCCTACTGGTGAACGAACATCTGCAATGCATGTGGGAACAGTGAAGATCTCCGAGTTGCTCACCTTAAGAGATGTTCTCTGCGTCCCAAATTTTTCATTCAATCTTATTTCTGCCAGCAAGCTCATAAACTCGTATAATTGTTGCCTGATATTCCTACCAAAATGTTGTGTCATACAGGACCTGTTGAACTGGAAGACGATTGGAATGGGGAGGCTTGAGGATGGTTTATATCATCTTCAAGTAAATAACACACAAGCTGCAGCTGGTACTATAAATCCTCCACTATCTTCCTCATTGTGTTCCTTTGCAAATTCAACTGACAGTGCTCACAAGTTTGATCTTTGGCATCGTAGACTAGGCCATTTGTCTTTCCCTTGTTTTTGTCTTTAAACAAATCTGTATCTAAAATGGACATTAGTCTGAATAATCATTGTCAAGTTTGCCCACTTGCCAAACAACAAAGGTTGAGTTTTGCTCACAGTTCCCGTGTCTCAAGTTCAATGTTTGACTTAGTTCACTGTGATATATGGGGTCCATTCTCCACAGCTTCACTCGATGGTTCAAGATACTTCCTCACAATTGTTGATGACTATAGTAGAAGCACTTGGGTTTATCTCATGCAATTCAAGTTCCAAACTAAGGACATTATTCAGTCCTTTTACACTTTAATTGAGACTCAATTTTCAGCTAAGATAAAGGTCCTTAGATCAAACAATGGTGGGGACTTCAACATGAAAGATTTCTATGCTTCAAAGGGAATCATTCATCAACTCAGTTGTTTAGACACCCCTCAACAGAATGGGGTGGTAGAGAGAAAACACCAACTTATTCTCAATGTGGCAAGAGCACTAAGGTTTCAAGCAAACCCGCCTCTGAATTTCTGGGGGGAATGCATCCTAACTGCAGTGTATCTTATCAATAGGTTGCCGACTCCAAAACTTTCTGGCCTATCACCCCATGAGGTCTTGTTTGGTGCGAAACCCTCTTATGATCATTTGAGGGTGTTTGGATGTCTATGTTATGCCTCAACTTTAAAAAGGTTTAGGTCCAAATTTTACCCAAGGGCGTCTTCATTGGTTATCCTCATGGCATAAAGGGCTATAAACTTTACGACATTCATTCCAAAAGAGTCTTCATTTCAAGGGATGTCATATTTCATGAATTTATATTTCCCTTTCAACGTGATGATTCTCATCTTGTTATCCCTGCATTAGACTCTGCTTCTCAATCTTGTGATAAAATTTTTTCCCCATCTATCATCACCTATGATCAGCTACACTCAACTAATAAGCTGCAAGACACTCTTTCTGCACCTAATGTTAAACCTATTGTTTCAACCGGCACGCCCACTGGCACGCCCAGTGGCACGCTTGACAATCAGGTTCATTTCACTCCTTCTTTTTCACCCCCTTTCATATCAAAGTCACCAACTGTTTCTCTTCAAAATCACCCTCTTAGAAGGTCCTCTAGGCTCAATCCCACATTGATTTCAGAAGCAGCACCATCACCCCTTCCTTTATCTACCCGACAACTTAGACGATCTCTTAGAGTCCAGCAACCTCCTGCATATTTGAAGGAGTATCACTGCAGTTTGGCATCAGCAACTCCTCTGTTTCACTCACTCCATGGTCAGCAAGAGTCCCATATCAAGTCAGGACAGCCTTATGATATCTCAGCCTTTCTGGACTACAATTTTCTTCTTCACACCGAGTTTTCAGTTTGTCTATTTCTTCTGCAACTGATCCAAAGAACCATTTGGAAGCATTTAAGTCCCCTGCATGGTGTGATGCAATGAAAACTGAGCTGAAGGCACTTAATGATAATCATACTTGGACTATAACTCTATTGCCTAAAGGGAAGAAAGCAGTAGATTGCAAATGGGTCTACAAAACAAAGTTTAAGGCAGATGGGACTGAGGAAAGGAAGAAAGCAAGGCTGGTTGCAAAGGGTTACACTCAACAAGCCGGTCTGGATTACCATGATACCTTCTCCCTAGTTGCTAAAATGGTCACGGTCAAAACATTATTAGCAATTGCAGCAATTAAGAATTGGCATTTATCTCAACTTGATGTAAATAATGCGTTCTTACATGGAGATTTGACTGAAGAACTATACATGAATTTGCCTCCAGGATATGAACTTCAGGGAGAGAAGGGGAAGAAGATGGTTTGCCATTTACACAAATCTTTGTATGGGCTGAAGCAAGCTTCAAGACAGTGGTTCGCCAAGCTGTCTTCTTTCATCATATCCCAAGGCTTCATTCAGTCGAAGGCTGACTATTCTTTGTTCACACGAAAGGATGAATGCTCTTACACTGCAATTCTTGTATATGTTGATGATATAATCATTGCAGGGAATGACATTTCATATATAGATGCTCTCAAGAAAAACCTTGATGCACAATTCAAACTCAAGGATCTGGGGGTTTTAAAATTCTTTCTTGGCCTTGAGATAGCAAGAAGCTCTAAAGGGATCTCAGTGTGTCAACGAAAGTATGCTTTGGAAATCCTACAGGATGTTGGTTGTCTTGGTTCCAAGCCAGCGAAAAGTCCTATGATCCAAAACTTAAAACTCAGCAGCCTTGAGGAACATTGCTTGAAGATCCCACAGTCTATAGGCGATTAATAGGCAGGTTGCTATATCTTACTATAATAAGGCCCTATCTGAATTTCTCTGTGCAGGTTTTGAGCCAGTTTCTCGGATCACCTTGACAACCGTACTTGGAAGCTGCATATCGAGTCTTGAGATACTTGAAGGCTACACCAGGACAAGGTTTATTTTTTCCGTCAGCTTCCGAGCTTCATTTAAAGGCCTTTTGCGATGCAGATTGGGCATCTTGCTTAGATACGCGTCGATCAGTCACAGAATTTTGTGTCTTGCTCGGGCAATCTCTCATTTCATGGAAATCAAAGAAGCAGCACACCATTTTCCGATCTTCTGCGGAAGCAGAATATCGTTCCATGGCCTCCACATGCTGTGAACTTCAATGGTTAATCAATCTCCTCAAGGAGCTTGATGTCCAACATACCAAACTGGCATTGGTATTCTGTGATAATTAAGCAGCATTGCACATTGCTTCCAATCCAGTGTTTCATCAGAGAACAAAACATATCGAGATTGATTGCCATATTGTACGAGAAAAGCTTCAACTGGGCATAATTCGAACTCTTCATATTCCTGGAAGCTTACAGCTTGCCGATTTGTTAACCAAAGCACTCGGAACACATCGATTTCATACTCTCATACGCAAGATGGGTGTACACAATCTATACACTCCATCTTGAGGGGGAGTATTGAGGACCAAATTTAACTCACTCTGCTTCTTATCTTCCTGTATTCCGGATACACTTCACTCTCATTCCAAGAACTTCAAGAACCATGAATAACTACTTCAACCGTTTTACCTGTTTTTAGTTAATCAGTTATCATATCTGTTAGTTGGTTATTTCGTCTATGTAATGTTATAAATAGGACATATCATGTAAGAAAGAAAGTCAATAAAGTCTTGAGTTCTTTCTCAAGCTTTCTCTGTTTTTTTTCCACAGCTTTCTTGCCTGTTTCTTTACAGCATGCGATGTTAAGAGGCAACGCCAGAGCAGTGATGAGAAGTATAATCAAATGCATCATTCCATAATATATTTAAGATACTTCGATTCACAACTAACATGATCTTTACTTCGTCATGGACTGCAAACTTCATTCTCCTTCACGTCGTTCAGCCTTCTGCTTATTATTGGGTAATAGAAAGACCCTTAACATTAGTTTTTGTTCCGTGAGTCAAGGTGAATGGCCTCTCTGAATATTTTGCAGAAGTGCCATAGAAGATGAGATCGTTCCTACTACCCCAAATAGAGCCCCAATGACTACAACAACACCATTAAGAAGGAGAGCGGGCTTGGAGACTCTAGGCCAGCATATCTTGAGGTAGAAGGCACAGGGGAAGACCACTGAGATGGCTGTGCTTACAAGGGAGCCCGTGAGGCTGAGGACGTGCTCAAAGTATGGAATGGAGAGGGCTAGTGCCAGGATCACCAACAGCAGTGAGGACCCTATGATGCCTCTGATGAGCATTCGGACCCTGGAGCTCGTAGAAGTTAGATTCTGCTCAAGTTGGATGGCGAAGGGAGCGAATTCAAGGGCATATTTTGTCATTGGTGTGAGCACGGTTGCCCATAGAGCGATCTTGGTGACGACGAGGTGTTGAGGCATGCTGAGGGTGATCTGCGAGTTAACTGTCGGTCCAAACAGCTTCGCCCCCATGAAAGCAAGAGCTGTGTAGAGGCCAGTAACAACAGTAAAACTTGTGACAGTAACCTGCAATTGATCAAGAACATGGGGTAGGCAGCATGAGGAATACATGCAATTGGAGAATGTAAATTACTTAACCATACATGCAATATCTATGATTATCTGTTGAAAGGATGTAAAAGAGTGGATTCCTGTATAATTACATGCAGTATTCCTGTGCTCTGTAGTTTAAGGAACTTTATTTTGAAGGATTTGATCTTCAGTTATAATTATTCGGCTAATAAAAGTCAATTTATGCAATGGTAACCTCATGTGATTTATATTCTAGGCCAGGGAGTCTTGGCGCCACATCATATTCAAGTTGAATTCGATATGAATTACTCTTCACATCCAAACCCAAGAAGGATGATGGCCCCCTTTTAAGGCTTAAGATCCTAGAGCACTAGCAGTAGCAGGATGATGAACCCAATTCAGAATCAGCTTTGAGGTTGGATTTAATGCATTATCCTATTTCTTTTTCCAAATAATTTGTAAAACCCCTTTTTTAAAGCTAGCATGTATTATACAAGTGAGTTTGGATAATGATTCTTCCAAAGAAACTGGATCCCTTTTGGTTCCAAACCGAATCAAATAAGACATGAAATCTAGTTTCTTCGGATTTGAAGTATAAGGTGAGTTTTGGAAGAGATTAACAATCATCATCCTTTAGTTGACCCCAACCAGGTGGTTATGGTCCTAGATTTATGCTTCAGCTTATCATGCATACATGCATGTATATATGTGTACAACCAACTTGATAGATAAAATGAATCTTTATTAATTATTTGAAGGCAACTTTGGATGCTTCTTTTTGTACTCTTTTTATGTGAAGAAAGAGACTAGACCTCACTAGATCCACTACAGGCTGATTGCAGGAATATTTAGCAACTTGAGGAGGGGAAAGCCAAAAGGTGGCTGAGATTCTGGTTCCACTTAAGAACACCTGGCCTCATTTGTTGGATGAAGGCTTGGGGTTGAGCTTGCTTGAAAAAATCAGCCTTGCACCCACCTACATGGACTTTTGACTTGAGGGATTGTCAAGGATCCATGCTTGGACTTAATTTTACCACAAGCATATATATAACTCAAAACTTTGGTCAATTTAGTGTTAGAGATATACCTTGGTGAACTTGGAGGGATCCTTCATGGCTGTATATATGTTGGGAAAGACAATATGGCCAGCATAACTAAATATATATAGGCCAGAAATCCCTGGGATCTTGCGAAGTTGTAGTATAGGTATCCTTTGGTTACTCTTGATCCCTCCAAAGGCTGCTGTCCACCCTATGGTTATGCAGATGAGGAGCGACATTAGGATCCCTCCAAAGGAGAGGAAGGATATGGAGGAAAGATCCCTCAGCCAAATACTAGGGAGTGCCACCAACACTGCTATAGATGTCAGCAGCTGAGCTTCGGATAAGTGAAGCCATGAGAGATGAACACCGCGAAGCGCCAATGGCAAGTTATCGCTGAGAGAGATTGTGTATGACACAAGGGAAAGGAATATTTCCAAGTATATGAAGGTGGAGGTTATGATCCTTCCCTTGGTCCCAAATGCTTGCTCTCCAATGTCTTGGTAACTTTTGGAGCTAGCATCCTCCTCAAGGCACTTGCCTATAATATGTGAGGTGTATGCACACATGATTCCAAGTCCCACTAGTAGAAATGCTGAGGTCCATCCTCCATTCTCCAAAGCATAGGGAGTTGAAAGTTGCCCAAGACCTGAAGAGAGAGATCAGTAGGTAAAGAAATATGTGAAGGGCACAGAAAAGCGACTGCGAGAGTTGGTAACATGCTATAACGTTAAAAGCTCAAACCACTTATGTACCTATGAGCATTCCCACCATGTTGATCGCTGAATGAGCAAAGGAACTATCTGCCTTGGTATGGTTTTCACTCCCAAAACTTAAAACTCCACTTCCCTCCCTGCACTTGCACGCATTGTTCTCCTCCACACAAGTGTCACAGTTCGACAATTGTATTGCAAGACGGGCACCATTCACCGTCTCGCTGGCTACTTGATTCTGGTTGGTTGGCTGGTTGAACTCAGGGCATGAACACCATCGGTTTACACTTTTCACCTCCACGTTAGACATCTTCTGAATCCTTGGAGACCTGGCAGGGAAATGAGGAATTGATGGCGTATTTATAGGCTGTGGGGGTGGGGACTAAATTAAGGTGGTGAGGATGCCATTGGGGGCACTTGGGAAATGCATGTAAACACTACAGTAGTCATGTGTTGGCATGGAGCCAGGTACCAAATTGGATTGAGTGCGTTCTGGGGTTGTGGAGCCAACGAGGAATTGATATATATGGAAAGCCAGGCAATTAGGTTCTATTTGATTTTGGTTTGTGGTTGTAGTAGGGTTTGGCTTAACGCATCTATATTCTTATTCCTACTCGTCATGTTTCTTATATCATAGTTACTTTGAGATGATTTAATATAATGCACCACTTAGAGAAAATGATGCTTAACAAGGAGAAGGAACGACTGCTTCTAAATTTACCTTGCACTAGTGTCATCTCAGCCTGTTTGGATGAGACTTCAGGAAAAGGCGAGCCTCACTGCCTAAAACAAGCATCCAGCTGCACTAGTACTTGCACGTCGTATAGTGTTAGAGAGAGAGTTTAACAAACTACCATTGATCTTTTACGTCCAAACCAAAAGGTAAGAGAATGAAAATGAAGTGTTGGCACATGGGCTGCTTCCTTCATTTTATGGTATAAAATATATTTCTTAGATCATACGAGAAATTATTCATAAATAGACATGAATTTTCTGGAAGAACTTTCATTTTTATTATGCTTAAAATAATCGATACAATCTTGGCATGCATAAAGCTCTTGCTTCATCTCAGGAATATCAAAAAGATTCCTCGCCTAACTCGTCTTTCTAGTGGTTAGTGGGAAGGAGACCATTTTCCTTGAAGTTGTTCTGGATGCTCTCCATCAAACCAAGTTGATCCCATCACCATTCACTATAATCTTGGATATGAACGAAGTAAGATAATTTATCACCCTATAGTACCTAGTGGAACCAAACCTGTTCTCTAACCTGTCCATTATATTCTCTCAAGAGTCTTTATCAACTATTCAAGGAGACACAGCAGAGGAAGGAATTGCACTATGTGAGATTAAAAAAAAAAATCTTTATCTTTTATCTCTGTCCTTTTCTTTTCATGGCATGCTCTACTTCATATCAATTGTACATTTAGGAAAATGGATCAAAAGAGTTTTCTACTCCCCCAAAACCTCTTGTTTTGCTAGTATTGAGTTTGGTGCGGTTCATTTCTACATTTATGCCAACATCAGAAATAAAAGAAAAAGTAGATTTGAAGGGAAAAAAAATATTTTGATTATCATAAGTAAGGCTTATAAGTCCCATCTTCCATTCGAATAGATGCCATGGCTTTAATTAGCATTTAATGTGATTCTTGTTCATAAAGGAAATGGCTAAAGTAAATTGCATCGTGGCCGGCTGCCACCTGGGAATGAGATTCTAACGAACCATAAGGCAACATCAGACATCACATGGATCACATCTTGCCTTGGAAGCAAGAATAATGGGAGAATATTGTGGGCAGAGGAAAATTCTCTTTTAATTCTTTAACAATGGCGTCAGATTCAGTTGCCATGAGGTATAAAAGATGATCAAGTCCAATACTCGTGGAGCTATGAACAGTTTAATTCTAGAGAAGAATCCTACTCCGTAAGCTCATGATGTATATTTGGGCCATGGCGCACTGCTCAGTTGGAATCTAATGCTTCGGCGTATAGTACGTAGTCAGATATGGTTAGGTTAACAACAAACAACGAGTTCACTGATTGTGTTATGTGCCGTAACATGCTATTCTCTCTGCATATACTGACCATAACTAGTGCTACTTTGAGGATATGAATTTGCTGTTGTTTCTCTACTGTTCAAGTTGTGTGAGACTTGGCAGGAACACAATTGGTTTCTTGTGGAGGATCTGGACTAATTCTCCATGACTCAGGCTGGCTCTTAAACTTAAAGGTAAGAACCCACATGTATCTTGTTTCCTCTAGGAATGAGCTGGTAGAGTTCTGCGAAAAGCTGCATCCCCAGTCATTGGCTCTCTCAGAAAAAAAAAAGAGAAGGGCCTAATGCTTCAATGTGAAGCCAGTTCTAGGTTGGTTAGGCTAATTCACATTCTAGAAAATATCTGATGCTTAGATGCCATCAAACTGGTGAATTATGATATCTTGAGTATATTAAAATACTGTAGGGATGAATACCCCATTCCCATAAAATTAGGGGAAATATCCAGATGTTAGAGCTTTTGTTGTTTTTGCTTTATAAATTAGCTAGTCTAGACCCATATGTTCCACATGCAACCACTAGTTATGGATTGATAAAACCATTCTTTAGTTATTAATATACTAGGTTCATACATTATTGATTTTCTTGGCTCCTTGTGATTAATTTAGAGTCAGAGATATGCTATAAAGATAGTATATTAAGCTGCTGTCTTCTCACAAAAATGATTATTTTTTGGTAGTTCAATGAAATAACTTTTGGTACTAATTTTGGAGGCTATGCATTCAAACTTTTGTTATTGCCAGCATCAAATATTAAAGTTTAGAGGCATATCTGCAAATATCTGAACTTTATAGCTTTGGAACTAATGCTCTTGACTTTCCACTCCTTGAGATCTTACACAGAATCAAATTTCTCTTGCTCTCACTGAATTCGCTGTTTGGATGACAACTGCTTCTTTCCTTCCTCAAGAAAAGGAGCCATGAGGTTTTGAAGTCAATTTTATGTCAAAAACAATTCTTATTTATACAGTTTGTGATTAAACAAGTTTTACTTCATTTAGCAATTCTTATAAAAATCTTCGCATTTTTTATGACAAAAAAAATTGTAAGATGTATGTTATATAAACCTAAATCACAATGCGATTAAGATAAATTGATTCCTTTAGAAAGAAAACAATATTTTAGCTTCTCCAAACTCCTCCACCACACTAGCATCTCCTTTTCCATAGAATTGCCGGTGTAACTAATTTCTGTACACATAACGTCACGGTTTCAATTATGCATCTAAGACAAAGAAGGCTTTGTATTATGATATTATTAGTGGATATGAAAACAAGGGAGGATGAAGACACTTGGAGATACAAAGTTGCTGCTAGACTAAAATATCTCAAAGGACATGCACTTGGATTCCATTGTTCGGGATGCTTCATGTGAGCAATAGGGCTCACTTGGATCAGGAGGCCAGCTATCAAATCTTGGTGGATATGGCTCTCATGTTACATAGCATTGCTACTGTACTACAGCAATCTTGCACAAAAAAGTCACAATTAAAGCTGTTATGCAACTTGTTTATTGGTCCTCAGTGACAACCAATATTCAATGTGGTATGTACACCAAAGATATGCAATAGAAAAGCTATGCAATTTTTTTGCATGAGATATCTGTGTCATTTTTATGATTTTCCAAATTGTATTTTTTAATTAATAATCCACTCTATCAACCAAGATCTTGTTTGTCAGGTAAACTCCTCAAAGATAGCAAGCACAAAAATGAGAAACGGTCCTATTAATTTTTCAGTAATGAAAAGGAAAACCTTCAAGGGAACACCAGTTTTGGGATCATTATCAGATGAATGGGACAATAGAAGTGAATAGAATTTTCAAAATTATTACATTCTTAATTAACATTGATGTAGGGTTGTCAAAGGGCTGAAGCATGGCTCAATTTTAGCCAAGTCATCAACTCCAGACTCAAGTAATAAACAATAGAAGATGTGGCAAAAAAAGGTAATTCAATATATAATTGAACACAGAAATTATGATTAAAAGAAAAAATCAGTCAGTTTTGCTTTTTCACTGTTTTTTCTTGTAGTATATATTTGAAAATACAGATTACGTAGGTTTTTAGAAGTTGGGGAATATCAAGATTCTGGATGTTCCAGTTGCCCTTGCTGACATAGGCAATTAAAAGAATCGTTGATGAATGACACTACAAAAAGACAAGATTCTCATTCTTGCTTTTTGATAAGAAATGGGTGGTGTAGTTTTCACAGATTCTTATATGAAGGACACTTACGGTGGTAAGATTGATAGGAGTATTGGATGGAATTTGGAGGTGATTAGGACTCCATTGTTGTTGTCGTAAGGAGCTTGAGATATGGCTTTAAAAAAAAAATGCCAACATTAATGGTATAGCTTGAGATATTACTTCAAAAAAAAATTCAGTATTAAAATGCAATACTTGCAACTTCTGATTTGCATTCATCTTTACTTGATTTCAAAAAATGTAGGCTCCCATCTTTTTTTCTCTTATGTCATTTTTAATCTATAAAAAACTTATTACACACACATGTGCAAAACTCTCATGTGTGAAGAAAGATTTAGCTAATGGTTTTTTTGGATGAAACTCTCCTTAATTTGAGAGGTGATTGTATTTGATTATAAATAGGAAAGCTTACAACAATAGAATGGGAAGAAAAGTAATTACAAAGATTTTAACAACTCAATTAGAATGTTGGAAAAATTTCTTCTTTGTTTCCAACAACTCTGCATCTTCCTTATTAGTTTCCAACGGCTCTATATCTTCCTCATTGATTTTCAAATCTCTACATCTTCAATAGCATTTGATAGATTGGTGGTTTCCTTTCTTGGAGGGAATTGCATGATTGATAATTTGTTTCCAACAACTCTGCATCTTCCTTATTAGTTTCCAACGGCTCTGTATCTTCCTTATTGGTATTCAATAATTCTGCATATGACAAATTGGTGGTTTCCTAATATCCCCCCTCAAATGAAGCAGCGAGATGAGACTTAATTTGCGGCGATTGAACTCATATGCTGGTCGATCCAATGGTTTGGAAAAAATATCAGCTGTTTGGAGTTTGGATGGAACATGCTTCATGCGGAGTAAACCTTGTTGGACTTTTTCTCGAACGAAATGAAAATCAATTTCGATATGCTTGCTACGGGCATGAAAAACAGGATTGGCTGCCATGCAAATAGCACTTTGATTGTCAGTTAGGAGGAGAGGAGGGCGTTGTAGAGGAATGCCAATATCATGTAGAATGTAGGATAACCAAAGTAATTCAGCGGCAGCATTGGACAATGATTTGTATTTTGCTTCGGAGCTGGAACGAGAGACAGAAGACTATTTTTTGGCTGACCAAGAGATGATATTGCAACCAAGGAAGGTGAAATATCCTGAGGTAGATCGTCGAGTCTCCTTACAACCGGCCCAATCGGAGTCAGAAAAGCCATAAATGTTAAAAGCCGAGTGGCGGCAAAGGTGAAGTCCAAGAGTGATGGTGCCATGCACATACCTGAGGATCCTTTTGACAAGTTGATAATGTCTTTGCGTTGGAGAATGCATAAACTGCGAGACAAAATTCACACTAAAAGAGAGATCAGGTCTAGTAAATGTTAGATATTGTAAAGCGCCAACTATACTCCGATAGTGAGTAGGATCAGAAAATGGCATGGTGTCCGTGGAGGCCTTGTCCTTGGAAGACATGGAGGTGTTCACAGGCTTACACCCCTCCATTTGAGCTCGTTGAAGAATGTCTAAAGCATACTTGGACTGTGACAAGAGCAAACCATTAGGAGTACGTGTAATTTGAACACCAAGGAAGTAATGAAGAAATCCAAGATCCTTCATATCGAATTCTTTATGAAGATCAAGAATAAAATTTTGTAAAAGGGTAGGATTAGACCCTGTCAAAAGAATATCATCAACATAGAGAAGGAGCATTAAAGTGTCACTCTGTTTTTTGTAAACAAAGAGTGAAGGGTCAGCAATGCTACAGAAGAAGCCAAATTTTATAAAAAAAGAGGTAAAACGAGCAAACCATGCACGTGGTGCTTGTTTGAGACCATATAACGCTTTGTGTAATTTGCAAACATGATGTGGAAAGTGAGAATCAATGAAACCGGGAGGTTGTTCCATAAAAATAGTTTTTTGGAGAGAACTATGTAAGAAAACATTTTTAACATCAAGTTGTCGAATGTCCCAGTTTTTTGAAAGAGCAATAGAGAGCACAAGTCTTATGGTACCTTGTTTGATTACCATAGAGAAAGTTTCATGGTAATCGATGCTATAAACTTGATGATACCCTTTTGCAACCAAACGAGCCTTTTGGCGTTCTAAGGTACCATCAGAATTGAGTTTAGGTTTGTAAACCCATTTATTGCCAATGACATGCATGTGAGGCTCTCGAGGGACTAAACTCCAGGTTTCATTTTTACTTAGAGCATGTCATTCATCTTTCATAGCATTGACCCATCCCTCATGTTTTAAAGCAGTTTTAATAGTTTTTGGTATCGGAGGGATGGAGGTAACACTATAAAGATGGGCGTACTTGGGATTGGGTTTATAAATACCTGTCTTACCCCGTGTGACCATAGGATGAATGTGTTCTAAAGACATGCCGGAAGCCGAGGCCATAAGAGGACTAGATGACATCTCGGAGAAGTGATCCACAAGGATAGAAGGTCTCTGTGGCGCAGTGGTATCTGTGCTCAGGTTGGCTATTACGTCCAAAGTGGGAAGCTCGATAATGTGTGAGGGTGATTCAATTGGAGACATCATAGGGGATGCAGATGTAGGTATAGAGGGCTGCTCATCAAGCCAATCTGAAAAGGATGTAATATTTTGTGTGTCATGGGAGGTTAGATGAAGTGTGCTTTGGTTTTTGTAAGGAAAAGTCTCTTCATCAAACACCACATGTCTAGAGACAAACATTTTCTTTGATTGGGGAGAAAAACATTTGTATCCTTTATGTTTTTGGTTGTAACCCATAAAAATGCATGGCACAGTTTTGGGATCAAACTTATTAGATTTGGTGTGCCAGGTGTAAGGATAACATTTACAGCCGAAAACTCTAAAGGATGGATAATCAGGATGTTTTCCATAGACTGTATAAAAAGGAGATTCACTATGATGTGCAAGAGATGGTACATGATTAATTAAAAAGGTAGCGGTGGAAAAGGCCTCCACCCAAAATTTTTTTGGCATACCACAGTGATACAGCATAGTAAGGCCAAGCTCACGAATGGTTCAGTGACGACGTTCAACGACACCATTTTGTTCCGGAGTGTGTGGGCATGACAATTGATGGACTATACTAAGCTCCTGCAAATAATTAGTGAAAGCATTGCTAACAAACTCACCCCCACCATCACTTTGCAAAATTTTGATCTTACGAGGAAATTGTCACTCAATATAAGCAACAAAGGCACGAAAATAGTTAAAAAATTCAGATTTTTTTTGCAAGGGAACAAGCCACATATACCTACTATGATCATCAACAAGACAAGCATAGTATAAAAAATTATCATTGGAACTAATAGGTGCAGGTCCCCAAAGATCACAATGAAATTTTTCAAATAGACCATAGTCATTATTCAAATAAGTAAAAATGGTAATTTGCTAAGTTTGCCTAACTGACAACTTTCACAAACGCGAAATTTATTTTTTCCTCGCAATTGAAGAAGTCCTTTGGAATGCAAAGCTTGAACAACAGCAGCTTGTGAATGGCCAAGTCGTTGGTACCAAACTTCACTGTTCACCGCCTGAAAACGTACTGAAAAGGGGGCCTCTGGCGATGTCTTGATTGTGTGCAAATTAGCCCTCTTGATTCCTCTTAGAAGGATCCTGTTTGTCCCCCTTTCCTTAATTGCAAAGCCAACATCATCAAATTCATAATTTATAGGATAATCACTAGTTAGTTGTCCTACAGATAAAAGATGTCGTTCTAAATTTGGAACAAGCAAGACATTGTCAAGAATAAGAGTATGTGATTTATGATGCAAAATAGCTTGGCCAATATGCGTAATAGGTAACATCATACTATGGTAACATCATACTATTACCAACCATCACATGATCAGTGCCTCTATAAGGTTTGAGATTACGCAACATACTAGCATTTGACGTCATGTGAGATGATGCTCTAGTGTCAGTTGTCCACTCCTGGTCTTCTAAAGCATCACGGATTTGCAAAGCAGTAAACGCCTCTTGATTTGGGGTGTCATCATTGGACTGATCATAGCGAAACCAGCACACAGGGGCTTCATGTCCGTGCCTTTTACAAATTTGACAACGAACAGTTGCATTGGAGGAGTGACCCGAGGTCTTGGATCCAGGTGGTTTGGTTAGTGGAGCAGCATTACGATTTGCAGGCTTATTTGAAGGAGTGGGTTCTTTACCTTTGCCTGAATAATTTTTTGCTATGACCATGGAATGCACCTTTATTTTTTGTTGCCTTTGTTCTGTTGACTAAAAAATGCAGCATAGCTATGGGAGTGGTGTTTGTTGGTGTTAGTACGAATTTCGAAGGCTTGAAGTAAAGGAATTATCTCACCATAGAATGGAGTAGGTGGTTTAAGCATAGAAGAAACAAAAGATTCATATTGAGCACCTAAGCCATTTAAGATAGAAAAAACCTTTTCTTTGTCAGAGACAGGTCGTCCCACAACAGCAAGGCTATCGGAAATTCGCTTAAACTCACGAATATAATTATCAAGTGCCATCTCAGAAGTTTTGTAAAGAGAATTCAACTAATGCAGAAGCATAAACTGCCTCTCTTGGGAAGGTTGGGCATACGCCTTTTGAAGAGCACTCCAGACCTTGGCGGCTGATTCCAGTCCAATAACAAGACTGAGGGCTTCTTCAGTTAAGCTTCCAATGATCCACTCTCTTAAAAGAAGATCATTCTTCTTCCACTTGGCGTGTTCGGGGTTGGGAATGAAGCTAGTGTTGGATGATCCTGACCCAGCAATAATTCGTGTGGGTTCTGGTGTGTCGCCATCGAGATAGCCAAGCAAATCTTGGCTTGCGGCAAGGATCAGAATTTGCTCCCTCCAAAGAGGGTAGTTATCTGATTTCAGGCGGAGGGTAATAAAGTTACCGACAGCAATTGTTGTAGAAGCCATGGAAATTCTTCTTCTAATAAGGAAAGTTGCACAAAATTGAGTGGAAGAGTGGATTTTTGTGGATTGGATGATGGTTTTTTTTTGAGAGCATTAGCAATAGGCAGGCTCTGATACGATGAAGAAAGATTTAGCTAATGGTTTTTTTGGGTGAAACTCTTCTTAATTTGAGAGGTGATTGTATTTGATTATAAATAGGAAAACTTACAACAATAAAATGGGAAGAAAAGTAATTATAAAGATTTTAACAACTCAATTAGAATATTAGAAAGATTTCTTCTTTGTTTCCAACAACTCTGCATCTTCCTTATTAGTTTCCAACGGCTCTATATCTTCCTTATTGATTTTCAAATCTCTACATCTTCAATAGCATTTGATAGATTGGTGGTTTCCTTTCTTGGAGGGAATTGCATGATTGATGATTTGTTTCCAACAACTCTGCATCTTCTTTGTTAGTTTCCAACGGCTCTATATCTTCCTTATTGGTATTCAATAATTCTGCATATGACAAATTGGTGGTTTCCTAACAAGGTGTAAGAGCTAAGCTTCCATATTTCATGAAGCTTACATTATGAACGACATGAGGTCTATCTAGCTAAAGTTGGAACATTGCTAAGTTTTGATAAAGTACAAACAATAATCCAAGCATGTAGACAATTGCCGGATGGCATGTATTGGACTACTACTTGCAGCAAAATAGTGGGCGGACACAAAAATATATTTTTATTCAATTAACCATACCTTTTTTGTGACGTTGTAACTCTGAGGTTCTTGGTTAAGTAATAACGTTATGATGAAAGACTGTTCTATAGGAGATCTATACGCAATTCTATTAGGCGTAAATATACAAATTAAAAAACTTTATTTAAAATTTTATTTTATTTAAAAATTATAAAATTTTATTTTTTATCTGGACTCTACAACTAGACTCCATTATATTATTTCTATATGGACTCTTATTGGGATTTTGGGTCGATATAAATACATTAACATATACTTGAGAGCACAAGTTTTATATTATTGAGATTGAGATTCAAGAATATTGAGTTGCCTTTCCTCTGCCGTCTTCTCCTCCTTCTTCTTCTCTTTTCTTCTCCTCATTCTTCTTCCTCTTTTTTTCTCCTTCCTTTTAAATTTTGCAGAAAAAGATAAGGGGCATTTTACCAAAAAATATATATGCTTTATTTTTTGAGATTTTGCCGAGAATAGAGTACCTGTCTTTTTTCACAAAACAAGCGACATTTTTTATTGAAAATATTTTCTGCCATTCGGTTTTCCTGCCTTTAATATTAATTAATCTCTCACCATGTTTTGATTACCGTCTGGTCTCTAGGGTGGACAGATGTTGTGCCCTCTTTCATACATCGTTTAGGCTCTTTTATATAGTAGAAATTTGATACTACTATGTTATATGCACCTATGATAAAGTAAAAAATGGAAAAACAAAGGACAAAGAAGTACATTTTGGATCAACGGATCCTTATATTAATGACAGTGAAAATATGGTTCAAAAAAACAGGGAATCATGCATTAAGCTTTGAGTCATTAATTGATCTTACAGATCATTTTGCATGATCCCTTTTTTTTGATACTATTATAAATTAAGCAGTAATTTCTTGAATTTATAAATTACTATTATAAAATTTAGCATAGACTTGATTTAGCATTGTTTTGGATAAGTCTTCAGATCAGACCACAAAAGTTTTGGATATATTTCTCTCTTCGAGATTCTATCTCCAGGATATCACATCCAACACTTTGAAGGTCTCTAACGGCTCTAAGGATCTCGGGGATGAAAGCACTCACCCATTATTCTAATAATAGACAATTGCACTTGAAATACTACCTACTTAATATTTTTTGAAAGATCTTTGGCTAAGTTTCCTTGAACTCTGTTCATTAGGTTTTCAATTTATAAAGGTATTTTATAGAATTACATCTCAATTGTAGAGTGGGATTCAGCTAGGAACATCTCTATGTGATCGGTAATGGCTCCATATCTCTCTATGTTATACATCTTTTCACCAAATTATAATGATTTTGTTGTTAAAGCATCTGCAGACATTTTAGATATTCAAGAATTACTTTACATTTCAGTACAAGCTTTCTATTATAGTATTATGTTTACTACTGCCGGTAAGGTTTTTATTTTTGGAAACATATATATAAGAAATAAATTATCATAATAGACAGTGATGATTGCGTCTTTAGGCATATCAATAAAAGGAATACCTTGTAAGAAACATCTCATCCATAAAAATTGCTCGAGGGCAAGAGACATAGTAATGTACTTGGCTTCTATAAAAGAAAAAGCAACGTATGATTGCTTCATGGGAGACCACACAACTATGCCTCGTACCAAAGAAAATAAATAGCCATGCATTAGCAAATTTAGAACTATCTCTACCAGTATCACTATAACATTCCAAAACATGCCAAGTATACTTATAATGCAAAGTATAATTCGTGGTGCATTTCAAATATCTCATAACTCTAGTAAGCCTTTTCCAATATTCTTTATTAGGTTTACTTTGTAAATCTACATAACCTAGCAACATCATATGAGATATTAGGTCACATTTATTAAACTGTGTAGTCTTTTCATATTCTTTTTGTTTAACAGGTTTACCTTTATGATGAGGACCAATTGGTGCTACACTAGGCTCACAATCAAAGAAATTAAATTTTCTTAATATTCTTTCATTATAATGTGATTGGATTGAACTAGATGCATCACTTTGTTTTATTACTTCCATTCCTAAAATCACATTAACTTCATCCGAATCTATAAACACAAAACTTTTATTTAAAAAAAATTTAATCTCATTAGTACCTTCTATATTTCCACTAAAACTTAATAATTTATCACATTTATCTTCTATATTTACCATGGATCAACTCTACGTTTCCTGACCTCTTCTTTCCTTAACCACTCACAACCACCATCATGAACCTATATACTACAACTATCTGATACCACATGTAACCATTCTCTCGCAACTATAGCTGCCGGCACTGACCACTACCACCCAATACTTTCATTGTTGGTTGTCAATACCACCCCCTATCGATTGCCATATTACCTTCCAAAACAAATGCAACCAATAACACAACTTTAGTCTTACCTCAAGTAATACTCCTTTTTTTTGATGAGTCTGCTAATAATAATTGATAGTACAAGAGCTAGGGACTACCTTTTCTATAACAACTGCAGGATTGAAGAGAGTATGGCTCACAGGGGAGAACACCTCGATTCCAGATAGAGAGGCAAAATCCTACAAGTACAATTGCAAGATTTCATTAAAGAGAAGAAAAGCCAGGAAAAGGCCAAATCTTTCTTGCTTTTTTTTGCCTGGAAAAAAAAGTGAGGCAAATCCAATATGAATAACTCACTTTGACTTGTTTATCCCAGGCGAGCGAGTATGGCCCTGTCGAATTCGTAGCAGAGCTTTCCAATATTCCACTAAGAAAAGCATTCAAGAAAACATGGTGACTCAAGAAAAAAAAAGAAACGACAAATTCGAGCAAAGTAGTTCCAAGATTATGTTTGAAAACAGATTTATATCCTTCAAGATAGCGCAGGGGACTCGGACGGGATCTCCTCGGAGGAGGAGTAGGCGAGAGCCAGGGGAGAAGCGGATCCTGCAGTTGTTCTCTTCAATCCTGCAAATTTACTTATCTCATCAACCACCGAACCAAATTCGAGCAAAGTAGTTCCAAGATTATGTTTGAAAATAGATTTACATCCTTCAAGATGGCGCAGAGGACTTGGACGGGATCTCCTCGAAGGAGGAGGAGGGCGAGAGCCGGGATCTTCTCGGAGGAGGAGGGTGGCGTCGAGATTGGAGAAGCAGTCGAAGAGGAAGCGGATCCGGTTGAGAGCAGAGCGGGCAGAGCCGGGGGAGAAGCGGATCCTGCAGTTGTTCTCTTCAATCCTGCAAATTTACTTATCTCATCAACCACCGAACCAAATGAGCAGATCCAGAGGGATAACCACCCTACATGCCATCCATGCTAAGAAACAATGTCAGAGCTGCCATCGCAGCAATTACAATCCTATGATCGAAGCAAGAGAAGAAGATCCCAAACCTGGCCTTGTCCTTGTCCTTGCCGGCTCCAAACTTCAAACGCCGTGTGAGTGCTCTGCGGCGGAGGAGGAGGAAGTCGTCCACGAAGAGGAGGCCAACGGAGAGGGGGAGGAGGGGAAGGAGATGCGGCGGAGGAACACGATTTGGGATCGTTCGTAGGAGGAGATTGGCTGAGATCGGTGAAAAGGGCTGAGGACGGAGAGGGTCGGTCGTCGTGAGTTAGGGATTTAGGGCTGTGGGCTGTGGAGGGAGGGGGTCGATGGGGGGGGAGGATTGAAGTCCGACGACGCTTATAAGCGTCGTCGTATTTTTTCCTACGCCGACGCTTACAAGCGTCGGCGGAACGCTTTTTACAAGCGTCGGCAATTACCGTCGCAAGAAAAAAATTTGCCGACGCTTTTATGTAGCGTCAGCAATATGGAGTCGCCAAAACCCTTTATCGTTGTAGTGACTTTTTGCAAAGTATCTAGGATTAAAACAAGCACGGTGCATGGTGTACAATTTTTCTCTTCTTTTCTAACTATTCTTGAAACTACAATATACCAATGCGAAGTTATAATAAATAAAAAACTTCAATAGCTAAATTTCTGTTATACATTAAATAATGGACTTTAATGATGGTCAAGTAAAAACTCCAGTTATTGATACTGGCATTATTAATACAATTCATAGGATAAATGGAAAATTTTGCACAAGCTAAGTCTCCATGTAAAAACTTTCATCATTAATACTCGTCACATAAATGGCACAAAGTACAGTTATTTCTCTTTTTCAATTATTCTTGAAATGCTATACGAAAATGTTACAAATTATAATTGATAAAAGGCTTCAATAGCCAAATTACTATTGTGTATTAAGCAGAAACTTTTGTCATTAATACCGGTATTTGTACGACGAATGGAAAATTTTACACATGCTGAGCCTCCATGCAGAAACTTCTATCATTAATATTGATCTCTACATGGTGAAAAGAGAAATCTACACAAGCTAAGCTATTGAATAATAAACTTTAATGATGGCCGAGCAGAAACTCCCGTCCAGCATCCATATAGTGAAGGGAAAACTATATACAAGAGCCTCCATGTAACAATTTCTATTTAAAGAAATTCAAGATGAGAGTTGAGAGAGAGAACTTTTCATTTTCACATCATTATACATTATCATGTTTAAATATTTATACAAGTATAGCGTATTCAAAATTTAAATTTGAATGAATTTGAAATTCAAATTTTCAGCTATTAGGATAGCTAAGAATTTCTTTTCCGTTGAGTCCAAATTTGGCAGCTATTATGACAGCTAAGAATTTCTCTTCTGGTGAGTCCAAATTTGAATGAATTCGAAATTCAAATTTGAATGAATTTGAAATTCAAATTTACAGCTGTTATGACAGCTATAAATTTCTTGGATTGGGCTTCTCCTTGACTTGCGCAGAAGACTCGAACTCTTTTGGTGAGTCCATTCCAACACCATCGTTTAACACAAGCATCATTAATACAACCCTGCACAATGTATGGGATGCGGCATTTTCTCTTTTTTCTGCTCTTAAAATGTAATATAATAATATAACAAATTGTAATAGATACTTTAATAGCCAAGTTTCTATTACAACAATAAATTTTAATGATAGCCGAGCATATTAATTCTAATATCAACATGGAAAACTCTATATAAGCATATCTATCATATATTAAGAAATTAACTTTAATGAAGACCGAACATATTAATACCGGTATCTACAATGCGAATGAAGCAATATATACAAGCTAAGTCTCTATTTTTGCATATATATAATAGAAGAACCGTGTAAATCTATGATACAAAATAAATATCTTTTACATGGTGCAAATAAAATATTAATTCATATAGTCTTTTGAATCACTTACTATTTATCGTCATAGGTGCATGGTAGTTACATAATTTTGATTTGATAATTTCTTTTAAATAATTCATAAATTTCATATAGTCTTTTAAATAAAACTACTATTTTTTTCATTTACAAATAATGTTGCAACAGTTGTTATTTTAATACCAAAGGTTTCCAAACTACATTTGTAGGAAACTAATGATCATCGTAATTATTGTTAGGGTCAACAAGGGCCGCCATAACCAGTCAGATGGGCTTGGCCACTGTGCAACCCATGACCATTTCGGTGCTTGCCAGAGATGGAATAAGAGGATAAAAATCCAGAGACCATAAACGGCAAAAAAAGAAGGCCCAAACTAGCAAAACTCGGAATAACGGTTTGACGCCGTTCTCCGTGCAAGATATTTCAACAACTCGCTCTTTGTAGAACGGGAATAAAAAATAAACCAGGCTTCTTTTCTAATGGCCAGAGGCGGCCGCGATCTTGTCTAGACGGCGGAGCGCCGCCTCACCGTCATCTGCTCCCACCTCCGCCCGCCCGCTGCCGCCGCGCCGATGGCGGCGCTCCTCCGAGCCGCCCGCGGTCTCCGCTTCTTGCTGCCGTGCGGGCAGAGGCGAGGCGGGCGGGGAGGAAGGGGGCGGGAAGAAGCGCTGCGTCTTCTGTGAGATCATTCGAGGTGAATCCCCTGCTTGCAAGGTATCCGCCCTGCTGCTCTCTTCTATGGTTGATTCTTACCATATTTAATGCGAGTTTTAGTTAAAACGGTAGTTCTTTAATGGATAATGAAATTAGGGTTCATGCTGTTCTCTAACCAGTATTGGTTGCATTTAATGGATAGTAAATTTAGACTTTTATTTATTATATTTTGTTTAAGAAAAATTTGAAAGTTAAATAAAATGTTTGGCTTCATGTTATCGTGGCTTGTTTCTCTACATAGCATGACCGTGTTATATTCTGGATTTGGGGCGTTACACTAAATGGTATCAGAACGTTTAAATTCAAACATAAATACTAAAACCCATAATCCTCGATATTCAGAAAATCATTAACTACAAATTCATAATCAATTTAAAATACTAAAATTCTTCTACAAAATCATCAAGTTTGTTTGTGTAAACTCCAAGCCTGTACCATTCTTCGTTCCTATCGATCCTATTCGTCTAGAGAGAGAAAAATAAAAATAGAGATATACGAGCGACATAGTTTAGTAAGTAAATCTTACTCTATCTTATCGGATCAAGCATAATTTTTTTCATGTCAATGCATTATTTAAGAAAAAAAATAGATATTACAAAATAAAGTATTTCATAGAACAGTTTATTAAAATAAGTCATAAAGCCAATCATGCATGCATAAATTATTCATATTTCATAAATATGGTTCCAAGCTTATTTTATAAATAAATTTATAAATCATCCTTATGCCATTTAGCCATATCATAGTTTAAAATATTGCTCACAGATATTCATGCTATAGCTACTTTATACCCGCGGTAGGCCCCATGTTCATAATCGACAAAGATTTTTGTTTCGTATACCAACTTTATACCCGCTGGCGGGCTTGTGTTCATATGGATGCTAGCTTCGGACGTCGATATTTCCAATTCTAGAGATCATACAAGGTTGTAAGTGTTGTATGCGAGTGCAATCTCAGATTGCTATTGGCACGGTATGTGCCATTTCTTGCAGGTGTTGGGAATGCACTAGAACAATGCATAGACACAACATATGATAGTTCATGCCAACCAGCTCAGAAAGCATTCTAATCCTTGATAACCCAAAAACCTTGCCAAAGTAACATTGGACCATTTTGCAATAGTTTGTGGTTTATTCATGAGAAACCCATTATGCTGGTCCAAAGTTGTTTGTCTGAATTATTGCTATTCTAGGTGAAACATCGCGAAAGAAACATCTTGATTTAGATCAATTTAAGCTTGTTTTGGTTACAACCACCATCCGCTGAAAACATTCTGCTTTATACCAGTTAAGACATGCTAAAACCGAAATGGTAGCAGCTACCAATATTTTAAATGATGGTTGGATGTGAGAGAACTAGAAGAAGCATTTTGGCATTGTGAAAATTGAGGATTAGATGATGGACAACCATGCATGAAGAACCAACAATACTTGGATTCTAGGTGCCTATTTAAATTAAGAAGAGATGGCATTTATCCTTGAGCAGAAAATGTATTAGCTTGCCAGACTTGCAAGTTCACATCATAAAAATGTTTATGTGTATGTATGTATGTATACATATAGTTCGACGACACATTTTATGTTCTTTTTAAAAGGAGTTAACAATTTTAAAAATAAGGATGGGCCATCCAAATTGAAGATCCAAACCATTGAATATGATCTTTACTGAAAAAAATGCCTATAAATAATGTTCACATATTATGATGGTCTCTAACCTATGCATCAAGTTGGTACTAAAATGATTAGTATCAATTATATTAACGCAGTAAAATTCATGATAAGGCATGTGTATTGAAAATATACTTTATGGATCATGATCTACGCATCTTAAAACATTGGTAGATTTAGATTCACTAGGTTTGATGATTAGATTATAATAAAACATAGTACCATGCTATTAAAACCATCCATTTGAACACTTATTTGATGGATAGGTTAGAACACCAAAACACATGAATTTTGGTTTCTAATATTTTTTGTAGAGTGGATCATATTCAATGGTTTAGATCTTGAATCTGGATAATCCGTTATTGGTTTTGAATCATTAACTCTTTTTCAAGGAGTCAATATGAAAGTGTGTTCCAAATACATACATAAATAATCCCACCCACCTGCCCATACACACAAACACATATATATGATCATAAATAGTGGGAATGATCAACTATATAATATAATATATTTAGGAAAATTATATAATTTAACTTCTTTTTATTCAAGATTTGTAGTCATGTAGTTAACCTTTTCTTTTATTTCTTTCTTTTGTTCACCATTAAATCTTTTTTCGCCCGTGTCTAAAATTTCTTATCATTATGTGCTATGCGGACATTCTTAGGATTCATATCTTCAGTTTGCATTGTCAGATGATGGACTAATAATTTTTTATTTAGATATTGGTATATTTCAGCAATGATTGGTGATATTAATACTGATTGATTACTAAAATTTTCCATTTGCAGCTTTATGAAGATGATGTATGCCTATGCATTTTGGATTCCAATCCATTGAATTATGGTTAAGGTACTTTCTAGCTTATTAGTTTAGAATTTTTATTTTTGAAAAATGCAAGATAAGTGACTTGGAGGTCAATCTAGCATTATTGTTGAAAGGCATTGGAAACCCTTTACTAAGTGAAACATGATATTTTTGGTGCTGTCTTATGGTCATTCTTCATTTCCTCATTATAAAATCAGGAAAAACATTTCATGTTGGATCTATAAGGAATAATTCAAAACATGATAACATCATAAATTATATGTTTCGCCTGTATGTATCATAAACTCTTATTTTTTTGGTAACATGTACAATATTTTAATCTTTATATGATTGGTTTGAATTGGAATCTTGGGGGTCTTTGCCCCCTGTTCTCTTGTAATTATCTCTTTTCTTTTTTTATTTCTTTATACTCCTGTTATCTTAGTGAAGTTTAGGTGGGGCTCTCCCCCTCCTTTTCCACACACATTATATATATATATATATATATATATATATATATATATATATATTTAAATGATTGGTATAATAGTTTTCCCTTCAGAATTTTCTACTCGGTCCTTAATAGATGGTACAGGGCTTGTTTATCATGTTAAAGGTGGACTTGGAAATTTTAGCATAAGTTTATGGGTATTGTAAGCATCAATCAGTTTTTCTTTCGAAAACCTGGACCATCAGTTAGTGAAAAGAGGAAGGGAAAGGGTAAGTTGGCTGGGACACAGATTTTGTTCTTGTTATTGCTCATGTTGTTGAATTGTAACTCTTTATGAGAATTAGCCACAGCATCTAAAACTTATTTTTAGTTTATTTTCATTACTTCGGAGAGCCAAACAACCAAGCATGAATCAATTTTGATAGTAGAAGTATCAAGTCATGAAAAAGGGAAATATGCACTATAAACTTGGTTGATTTGTTTTCTAATATCTGAAAACTAATGGAATATCTACTTGTTGTGATATCGTTTCTGGATTTCTCCTTGCATTTCTTTTTGTTGGCACTCTCTTATCATTCCAAAATCACAATTTCCTTTGCTTGAAGCAACTCCTTCTCCTATGGGTCTTGTCCACTAATTCATATCAAAGCTTGCTTGTTGCTATACCTATCTGTTCACAATATTTAATTTTTTGTGACTATTTCAACTTTTCACTTGCGAGAATTTCATACAAAATATGAAACTAACCTCTTGTAGGAGGTTGGACAAGACAGTAATTGAGTTTTATATGCTTTCATCAAGTATGCTATTGAAAAAAGAGAAAATCATGTCGAATTTCTTCATCATTTTCTAAGTACAACAGTAAATGGACTCTCTCCAACTATCATTTATTCTCTTTCTGCCTGTATCTACATGGATACACCTCCTTATGCTGCTGGACCCTGTTATATACTTCTCATAATTAACTAATATCTACATAGAAAAGAAATCCTGATGTACTATCAATATCTTTACTTGACAGACTAGCTTCTCTAGCAGCCAGATTAACTAAATGAAGGCAAACAGTAGTTAGGATGATGATGTCTCAAGCTTTTCTATCTTTAATCGGCCTAGTTGAGGAGAATATTGAGTTGCCACCTAAGTTGTATAGGTGAAAACATGGACATACCTACCTACCTTCCTATACATGTACGTTTGTACATACCTACGTGCTTGAAATTATGGTTGAACCTTAAGTATAGATTTCAATATTAAAACATGCAATTTCTAACAAGATAAGCAGATTTTGTTCTAAACGAAGTAAGGAAGATATTTCAAAAAGGTTAGGCAACAAGAATGTGATAGGGATTTGAGCAGGTTAAAAGTTTTTATGCTAGTGAAAAAATATGTCATATATGATATAGTTGTGTCAAGCTAATTATTTGGACTTTTATCTCTTCTTTTGTTGACTGATGGATGTTAAATTGTTAATTTATAAAATGAGATCCTAAAACTAGATTTTAATTGATCAAGATTGCACTCTGGCTTATGATGACTCCTCTAGATGAGATCTCCTTTCTATTCTCTTAGACTTCTCATGATTTTGCTTAACATCGAGGAGACAAGATGCTTGGAGGTGAAGGTTTCACGACCTACTCCTTATTAGTCCTCAAGTAGCATTCATATTATAAAATGCAGTAGATTAGCATGTGAGGCTTTTGGAGAGAGAGCATATTACCTGTGATATCTGCAGTTCCATGGAGTCTTAAGTTGTTGATTATCATGTCACTGAATAAGGCTTCTTGATGTGCCATTGCAGCATCAGTAGCTACAAGGCCTATGTGCTGCAGTTTGGATTTTCCTGCTGTAACAGTGGTGGCAGCTCATGAAATTACTATGGAGATAATGTGGTCAGGCTTGCTTTTCAGCTATACTTCTTCTAATTGTTGTTGAAAAGAGGACTAGTCTTTTGTAAAAGAGTTAATTGTAACAAGCTTCTAGGTCATATTGGATATAAGTTCTGCTCTATAAACAAAGGTGACGAGCAAAGAGGTTTTATTCTCTGCTTCGCCTTAAGGCTAGTCTTCATGTTGATAATTGATTAAAAACATGATGAACAGTTTGCTCTTTTTCATTGATTTATACTTGCTAGGAGTTACATTGCTCCTCCATATTGTGTTTGACCTCTTTTAGTTTGACAAGCTAATGAAGTTGGAATGTTTTGAACAAGGTATGATGCTGGTTACTAGGATATTTTTAATGGGTCAAAATTTAGGGTGGCATGCCTTCTTGAACTTTTCTTGAAGTAACAAATGCATATAAATTTGTCAATGAGCTAATGGATTACAAAAAGTTTCGAATAGGGGGAAACCTCTAGTAAAACATACATATTATTATGATCAAGTCATGACAAAATATACTTATTGGAAAAGATAATTTGTTGACCCCCTAATGGATTTTGATGAACACAAAACACTAGAGTATAATTCCCTTTATCTTAACAATTTATTTGAGGATTTCAGGTGTTTAATTAAGAATATTGTTAAGAAATGTCTAGGCAAGTTTTCATATTTTTCAAGGATTTATTGAAGAATTTTTGAGATGAAGAAAACAGATCAGGGACAGCCGAGACGTCTCCGATTTGTCACAGAGACGTCTCTGGCACGAACAGGAAGAATTGGCACGTCTGGAGATGTCCCCGGCACCTGGCGAGGCGTCTCGCAGGGTCGGAGTCGACTCCTGACTCTGCGGAGTCGACTCTCTCAGAGGCGGCAGAAAGACCGATTTCAAGGAATGCGCCCGAGTCGTCTCCGAAGGACGCGGAGTCGTCCCCACGCATAAAAAGCAAACTTCCCGAGACGTCCCCAGAAAGCGCGGAGTCGACTCTCTCAGGAGATTCCAGAGGACTTGTTTTTCGGTGATAAAACTGCGGAGTCGTCCCCGACGTCGCGGAGTCGTCCCCATGCAAAAAGCGCAAACATCCCGAGACGTCCCCGTAAAGCACCGAGTCGACTCCAAACAACGTCAAAAGAAATTTTATACAGCCGAGACGTCTCGCGTTGAAGCGGAGACGTCTCCGGAGCGCCTGGGACGCGACTGACAACTTTTGCAGGTTTGGTTTGAATTTCAAATCTCTTTTACTTTATCTCTAACGGCTATATTTGCTTTTTGGGCTATAAAAGGGACCTCTTAAGTGCTTCTCAACAACTCCTCACCAACCAAACACAAGATCATTCAAGAGAGAAGAAAGAGAAAGAGGTTCAAGGGAGTTAGTGCTTTCAAGAGGAGAAATCAAGTGCATTCAAGCTTTCCCATCTGATTTCGTGCTCATCTACTCACTCCCACTTGGCAATCAAAGCTCGCATTCAAGCCAACGTGATCCACATCGGAAGAACCACCATCATCCACGCTTCCAACGGCAAAAAGGGTTCTTCCGATTTTATTGTTTCTCATTGCTATATTTGCTTTCATAAGAGCTTTTAAATCTTTGTAAAACGTTTGAATATTGAGCTTGTTCCAGTCAAGGGACTTGGAACAAAGGATAGGTGTCCCAAGCCTAAGTTAAAATTGGGGGATTGTAGGGTTCGTTGTTAGCCCGGGGTAAAACAACGAGTTGGGTAGTTCACTCGAAAAACTACCGGATTGTAGGGTTCGTTGTTAGCCCGGGATAAAACAACGAGTTGGGTAGTTCACTCAAAAAACTACCAGATTGTAGGGTTCGTTGTTAGCCCGGTGTAAAACAACGAGTTGGGTAGTGCACTTGCAAAACTACCGGACTGTAATCTGGAGGATTATAGTGAAATTCCCAAGAGGTCTTGGGGAGTGGATGTAGGTGCTGGGGTGCACTGAACCACTATATGTTTGTTGTGTTTGTGATGCTTTTTGTCATTGTCTAACTTGCTCACTTACTTACTTAGATAAATTGCTTGCTTAACTCTTATCCGCGCATCCTTTAGTTGCAAGCATATTCAATTTACTTAATCAAGTCTCATTCAATAAATCAAACTGTTGCTAAGTTTAAATTCCACTGTGCATCTATACAACTTAGCATAATTAATTGAAAAGTGTTAGAAGTAGCCTAAAAGTTTTAAAAGACCCAATTCACCCCCCCTCTTGGGTTGTATCTACTGGGCAACAAGTGGTATCAGAGCCGGTGCTCTATAATTTCTTGCCTTGTGTTTTTGACCTAACCGTCAAAGAGCCAAAGATCATGACAACTCAAATAGATAATTTTCTAGGAGAGGGACAATTAATTGATAGACCTCCACTATTTAATGGCATAAACTATACACATTGGAAAGCACGCATGCGCGTTTTCATACAATCGCTTGATTATAATTTATGGAGCATTATAGTCAATGGAACACACACAAACACTAATTATAATGAGAAAATGGCTCAACAAAATTCAAAAGCCATGAACTTATTATATTGTGCATTAGATAGGAATGAGTTTAATTGCATATCTTCTTGCATAACTGCTAAAGACATGTGGAATATGCTAGAGGCTAAATATGAAAGCACTAACATTTTTAGTGAATCTGAAATTAGCTCTAAAGAAAAAGAGAGACAAGGTGATATTGAAAACCTATGCCTTGTGGCACACAAGGACGAGGTATGTATTGAAATGCAAAGTGTCTCCTCTTCTGAATATGAAGTATATGATAAACTTGAAAATGATTTTACACTTGATGAGTTACATGATGCATTTCTTGATCTAATGAAAGAACATAAGAAACTCATTTGTAAAAACAAGAACCTGAAGAATGAAAAGAAAATCCTAGTAAATGAAACTGAAATCTTAATTAAGGAAAATAAAGAACTAAATCAGAAAAACCAACTTCTCACTGAAAGCCATGATAAACTTAAGAAAAATAATGAATTGCTTTCAGAAGATAACAAAAGATTAACTAAAGAAGTTGACAAATTAAAACCTGTTGTTGAAAGATTTACTTTGAGCTCTGAAAAGTTGAATCTAATGATAAATAATCAAAGAGCTGAATTTGATAATATTGGATTGGGATGTCAACCTTGGTACACCCAAAAATCTTTCAAGAATATGGTTGTTAAAACAGTTTCTAATCATTTTAAAATAGATTCTTATAATGCTGATAAACAGGAACAAAGGTTATGCAAAATCTCTTCTGTTCCTAAATCTGTATATTACAAATTTGATAAACCTAAAAGGCAAAAACAGAAAACTGAAGGGTTATCTACCACTCATGTTAAATCCATGTTTGTTAAATTTAATAAGAAGATGCAGAAATACACTTCTTGTAGTCCTAAAATCTGCAAGCCTATGGACAAAATAGCTATTAAGAAAATATGGGTTCCAAAAGGAACAATAATAGCTAACCTGCAAGGACCCAAAAGAGCTTGGGTTCCTAAGTTGAAAATATAAATATTTTCTGCAGGTGTGTCTAGCACTCAAGGCTCCAACAAAAGATGTTAAATTGGACATTGGGTGCTTTAGACATATATTAAAGAATGAAACTTAAAATATACTTAAGAAAAGTGACTAAAATGGAAGAAATAATGAAATTAGTAATTCTTGCATCCTCTCATACTGAAATTGTTTTATTAGTTGATTAAAACATAACTTGCAAGTATTAATCATTCTTTTCTTGTGATATAAGTGATATTTCTGATATGAAAAGAAAATATATCCAAATCACTCCATCTTTCTAGATTATGCTTTACTTATAGATGGATAATTTGGTAAATCAATTCTCCTAAGAATAACTCCATGAATTCTCTATATGCTTGACTGAGAGTTTTTATCCATGGCATTATTGTTCATTGATCATAGATATGAAAATGTGTACTTGGTATATCTTTGAATATATGCATTATAAATACTATGATCAAAGAATTCTTTTTGGCATATAAAATTAACTTATGCTAGTATGGACCTAATCTCAAAAGATCTTGTCATTGGTTTACTTAGATTATCTTCTGCAAGGTCAAAGTTTGCTATGCATGTTAACTAAGGAAACAAACAAGAATCAATTTCTAAATCTAAAGATGTTGTTTCCATCACTAAGTTTTCACAAGCTTACATTGGATTTATTCTTGGCAAGTAAAATTAAAGTATTTTCTGCATTTGCTAAATCTTGTGAAAGGGATCAAATGAAAAAGGTTTGTAAATTATGAAAGTAAAAGAAGTATCATGGCATAGTCTTGAAAACCATTTTTTTTATTAAGTTGTGCACAGAAAATAATATTGAATACAATTGTTTCTGCACCAAGAACACCATAAGTAAAATAGGATTAATAGAATCCTTGAAGAAATGAAAAAGGCAATGATGTATGATCGTCATCTACTTAAATGTTTTTTTTTAAAAAGCTATCATCATTGCTTGTCATATATATGGTTTCTATTAGATCTATTTTTGATGAAAACTCCATTTGATCTTCTGAAAAATAGAAAATGATCTGTTGCATATCTTTCATATTTTTCAGTAGTATATGTTATGCTTGATATGGTTTCTTGAAAACAATGCCAAATCTGATAAAGATATTTCTATCTTTGGATATCATTCATCAAGCAATGCATATAGAACATTCATGAAAAGATTCTAGTTGTAGAAATATGAACTCATTTTATTCTTTATGAGACTAATGATTTATTATCAAGATACTAAAATTAAATTATATATGTATATGGTTAATCTTTTACATATAACAATCTGAAAACTTGTTAATAATTAGAACCAAATTGAGTTTTTCAGAAATACACTTAATGAAGTAAAATTGATGATTACTAAAAGACTAAATTAAGAAAAGATGAAATAGATCTTGATGAAATTCTTGCATGATTAGAAGTAAAGATCACCATTATCATTTGCTTGCTTTATGAGCTTTATATTCTATCAAATGAATGTATAGAATGCACTCCTAGGTGCTTATTTTATTAAAGAAGATATATGTTAAATAACCACCATATTTGAAAACACTCATTACAAATATGATAAAGCAATATATGATTTGGAACAAGCATCAAAAGCATGATATAAAAGTTTGAGTAACTTTTTGATAGAAAGTAATAGTGATAAATCTATGCATCAAAAAGAAGAATTTGTGATATCTTATTTGCTCAAAGTATACATTGATGATATCACTTTTTGGTTCTACAAACGAGGATTTATATGAAGATTTTACTAAGCTCATGCAAGGTGAGTTTGAAAAATGTATGATGAATGAATTAACATCTTCTCTCAAACTCCAAATTAAGAGAAACAAGAAAGAGGATCTTCATTGACCAAAGTTAGTCCACAAGAAAACTTTTATAGAAGATTGGCATGAAGAAGGTATTCTATGACCTCATCTTGTAGAATTTGAAAAGAATGAGCAAGGTAGATCTATTATTTTTAAAGCTGTATTGAAGCATGATAGAATACTTATTTTATCATACAGCTAGTAGACCAGATTGTATGCTCATTATGTGCAAGATTTCAATCTAACTCTAATGAATCATAATTTATTGATAACAAATAAATCATAATCTGAATTTTGATAGAAACAACTGTTTAAGATAAGTTGATTAAAATTTAGCTAGCGTGTCTTATTGATAATTATCTTAAGCAAATAAAATCTAAACTAAATTGATTTTGAAAATAAAAAATTGATTTGACCTTGATAAATCTTCATATTGCCTCACATGCTTGTCCTTGAACCATCTTGGTTAATGAAACTATCTCTTTAGTTCAAGTGATATGTGCTTGCTTATACTTAGGCAATCTCCTGAGTAAAGTGACTCAACATTCAACTAGTGTCATATCTTGTATTGAGTCATCTAGTTAAAAATATGGTAGATGAATGTTTTGTATCTTGAAGAAACTAATGACTTTCTTTCAAGAAAGAAAAGGAGTTTGCAGGATCCTTGAGCAAGAAAATGGGAGATTTCAACTTGAAGGACACCTCCATAAAAGGTACAATAAACATTCACATGCAAACAAGAGAGAGGACTTTTTTTAGCCAAAAGGTTACACATAAGAAATCTAGTAGGTATTTGACTTGAAGAATGCAGAATGATTCGGTAATTTTAGATACCTCTCTCATAAATTAGCTGAGCAAAGTCATTAACTTAAATCTTACTATGGCATGATTAAAGTCTTTAATTATTAATTTCTTGATATCATGTCTATATATGTATTGATTGACTTGTGCTTTTAGAAATTGTTTCATGGTTTGCCCAAACTAAAATATATCTTTATCTATGTCATAACCATGAACTACACAAGTTTATACTTAGAATTTTGATTTAAAATGACTTGTGAGAAGCTATGAATTCTTGAGCATAATGAAAATGTGTTCGCATGATATACCTCTATATGATACATTTGATTATTTCTTTATTCTGCTCTTTCAAGAAAATTACTTGAGAATAACAAAAAGAAAGAGAGATAAAGGAGAGATAATGAATATTATTCAAGAGAAGTAAAATCTAAGTAAAGGCAAATACTCCAATCTTAAGAAAAAGCAAAACAAGCGTAATATATTCACCACATTTGTAAGACTTGTGTGAGCATTCTTTTGGAAGGATAAAATCCGTAATGAATTATACTTAAATAGAGGGAGAGTTTAAAGTAAATATTTTAACCTTTCTATATTGCTCATCATAGGGATGGTGCCAATGGGGAGGCTAGTGGTAGTACCCGGCACTATTTGATCCAACTATTCGGTGTAGGGCATATTAGGGACGGCACAAGAGGGAGGCTAGTGGTAGTACCTCGTGCCCCTTCCAACTCCACCGGATAGGGAGCAAATAGAGTATAGAGTATAAGAAAGTAAAAATGAATGACAAAGTAAATGAAAGTATATAAGAAGAATCAAGTCAAGCTTTAATCACTTGAAAACACATTTCAAGGATGAAATCAGTGCAAAATTATATTTAAATAGGGGGAGTTTATTTGAAAAGAATTGATTTTGATCCTTGACATTCTTTTTCTTATTATTTTAATGCATGACTTAACACATAATATATTTTGCATGTGGCATGATGTCTTGAATTATGAGTTCTCAATATTTTGTAATGCTCCATGCTTGGATAATTTGATTGAATGTTTGAAATACTATATGAAGTTATTTTATGGTATTATTGAAAAGAAATTTTAAATTTGTCGTTCACAATCATCTTTGAAATCTGAAAGTTGAATAAATTTGTAAAAAGGAGAAGAGAAGTATATCTCTAATTAGGCAAAATGAATTGATTTTGTTTTATCTTTCAACTTGCCTAACCTTGGTATATAATGTTCTAATTCATACCAAAACTCAACATAAATACAAATATTCTGAATATGCTCTTATATGTTTGAAATATGTGTTTTCAATAGTAATGATTTAAGATGAGCTACAATGTGGAAGATACATATCTCAAATTATGATTTTGAAAGCCTCTATTGAAAATCTTTATGAAATTCAGAATCTGATTTTGTATAAAAGCTTAAACTCAATATGATTTATAGATAAAAACTACAGTTTAAGAAAAATAGAGAAATTCTGATGCCTTGATTGTTTGCCCCGATACGCATCTGAAACATATCATTTCTTATCTTTAAAGTGTACTAATATTGGTCCAAATGATGTGTCTTTCGATGATCTTGATTGCAAACAAAAAAAAAAAAAATTTCTAAATATATGATTTTATTTTGATATTAAAAGATTTATTGTGCTTCATGTATACATTGCTTTGAGCTCTATAAATATATATACCTCAATGGTAATCTATATGTTTTTCTCTCCTACATTCTTAAAGACTTCCATCAGAATATATATAGAGTGAATGATCTTAAAGTTAGAAATATTTCAGCTCACTCAAACGATTCTAAAAGAAAGAAAATGTAAATGCTTTTGAAAGAAACTGAGCTTCAAATGAATCATTTTCTGATTAATATTTATATACATTTTCTCTAAGATTAAGAGAAAGCATAACTTGTTCTTGAAGGATTAGAAAGAGTAATTGCTACAAATTTTGAATAACACTAGATTACTCTACATTCTCGATATCATAGAAAAGAATGATTAAAGAAGAATGCATCTTTTGAGGGGGAGCTTTAGATATTCAGTATCTCATACCTTGATTTTTATGGATTGATTTTGATGAACCTCCTTATATTGCAAGACTTGCTTTAATTATATAATAAGCTTATACCTTGTGATGAGTTCTATAAAGGTTGTCTTATCTCAAACGTTGAGTCTTATGAAAATAAGCTGAAACTTATAGAAAATATATATTTTTTTTGAGATTGACAATTTTATTGAACATTATCTTCAAATTTTAAACTCTTAAATGGAATGATCAATTGAGGGGGAGAAAGAAAATCTCAGAAGGAGAGATCTTATGGAACTTAATCGCATAAATCTATAACTAAAGGAGAGAGAAAGCATACTAAATGAAAAGTGATTCTAATGCTCTCCAATATGTATCATCTGAAATTTAAATCTGAAAATCTTTATGATACACCTTGAGGCTTATTATTTGGTTAATATATCTTATGCATAAATCATGAACCAAATTGCAATTCAAACAGTTGATCTTAAGAGCCTCTAACTTAATGAAAAAGCGGGAGAATAATGAAAACCAATTTTTGGAATTTACTGATGAGTTCTTATTGGCTTGTTCTCTAGAACTTCAATTTTTATGCCAATTCATTATTATATGTACCAAAATGTGTTTCCTTTTTAAAGGATTAAAGTCTTTATAAGAACCTTCAAAGCTTTGAATTTTATGTATGCTCTAAGATATATCATAAATTGCATGAATTCATGTTTTTGGCATTTATGCCATAATATTTTTACACCATAAAAGAACTTTGCAATCATACTTAATATACTGCTCTTATACTCTGAAAATTAGTTAAATTGCTCTCATGTTGATAAAATACTTAATATATTGGGCAAAAGATCTTAAATGAACAAGCTTTCATACTTATTATTGAAGAGAGGTTAGATTTCCATTCGTGCTTTCCTTGAATATCATTTGTGGTACTTCTTGAATTAACTTAAGAAAGATTCCATCTACACTTGAGTTGAAAACTATCCTTGGAATCACATTAGATGTGCTCTCATCATAATTTGCTCTGAAATTATCCGAAATGGCTCTGATCTATGCTCATTTATCTTTTTCTAACATTATTGCCTTGAGCATTCTTATCTTTGTGCTTAATGTTTCACTATCTTTTTGATGTTGTCAAAAAGGGGGAGAAATATCTGAGTATATGCTCATAATGCTTTATGTGTTGCATTTACTCCAAGTTTTGTCAAAAAGGGGGAGTAGAACCAATATGGAATGCAAAATGCAAAATTTAAACTCATACTTGAAATTCTAATTAGAATCAACAAAATGAAAAGATAAAATTGAAGAATATTGGCTTTAAGACAATTGTCCTTCTGGAAAAGAAAGGGGGAGTCAAAAGTATTTGGTTTTTAATTGTTGTTAGCATCAATATTTCATTAATTTACATCTTAACTTGATTCAAATTCAGTTGATATGCTAAAATTGCTCAAGAGCTACTAAGATCAATACTTATGCATAAGGATAGAACTGAAAGTTGACTATTTTGAATTATGCACACTGTATCTAGCTCTAACCAAAACACAATACTTGTACATCTGATCAAATACTGTGTATATGTTTAAATTTCGAATTTTGCATATACTCAGTGTTTTGTCATCATCAAAAAGGGGGAGATTGTTGACCCCCTAATGGATTTTGATGAACACAAAACACTAGAGTATAATTCCCTTTATCTTAACAATTTATTTGAGGATTTCAGGTGTTTAATTAAGAATATTGTTAAGAAATGTCTAGGCAAGTTTCCATATTTTTCAAGGATTTATTGAAGAATTTTTGAGATGAAGAAAACAGATCAGGGACAGCCGAGACGTCTCCGATTTGTCACAGAGACGTCTCTGGCACGAACAGGAAGAATTGGCACGTCTGGAGACGTTCCCGGCACCTGGCGAGGCGTCTCGCAGGGTCGAAGTCAACTCCTGACTCTGTGGAGTCGACTCTCTCAGAGGCGGCAGAAAGACCGATTTCAAGGGATGCGCCCGAGTCGTCTCCGAAGGACGCGGAGTCGTCCCCACGCATAAAAAGCAAACTTCCCGAGACGTCCCCAGAAAGCGCGGAGTCGACTCTCTCAGGAGATTCCAGAGGACTTGTTTTTCGGTGATAAAACTGCGGAGTCGTCCCCGACGTCGCGGAGTCGTCCCCATGCAAAAAGCGCAAACATCCCGAGACGTCCCCGTAAAGCACCGAGTCGACTCCAAACAACGTCAAAAGAAATTTTATACAGCCGAGACGTCTCGCGTTGAAGCGGAGACGTCTCCGGAGCGCCTGGGACGCGACTGACAACTTTTGCAGGTTTGGTTTGAATTTCAAATCTCTTTTACTTTATCTCTAACGGCTATATTTGCTTTTTGGGCTATAAAAGGGACCTCTTAAGTGCTTCTCAACAACTCCTCACCAACCAAACACAAGATCATTCAAGAGAGAAGAAAGAGAAAGAGGTTCAAGGGAGTTAGTGCTTTCAAGAGGAGAAATCAAGTGCATTCAAGCTTTCCCATCTGATTTCGTGCTCATCTACTCACTCCCACTTGGCAATCAAAGCTCGCATTCAAGCCAACGTGATCCACATCGGAAGAACCACCATCATCCACGCTTCCAACGGCAAAAAGGGTTCTTCCGATTTTATTGTTTCTCATTGCTATATTTGCTTTCATAAGAGCTTTTAAATCTTTGTAAAACGTTTGAATATTGAGCTTGTTCCAGTCAAGGGACTTGGAACAAAGGATAGGTGTCCCAAGCCTAAGTTAAAATTGGGGGATTGTAGGGTTCGTTGTTAGCCCGGGGTAAAACAACGAGTTGGGTAGTTCACTCGAAAAACTACCGGATTATAGGGTTCGTTGTTAGCCCGGGGTAAAACAACGAGTTGGGTAGTTCACTCAAAAAACTACCGGATTGTAGGGTTCGTTGTTAGCCCGGTGTAAAACAACGAGTTGGGTAGTGCACTCGCAAAACTATCGGACTGTAATCTGGAGGATTATAGTGAAATTCCCAAGAGGTCTTGGGGAGTGGATGTAGGTGCTGGGGTGCACTGAACCACTATATGTTTGTTGTGTTTGTGATGCTTTTTGTTATTGTCTAACTTGCTCACTTACTTACTTAGATAAATTGCTTGCTTAACTCTTATCCGCGCATCCTTTAGTTGCAAGCATATTCAATTTACTTAATCAAGTCTCATTCAATAAATCAAACTGTTGCTAAGTTTAAATTCCACTGTGCATCTATACAACTTAGCATAATTAATTGAAAAGTGTTAGAAGTAGCCTAAAAGTTTTAAAAGACCCAATTCACCCCCCCTCTTGGATTGTATCTACTGGGCAACATAATTGGGATAGTTCCATGAAGTTTTTATAATATCACTGGAACCTCCATTTTATAGATATAAACCCAGCTGGCATCATATTTATTGGGGAATCATGGCTTTTATCTTAAGAATTGCAATTTCTCATGGTCCACAGTTATAATCAAGTGCCTGTTCTGGTCTTGGAGTCACCTTGGTTCAGCATTTGTGGATCAAAGTCTTTTCCTTAAAACAATATCTCAAAGTTGACCTTTATTAGGCATAATATTTTTGTCTTAACTTATATGAATTTCTTCTCTTTAAGATGCATTTTGTTAATTAGAATTTAGAAGGATTCGTCATAACTGCCTGTGGGCCCTTGAGCTTGTTGGTCTCTCATATCATCATTCCAAAGATCATATGCATGACTAAATCCCCATTGAACTAGATATACTAATTTTAGAGTAGATTTTCTAGAGATACACGCCCCTTATCCATCTATGGGTCATCCCACTACTAATTGTTTGTCATGTCCACTGCTGAATTGCCTTAGCTCTTCAATATATATGTATATATATATTAGAGGCTCTTTGTTTGCATGTAATTGGACAAGTTTGCAGTTGCAGCTATTGTAATTGTATTATAGTTATCTTTTGGATCCCTACAATTGCAACTACAGAGCTGCATTGTTGAACTGCAAAAAAGGGCCCAAATCTTGTAATTGGAATCGTATACAAAATTGATTGGCCTTGGTTCTAAATAAGATTTGTTGCCATTAGAAACTCAAATGTGTCCCCTCACCAATCTCCAACTATTGACATCTAATGTTTTTAATCTTGACATACTAAATATATTACTTATTTTAGTAAATATATTATAAAAATATAAATTTATTATAATAATAGTATAATTCTTATAATATCGAATAAATTTTATAATATTATATTAGTATGATATAATATTATTATATTACATCAAATATTTATATAAAATTATTTTATGATTTTATAGTATTATTATATCAGTATAGTAATTATTATTTTAATGTTAATAAAATAAATATTATTTTTATGATTTCTATTGTACCATAATCATTCTTATTATAATCTATATATAACGACAAATTATTTTATAGTGATATAATTACTAGTAATTATCTTTATAATAATATACGAATAATTTAATTATAATATTGTTTTTAATTATTATAAAAACATTATGATAGGAAAATTTTAGGTTCTTTGTAAACAAAGAGAATGATGTAAAAGATGTCTTTATTGCTAAGTCATGTTGTCATATTATGCTGATGGTTGTCGAACTGCCCAAGCAGCCCTTCACAATGACGTATTGCTGTGAGGACTTGTGCGGGCATGTGTTTAGTCCCACATCGGTTATTTGTTGGATAGATCTTGGGTACTTATACAGGATCAAGGAACCCAAATAATATCTTCCGGCTAGCCATTTTGGTGAGATCCTGGGTTGTTACAAATGGTATTAGAGCGGACCCAGCCTATAACCTATGTGGACTAGGGAACACTGCAGCACAGATCCATTAGAGCTGACCACGGATCGATCGTGGTATTTGTTATTAGATTTGATGGATTTGAACCCTTAGACTGACGAGGACGTCAGGGCTTGAATGGGGGGGAGTATCACTACAGGAAAACAGGCCTTTCTCGGCATTTTTTATAGCCTATGCCGACGCTTATAAGCGTCGGTGAAAGCAAAGCCCTCGCTACGGAAAGCGTCGCAAAAGCGTCGGCGTATGCGGTTCTTCCGACGCAAAAGAGCGTCGACATAAACTAGAACTGGGCGTGGCGGATAGTGGCGGGATTTTTTCCGACGGTTATGGCAAGTTTTTCCCGACGGTTTATAGCGTCGCTTAAACATTTTTACTGACGCTTTCAGAGCGTCGGCGAAAGCGTACGGGCCAGAGGATTTTTAACGACGCTTTAAACCGTCGGGAGTGGATTTTTTTTTTAAAAAAAGAAAAACAAATACATATTATAGCAAAATGAACCTGCATTACATTTACATCAAAACAAGCATTCAGATCATTCAAAAAATTCATATTGTCATATATGATGAAATTTACATAATAAGTTTAGAATTACAATGTAATTTGAAAAATATAAGAAAGATACATATAAAACTCCTTAAATAACAGTCTAAAAAGTATCATGGACCGGATTTAGCGCCATCATCATCTCTACGAGCTGTTGAAGTATCAGGAATCTAAAAAAAAAAAAGAAACTTTAAAAGTTAGAAATATGAAAATCATTAACTCATGCAAAATAAGTGATAATTATGTAAAGTCATCGAATACATATAGTTATTTACCTGAGGAGGGAGAAATCGCTGTAACATAGATGAAATATGCTCAAGCTGAGACTGCAAAGTTTGTTGGTTCTGCTTCAACTCCGCCAACTCTGCCTAATGGCGATCCTTCATATCTTCAATTGTTGCCTGAAGTTTACTAATTTCTGCATTGCTACTGCCTTCTCCAGCATTTCTTATATACATGCCCACCGCAGACAACTGAGTGGGGGTAACTCCAACGCCATAACCCCTCACTCTACCATAACGCTCTGGTCCCAATAATTCAGCGAGCCCTGAGCTTCGACATGACTGGTCGTGTCGGATGATGATGACTCCCCGACGCGCTCTGAAATAAGAGTTGTTGCTCTGTCCTATATCTCTCAAAAGAAAAAGTCATATTAATGTATGCCAATAATAGAACTAATAAAAATATCGTTGAAAGATTCAAAGATGAATACATACAACTATATCTCTTGCCTCCTCTCGAACAAAACTGCCATCTCGGTGGGTGTGAGTCATCTTATAAAACTCCACCTTACCAGGCTCCCTCCCGTTATCATCCATCTACAACAAAAGGTATATTGGCAAGCTAGTTATTATGATATATGCTATATGCTATATGATAGAACAGTTTAAAATAGTTTCAAAGAGTTTTAAAAAAACTTACGAATTCAGCTTTACGTCGAGCATAACTCATCGAGCTTGAAGTATGAGGAACAGTCTGAGAGGCTCGTGCAACTCTACCAATGTTGGAATATGTCTTCCCAAAAAAAGAATAAACAATATAAATTTGTAATCTAAATTATTAGTGAATACAATCTAAGGTATTGAAAAAATATACACAACCTGAGCTTTCTCGGAAAACCAATAGTGGACAAGCTCCTTCCACTGATGAGGGATTACATCAGGAGGACAAACACGGGCAACCTCCTCTTCTGTCATACCATCGTGCTTCCAGTCCGCCTTTAACTTGGCCCTATATTCTTTCCACTTGCGGTTGACGGACTTCAGTACCCAATCATGGCTCTCTTTAGGGAGCAAAAACTTTTTCTACACCAAAGTAATTAAAGAATGTTATAACAATGTTAAATCAAAAAATAAAATTGTGATAGTAAGCAAATTCAATTCTTTACCTCAATAACTTTAAGAAGCTCAACCTTATACGAAGAAAGCATTTCATTCCATTTCGTATAGTTGAGCGGACACAACTGACCCTTCTGCGCAACCGATCCTAGAAAAGTCGATAAAATGCTTGCAGCCCTCTTGATGGGCTGTCCCAGTTCATTGCAATGTACCACGATCTTCTCATCCTCGCGTAGACTCCACACGTCCTTTGCTCGAGTGGGTCCTCGTGTCCTCCTCACTCTCCCTAGTCCATCTATAAAATAAAATAAAATATCCATTAATTAAAACATTAAAGGCAAATTATTTAATATAATTAGAATGTAAGAAAAATTAATATATAAAATGTAAATCAAATTACCCTGGATATGCACGTCATCCATGTCTGGACAATCAGCAGGTGGCACGTGCTCAGACTGAGACTCGTGCTGAGTATGGGACTCATACTGAGAATGAGACTCGTGCTGCTGGGGCTCGTCGGGCTACTGGGACTGCAGGGACTGATCGGAAGAAGATTCCACGGATGTGTGCTGAAACTCAACATCTCTGAATCGTTTTCCTCGCGGCATGTTGTTACCTAGCAATCCTATAATCACAAAGGACCTTTCTATCGCCAACATGGCATACGGCAAATGGCATAAAGAGAGATTGGCACAATTCATAGTGTTAACAAGATTGGCACTTGTTTTTATTAATTCTCCTTGTCTTTTTGTAAGCATAAACATGGACAAAATGACAAATTGAGGTTATGGCACAATTGAGGGTAGGTGCTTAATTTATATGCTAGTTAGAATGATTGATACTATCCTATTATTAAGTATCTCAAAGATCCTTCAACCAAAGTTGATAGAAAGTTAGAACTCCATGTCATAAATTATTTGGTCCTAGGAGATGAGCTGTACCAAAAGAATGCAGATGGACTTCTCTTGAGGCTAAAATGAAATGAAACCAGACACTATTGATCTTCCCATGAGCAAAATATCATGAAAACTCGATACATTATTTTAGAAGACAAAATATAACATGAACCATGAGCATAGGATACAATAAAGCACTCTAGATCAACTACCATCTTTCAATCAAACAGCATATTTCTCCATCATAGCATTTATGGCAGGTAAAGTGAGTAGCAAGCAAATAACGAATAATTATAATCCATGGTTAATTAGCTAATCTACACTATTCTTGGCTTCATTATTTTGCAGATAACTAAGCAGATTCACATCGTTGATGATATATATAGACTGCATGGTCTTCCTGAATTTTATAAGGTATGCTTCTAAAAATGAACAAACAAATAAGTAAACTAATTGCATTGGCACTAGAGCCACCAGAAGCATAAAGCCATTCCTCCATTGCGGATATGTTAGTTTCCTGCCTCAGGGATGTCTGAAGAATGGATCTTGTCTTAATATTAGGACTTTATGTACCAGTAGAAGAGAACCAAATCAAGGTGATGGACAAATACTAAAATAGATGTCCCAGAAAATGCGTTTAATGTATACATTGGTTTGTATCATAAGGCTTTGGTGAACTGATTCTAGACAGTCCACAAGTCCATCAAAGCAGAACCATAAGTTATGAGGCAAATGGCCAGTCTGCCATTGATGGGGTAGGGGACCATGGCCAGACCTACTTTCTTAAAATTGTGGATACACATGCTGTTCAATCATCTCCTAGGATGTCCAGCGTGTCAAGTGACAAGAGTGGCCTTGCATATTGGATAGGATATGAAGTTATGATCATCCTAGCAAAGCAAGAGGTCATCACCACTGCTACATTTGTTTTTTAAATGGCACACGGAATGTCTACAGCGGACATCCAACATCCCTAGGACAGTGTGTTCTTCCATGCAGTTCAGTTCAATCATGTAATGACATTCAACATCTAAAAAAGACTGATTTATGTGTATTTACAAGAACGAGCATATATAATTTGAGTGGACATTGATGTGGATAAGACCAAACTTGAATATTAAATCCAAGCCTCCCAGAGGATTAGCCCGATCCTCTTATAATAAGCACTTCTCCCAAAGTAATCCTCTCTCCGCTTCATGGGGTGCAAGCCAAGCCCTGAGAAATCCAAAGGCCCAAAGTTTCAAGGGATCTAACATATATAATTTGTCGGACCACAGGTGATGTGAGATTTGATTGTCTTTGCTAGCATACTTCCATTAACATTACTCAAATTCAAGAAATGCAGTAATACCCGGTTGAAACAAATAGAAACTGTCGCCAAAACCGTTAATTTCATAAGCACACTACAAATTCCTTCTAAAATAAGCATTCAGCATACGAATCATTAAGATGCAAGGCTTCATTTTTGTAACCTATCTTTGCCTCTAAAAATCTTTTGAATTACCTCTTTCTCAGGCGGAGGGAGATGGGGACGGCCGGTTGGCGCCGCAGACGAGGAAGGAGGAGAGGAGGATGTGGACGGTTGCTCGGCGCCGGAGAGGAGGAAGGAGGAGAGGAGCTTGCCGTCGGACGTCGCTCGGCGCCGGAGACGACAAGGGCCGGTCGTTCATCGTCGGAGAGAAGGGAGGAGGAGAGGAGCTAGGGCTTAATCGATCGGGATGCAAAATGAGGAAGAGGGGGCCGTGAAGGGTTCTAGCATGCTATAATGGGCAGCGGAAGCTAGGAATTTTAAGAATTTCTTGATAAAGTTCCTTAACATAAAATCCTTATAAGCCAAGATCACCTTAATGGAAGCAATCAAATAATATAATATAAATGCAGAAATAGAAGAATACCTCTAACGCTAATCCAATATGTAGAATTTTCACTAGGTGCCCAAGTGTTCACCCTCCAACGTTGATCCACACGAAAACTTGATTTAAGTCTTAAGCTCCAAAGACTTTGATCCTTAATGCAGAATTCTTCTAAAGAATTCTAATGGCTTGCTTTCCTTTCTTTCTATTTTTCTTTAACCTTCTAAAATCACTTCTAATCCTTTTGTCCTAAAGAAGACCACCTTGTCTTGGCTTAGGACACACTAGAAGCAATGCTAGAAAGAAAAAAACTAATGTAAGAAAGAAAGAAGAGAGGAGTGGGGTGGAGTTGGAATGATGAAACCCATGGAGTGCATCCCATCCACACATCCTCTCATGAAAGGGCATCATCTAAAGGGCCATATCAAATAAGAGGAGGTGCAAATCAAGTGAGGAGGTGTATCAAATGATATATCCTTTCATGTGGTGCTATATTTTGACCAAGTCAACATCACATGCTAATCACATGTCCATCACGCCTCACCTCTTGATCTTTCATGATGATGATCCAAGGGCTCCAATGCAAGGCGCCATTCACTTGACCCATTATGTCTTCATCCAATGGTGGGATTAAGATCCAATGGTCAATTATGATAGCCATCCTCTAACCCAATCCAATTGGGTTAAACCAACTCTCCATTATGTCTTCATCCAACGTTAGATCAAGATCTAACGGTCTAGATTGAATGATTTATTAAATCTAATTCAATTAGACTCAAACCAAGCCAATTAGGTGCCAACTCTTGGCTAACCCATATTAGAACATGATCTAATCAAATTAGATCAATTAGGAATCGGATTCGAATCCAATTCGAATCAAGAGCTAAGGGTTTGCAACACATGCTAGGATGTCTATCTTGCAAACATGATCTAATCCAATTAGATCCTTAATAAGTTTTCTTGTGTGTGACCCATTGGGTTCCATACTTAGCCAGCAATAGGTGTGAGTGCGAGTTGACCCAACTTGATTAGAACTCTTCTAATTGATTTAAGTCCAAACTGCGCGAACCCGAACTTAACAATTAGAATCCTTTCTAATTGGTGATCGAATTAAACTCTTTAATTCGATCAAACCTATAAGACAAGATTGACGTCTAGCAATGTGTCATGTCTACCCGGAAAATATGAAATTTGGTGGAAATACCAAAAATACCCTTCAGTGGCAAGTTACCGTGCAATTCAATCCTTTAAACAAACTGCATCCCGAATATGTATATGAGTATGAATATATGGCAAACTCAATTTCATATTCATATATTTCTCTATCTTCTAACGATAATTCGAATAATGAAATATTAGAAACTCTTTCTAATTTTCATTGTGCTTTGATCAAAGGCTTCCTGAATTATCATATGATTAGAATAAATAGGATGTGATCTTCTCTTACTAGAAGTGATTAATTTCTTGTTGACCTACTCATAACCTTCGTACACATTCCACCATATCCAGAAGACCTCGTACATAACTTATTGTCATGAATGAGTGGAAACCAAAATATGGATTTATGTGCACAGGATACTATGGTGATCTCAGGTCAAAGGATCAGTTGCACAACTCCCACTAAGAGAATCATCTTTTGACATGTAAGTAAGACTTCATAAGATTTCTCTTTGTAGGTCAATTCAGTGAACTCATTTCTCTAATGAGCACCCACATCTTTGTATTAGTGTCTCCACACAAGTGATTGTGAGATCAATCACCCTTTGCATCGAGCATACATAAGATGTGCCAGTCTTTCCGGTAAACATTGATCCCCGACTCAATGTACCAATGACTGGAAATATTTAAGATTAGGATTTTAGGATTTTAGGTCTCACTAGTATGATCTCATCATAGCCTCAAAATCATTGCCTTAATCTAAGGGGTTCATCACAAATATAATCAACAGCATATGATGAAACACAATGCCTTTATTTATATTGAATGTCATGTACATGATTTGGAAAATCAAAAGAAAATCCTTCACAATACATATTGCGATTGGCTTGTAGGGCATCTACTCTTTCAGGCCGGCCGCTTGGTTTTGATGTTAATTTGACTTTTGACGACGCTTATACGCGTCGTCGTAGGAGGCGAGTACGACGACGCTAATAAGCGTCGTTTATTCCTACGCTTTTTAATAACGCGTCGGCTTTTTCTGTAAGATTACGACGACTCTTTTACGCGTCGTCTATTATTGACAATTACCGACGCTTAGTTAAAGCGTCGGCGAAGTTTGGCTTTCTTCTGTTTTTCCCGATGCTTGTCCCTAGCGTCGGGAAAAAACCATCGGCAAAGGCCAATTTTCCTGTAGTGTATGCGGGCATGTGTTTAGTCCCACATCAGTTATTTGCTGGGTAGATCTTGGGTACTTATACAGGATCAAGAAATCCAAATAATACCTTCCAGCTAGCCATTTTGGTGAGATCCTGGGTTGTTACAATTGCCCAGGCATTTGGCTTGACATATAAGTTACTCAACCATCATTTGATTCATATGCTTCTTTCTATTAACAAATGTGGTTTTTTGTTAACAACATTTTAACATTCCTTAAGTAATAGAAACTGAAAATTTTACATAAATCCTTGTTAACAATTAAGAGTGCTTCAGCCTATACTATGCCTTTTAGAATTTTCTGTAAACTTATAAAAGAAAGGGAGTAATAACATATTTTTCATTGAATAGTGGATATTTTCAAGCATCTTTGGCTGTCTGACTTGTTGGAGTTTGGGTTTCAGATCTATTGTTTTGAGTGAAGACCTATGGGTATCAGTTGCTCAGAACTTAAAATTATTGTTCTTTTTCTAATGTAATGATTTGTCCTTGTAATCCAGCTTGGTACAATGGGTGCTAATGAACGAGGTCATATTGGACCAAATAAAAGAAAGATTGCTTGTATACATAAATATATACTTACCATACAAAAAGAGAGAAACGGACAGACGGACACTTGTATGCCCGTGTGACTATTGTGCTTTCTCAGACAGGCGAGGCTTGAGGGTCAGCTAAGCTTTTGAAGGCTTATCTACCACCCATAACAACTATGGTTTTACTCTCTTAGTTTGTACATGATATGTACTTTGTATCCTAAAACTTCTGCTCTCATTAGTGTACTTTTATTGCATGCCTGCAACTAGTTCGCCTTTGCTACTTTGTTTCGTTGTATCATGACAATACAGGTGCAGTAGCGTCAACTGGAGACTGATCATATATATTATGGTATATCGGCTCATTATTACCCAATATCTAGAATTGCACGTGACTTGTATTTCCTAAATTACAATACTGTCAATATCTTGTTGAAATTTTCTGGAATTTGGATATTCAATCATGCTGGCCAGTATTGGAAAGACCATTAAATTTCAGTATTGACCTTTTCTTTTGAAGGTTACACAAGATTTTCCAAGTATTGATGAACTTAGAGCCTAGTAAGATAGGGACTGATGTCCACCTGGCTTGCTTGGTGCATAATGTGGTTTCGCTCATCGAGCAATCTGGACCACTTTAGATCTTACCAGAATCCTTGCAACTTTTCTTCTTTATTATGACTTCTGAGAGAGCTAAGCTCCATAACCATCAGATCTCTTGTTATAAGCCTGACGAAGCCACAAGCCCTAATAATTTTTTTGGACAACAACCAGGTGTTTTGAGGTCTCTTGATCCCCTCCTTCGGTCTCCTTCTAACATTTTCACTATTTTATATTAAGTTGTTATTTGGTTTCCCTACCGGATAAATTTTTTATTTTATATTTTATAGGCTCGTAAGCTATGTTTCTTCCATCTCTTCTCTGAGATTGTTTGTTTTAACTCTCAAGGGACAAAATTTCTTCTATTTGGCTATTTCTTTTTCTTCGCATTGAATTAGATTATTGGTTGTTCTTGTCACTCTTGTTCTTCTATGCGATCTTATTTAAATGACACTATATGTAGATTGTAGACCAACTATCCTTAATGAAAACTTTAGAAATCATGTAGAAGTGGTAGTGAGATGCAGCACCCCAGCTTTGGTTGAACAAGTTCTTCAAAATCTTAGGAACACCATAATGCCTCTCCTAAATCCATTTGCTTAGGAAATTGGTTAAATTAAAAGGGAAAACTGTATGGACTGTCCTGAATTAAATTCTTTTTTATATCAAACAATTGCTTGTTTTTCAAAGTTCGGTTTTTCTTCAATTGGTTGCGTGATTTTGCAGATTCTTTCAATTTGCCGATCAACAACGGATTAGCTACAGGACAAGTAATATTTCATGTATGTTATATCATCAAATTCAGTTTGCATGACATATTTAGTAAATCTTTCATCTATTTGATGCATCTCATGTAATATATATTAATTGCAGGCTCATTTCCACATAATTCCTCGTAAAGCAGATGACCAGCTATGGTCTTCTGAGGTGAGAGGATTCACACTACATTCATCTTGGCTTAACTTATTCCGTTGACTTTTAAACACAAAATTTTCAGTGTTGCTGTCAATCTTGTGAATTGCATTCAAGAATGGCTTTCTTCTCTTTCTAGTGATAGTTGCAGAACTCTGGACTTCTGCTTCCAAAATGTGTACAAGCTTAGGGGTCTCAATTTGTATTTTATGTACACCAGGCTCTCTTAAATATTTGTTCAAATAATATCTATTCAGGTTAATTTTAGGAAATTAATTATTTCGTAACTTTTGTGACAGTGACAATGAATCTCAAAGTGATCAATATTGTAAGAAACAGTGGTTAAGGTGGTAAAGGGACAGTCCACAGGCCATATGTCCGAAACAGTGGTTCCTATCCAGAAAGCGATTGTATGTTAATTTTTCCAGTTATTGTTAAGGTGGTAAAGGGACAGTCCACAGGCCATATGTCCGAAACAGTGGTTCCTATCCAGAAAGCGATACTAATCAGAAAAAAGTTTAGGTCTTGTTTTGTACTTTGCTTTTGTTTCCTGTTTTGTTTTCAAGAATTCAAGAAGAAAATTGAACTAGACTCGACAAACATGTATCCCAAAATGTTTTTATGTTTTAAATTGTCTGTATAAATTTAAGTACTTAATTTTGGTTGAAAAATTTTATGGCTTTCAAGAAAGCGAAGATAAAAGCAAGGAATGGAAGAAGTTTAGTGCAACTGCTGTCTCCAACATCAAACACCATGTGGTACTTCGCTAATTCGTAGGGAAAGAAAAACACAAAAACGACGACTGTATCAAACAGGCCCTGAAATTTCTGATCTAGGCTTCAGATTTTCTACTCCGACATACAATAAGATTGACACTGTAAAACATTCCTCAGACAGAGAACTATATATCCAACCAATTTCAATGCTTTTAAAAACTCCCTTTTTATTGTTACAACTTGCCTCCTCTGGTTGTGGTAGGTTACTAATGTTATCAATAATTCATGGATCAGCCATAGAGGCTGGAGCTATATCTGACACGAGAGGTTTTGGCGCTTGGATGGTAGAGGTACCAACGAAAATGAGGGTCCGAATGTGTATTTTGCTGCAGAAAATTCAAGCGATATCAACAGACAAGGGACTAAGTGGAAGTTACCAGTTAGTAAAATTGAACTGAGGGGACTTCTCATGGGTTCGATACACGGCTTTGCATGTAGAGGTAATTTTTTTTTTTTATTGTGGTGGCTGATATGGCTTTAGTTGGTCATACAGAGGAGCTGTATCATCAAAAATGGATGCATATTTGTCGTTTGACATTAGTTTTTTCAAGAAAAATATTAAAAGGAAAAAAAAAAATGTTTCTTGCACTGGATGTTTTCCCGTCTCCATAGCTTAAACATGCATAAGTTCAGCTTATTGCTTGTCTAGATATATTTTTTTCTCGAAACATTTTTATGAAATAATTTGGTAAGTATGATTTCACCTTTGATTGGTCCATTTCTTTTAATCGATGAGAGGGCAAAATTCTAAACATAGCGGCATATCTGTCCAAAAAATGATAGTCTACGGATGAGAGTGGAAATGTAAGCAATGCCTTCCAATCCAGGAAGCTAGTGTCATAACAGTAGACATTTTAGCTTACAGCTTATACATAAGGGAGCTGGTTTGATCCATGCCGGATGATATGGTGGTTCGCCAGTATCATATGGTTGATGCATGTGATGGATGACGTTTATTGGTGCATTAAGACATAGTTCAAATGATGTTGCAGGGGGGAATCTCCAGGTCATTTAGGGCCTCTAGCTGGTGATCCATTCCAATACTGCCAGAGTTGAGACCATGTCAGGTTAAGCTGTCTTCTACTAGCCCAACAAGAGCAATTACTCAATAAAAAAGGTGTTAAATAGTTACATCAATGCAATTTCCTTTCATCTCTCCCATATGCACTGAATAAAAAGGTGTTAAATAGTTCCATAGAAGTTACAGGTTAGACCTTGGCAACATGTTCATATCAATTGGATTGAAGTTTACTTAAGACCCCCTTCTTGGGATAATACTTTAGTAAGCTTCATGTAGAATATAGAATTTAAGAATGGATTCCATGTGAGACAAGGCAGAAAGGGGCCTTTCTTATAACCAAATCTTTCATGCAAACCCCAGCTCAGAATCTCAGCTTTATTCGCAACATTGACGAGCCATAACTTTTGTCCTTTTCTCCGCTTGGAAAGGCAAAGAAACTACAATGTCACGTGACCCCTAACTTTTTCACGCTAGAGACCGGTCAAACTTCGGAACGCTCAAAGCAGAAGCAGTACCTTAACATAAAAAAAAAAAAAGAAAACAAGAGAGCGTGAGGATGGTATCTTAGCAGAGAAAAAACTTTCTTTTGAAACCGGACCAGCCTTCATCTAAAATTCTTTGTTGCATGTTTAGGTAACATCATGACTACCACATGCACCATTACTATTAACACCAAAAGACAAATGTCAAGTAGGAGATCAACTTGCCATGGCCGACAACCTCACCATTGAGAAGACTAAGTGAATAAACACCATAATAATCTCCCAACTTGCTAACAATTATAAAGTAATCCAAACATGGTCTTGATGTCGGCTGTCGAGTCCTCAGGGAATTTTGGAAATGCAAACCTTAATATGAAGCTTATATTTGCTATAAATTTTTCAAAAGTTTAGGTTAGTAAGTATCGTACCCTTAATCAAATAGACACCATATGTGAGCATCTTAAATAAAGTGTAATAACCCAGGAATTCACCCAAACCGATAAAATTGGAACGATATAGAGAAGATTAACATGGCTCCTGCGCAAGGATGATGCACATAAATCAAGAAATAGATTTGAACCTTTAACCTGGCGAGGACGCCAGGATTTGAATGGGGGGGAGTATGTGAGGACCCGTGTAGGTGTATGTTTAGTTCCACATCGATTAATCGTTGGAAAGATTTTAGGTACTTAGATAGGATCAAAGAACCCAAATAATATATTCTAGCTAGCCATTTCAAATCATGTTACTATAGTTGTAAACTAAGTAAATACCTTCAACATACTTGAGTTGAAGGAATTTTATATGGCGACTTATGGAGCTAAACTGATGGTTTGCTTGATGGATCAAGGGAATAGACTGATGGTTTGCTTGAGAGTTTTAGATTAAGTAAGACCAAGATAGAATACAAGTAACAAAGTTTATTAAAATGAGAAATAAAAATGAAGGTGAAATAAAAATTAAGGATTATAAAGTTTCTAAGAGTGATTACTTTCATTATTTATGTTGGATATTCAAAAGAAAGGAAAGATTTAAGAGAATAATATCCACAAGATTAAAGCAAATTGGATAAAATGGAAGATAATATATATGTGATATCATGTGATACTTGCTAATTTGAAGAAAAAAATCTTATAGGATGACCATATGATCAGCTATGCTTTATTTTACAGAATATTGGAAAGCTAGAAAATAGTATGCGCACAAGATGAGAATACTGAGATGAATGTATGGTAATACAATAAAAGATACAATAAAATTGAAGTCATTCTTAAAAATATGAAGGTAGAATCAATTGAGGATAAATTGAGAACAGACAACTTAAATTGCTTGTATATGTGAAAGATAGGCTGAGAGATGCATCAGTATGAAGGGACGATTTGATATATATAGAAGGAATGAAAATGAGTAGAGGTAGATCAAAAATTATATAGAATGAAACATTAAGGAGTACTTGATATCTTAACATTAACGTATAGGCTTTAAACTATGTAGATGGGGGAAAAGGATTCATGTAGGTGACCCTAACTAGTTTGGATTTAAGACTTAGTTAAGTTGAGCTGAATTTTACCTGTTGAGATAAACTTGTAACTTGGTTCTCTCGATTTTATTTAACCTAGTTGTAGATTCTCCTCTTTGAAAACGGGTGCTTAAAATTATTAAGGTCTTGTATAAGGCTGGGATTTGGTTTTATAGATCTTTGGGTTGGTGATGAACCCTAGCCTCCTAATTTCACCAACAATGACACATAAGAATTTTTGGTTTCTACCCCATTAAAATAGAACATGATAGATATAGGATCTAAAATCAACCAGCATCAAATTTATAGACAAACCATAGGTCTAATCTCTTGATGTTCTCAATATTTAACTATGGGCAATGCTATAGACAGGTAAGCATTAGCCATGGGAGAAGATTAGATGAAATGAGATATATCGATATTCAGGCTTAAGCCCAACGTGAACTGGTACATTTTTGGCTTTCTTGTTGCCTATAAACCATAGAGAAATGCATATCTTTATCTCTTATTGCAATACAAATTTTGGTGTTCAATTACTCCACCAAGTTCGACTCTACTATAATTTTTCTATTCTTTAAAATCATAAAGACCATCAATCGCCAACCATTGCTCTCCTATATCTTTTATATGCATAGTTACATGCATTGCATGTGCACATGCTAGTTTTTATAATACAAACTCAAAGGAGGTGTGTCTCCACCCATGAGTTTGGCTCCACCTAGTGTGTCCGTCTTTTATCCCCTTTCTTTGTTGCACATTCTACTCATGGTAGCGCTAGCTGGCAACTTTCAATTGAACCAAATAGAGAAAGATTTGCTTCTTTCAATCCCCTTGAATCTCTTTCAAAATAAAAGAAACAATGTACCAACATGAGCTTTTTTGTAGTAAGGTGGAACATAGGTTTTGCTTTATTTACTTTTTTTCAAACGGTTGAAATTTTTCAAAAAATAATAATACAAATATCACTGAAAATGTCTGGAGGTTGGATCTTGGTTTCTATATCAAGTTTGTCTTTTGTTATATCATCAATTTTTTCATTAATTATGAGTTATGCTCTAGTCAGCTTTACCATAAATAATAAGTCCAGTTTGACTAGGCACTACAGAGCACTAAATAGTTTTAGATTAGGAATATCATTCTGCCCTTGATGAGTATGAATTTCAAAAAGTTATCCAATGTCAAAAAAAATACTGAAAATGGGCATCCTATATAATAATTATGCCCTTTAAAAGCTTTGGTGTACAAACTGACTTTAGATATTGCAGATCTTGTCCCAAAACATTGTCTGAACCTCTATGAAGTGTCATAGTAGATCTGGTGATCCTCCTAGATTATCAAGTCATGAAATATAGGCATGGCCTCCTCTTCCTCCTACTCCAGTCAAGGCCTCAAGAGAATTGCATGCATTCATATGCAACTTTTATCCGTACAACCAATCCCACTTGTCTAAATCTTGATTGATTATAGACAACATTTGAGAATTTGTGAATGAGAAAACAAGATCCCACAACTGTATGTGAAACCTCGTTAAAATGGGGAACAAATTAGTGAGAAATCTATGTTTTGTTTGCTTATGCAAAACTTTGATATTAACATGTTGAATGGCACTTTAACTATCACCTAAAAAGTGCCAATGTGGTGATAGAGGAATGCAAGATTTATCAAGTCTCACAACTAGACAACTTTAGCTACACCATTTGCCATAGCATGGCACCAAGCCTTTGTGTTGGATTGTGATACCAGAACTTGTTACTCAAAGTTGGAATTCTCAGACTCAAGGTTCTCAATGTGTTGGAAAAGGTGCTATTATTGCAAAATATAGTTTTCTTTGTTATATTTCTTTTTTACTGGGTAATGGCAGGACTATCAGGTTTTGGAAGGATAGACGGTTGGATGAATTTTCTCTACAGGATTTATTTCTAAATCTAATTGAGAAGGTTACCGATCAGGATATTTTAGTGGCGTTTGTTTTTGTTTCTTCTTCCAGTGGTCTTGCCGATTGGAATTTGGATTTTAAGAGAAATTTACAGCTATAGGATTTGATAGGTACATGATCTTGAGTTTATAAGCTCCAAAGAGCTAAATAGGGACTTTTTTCCCGGAGTGGAGCTAGTGAAGCGGAGCGAAAAAAGTCATCTCAAGCCACTACACTTGTAGCAGAGGGGAAAAGGTCCTCTCGAGTTGTTATCCTTATTTTGTATGGGTCATATAATTAGATGGCCGGGGTGCTGGGGCGGAGCCCCAATAGGCCGGACTAACCTAATTATTTTAGAATACTAGTTCGAGTTCCAATTGGCTTATTCTATTGTATATATCTTCAGTAACCCTAAAAGAAGACAACAATTGAATATTTTAAAGTTCGAGTAGATTGAGGGCAAGGATTTGGGTGGAAACTTTTACTTTGTAATATTCAGTTTTCTCTACTCGTGAATGTAGATCAATAGGCTGAATCATATAAATATTGTGTGCTGTTATTTTTTTTATTTTTCTTTTTATTTCGTTATTCTTCCTTCCTGTCGTAACAGGATTTGATGGAGTTTAATGAGCTTAATCATGTGTTACAGTCTGCTGTACCTTCAGATTCTTCTGGCTAGTCAGGTTTTTTCTATTAATTCTTTTTATATATTTTCAAATTTTGGTGGATTATCTGACAGGGAGCTGATAGGCAACTAAAAGTAAGATCTTAACAACTGACAATTTAAAGAAAATGAATTGGACTTGTCCACAATCTTGTGTCTTAATCAGACTCTGGAAACTGCTTCATATGTTCTCTTGAGATGTTCTTTTACAAAGTAAGGGAAGGAGAGAAATTCTCGAATTTTCAGAATTTGAAGCTAGAATGGTGGGCCTTTTAATTGAATGAATTTCAAGATTATGGAAGCTTTAGGCTCCGTTTGGTCGTAAAAAACAATCCATGCAAAGACATCACCCTCAGAAAATGTGCTTTTCTATTTAATTGCTCCTTTTCTGTCTTTGTATCTTTTGACATTTCATGGACTTAATGAAATGTTGATGGGACTTTTATCCCGTCTTTTTTCTTTACTCCTCCAAGATATAATAATCCACTCTGAGGGGTTTAAGACCTCCTAAATGTCTCCAACACAACTACCCCAATCCGCTTTGAGGGACTTTTATCCCGTATTTTTCCACCCCCTTTATAGCCGTCTCTAATACTTAAATTACAAACAATCAACATTTTCCAGGAATCGTGCAACTAAATAACGCGGAACATACAAACAAATCCAGATCCCTTTTGCATAGCTTATGTGTCACGCCTCTGCCTGCGCGGGGCACGTGAGGCACCCAGTGCCCACGTGGGGGCCACATGAGGAGGGATCGCGAGGCTCTCCTGCCAGATATTATCCAGTTCTGGAGCTTCACGCAAGCGTCCTTCACCCCTTTCCGGTTTTGTTTTCCACCCAAAATGCGTCTGCAGGATTAGGAGACACCCGCCTCATATGCCCAGGCTTTGGAACGAGTCTTTCCGATGTGGGACTATTGGGCCTCACACCCTTTCCACCATCGGACAAGAACCGTCCTCGGCTCTGATACCAAATGTCACGCCCCCGCCTCTGCGAGGCACGTGAGGCACCTAGTGCCCACGTGGGGGCCACATGAGGGGGGGACACGGGGCTCCCCTGCCAGATATTGTCCGGTTTTGGGACTTCATCTGTCTAGAGGCATAGGCTACTACTTTATCATATCATTCTGCATTAGTACACAGCCCAATCCTTTCTTGGAGGCATCACTATGGATGATGAAACCCCCAGTACTGGTTGGCAAAGTAAGAATAGGAGCAGATACCAGCCTTTGCTTTAGCTCTTGAAAACTTTGCTCACAATCTCCACTCCATACAAACTTTGCTCGTTTCTGCGTTAAACGAGTCAAAGGAGTAGGGATCCGAGAGAATCCTTCCACAAATCTTCTATAATAACCAGCCAAACCAAAGAAGCTTCTGATTTCAGTGACATTAGTAGGACGAGGCCAATCTACCACTGCTTCTATTTTCTTTGGGTCCACTGATACCCCTTCTTTAGAGATTACATGACCAAGAAATGCAATACTATCCAGCCAGAAATCACATTTGCTCAGTTTGGCATATAATCTATTCTTCTGAAGAATCTGTAATACCACTCTCAAGTGATCTTCATGTTCTTCTTTGCTCTTAGAATAGATCAGTATATCATCAATGAAAACAATAACAAACTGATCCAAATACTGCTTAAAGACCCTGTTCATCAGATCCATAAAAGCAGCTGGCGCATTGGTTAGTCCAAATGGCATAACTAAAAATTCATAGTGCCCATACCTGGTTCGAAATGCAGTCTTCGGCACATCATCTACTAGGATTTTCAATTGATGATACCCAGATCGCAGATCTATCTTGGAGAAGACTTGGGCACCTTATAGCTGATCAAATAAATCATCAATCCGGGGTAGAGGGGATTTGTTCTTCACTGTCACCTTGTTCAACTCCCGGTAATCAATACACAGCCGCATACTTCCATCCTTCTGCTTGACAAATAGTACAGGAGCTCCCCATGGTGAAACACTCGGGCGGATGAATTTCTTCTCTAGAAGTTCCTGCAGCTGAACCTTCAACTCTCTCAGCTCTGCCGGGGCCATCCGATAAGGAGCCTTCGAGATAGGCCCAACACCCGGTAAGAGATCGATCCGAAAATCAATCTCCCGATCATGAGGTAATCCAGGTAGATCATCAGGGAATACTTCTGGATACTCTCTCACAACAGGGATATCCTCTAGCCTTGTTTCTTTTGTAGTGTCTACCACACAAGCTAGGTAGGCCTGACACCCTTTTCTGAGGGCCTTCCTTGCACTCATTGCAGAGATAATGTGCAAAGAGGGATTCATAGTGGGTGCATCACCCTGATAGAAGATTTCCTGTTCACCAGGTATCTGAAACACTACCCTCTTGCCAAAGCAATCAATGTGAGCATGATATTTAGACAACCAATTCATACCAAAGATGACATCAAAATCATACATGTCTAACAGTACTAAGTCAACCAATAATTTTCTGTCCTCTATCTGAATTATGCAGTTTTTATGAACAGAATCCACCACTACTGTCTTCTTGAGAGGGATAGCAACAAGTAAAGGCTCATCTAACTTATCAGGCATAAGATGCAAGGATGCAGAGAACTTGGGGGATATAAAGGAATGTGTAGCGCCAGAATCAAATAGTACTAAAGAATCAACAGAGTTGATGGGAATCATACCTGCCACAACTCTGTCACTGTCACTAGCATCCTGTCGTGTCAGTGCGTACACCCGTGCAGCTCCTCTCTGCATTTGATCAGTTGGTCTAGAAGGTCCAGACTCAACCTTCTTTTTGTTCGGGCAATCTCTGGCTATGTGTCCTGGCTGCCCACATATAAAACAGGCTCCCATCCTCTTCAAGCAAGGACCAAAATGCATTTTGTCACAGTAATAACAAGCCTTAAATTTCTACTTCTTGTTAGGAGGGCCTTCAAAGTTTCTTGGTCGGTTCATCAGATTTCTTGACGTCTCGGCCCTTTTCTGCTCACCTCTTTCCTTCCCTGATTTCTTTAGATCTGCTTCTACCTTCAGTGCTCTCTCCAGGGCCTCTCCGTAGCTGGTAAAAATCAGAACTGACAATCGGGATCGAATTTCATCCCTCAAGCCTTGCTCAATTCTTTTAGCCTTGCTTCTCTTAATCTCTATCATCTGAGGGCAGAACCGACCCAGCTTAGTAAATTTGTTGGCATATTCTAGCACAGTCATATCATATGTCTGCCTCATAGATAAAAATTCATTTTCTTTAGATATTTTGACTGACTCAGAAAAATACTGGTCATAAAACATCTTCTTGAATTCCTCCCATGTCGGTAGCTCGTCCTCACCCTCGAGTGCAGCTTCAATAGCCGTCCACCAGAATTCTGCATTCCCTTTTAGCATAGAGATAGCCAATCTGACCTTCACTTCTTCGGGATATTGCAAGGCTTTGAACATCTTCTCTACCTCCCGAATCCAGGTCTCAGCAACCAGAGGGTCAGCTCCACCATCAAACATAGGTGGGTTGAGCCTACGAAATCGCTCATAGTAGGACTTAATGGACTGTGCAGGTCGGGCAGTGGTCTGCACCTGCTGCTGCACATGCTGCTGCATCTGCATCTGCTGCAGCACCTGTTGCTGCATCTGCATCTGCTGCTGTATCTGCTGCTGCATCTGTTGTTGCATCTCCTGCTGCATCTGAAGGAGCTGAGTCATCATCTGACTTGCTCTGGCAAAATCGGCCTGGGTGGCAGCTGGGTTCGGAGTTTGCTCAGCTAGCTGCCTGGGAAGTCCTCTCCCTCTTGCTCCTCTCCTCCGAGCTGCAATATTTGCCAAGACTTCCTCCTCTCTATTCCTCATTTTCTCCTATCAAAAATATTAGCATAATTCAATTAATTAATTTTCTTTCTTTTGAATATGCCGAATTTAATTGAACGAGGATTAACTACCCATTTCCCCTACTATTTTTTTTTTACTCTTGATTAAACCTATTGCTCTGATACCACTAAATGGCACCTCCCCTCCCCGGTTTTGTTTTCCACCCAAAACGCATCTGTAGGATTAGGAGATACCCGCCTCATATGCCCAGGCTCTGAAACGAGTCTTTCCGATGTGGGACTATTGGGCTTCACACCCTTCCCACCATCGGACAAGAGTCGTCCTCGGCTCTGATACCAAATGTCACGCCCCCGCCTCTGCGAGGCACGTGAGGCACCTAGTGCCCATGTGGGGGCTACATGAGGGGAGAACACGGGGCTTCCCTGCCAGATATTGTCCGGTTCTGGGGCTTCACGCAAGCATCCTTCACCCCTCCCCGGTTTTGTTTTCCATCCAAAACGCGTCTGCAGGATTTGGAGACACCCGCGTTATATGCCCAGGCTCTTGAACGAGTCTTTCCAATGTGGGACTATTGGGCCTCACACCAATGTCACGCCCCCGCCTCTGCGAGGCACGTGAGGCACCTAGTGCCCACGTGGGGGCCACATGAGGGGAGAACACGGGGCTCCCCTGCCAGATATTGTTCGGTTCTGGGGCTTCACGCAAGCATCCTTCACCCCTCTCCGGTTTTGTTTTCCACCCAAAACGCGTTTGCAGGATTTGGAGACACCCGCCTCATATGCTTAGGCTCTGAAACGAGTCTTTCCGATATGGGACTATTGGGCCTCACACCCTTTCCACCATCGAACAAGAGCCGTCCTCGGCTCTGATACCAAATGTCACGCCTCCGCCTGCATAGGGCACGTGAGGCACCCAGTGCCCACGTGGGGGCCACATGAGGAGGGACCGCGGGGCTCCCCTGCCAGATATTGTTCGGTTCTGAAGCTTCACGCAAGCATCCTTCACCCCTCTCCGGTTTTGTTTTCCATCCAAAACGCGTCTGCAGGATTAGGAGACACCCGCCTCATATGCCCAGGCTCAGGAACGAGTCTTTCCGATGTGGGACTATTAGGCCTCACACCCTTCCCACCATCGGACAAGAGCCGTCCTCGGCTCTGATACCAAATGTCACGCCTCCGCCTGCGCGAGGCACGTGAGGCACCCAATGCCCACATGGGGGCCACATGAGAAGGGACCGCGGGGCTCCCCTGCCAGATATTGTCCGATTCCGAAGCTTCACGCAAGCGTCCTTCACCCCTCTCCAGTTTTGTTTTCCACCCAAAATGCGTTTGCAGGATTAGGAGACACCCGCCTCATATGCCCAGGCTCTAGAACGAGTCTTTCCGATATAAGACTATTGGGCCTCACACCCTTCCCACCATCGGACAAGAGCCGTCCTCGGCTCTGATACCAAATGTCACGCCTCCGCCTGCGCGGAGTACGTGCCTCCGCCTGCGCGGGGCACGTGAGGCACCCAGTGCCCACGTGGGGGCCATATGAGGAGGGACCGCGGGCTCCCCTGTCAGATATTGTCCGGTTCCGGAGCTTCACGCAAGCGTCCTTCACCCCTCCCCGGTTTTGTTTTCCACCCAAAACGCGTCTGCAGGATTAAGAGACACCCGCCTCATATGCCCAGGCTCTAGAACGAGTCTTTCCGATGTGGGACTATTGGGCCTCACACCCTTCCCACCATCGGACAAGAGCCGTCCTCGGCTCTGATACCAAATGTCACGCCTCCGCCTGCGCGGGGCACGTGAGGCACCCAGTGCCCACGTGGGGGCCACATGAGGAGGGACCGCGGGGCTCCCCTGTCAGATATTGTCCGGTTCCGGAGCTTCACGCAAGCGTCCTTCACCCCTCTCCGATTTTGTTTTCTACCCAAAACGCGTCTGCAGGATTAGGAGACACCCGCCTCATATGCCCAGGCTCTGGAACGAGTTTTTCCGATGTGGGACTATTGGACCTCACATTATGTATCATATTACCTAATGGCATCTTTATATAGTTTCTAAGAGATGCTAAGGAAGCTGGTGCAGCACCTATATGCATTGTATATAGTATGATATCGTATTGTTCTTGTGCACCTACGTGAAAGAACAAATTAGAGCCATGCAACTTTGAGATTGGTGTGGAACATTGTGCATGTATTGCAGTGTCATTATTCTTCCGATCAACTTGAAAAATCAATCACATTTGGTTTAGCTTCCTTGACGTTACTTGCAACCAAAGTGGAGATAACTGTTTAATTATCATTGCTTAATATCCAGCGTTCTCCCCAGCCAAAGAAAAGGCTGTAAGAGCATGTGGGAGATTATAATTGCAAGAAAGAAAGGGAGCAAGAGAAGCATGTGTTTTGGATTGATTCAACCCCTCTGAAATTAAAAAAATACACCCAAGAGGACTGCAACAGGAATGATGTGCTTCCATGCACACGTGTGCTGGCCCTCATTTCCTCCCACAAGCCCACATGCCGGTAATGCAGGCGGATCAACATAGGCTCGTGGGTTCGAGGAATGCACACCCATTATGACTTGGGGATCTCTACAATTAGGGTTCATGCCCCACTCACCATTCTCTCTTTTCCCCACTCCCCACTCCCCCTTCTTAACATGGGAAGTCTTCTAGGTCAAAAGGCTTGCATCCCAATCCCCCTGTTAGCACGTATTGTTTTGTTATGATTGTCTACTAAGCCTTTTGGAAGCAATGGAATAAACTAATTGAGATAAGCATTCATAGGGTTTAGAAGGATTCGATTTGGAAAATGGGGCGGGTCTATGTGAGACAAACCTAGACAGGCCTCTATTAAACTAATCTCCCCCCACCCCTAATCTCTCTCTTCCTCTCTCTCTCTCTCTCTCTACCCCCATCCGGCAAACTAAAGCAAGCAAGAGAATGAGAATGGACCCTGAGGCCTAGTTCATGAAAACCGGATTCGAGCCAACAGCAAATGTTGTAACCTAAAATGAGGTCTTTGCACCCTAGTTGGCTAAGCTAGCCTAGCTAGTTCATAAAACCCCGGCTAAGGAAAGGGACGGATGCTGGATGAGTTTGTGATCTTTTTGCATCTTCCCTGCACTCTAAGACAAACTCCTTCTCTTCTTTGAAACTTTAAGAAAACCGGGTTTGAGCCCATAACAAAAGGTGTGGCTAAGCCCCAGCGAGTTCCTAAAACCCGGGCTAAGGAAAGCGATGGTTGCTGCATGAGTTACGATCTTTTTGCCTCTTCCCTCCGCTCCAACACCAACTCCTTTACTTCTTTTGAGTATTTAAGCTTCTTCTCTCTCTCTCCTTGGCTTTCGTGCATGGCCATATTCACGTATTCATTCCGAGGAGGCACGGGCCCTCCGCCGATTTCTCCCAGGCTGAGCCAGTTCCTAGGGCTTTTGAATAGTTCCCCACCACCACCACCCCCTCCTCGGACCCCGTGCCCCCAATTACCTCCCTTACCGTCCCCAATTACATTATCACTGTTTACCAATTAATATATCTTAAGACTTGAGAGTTTGGATTATTATATTTGACAGGAAGGATGGGATGTCTTAGTTGTGCTGGTTTATCTAAATATTTTTGTTTCTTTTTGTTCGTATGCAGCCTAAAGTTTAATAGTTTAGATTAGTGTTCTTTGTGTGTGTGTGTATATATATATATAGGCTTGCGTTTTACTCTCCCTGGGAGGGACGTTGCTATCTCCTGGCCACTCGCGGTAGAGGGCCATTTTTTTTTTTTTAATGACCATTCCTTCTCGAGGTACTGGTTTGGGTGGGCCCGACCAACGGGCACGTGTCTGTGGTCGCCCACCCCAACCTCCCTCCGCCACCAATGGATGCGTCCCCTCCATGAAACACCGCGGCCTTTCCTCTACACCCCGCCCTCTCTCTCTCTCTCTCTCAACCATGATTTGATCTCCAATACGACCATACCTTAATATCTAGCTAAAGAATTATGGGTCCCATTGCATCAAACGGCAGGGAGAAGGATGATGGTGCTCTACCAACATGGAGGTCAACTTCCCGTTAACCCCTTGTTCCCACTTGTAATTTTTTTTTTCTTTTTGAGTGGAAACAAATGCGCATTTATGCTTTGTTACCGAAAGATTCATGAATATAAATGTCTAGAAAAGATATCCATGAGGAAGCACGCAGCTTAACGCGGATCAGCGACCATGCATGCATGCATGCATGCATGGCTCGTGCATGCATGTACCTACGTGAAAGCCGATGCACGTGTGAGTCGCACATGCACGCCTTTTCCTGGAATGGTGATGGGCTATACACGTGCGATGGGGACAAAAAATGGGGTGGGGAATGGATCCATGGATTCATGCTTTTCATGAGTGCACTACCGTGGAGGGTGGTTCCGTAGATGGAACAGGAAATGGTAGGAGGTTGGTACACGCAGGCACAGAGACACAAGACAAGTACCATGGCACGTGCCCACGTGGGAACAGTGTGCGCGTGTGCCGCGCCCCCGTACAAAAGTCTATGGTGGAAGCGCAGAGATCAGAGCGGCCTCCATTTTTTGGTTTTGGCTTCTTGGAGCCTTCTTAGTAAGTACTCCTCTTTCTCTTTCTCTCTCTCTCTTGGTTGGGGTATGATTATGATTAGAATACCGAGAGGCATTTATTTTTACAGAGCAGGCTTTGTATAATAATATAGGGGAGAGAGAGAGAGTATGTGAAGCCATGTGTTTTACCATATTCGATTCCTTTCTTCACGGTCAAACTTTCAACAAGCTGTGCATCCACCGAGATAAAAACTACTCTTATCTTAGCCCCCTCCCCCTCCTTTTCTCTCTCTTCTGTTTCCCGGTGGGAGAGAAAACAAAGTTGTTTACTCTTGGCCGTACTGTAATAAATAACGAGGGGGGGAGGGAGAGAAGTGGAGTTGGGTTTGAGCAAGTGATCAAATTCCTCTGGTGACATTGGGGTAGTGGTCTAACCTTCAAATTTGGTTTGAAAGGTTTTGAGAATGAAATAAGATCAAGGCCCGGAAGACAAGGGTTCGCATCCTCGCATTGGGTACAGGTCTAACCCATCTCTTTTACCTCTCCCCTCACTCTCCGGTCTTATTTTCCTTTTATTGTTCAACTTTCTTATTTTTAAGGGGCGATGGTTCCTCTTCTTGAGCGAAATGGGTAGAGTGGGAGGGCCCGAATAGTGCGGGAGAGAGAGAGAGAGTCAGATGATTAGGACAAGGGGGTAGTTCCAAAAATAATAGTCTGGATGAAGGATATAGAAATGAAGTGATGGGCTTTGACGGCATTTCTGTGTGAGCAAGAGAGAGATATGCTGGCACGCTACGACATGGCCAACTGGACTTGAATAAATGAGTGTAGATGAGGGGTTGCGAGGAGACCGTTTATATCAATATATATATATATATATATATATATATATATATATATATATATATATATATATATATATATATATATATATATATATATATGTATGTATATATATATATATGTATATATGTATATATGTGTGTGTGTGTGTGTGTGTGTGTGTGTGTATTCCTGTTACACTTTGCCAGAGATCAACTTCTGCAGGTGTGAATAGAGAGAAAATTAACTCTGAAGGTTGGGACTCAGGAGTCGTTCAACTTTTACCTTTGAAATAAAAGGAATGAACCGTCGCAAAGGTCATATTTCTATGGACTCCATAAAGAGTTAAACTACTTACTTTTCTTGTTCACATGGGTTAACGCACTGGTCAAAAAAGTTAGCAAAAGCCAACCAAAGTACCTAGCAGCCTTATGGATATATGCTAATATTCTTGGCACGGATGCAGTGTAACCATATCTCCAAAGCTTAGCGAACTGACAAATAGTAACTTATCATCATTATATTTTACATAGTTATTATTATCCGCTTTTCCTAGCTATTTAGCAAGCCTGCCATCTACCAGGCTACCATCAACAACCTGGCATTGTTCGGTTGCAGAGATATATAAAGCAACTCTGTTTGCTTATGTTTGAAATGTTACTTTCTTTCAGGTTCTTCTGACCTTTCCTCTTCTCTTCCAAACCCCAAGGCACTGCCTCTTCTGTGACTCCCATATCAGAACACGATCCCCTTCTTCTCTTCTTCTCCTTCCCCTCTCTCTCTCTTCCCTGATGGCACCTCTCTCTCCTTGCACCCTCCCAAGCCTCTGACCCCTCAACCCCCCCTCCCCCTCCTTCCATAGAGAAAAGACTGTCCACAAAACGACAAACCCCACCTCCCGGCTCTTCCTCTCTCCAATCTATAATAGCCAGTGTGTCCTCATCCCACCCATTTAATGGCCTCTATGAACAACTGGTTAGGCTTCTCTCTCTCTCCCCAAGAGCTTCCACATTCACAGCCTCACCAGCCCCCCACCCTTATCTCTGGCGACGAGGTCTCCGCCGATTGCTATGGTCTCTCCGCCGACTCCACATCGGCTCCGCCCCTTGGCATACCAACCCTAAGGCCAGATGGCTCTTTTGGCATTTTGGAGGCCCTCAACCGACCTAACACTCAGACCCAAGGTCAGGTTGCTTTTTATTTGCGCATTTTGGATTCGATAATCCTATTCACTTTGTATTTCTTATATTTCTCTTTTTTTTTATTCCATCTAAAGATTGGAGCATGAAGAGTTTGGACTTCAAAGGAAGCTCTTCAGAGCTATCTATACTGGTGGGATCGAGTAGCAATCAGAACAACATGGATGATCACGAGCCAAAGCTCGAAGACTTTCTTGGTGGACACTCGTTTGCTGATCATGATCAGAAGCTCCCACCGGGGTGCAGCTCGATTCCCGGGCCGTACGATAATTCGGGTGACTACATATTCTCCAACTGCTCCCTCCAGCTCCCGGCAGCAGCGGCGATGGCCTCCAATGATGGGAATAATGGTGGGCTGGTGAGCAACAATGGCGCCGGCAGTAGCAGTAACACCATCGGGCTTTCGATGATCAAGACTTGGCTGCGCAACCAGCCTGCCCCACCACAGCAGCCAGAAGGCGGCAACAACAACAACAACGACTCAGCTGGGACTAGTAACCGCGGTGGTGGCGCATTGGTGGGAAGTGTTGGGGGGCCGATGTCTAGTACGCAGAGCTTGTCGCTCTCCATGAGCACGGGTTCACAGTCGAACTCCGCGCTGCCACTATTGGCAACAGCTGCTAGTGGGGGAGGGGAGAGCTCATCTTCGGAGAACAAGCAGAAGGGTATTGGGAGTGGTCTTGATGGGCAGAGTGGTGCAATAGAAGCAGTGCCGAGGAAGTCGATCGATACGTTTGGGCAAAGGACCTCCATTTACCGGGGCGTGACCAGGTTCGACGTCTCCTCTAAAGAATATTTTATTTCTAACATTGTGTTTGTTATCGATGATATCATCACATTTCGATGATCCACAGATACTTTTTCCATCAACCCGTATGCAAACCAAAACCCTAAAGGACCATTTGAGAGATTGATGATATGTTGGAGTCCTTATAATGGTTCTGTTGATTTATGCGGATGTTCTTTCTTTGAAAAGCCTAAATCGCCCAGGGATTATATTCATAACATGCAGTTCAAGTTATCAAAGCAAATAGAATTTACATAATGATTAATTATTGTAGAGAATGTTGACGCCGGAGCATGTTCTGTTCTTATTTCTTTTCTAGTTCTTATAAGATTGGAACTGTGAAGATCGCTTTTACCATTTCAAGCAAACGTTTTTAAATATGATTTCCTTCTCTAAGCACTGGCCAAAGTGATCATTTGTGGGATGTTTGTGGTTACAAATCTAAAAAATACTTATTGATTGTTATAATTATTTTTTCTTAGTTTGTCGGATAGATCTCATAAAATGACATTTTAGCTTTTAGAAAAGATCGGCTATATTCATCATCTTCAGATAGGAAACTGTGGTGAAGCAGAATCTAAATGGCCAATCTTGAATGTGTGCACATTGAGATTTGTTTGCATAGCATATAAAAACATACCCATATGTATAATTGTCATATGCAAATGGATCGAGATTTTATTTGCCTTTGTTCTTCTTTGTTTAACTTCGTTCTTTTCTCTTTTTTTTTGAAGGTCTAATTCTTCTGATTTTTTTTTTCCGAACAGACATAGATGGACTGGAAGGTATGAGGCGCATCTATGGGATAACAGTTGCAGAAGAGAAGGTCAAACTCGAAAGGGTAGACAAGGTACATTAAGCTGCGTTATCTATATGTTTCATATTCTTTCTGACACTTGCTTTACTACTCCTAATTTTTGCATTTGTTCTGACTCTCTTCGTTCTCTCTTTTCCTTTGGGGCATTGTCGTGTTGTGGAAATCGGTCTTGTTTCAATTGCATGCACAGTCTATTTGGGTAAGCAAAACATGCTGTCCTTTCACCATTGTTCAGTATATAGATCTTTTGATCAATAACAGGCTTCTCTTTCCTTCAGCATAATTCAACTGATGGGCTCAGAGAATCATGAATTCGTTCTCTTGTTCTCTCTTCATCTTTTTAAATTTTAACAGGTGGATATGACAAAGAAGAAAAGGCTGCTAGGGCTTATGATTTGGCTGCTCTCAAGTACTGGGGTACAACTACAACAACCAATTTTCCCGTGAGCTAATTTTCTCGATCGTTTCTTTTTGATGATATTATGACTAATAATCATACATTACGGACATCAATTTCTCCTATGTCTTTCTTTTACAATTAATGCTCAAATGTATGTTCGTGTCTGCACATACTCAGATTAGTAACTATGAAAAAGAGTTAGAGGAGATGAAACACATGACGAGGCAAGAGTATGTTGCATCACTAAGAAGGTAACCTTTGATCTCTAATGTTATGTACTTTAGTGTTACACAATAGACTATCGTTTGAATTAAGATATAACTTTCAATGCAGAAAGAGCAGCGGATTTTCTCGTGGTGCCTCTATTTATCGTGGAGTGACTAGGTATGTTAGTATGCTAATTTTGTCACATAAATAGACTGAAAAAATTTCTTCACTGAATATTCGAAGATTCAAAATATTGTAACAAACGGCTTTTTCATAAGAATAACAACTATAACCGCACAAGTTTATATATTTGGTTAATAATCTCGACAGGCATCATCAACATGGAAGGTGGCAAGCACGGATAGGAAGGGTAGCAGGGAATAAGGATCTCTACTTGGGCACGTTCAGTAAGTCTTTATGATTTTAATTTAACTGCTCCGAAGATGTTTTCAAAGTTTAAGATCATTTGAATTGCTCAGTATCACTGATGAGAATATCGGAACCAATGACAGCAAGTACCCATTTTATCATTTCTTTTGTCATTTTTATATAGGTACCCAAGAGGAAGCAGCAGAGGCCTATGACATTGCTGCGATAAAATTCCGAGGCCTGAATGCCGTTACTAACTTCGACATGAGCCGATATGATGTTAAGAGCATCCTCGAGAGCAGTACACTCCCCATAGGCGGGGCTGCCAAGCGACTTAAAGATGTCTCCGAGCACACAGAGGCAAGTGTGGATGGGCGCAGGACTGATGATGACAACCTCACCTCCCAACTCACTGATGGTATCAGCAGCAGCTATGGAGCCCATGCTCACCACCACGGCTGGCCCCCCCTCGCCTTCCAGCAGGCACAGCCTCTTGCCATGCACTGCCCTTACGGTCAGCAGCGTGGATGGTGCAAGCAAGAACAAGACAGCATTGTGGCCACCGCCCAAAGCTTGCAGAATCTCCAGCAGCTCCACTTGGGGAGCAACACTCACAACTTCTTCCAACCATCTGGGATCCACAACCTCATGAGCATGGATTCCTCCCCGATGGAACATAGTACGGGGTCTAACTCAGTGATTTACAACGGGAGCATGGGTGGGAGTAGCGGAAGCTATCAAGGTGTTGTTGGGGTGAGTGACGGGTATGTGATGCCTATAAGCACAATGGTGGTGGATCAAAGCCAGAACAATCAAGGGAGCAGCAGTTTTGGAGACAATGAGGTGAAGGCAATGGGTTATGGGAACATGTTGGGCTCCACCGATCCTTATGGTAGTAGGAGTGTGTATTACCTCTCGCAGCAGCCGTCCGGTGGGGTTGTGAAGGAGAACGGGTATGATCAGAGTAGTGGGTGCAACACTTGGATGCAACCTACAGTCCAGGCGATTGCACCTAGGGCGAACAATGTGGGTGTTTGCCATGGAGCTCCTCTTTTCACTGTGTGGAATGATGATTAGATGTTAGATAAGAAGGTCTGCGCAGTGGTAGGAGTGATGAACAGGAGGGATGGTGGTCATAGAGAAAAAAGAAAAAAAAGAAACACACATGCAACTTAGCTCCTAGTTTTGAATTTTTTTTCTGTATGGTTTTTCCTTTAGGAACTTCAATGAACTCTTCTTCTAACACAAGGATTCTGCTGAAGTATTGGTGATGGCTTTTGAGAGTTGGTGGATGTGATCATGATTTCTCACTAGCTGTTGATTTTGGGAACTTCAGGTGGATGAATCCTTACCAAGGAGCTTTGTAAATTCAAATAATATTATGACTGCATGAAATGAAACATGATTTATCTCTTCTCACATTCAAAGGTGGATGATTCTCTTCTTACAAGCCTCTCGTGCATGATTACCATTTTATCTTGAAGAAATTTACTATTGTTCATGTGCTCGTGGATGCTGATTTCTGAGATTTGGTATGATAATGGTAGGTTGTCTAATTGTTATATATTTTCCATGATTTTGAAATGATAAGAGTGAGGGATCGCATACTCAACACCGTTACAATGTATTGACCGATCTGAATTACACCCCTTGTTTTAATTATACTACATGCCACGAGTAATCACTTCGATGGAATTCTATGAAGAAACCTTATTGATATGACGAGTGATATTTATTTGATAAAAACTTTCTAAATGTTCATTTATATTTGCAATATTTTTGGAAAACTATTCGGAGATTGAAGTAGCCTAGAAGTTAAAGCTCAAGAGCCTGCATGCTCATGCAGTTAATTGTTGCTAGATAGATTGCTTCCCATGTACCCTTTCACATTTTTAATTTTCTCTTCCCATGCATGTGATCAGTCATTCAAGTCAACCTTTACGTTTAAATCACGAATTCTGTATTATATGTAGCAGAGACCTTTGGATCATTGACTTGGACTGAATCTCTGTCCCTTATTTTTCATGCAATGACTTCAGAGTTAATTAAGATAGTCACTGTCATCCATATTTTTTTCTTTTGAACTTGCATCCCATTCACATTGCGTACATATATATGATATTATTCCTTGAACGATAGCTACCTTTTTACAAATTTATATAGGAGCTAATGATCCAATTCAGAAAGTTTTTGACTGTCACTACAGTGGTGACAGTATTAGAAGTAGAGATGCTAAAGAAGGGAGCAGACACAGATCGAGGTCCCCCACACCAACTTAGAATTAATTCCTTAGGGAAGAGTACAATATAGTGAACGTATATTCGTAGATTGAGACACGAGGGTGGCAGGTTGATTCTTTCTATATCGTTGAGGAATTGACATGTGTTACAAAGAACAAATCTGATGCATCGATGAACTTTGTATGGTATTAGAAGAGGATACTTTCAAGGCCTCATGTAGGATGACCTGTTCACGTACATTAAAATGGGTGCAACTCATTTTTTGTTTGCATATCGCTATAACTCCCACAAAAGAACACCTGAGCTAAAAGGATCCCCGAGATATTTAACTTACATAGTGTCTTGCATACCTCGTCTTACTCTCTGTTCATGCCAAGTTATACAATACGATTCTAGTCTCATGCAGATACTTTGGAAGTATGATTTCAATTTCTATAACCACAGTAGAACTAGAAATCATCTGCTTCAATAAAAAGCTTTTATCTTGGTCCATGTCTTTTTGTGTTGCCCAGACTATGCAAGCTTTTTCCCAGTCAAGAAGAGTGCAAGTCCTTCCAGTCCCTAGCAAAAGTAATGTGCTGGTCTTGACTGGGGGAAGCTCCTGCTGCTCTATTCTAGAGCTTTACCTGCTAATCAACGCTTGATTAATAGTTTCTTCCATAACATAGTACGACGATCCACAACTTGTGACTTGATTTCATAAAAATAATCTTTAGAAACAACCAACTTCCAGGGAACTATTTATTACCTCGGTCTCGGTGCTCATATTTGGAAGTTCTTCTACTTGTAGTTCACCTATTAGTGTAGCTTGAGTTTTCCACCCCACATCCATAACCTTAACTGGAGGCGCGGTTTAATCACTAAAGTAGCAGAGAAAAGAACATATACTTATCGAGGTTTTCACTAAAAAAACACTTCCATCTCTTGTCCCTAAGCCCTCGTAATCGAGAAAGATTTCAAGGTTGAGAACTACCAAGAGCATAACCAAATCTGCTTTTCCGAGCTTGCCTGATAGGTCATAGTTTGCTGCGCGTCATCCAAAACAACCAGGTGGTTTTCAAACAAAACGAAAACTTTGTTAGTGTGAAATTAATGTCGCTTATTCTCAGCCTAAACTATAAAGAGATTTGAGCCCCTGGCTCAGTTGTGCATGCATGTTTGCTCGCGCGCGCGTGTTTGTGTGTATATATAAACACGATCATCTTTAGGGAATACCAATTGTTGCAGCCCAACAATGAGTCTACTGTACTTCTTTAGACATGCCACCTCAACCCTTGCAGCAAACGAGGGTACCGAGTGAAGAGAAGAATTGGAGTCGCGGCCAACGAAGCTGATTCCATGGAAGCAGCACCCACCCCAAATAACAAAACTCTATATGCATAAAACCTTAAATATTCTAAAACTAGCTAGCTTTTTAGGGTTTTCAGAGCACGTAGACGTCTATCTATCCTAATTCTATAGCAGTGGTAGGAAGTAGCAGTAGAGGTTATAATTACATAAATAATACGGAATTCCTGTGTCCATCTATCTCCCTGCCACCTTGTGGTATTCTATTCTCGGCCACGCCCGCCTCGGGAACGCCAGACATGAATTAACCTCGAGGGTGGCGCGGGGTGTCCCGGGGAAAACGACGAGAATTCCTCGGCCGTGCAGAGCTGTGTCGGCCCCATCTCTGACACCAAAAGACAGCCCTGGACCCCACCACCACCACCCTCCCTCTCTCCCTGTAGCTTTTTGGTGCAGAAAGAGAACAGCCATGCACCGCTTGGGCTCCCAATTGGGAGGCCTGACTGCCGGCAACTGCGTGGCAGACATTAGATTTTAGTAGGAGCACTGGCTCTGCGGCAGCAGGAGCCAGAGGTTGGTAGTGAGATGTGATTGTTTTTTGCGTTATATATGTAGTTTTTCTATTGCATGTCGCATGGTGGTTGATTGATTTGATTTGATCTGATCTAGCTGATGAGACACTTTCCATTTCCTGGCCACGCTTTTATTATTTTTTTTTGGGGAAGTGTTTGGTATCTAAGGGACGCATCTCAAGTTGTTCATATGAGATGCTATGGAATAGGAAAAAATAAATAAGTGAAGGGAGGAGAGCGGCAAAAGAAAATAGTGTGAAAAGGAGTGCTACCAGAACTGGACGAAACTGCTGGGAAATGAGAAGAAAACCAGGTAGGCTAATCACAAAATAACTAGTCTTTAGGAGTTTTTACATGGTGATCAGCTAAAATTATTTATATTTATATTTTTAATTCTTCTGAGAAACATTATTGGAGCGTCGCTATCTTATTAAACTCGAGATTCTTTGAAGAGAGGGGTGCCAATGCAACCGGCTGACATAAGACCTTTGGATGAACCTCTTGTTCGATTGTTAATAGTTATTAATAATAACAGAAATAACAATTATATTAGCTCAATGAAGTCGTTTGACACCTTTCTTTTGGCAAAAAAAAGGATATATATATATATAAAGGATATGATACACATATCAAACATTCGGAAGTATACTTGCAAAATGTTGGAGAGCCTCCTTTGGATGGAAACATTGAGCTATAGCACTGTTAGCACCAATAAGGTCTTTGTAGTCAAAGAACAGCTATTATTATAACATCCCTTATTAATAATTAGAAGAGACAAAAAGTAAGCCAAACGGCCCAAACCAATAAATATAACAGCATATTTGATATATCACTGTAACAAAATATAGTATTGGTTTATAAAATGACTGCAGATTTGAGTCTAAAATAATAATTTTTCGATCCATAGTGTAAAAGTAAAACAATAGTCATTATTGTCACTATATATTGTATCCATTAATGGCTTAATGTCAACCACGCCATATATAAGTTGTTATTAGAGATGTATATAACATAATGTGGGCCCTATAGACCATCAGATTGAGTTATAACATTATAGAATCTGTTATTTTAAGCCTTGTGCTAAAGTTTCCGGGTGGTTTTAAGTCATTATTCTCATTATATGATAACAATTAATAGATAAATATTTCCCATTATGTACATATATCTTATGCATGTATATAACATAAAATCGGCCCCAAGAACAGTTAAAATGAGAATAATAAGATTACAGCATCTGTCATTTTAAACCTTGTATGTTAATGTTTCCTTGTAGTTTCTTATTATTCTTATTCAATTTAATCTTCTATTTCTAGTAAAATCGCTTGGGTTCTTAGATCAATCTTTCTCTCAAATTTTACTGATCTCTTTGCACCTGGCTGCCAGGGACTTTAGATTTAATACGCCTTCAGTGTTTGACTTCATGGTGGGGATTGGGTTGTAACTTTCGCACGAAAGAATGATTGATTTTCTTTCGCAATGTCAATCGTTGGATCGCAACTCGCATAGCTCTCAAAGCATTCTGAACTCTTACTTTCGTTCATCTGTATAGATCTTGAAGTGGCTATTGTGCGATCCAACGATTGATGATAAATCATTCTTTTTGCACGAAAGATACAACCCAAACCAAGATCCGCAATCTTGGTACCAGATACCATATTAGTTTCATATGGCATGATACATTCTTGCACTAAAATATTTCTCAAGCCATTTTTTAAATTTTCATCTCGGTACACTTCGATACAAGTCTGTATGCCTTCGAACCGGTACATAGCTCGGTATGTTTTGGTACAGGTCAGTATATCTTGGAATGAGATATTAGTACATCTCGATACAGACAATATAGGGCTTGTACCGACTTAAAGCTAAATTACGTACCGATTTTCTTTCGGTATAGTATTGTATGCTCCGTACCGAGTGGTATGGTGAGGCACAGCAGACCATGACCCAAGCCCCTATGGCAGACTCTCTGGGGGCTAAAAGTCATTTTCAATCGTGTGCATGGACTAGTTTGGAAGATCTCATGGAGCTGGTTGCCCAGTTATGACAGGACCCATGAGCTTTGTCTAAGTTCTGGTCCCAGTTGTCCAAGATGTTTAAAGTGTACAAGAAGAAACAAGTCAAAATATTTTTGTTGTGCAGGGATTCTAGACTGATGTGATAGACGAATGTATATATTTGGTTGTTTGGGGTGGTCCCCTGAGGCTTTGGACCTTACTCGAGAGGCCGGGTGTGCTGAAGTTCCCCTTAAATAATCACTAGTGGGGAATTTTAAATTTGTGACAACGTTCTGGGTAACGTAGAAGATCGATCAAACGAGCAAACTGAACGTGAAGAGATTGTATTCAGCTTGAAATTTGACTCGAATTTGGCTCACATCATATTCAAACTGAATAACTAGAGTACTATTTTATGCTATGGGCTCGAATCCCTTGAACAAGATGCCTATTTAGATGGAACCTGAGCAAGAGGCATTGAAACTCTTTTGAGGCTTTCTTATTTATTGCTATAGAAAAGATCAGTCAATATGTAGGGTTAGTAATGGGTCGGGTATGGATCAGGTAGGCCATTATCTATACCTGACTCATATTTGGCTCAAGATGGGTAGAGCCTCGAGGCAAGATGGGGTGAGTTAGATAAGGTAGGCTGCACGGACCCATTACTACAAAAATTAATTTTGTTTATACTTTTTTTTTTTGCCTTAAAGGAGGGAATTTGTGAAGAGTAATATATATTTGGATCAGATTCTAAGAGAATTTTATCATTACCTGTACCTATCTCGAATCCGCTACGGGTCAAGCAAAGCCCTCCCTATTAGGGTAGGGTCAGACCAGGTCGGATATCGATGAAGCAAAATAAATTACCAATCATCATGCTACAAAATCCACATCTTGTGAATTAACTTGGCATAGACATCTTCATTTTGAACTTGTATTACCCATACCCCATGTTGTTATTCAGTGTGACAATCAAGTACAAAAAAATTGTCTTAGGTAATTTTTGGTTGCAGAATAAATGGGGGTAACCCTGGCGCTTCTCCTATTCAATCTGCCAAACAATATTTGATGCCTACAAAATAGTCTTATACCATCCCTATACCGCCACGAGGAATATCCCTCTCACTTGCGTTAAGCCTTATTCCAGCTCTGAGCTCAGACAGACTTATTCCCCTAAATTAGGCAGAATAAGGACCATATTGTCCTCCAGTTATTCTCCAGCCCCTATGCACTCTTCGAATATACAAAAAAGTGGGACACTAATTTTATTCTTGTGATGACATCCAAATCATTTCAAAATCCAACGCATATCAAATACATTGCATTCCTTGCACTTTGTCTTCTTTAAAGGACAAATCCTTATTCCATGGAATAAGTTCAAACCTCTATACTATCCAAATAACCTTTTCTTATTCCCAAAATTTATTTCCATTGCCACAACCCAACGCAGCCTTAATCCAATATTTCATGCTCAAACATAGCATATTAAGCTAGACTGCCATTTTCTTCGAGAAACGGTGACGGGTAATCAATTATCTCCTGAATATTGCTTTACAGAGCAACCAATGATGTAAATAAAGTTATGGCTTGATTCTAACACGGAAAAGCAATCAGCACTAATTCATAAATGGACAGCCTTAAAGCTGTGTAGATAAGCCAATAACCATTGGCCTGACCTTTCCTAGATACTTGTGCAGATAACACTGTTTCTAATACAGGGTTGGTTGCTGCCTTGCTCTCCTTTGAATGCCATGAGTTGAAAGCATGTTGTGTGCAATTTATTAATGGCTTCCCTGCGCAAAGCTCATTAAAAATGGCACAGTTGAGTTGTCCTGGTGTGACAAGCTCAAAATTTGGTGGTATGAACGATCTGGCTCTGGATGTACGTGCCATCGGCCCATTTGATCTGGGAAAAGAGAGAGCTACAATTTTTATGAGAAAAACTACTACGCTACGTGGAACAACTTCCAAGTCACCAACGTCAGGAACATGATATGTTGGGGATCGTCCCAACTGGGTCAAGAGGTTCTTGTTCTCCTTGTTTTGGGTACCAGCATAAATCCCTAAAGAAAATAAGATTCAGCAGTGACTGAGAGGTAGTAACTTCATGCAAGTCCTGTCAGCAGAAGGTTCAAAGGAGATCCCTTAATCACAATCTTTACACAGTAATTATTACTCCAGACCAGCCTATGCGTCAAGATTCTATGCATATCTTATGATTGTCTAAAAGTATCTGAATTAAGATGAAAAAAGCAGAGTATAACCTTTAATCGCAAGAACAAGAGTTCAATGGCAGCTCTACGGCTGGTATCCTGTTCAAAAAAACCAAAATGAACCTTATCAGAAATAAAGTTGAGATTTGTCATATTATCAACTCCAGTCTAAGGATGACCCCATCTTACCTTCCTTTAAAACTTATCCAAGAGTTGTATATTTGGGTTTGTACCTGAAACTCCTTAGGAGGTGCAGCAGGACCAATACCCGAGACTCATATCCTCCATCTCCATGTACATATCATTTTGTCATCAATGTTCTCATCCTCATCTAAACTTTACATCAGTGTCTCCGCATCCAGACTTGACAACAAGGTTAAACTGACGAGCACCACAACCCTATCAAGGTCTTCTGAAACATCTTAATCCATCACCGCACATCCAAGCTACAGGGAAACAATCCTTGGCTTGTGTTCCATTTCCTCATCTAACTGTCCAACTAACTGAAGTGCACTAATTCTGCAACCTGCATGACAAATTAATGGAAACCACCATTCGGCATCACCATCACCGCAGCTGGCCGATGGCCCAACCATTGAACTGCTAATCAACACCACCATTCGGCATCACCATCAGTCACATTGCCAACATCATCATCATCATCGCCTCAACCACCTTGGTGGCAAACCATCCAGCTGTTTATCATACACTTGCAATATAGGCATCCACATACATAATCAAGAAAGTCTATGGAATATTTGGATTTTTCTAATATTTAACATATACATATCTATATGATAACACAAGCCAACATGGTTATGGAATGGTTATAGAAATATTAGTTATGGAATAGTTATAGAAATATTACTAGTCACCGGCTGTAATCTGCCATACACTTGCTCATCAAACTAATGGCAGTCCATCGAGTGGTAAGTTTCATACCATTGCCCTTCGCAATTATATACACTGCTTGTTTGTATCACAAGTCCTTAAAGAGTAGCTGGAATCTGGGTATCCTCTCTGGTGGAAGTGGACAGGTCACGATCAGCTTACCCTTCATCGCCCCTCTAAATATGGCCTGCAAACAGAATAACAGAATGCAAAGTTTGAAATCCTTTCCAGAGAATACCTCACATACGAAATATATAAATAAATAAATAAAAGGAAACAGAATAAAATTACATTGTAACAAAGATTAATTCCAAAAGCAAACAAACATTCAGTAAAAGAAATAAAATAAAAAAGCAATAACTGACTCAATACACCACGTGGTTAAACATTATCAGCTGTAAGTCTCATATTTGAGATATGCAAAGATTTATAATATAAATTATATTTGCAAGATAACTGCTTTTGGAGACATAATTTTACCTGAAGGAATGCCCGACAACAATAAAGTGGAAGCAAACACATCACACAGCAAAAAAGAATATAAAATACTGACAGTGTAACAACCCAGGACCTCACTCAAAATGGCTAGCCGGAAGGTATTTATTTAGATTCTTTGATCCTGTATAAATACCCAAGATCTACCCAGCGAATAACTGATGTGGGACTAAACACACGCCCGCACGGATCCTCACATACTCCCCCTGTTTAAGCTCTGACGTCGTCGTCAGGCTAAGGGTTTAAATCTATTCAAATCTAATAAAAAATACCATGATCGGCCCGTGGTCAGCTCCAATGGATCCGTGCTGCAGTGTCCCCTAATCCACATAGGTTATTGGCCGGATCCGCTCTGATACCATTTGTAATAATCCAGGACCTCACCCAAAATGGCTAGCCGGAAGGTATTATTTGGGTTTCTTGATCCTGTATAAGTACCCAAGATCTACCCAGCAAATAACCGATGTGGGACTAAACACATGCCCGCACGAGTTCTCACATACTCCCCCCGTTCAAGCTCTGACGTCCTCGTCAGGCTAAGGGTTCAAATCCATCAAATCTAATCACAAATACCACGATTGATCTGTGGTCAGCCCCAATGGATCCGTGCTGCAGTGTTCCCTAGTCCACATAGGTTATAGGTCGGGTCCGCTCTGATACCATTTGTTACAACTCAGGACCTCACCCAAAATGGCTAGCCGGAAAGTATTATTTGGGTTCCTTAATCCTGTATAAGTACCCAAGATCTACCCAGCGAATAACCGATGTAGGACTAAATACACGCCCGCACGGGTCCTCACAGACAGTATATGGAAAGCATGGTGGAAGTTACTCCCAGACTTGTGAGAAAGCCATCCAACAGGGGATGGGGGGTTTGGTTGGATCGGTACACATTCAGAAAAAGAGGCTAGCAGTACAAGAGTTAACTCAACCAAGCATGGAGGGAGGAGGAAAAAAACTAAAAAGAGAGAAAAAACAGAAATCCTGCCTAAAGAAACAGAAAGACAAGGAAAACCAACCGGAACGATGCAAAGAAATCAGCTCTCTAACATAGCAAAACACAAATTACATAACAAAAAAGAGAACACCAGCTTCCCTTAATCATGCTGATCAGATAGGAAATCAGCAGGAGTTGTTCCCAGTAGCTAGCATCTTCACCTTAAGAGGAAAGATCTGGAAGAATTGACTTTTTAGTAGACTTTTAGCAGAACAAATATCAATCGCCCACTGATCCCCAAATATAGTAAATTGCTGATGACTAGTCGCATTATTAGAATAAATTCATCTATAACCTCAACTTTCATTAAAAAAAAAGCTAAAAAGGCCCAATCCTTCCTTTAAAAAACTGATCCAACTTTCTTATCCCTGACATTTTGTCCATAACAGAAGGAGAGTTGCAGGTCTTCCCTTTATCCCAAAAATCTACTCGTAAAAGTTCCAAACACATATAGCAAAATCGCTGTGGAGAAATAGGTGACTTCAGTTTCTTTGGCCTGCCTTCAAAAGAAACAGTGGGTACCTCCAATGGGACCTCTCCTATGTAAATTGTCTAAAGTCAGAACTCTATCATTTATTGTTAAGCAATTAAATATTCTTGCTTTCAACTCACCTGGAAACACACAATAACTTAGCAAAACCGCATAGCACACCATCATTATTGAACGATCTATAAAAAGATTTTAAACAGTAAAGATAACACAATAGGTGAAGTGGTGAACCTCCAAATTCTTGAATCACTTTGTCCAGCAGTTCCAGTCTCAGAAAGTAAACTAACTGGCTTCATTTATATCTGATCACCCAATACCCTGTTAAATTTGGGTTTGCACTGAATCATCACATTTGACCACTTATATTGAGATCTGATATTTGCCTTCTGATCACAAACCAATATGGATAGAGAAGAAAAACTAGAAGCCAGAAAACAATTGCACAACCAAATATATTTCCAGAACCTTAAATACTTTCGACTTGCAATCTTTGCACTGAATCCACAATTAAAACCTTCTGCAAAAAAACAAATAAACTGATCTCTTTGTAGTTGCCTTTACACTAAACATAAGTCTTCTGCTAACCCTGAATAATAAAGGTGCCCTAGCAGCTGAGAACTACTATCCTCCAACATCCTCCACAACCATTTCCCGATCCAATAAAATCTTTAATATTTTCACTCTGCCACTATTTTCCTTGCTTCTACTAGCCTTGTTCCAACACATGAGGCACTAGCCATGAATGTCATCCCATCGCCTCTGTGGATATGGTAAGCATTGTGATCTCCTTCCTTAAGCCAAACCACTCACGATCTTTGTATTTACATAATCCTCTCGTCTTAAAATTTCCTCTAGGCTCTTCTATTAAAAAACTTGACATTACAAATTTCTGTTTTTCAGACAGATCAACAGAATTTCTTTTCGTATCCATCTCCAAAACAACCAAAAGTGTCTGTAGAAAATCATTCTTTTGAGTAATTATGCTGCCAAATTCAGAAGCATCCCAGTTACTTAAAACCAAGGTCCGTCGTACCGGTACTAGTCGGCATACTGATGGCGTTCTGTACCGGCCCGTACTGGTTCTGTTGAATGGTCAGGTTTTAGGGTTCCGCGTACCGGGCCCATACCGGTCCGTACCAGTCCCGTACCGGTTCTTCAATAATAAGCTCCCGGTACCAGATTCCACGCTGATCCGGTACCGATCCTAGGCCGGACAGGTACAGCAGACCATGTTTAAAAATTTTTCTTAGCTTGTAAAATTTTAGAACCGGTACGGCAGACCATGCTTAAAACTTTTTCTTAGCTTGTAAAATTTTACCACCACTTTCCTCTCAGCTAAAATACTAATCACGCCATTCAGAATCATGAAAATGAACTTATTACAAATTTTCTAGCTACATTTTTCCATTCTGAACAAGTTCCCATGGAGATTATCATTTCTGATGTCTAAGCAAATAAGAGAATGATCTGACCCCACTCAAGGAAGGTCTCTACCCATAGCTATTGGATATCATTCTTCCCAGTCCAGACCAACCAGAACTGTGTGTCCAGTTTGAATAAACAGGTTCTTCTCTAACATTTGACCAGGTATATCTCCTCCACATAAAAGCTAAGTCAATACAATCAAAACCACCTACGTATCCATCTGCCCAACTGCCCATCCTACCAAATATTTTGACAAGGACTAGTGACATGAAGATCTCCAGCAATCAGCCAACGTTCAGAAATGATATTACAGATATTTCATAATTCATCCCAAAAGAATTCTTTTAAATATCTACCAGAACAACCAAAAATTGAAGTAAGAAGCCAAAATCTCCCACCACTCAAATTTTTCAAAACCACAGAAGTGGAATTTGTCCCCTTCCATTGCTTAACAACATCAAATACCTGCTCTTTCCAGCCAACCAGAACTCCACCTAAAACTATGACTGAATTTATCCAGCACCAATGACTGAATTTAGCTTTCTCTGGATGAGCATCACCTAATTGTGAAACAGAAAATCAATGAAGTTCCAGCAGAAGCTACCTCCCAACTGTATCCATGATCACACCACTTAGGAAAAGCAAATCGAGAAAGGAAAACCATCAGCTAGCATCCTCTTCCATCCAATTTTTTCCCTTCATCATTCTAAATTGACTTTCTATACCTAGAATCTCTAAGTCTTTCCCTAATCTCAAAGGCTTTCTCTCAATCAAAACCTTCCAATGCAGAAAAAAAAGTAACACAGATCCATCCAGCATTCGCATAATCCATTTCTCAATATTATGTATCCAGCACCTCTTTCTTGCACAGAGCTTCACAAATCCATATTCCTCAATAAGATCCAGCATCCTATTCCATATTTTCCCTTTGTTCCATTTTTGTTGCTTTCTAGAGCTTTTCCTCAATAAGAAAGACTTAGCAATCTGTTCCCTGAAGCACTTACTGATGGTTTGCAACATCAGCTACATGCAAGAGGCAAGCTAAGAATCAACAAACAGAATACCAACACCTCACTTGATATGCTTTTTGGTTCTAAAAAACAGAATTTTGATGCTAATTAAATATTCCTCCTTAAAAGAGCTTCCCTACATCTTCATTGGCATGTCAAATCATCTCAATTGATTCTCCATCACTTTGTCCTTAATTTGAACAACTCCTAACACTTCACTAATATGCATGTTCCTTATTCTATCGTTCTTGTTTTTACCATAGATGCATCTTAATGTTCTCATTTTGTACACATGCATACTTGGACCTTCTTTATATTTCAAGCCATACAACAGTGTGGGTCTTACTTGTGCTGTACTAAAGTTCCTTTAAGTCACCAAGAAATGAGGATCAATTAAGCTGAAACCAAGTAGCTGGGACAAGGCTGGATGGTCGTGATTATTTATGTATTATTTACAACAACTTACATTTGCCTTTCAAGTTGGCTCACATCTACAGCCCTCTCTATGACCATATTATCTTGGAAGTGTCTACTAAATTGCAAGGGCAACTGATACAGTTTTATTGGAAATTTTTCTAGCCTCGCTAGTTTTACTCTGCTGTTAAACTATCTAAGTCCATTCAAATCCTTATTTGAGATTTCAAAGAGCTGCTTATAATTGGCTTAAGTCATTCTCCATTGAGAAAATAATAATAACAACATGCCAACTTAGTCTCCAAATCTCTCTTGCAAATATTAATAGATGATTTGCATAGGACAAACGCACAACAAAACTAATTCCTTAACAATAAAAAATAATCAAATTCAATCATCAGTTTTTCTCGTTTGCACTATAAAACATCCTACTGAAAATTACAAAAACAAATAAACAAAAATAAAATAGGATCCCCTAACCTTTCCTTCTTCCAATGAATGCACCTAAGGCCCCATTCAATCCATTCACAAAAATAAGAAATCTAGTGAATTCAGTAATGAACCTTTCACCAATTAACCTAGTCATCGCTAGAAACCGTCATCTCTAGGAAAAAGAAGACCCACTCCACATTGTCATCAACAAGGTTCACCATCCTAGTACCAAACCCTGTACCGGTACCATCCTATTACAGTGTCGGTCTATGGTGTGGTGTAAGATGATGAAGAGTACCGAGTGTCGGTTGAGACTACATACCGATTTAGTACTGGTACAATACGATACATTTGATACGATACGGTACCAACAGTACGGAAAACCTTGGTCATAAACCTTTTGAAAGCAAACTTATAAACAAGGCCTGAGTTTCCAGCATGCTGTGCAAAATTTGTCTATAGGCCCTAAGAGATGAGCTAGAAATCAACTAAAATAGAGTGAAAATAGTCTGGTTTGCCAATATTCAACCATGCTCTCTACAGTTGTTGTTCAATGAGGAAAAGCCAAGATGGGGTATAATAGTCAAGAGATAATATAAAGTTAAAACCAAAAGACAACAAAGGTTCTGGCTGAACCAAATGCTCCAGTGCACTAAGAATCTAAGATTACATGACCAGAAAAGGCAAAATCTTCAACCACTGTCAATAGTTTGATAAGGATAATTTAAAACAGAGCAGAATAAAGTCCATGCAAAATATCCTAAAGATAATGTAGAAGTTTAAAAAAAAAGAAAGGAAACTCGAAACAAAGAGGAAATGTGCTGAAAAGATGACAAGAAACATAAAGTGAGCACGAAAGACATTGGTATGCTTTGCTACAACAACTGTACTTATCAAAGATGAAATAGAATATGCCAACTGGCACCAAACAAAGTGACAATTAAAATGCACCACTGTAGATTTAGAAAAGATAATGATGAGAAAATATCCTGCGTTTTAAAAACAAAATGAATGTCTTACAATAGCAGAAGGGCCAGATTGTTCTCCCAGAATGAGCGAATTAATTAATAAGCATTTTACGGCTCAATACAACTTCTTTTCCAGCTATTCCAAAATAACAGGGCAATAGGTCTTCCAAATCAAAGTGTATCAGAATAAGAACATAATCTGAACTTGGAAAACATATTTATCAGTATTGTTTATATTCTACAGCAATGAGACCTCACCTAAATTACAAAAGTCAGATGAATCCACTCGATTGATACAACTCAATGGATCCACATCAGAAAAGACCAACAAAATTTACTTCTAAAAGAATCTTCCTAGTGCAATGGGTACTACTGACCTCTACAACATCAATAAAGTCTTGTTTTCCATGAAAAGAACCTATCCATTTAGTGTGATCAGCAGTCCTGAATTATAAGAAAAATATAACTGCTTCAGTAAACAAGATATCACTAATAGGTGCCAGAATACGTCAAAGAAAAGCATAAAACCTACACAATTCTTAAACATGTATATGGGTATTTAGATCGACAAAAAGAAAAGGTGTTAGAACAAATATGAAATATAATTTGAATTAAATAATATCTAGACTAGTTTTCATAACATAGTAGAATAGAAAAATCAGAAGGCTTTGAACTAGGTGATAGCCCAGTGGTTGCACCTTTCCTCCACACGAAAGAGGTCCCAGGTTTAAAATTTGGGAGGTATTTCCTAAATTTGGACCTGTGTAATTCCACAGAGAGGCCTTCCCTTCTTTTCCCTCAAAATAAAAAAATAAGAAGACTATATTTATTAGGTGTTTCATCTTCTATATAATTAAAACATTACAGCATTAGCCTTTTTCTGCTATCTGACAAGTAATTAATTAAGCAATACCAGCATGTCAATGTCATTCTTGATTTCGAAAAATTCAATATTTGTGTTTGGTGAAAGATATGATTTTAGCATGCGCTATCATAAACCTTAAACGAGTGATCATAAGCATAAGTCATAAAATATACATCAAATTATATACTATATACAGTTACATCGAGAGGAAGTTAACATCAAGAAATAACGAAAGATGCTAGAACTGTACATGCCATTTTAACTTCTACATGCTTTAAAACAACTATAGTATAGGTGTTATATTGTTGTCAAACTTCATGTTCATCATCTAAATTCCTGAATATGGTTAAGACTGCAAGATTATAAAACATTATATTAAAGTTATAACAAACCTTCATCCTTAAACCATGTCATTATTGTGGGATCTGTTTTGCAAGCCATGCTGAACTTAGCTTTTGGATGAGTCCAACTCTCCACCAGTGTTTAGAATATGGAATCTGAGAGTCATATGTATCTAAAGCATCTAAAACACATTTAAGTCACAGGTGAGCAAGTTCAGCTAGTAATTGGGGTTTTACAATGACCCCGTTCACCTCATCGTAATGTCCAATTAGAAATGGCAACTTGGGAAACAAAAGAGAAAAATATACTTAAAAGAAAATCATAGCCTCAAGGGTCGAATACATATAGGTATGTCAAAAATAATAGGCCCTGGGTGACTGAAACCAATACTAGAACAGGATGACTTCTAACTAACAAAAAATAGAATGATATGTTAGAAAAATGACTTAAGTTATAGTAGAAAGTTATGCTTGTCCATAAGAAGAATGTTAACTAAATTTTCTTATAGGGGTTTAACAAACAAGAAATAAATAAACCCGGCTCAAAAAATTTCTTAGCATGACAAAAGAGCTTTTGTCAGGATAGTACTTGCATATACCAAAAGTCTACATGGTCAAGCCCATCCCCACCAACAAGAATGAACCGCATGGAAACTCAAATCACATGTATTATATCAATTGTCTAAGAAATTAGTAGTTATTGTGCATATCATGTAATAAGCAAAACCTTGCAAGAAGTCCGGAAATTACTGGAACTTTAAACTTGAAATATGATTTCATCAACTTTAGAATAACAAGATGGTCAGATGTATGAACAGCTCAAATTGTCACATGAAATATGAAACAGGCTGTGCAAACAGAGATAAGAAAAAGAAAATGAAAGACTGCTAGAGCTGTGTAAAAATGTGATATTTAGTAAGTGAATCTTACCCTGAGTCCATCTTCATGTGATGAGCATTGAAGAAGAATATAGTTGACGGTATCAATGTAATGTCAAAATAATTAACATAAACCTGAATCTCCTCAGCATCTGTATCAACTAAAGCTATCGTTGCAAACTTTGAAATTTCTCGAGAAGACTTGGAAAGCTGTTCAAATCAGATGATGGAAAGCATAATGTTAAGAAAAGCAGGAAAAATAAAAAAATGAATAAGAACATTAAAATATTAAATATTACTATGCAAATAGCATGACATAACGCAAAGTGATCTTTTGAGAAATGAGAGCATAGATGAAAAAGGCGTTTGCAGACACCAGGAATCACAGCGAAGAAGGCTTAAATAGTTGATGGCGAAACAAGATTTACTCTATATTATACACACTATTGTCTCGGTTCCTTGAAAATGCCATAGTAATTGCGGGACTCCTCTCCCACCTACAAAATTTAGATCATAAATTTTTTCTTTAATTTATTACAAAAAATAATGATATCCTGACATTCAACTATTTTAAGATTGTCTTCTTTTTCCTTGTGAGATGCGGCAACTTCAGAATAGCATTTGTTAAAGCACAATGCAAACCACAAAGCTCCAACCTAAAAATCAACTCGAATGCAAGCGCATGCAGAAACCACTTAGTAATAGCTTGCAATGGCAAAGGCATCCTATTAGAAGCAAAAATCATATGAGATGCACAAAGAAGTCATGCGAGGTTAGAGCGTTGATGAGATGTATAGTGCTTAAATAGGCTGTCCCGGTATGCCGACTGATTTGAAAAATTCAAACACATAAAAACTTATTAAAACATTAGATTGTAGAAAGAAAATCAAGCAAAATAAAGCCAAGTCAGAAAATCCTTTTGCAAATTTTCATGTTCTTGATAAACTATTTCAATGTAACATGACATGTTAGCTAGTAAACAAGATTTTTTCTCTTTTTTTCTGTAGATTATAAACAATAATATCAATTCATCATTCAAAATTATGTACTAAAAAATCAGAATCAATGCAGCAAGGGTAAAAACAGAGTTTAGGTCATAAATTAAACATTGCAATCGAAATAACCGAAGCATTGCAGTGACGCAAAGTGACATAACAAAGTAAAGCATGAAATACAGAGAATTTCATGGTATTGCGAGAGCATCATCAAGCCAACCTAATGAAAGACAGAATCCTGATGCGATTGGCAACAAACTAAGATACATGTTGTAATCTGAAAGAGAAATTGGGGCATACGATGTCGTCGAGCTGAAGACAGGCGGGATCGGAGCTGCGGCCGAAGCGGAGGACGAGGACCTTGTCGAGGGTGTCCCTGATGATCCCGTCCACCTCCCTCTTCCGAGTCAGAGTCGGCAGAAGAAAGGAGCTCATCTCCCCTCTCCCTCTCCCCTCCCTCTCCCCTCCGCGCACGTGAGATGCCCGTGATATAGAGACGGAGGCGAGAGAGGCGAGAGAGGCAGAGAGAAAAGTGGCGTTTGGCTATCTAAATGGCATCACGATGGTGAAATAATTTTTATTCTAAAATAACCTGATTCCAATAATTTAAAATTATCATAGTATGCTATATTTTAATATTAATTTTTTTAAATATTCATAAATAACAAATTTGATGTTTTATAAAAATCCAAGATTACCGACTATATAATACAAAAACAACTCCTTATATATTCCATCATAATATATTTAAAATATATTTTAATAAATATTGATAAAATATATTATTTATACTTATAATATATTATTTTTAAATACTAATATTTATTTTGATTATAAAAATAAGCAAATAGAAGTAGTATATTAGATAATTTCGTTGTATAAATATTAAGGTACAATAATATATTTCTACTATAATTTCACATTATCGTTGAATAATAATATGACAATAATATGATCAAAAATATATTATAGTATAATATATATTATAAATAATATATATAATATTAACATAATATAATATCACATATATAATAATGACATATAATATATTGATGATGCATTGATATACTAATTTTTCCGACTAAACTAAGGGGCACTTTCATTTTCATTAGATTTAGTATGGATAAAAAAAAATTAGTCTTCGATTCTCGACGGCCCAAAATCATTGCCCCGAGGTGATCTTGCAAGCATCTAGAGGCAGAAAATCCATATGTTTCTACAAAACAAAAAAAAATAAATAAAAACCCACTCAGATAATTTTCTAAATTTGCTATAGAGGCCACACTAATTAAATTCCAGCACTTATACCTGAGATCAATCAAATACGTGTAGAAATTTATTCCCAAAAAGATAACTATACAAATAACCACAAAAATTCAAGAACCCATGACCACTGATATACATCCAAATATTGGATGAATTGATCTTTGGGAATAAATGTCGGTGTTGTCAAGGAGAATGACATGTGGGGCAATGATATGGATCAGAGAAGAAGGAAAAGAAAGAGTTGAACAACAAACAACTTTGGGTTTCTTCGAGGGAACCCGACCTCCACAATAAGCCAAATATTTGGGTGATCAAATCTCCCTTTTTTCATTGTTAATGTAACTTAAATACCATACTGGCATAACAGCCATGAACCCACGTACAACATAATAAAATAACTAAAACAAACTTAACAGAACACTGAAACATCCCATGAAACAAACACCAACCCACGACTCAACAAAACACCATCCATCCCATGAACAGAACACTAACCCATGACTTAAAAGAACACCATCCTATGAAACAGAACACCAACCCACGATTGCATGTTATCTAACAGAACACTAACTCAACTGACATGTAACCAAATGGACACCATAGCAACACGTAACACGTAAGGAACCCATAACATTGCCCTCCTGTTTAAGCAACCGTGTCCCCACGGTTAGAAAATTTCTGGTGCAGCACGTGATAGTCTTCCCAAGTTGCATCGGATACATCAACACCGACCCATTTGACAAGAACTTCGGTAGCTGCTCTGTTTCCACGTTGAACCATGCAACGCTGGAGGATAGCCTCTGGTTCAGGATGGAAAGTCCCATCTGGTGTCAAAGGAGGAAGAGTTGGGGAGGTGATAGCGCCAGACCCAAGCTTCTTCTTGAGAAGGGAGACATGAAAAACAGGGTGCAAGCGAGTCTCTAGTGGAAGAGCTAGTTTGTAAGCGACTGCTCCAATGCGTTGTATTACTTGAAAAGGTCCATAAAATCTGGGAGAACGCTTGAACTTGCGACGGACAGCTACTGAATGTTACCGATATGGTTGGAGGCATAAAAAGACCCAATCCCCAATGTTGAATTCTCGATCTGTTCTGTGCAAATCAGCAGTCTCTTTCATGCGCTCCTGCGCTCGATGTAGGTGTTCCTTGAGTAAGCTTAGGATCTGGTCACGGGACTTGAGATTATCTTCAACCTCCTGTACCTTAGTAGTCCCTGGAATGTAGGAAACCAATCGAGGTGGAGCAACCCCATATACAGCTTCAAAAGGTGTGAGTTGTGTGGACGTGTGAGTGTTGGTATTATACCAAAACTCAGCTAAAGGAAGCCACTGGGACCAATCTTTTGGGCGTGAACCAGCAAAACAACGAAGATAATGTTCCACACTCTTGTTCACAATCTCAGATTGTCCGTCAGATTGGGGATGATATGCAGAGCTATGAGCGAGCACGATTCCCTGCAAACGGAACAATTCTTCCCAAAACCGACTGGTGAAAATTGGGTCCCTATCACTTACAATAGAAGTTGGCATGCCGTGTAACTTGAAAACATTATCAAGAAAGAGATGAGCTATTTTGGCGGCAGTATAAGGATGTGATAACTTAATGTAATGAGCATATTTGCTCAGACGATCAACAACCACATAGACTACATCACAGCCATGCGACATAGGGAGACCTTCGATAAAATCCATAGAAATTTCAGTCCATACCTGTGATGGAATTGGAAGTGGTTGTAGGAGACCTGCCGGAGAGATATTCTCAGATTTGTTGCATTGATAGCTATCACATTCACGAATAAAGTTCTTGATATCGGAGCTCATTCCCTTCCAGTAGAATTCCTGCTTGGCACGCTGCAGCGTTTTGTGAAACCCAGAGTGGCCCCCAAGTGGGCTAGAATGGATTTGCTGGAGTTAAATCGAAATGGCATGCTAGAACCCACGTACACCCTTCCCTTATAATATAAAAGTCCATTATGCAGTTGATATTTGGAAGAGTCCAACATACCTTGACTTAACTGCCGGAGAAGTTCTTGAAACTTTAAATCCGTGTCACATTCAGACTTCAGCTCCCCTGCCCAAGCTGCAATTGGACTTGAGATAGCAATAAGAGTGGCTTCTTCCGAGTCATCTTCATGGCATTGTGAAAGGGCGTCTGCCACCCGATTTTCTTTCCCTGCTTTATACTCCACATGCATATCATACCCCAATAACTTTGATGCCCATTTTTGTTGCATCGGTGTACCAATTCGTTGCCCCAAAAGAAACTTGAGTGCTTGTTGATCTGTGCGAACTTTGAAGGGTTGGCCAAGGAGGTAAGGTTGCCACTTACGGACAGCAATAACAAGAGCCAAGAGTTCCTTTTCATAAGTGGATAAGTGTAGGTTCCGACCCTTGAGTGCATGACTTAGGAATGCAATTGGCCGATCTCCTTGTGTAAGAACTGCACCTATGCCTGAACCGGAAGCGTCACACTCAATGATGAAAGGCTTTGTAAAATCAGGAAGTGCAAGCACCGGGGAATGGGACACAGCAAGCTTGAGCTGGTTAAAAGCTTCCATTGTAGCAGGGGTCCATTGGAAGGAGTCCTTCTTCAACAGGGATGTTAATGGGGCAGCAATCTTCCCATAATCCTTGATGAATTTTCGGTAGTAATCGGTAAGCCCCAGAAACCCATGCAAAGATTTAATGTTTCGAGGCTCCGGCCAAGAGATCATTGCTTCAATTTTGCCTGGATCAGCTTCTACCCTAGAACTTGAAATAATGTGCCCCAAATAATCAACTTGAGAGCATCCAAACTTGCATTTGGTTAGCTTTGCATACAATTTATGCTCTTTTAACACTGAAAGAACCACCCTTAAATGCTGCAAATGATCATCCATAGAACGACTATAAACAAGAATATCATCAAAAAACACAAGAACAAACCTCCGAAGGTAAGGGCGAAAGATGTCGTTCATGAGCCCTTGGAAGGTTGCGGGGGCATTTATTAAACCAAAGGGCATCACAAGGAATTCATAATGACCTTGATGAGTACGGAATGCCATTTTAGGAATATCTGCAGGAGAGACTCGAATTTGATGGTAACCTGAACAGAGATCGAGCTTGGAAAACACAGTGGCACCATGGAACTCGTCAAGGAGTTCATCCACCACCGGAATGGGGTACCGGTCCTTAATTGTCGCCTTATTGAGGGCCCTGTAATCCACACATAATTGCCAACTACCATCCGCCTTGCGCACTAATAGGACCGAAGACGAATAAGGACTCTGGCTTGGTCTGATTATCCCAGATTCGAGCATCTCATTGACGATTTTTTCGATCTCTGTCTTTTGAAAATATGGGTAACGGTAAGGTTGCACCATGACAGGCTTGGAGTCATTTTGGAGAGAAATTCGATGATCACTGCTGCGGATTGGAGGAAGTCCCCTTGGCTCATCAAATACTTGGCAAAATTCTTGTAAGAGACATTGCAAACCCGAATTTGGAGGATTAGCACCAAGATTCTGACCCATATATGCTTCAAATTCTGCAGGTAGTAGTTGCAGCAGTATACCACATTGTTGACTCTTAGAAGTCCTTCTTAGTTGGTCTTCTCCCACTACTTCAAACCCAGTTGATGATTTTCCTTGAAGTTGGATAGTTTGGCCAGCCATAGTGAACTGCATTGTAAGCTTGTGAAAGTCTCACAAGATAGGCCCAAGAGTAGATAACCACTGAACACCCAATACAATATCGCATCCCCCCAACATCAGGATTAAGAAGTCCACCACAATGCAATTTCCTTGTATAGTTAAAGGAGCATTATCACAACGGCCTTGACAAGCAACCTTCTGACCATTGCCGATCATAACTGTCATAGATGGGGCTGCCAAACGCTGCAGGTGAGCTCGGTGGAGAATGGAGGGGTCAACGAAATTATGTGTACTCCCAGAGTCCACTAAAATCGTGACTATGTGACCCAGGATTTCGCCCCTTAAGCATATCGTCTTAGGAGTAGGAGTTCCAGAGATGGCATGTAAAGAAATGAATGGGGCCTTACTCTTGTCAGTTTCTGAAACAAGTGTTAGATGTATGCCCTAGAAGCCAATCTGGCTGACACATTGTTAATTCTAGGGACATAATTTTGTATTTGACTATTTATTATTGAATAAATAAAAGGCATCTTTTCATTCATATTATTTATGTGTCTATGAATCGTCCAAAAAATTAATAAGATGATGATACATATTCTCAAGAGTTGAGAATTTGAGCCATGTATCATTGGTGATTAATTTCTAAATGCTCCTGATCAATGGATCATCACGAGGACGGTGATCGATCCGATCAGTGCACAGATCACTTTTCTTCTGGATGGACGAGACTTGAGTCCACAGTGTAGGGACACTGAAGTGATAGTGCAGGTGCTTGTTAGATAACAAGGGTACTGAGCGTGACCAATACAAGAAGTCACTTGGATGTCTATCCACTCGTCAGTGACTTGCTTGATGTTGCAGTAGTGTGACTGGTCCTTTGACCTGCGGTGCTTCGGCTACTCACAGTGAGGTTATTGTAGTTTGACTGCACACATACATGGTCTCTAACCATATGGGTCCATGCAGTGTAGATTGGCCACAGTAAGTTCACTGTAGGAGTAGGGTATGCACCTATAAGGAATCTATCGACCTTGATAGATAAGGAGAGATCCTATGTGATTTATAAGACTGAGTTCGTAAGACCTCGGCCGGGGCAGTATGCACAGTGGAGAAAGAGTTTTCCACTCTCGAACTTAAGTCGAATAAATCTTCACATATGACAGACGATGGGGTTTGACGAGCTGTCCATGATCTCCGTCATGTAGGGATCCACGATAGTAGGACTGTATCACATGTTAACTGCACCTAGAGGTTCATCATTCTATTCTGCTGGGTAGCCACTACATGCTGCTAGGTGTCACTGGTGGATGGTGGGACTCACAGGGATTATCTCGATGATCGATTAACCCTAATGAGTAGAGTTGGAATCGTTCCAATCCATTGAAAGGAGTTTTCAATGATATTGTGATAGAGATCATAATATATCTCACTACCAGTCAGAGTAGAACCTATGGGGTCACACACACTAGAAGTATTGATCGATCCGATGGTTGAAAAGTGATTATGAATCACGAGTAATCAATTCGATTGATAAGAAGTTGAAGAAGGAATGGGAATTGATTAATTGGACTTAAAACACAAATCCTACTTGGAGTAGGATTCCTAGAGTCCTAATTGGATTAGGACTGGAAATCCTAATTGGAGTAGGACTGGGATTTCTACTTGGAGTAAGATTCCTACAATCCTAATTAGATTAGGAGTTTTGAATTAAAATTGGATTCCTACTTGGAATAGAATTCCTAGAAGTCCTAATTGGATTAGGACTTCGAATTCAAATAAGAGTCCTAATTGGATTAGGACTAAAATTAAATATGTCCTAATTTGGATTAGGGTTTCTTAAGTCACAATTAATTATTAATCTAATGAATCAATAAGACTCCTAATTGGATTAGGATTGAAGAGTTCAATTGAGTCAAAATTGATTTAAGTTCTAATTGGATTAGGACTTACCTAGATTGGATCCAAATTGGTTCACCCTTGGGCTAAGCCTAATTGGATTAGGGCTTGACCACATTAGGGCATTCCAAACCCTGCTTAATATGGATTAGGGTTTGCCATGAGGAGGGGCGTATGCCCCTCCCCTTTCCATGTGGTGAGGGATGAAGAGAGGGGGCCGGCGCCCCCTCTTAGGAAATAACTCTAGGGCTCCTAGATTGTAGGAGCCCTAGATGGCTTTAAAAGGGGAGCAAGGGCCGGTGCCCTAAGTAGAATTGGATTCCTCCTCCTCCAAGCCGTGGCCACCTCTCACCCCTCCTTGGTTCAGCCGCAAGCAAAGGAAGAAAAGAAGAAGCCATTGGCGGCCTCCTCCTCCTCTCTTCCTCCTTCCAACGCAGGGAAAAGGAAGTAGGCTGCAAGGGCTTTGATTCATCTTCAAGTTTCATCCTTCTTCTTCCTCCTTTCAAGCACATTCAAGAGTTGAAAGAAAGAGAGGAGATCAGCCATCAAAAGAAGTCTTTGCAAGGGAGCTAGCACCCCGGGAAGACTAGAGAGCTTTGATCGGATCTCTGCTTCGTGTGGATATCCGTAGAGGCCGGACACTTGAACGACTTCAAGCGAACCCTCTTCCTAAAACCACGAACTCAGATTTGCGGTGATCATCTACCCGCACAAGGTGAAGATATGATCTTTTAATGTTTTAAAAAGTATTTAATCCTTATCCATCTACGAACGGTTCATGAAACAACGTTCATGCGATGAACGTCGATCCCGCACATGCCTCTTCCGCTGCCATCTGATTTTTTTGAAATATCAGCGGCATAGGCGGGTTCCCAACAGTGGTATCAGAGCCTAGGCTTCGTAGATTAAGGTAAGAATTAATTATCTAAAGGCATATTAGATCTGAAAATTGAAGGATTATGCGTGCTGAAAATTTCTGCATGCAGATTTTTCAGGGTTGCTGAATTTTTGCATGCTGATTTTTATGTGATAAGATGATGATTCTAATTGCATTGATAATGAGATTACAAAGTTTAGAATCATGATTAGCATGATCAGCAACCTATGTCATAACATAATCAATTAATTCTCAGATCTGAAATTATAATTGTTGCATATGGTGATGATCATAGGATTCAAACCCTTTTGGTATTAAATGTAAAGACCTGCGATGTGATCTGCAATGTCATGTAATTTTTCAGATGCTTGCATGCATCTTATTTAATGTTTTGAAAGGCCTGCGTGCCTCCTAAAAGGGAGATGTAATTTATTTTATTTTTATTTTATATCTGGTTGTATTTCTGTGATGTGATGTACGTCAACGATCAAGTCGAAGATGATGCATGAGATGAGCAAGGGGTCTAAGCGGTTGATGGCGATTGGATCAAGAGTTGGTCAAGGATCGAATCAAGGAGGCTTGGAACCAATTCAAGAGTTGAAGACCAGTTGATCGATTGACGTGCATGTGCTTGTAATACGACCTAACTAGAATCCATGATCATCACCTATTTAAAGTTTAGCTTTAATTACTGCTGCGATTATAACTGCCTGCAATGTGCCGTTTGCATGTGATGTGAATGAGAGTCGGGTAGATAGGTTTACATGTGATGTAGCAAACCCAATTGAGACCTAAAACTAAAACCTCCTCAATCAAGTCGAGAGTGAACCGACATGAGCAAGTCATATTAGATTAATTGATCTAATTGGTGTCTAGAAAAGCATGAAAGGTGGTTACTTAATTAGGACCTTACTCTCTGAGTAAGGAGAGCCTCCCACCTGCTTACCTGGCCAATTGTTCGATTACCTCTTATGAAGAGCTCAAGTTGCAAACACTAAGACCTGATTAACCAATATTAAGTCAATAGGTCTTCCACTGTAGTAGAGCTGCTAAGATCTTTCTGATGTTGATTTGTCTCGGCTGGACACAGTGGTCAAGTTGCATCGAGGGGCTGGACCTCTCTATAGACATGAGATGTTGTAGGGTAAAGGTGGGGTTGGGCACCAATAACTGTTAGGTGAGGACCCAATGACGACTTTATTCCTACGGTTATACGGTGGGTCTGACTTAACTAAGAAATGGGACCAATAACTGTTAGGTGAGGTCTTCATGGCTTAGAGACCAAGTTGCACTGCAACATGCTTGAGAAGCATTGTACAAGAGTTGTACACTCATCCATCTATGTGTCACCAATAACTGTTAGGTGAGGTGCCATGTAGATTAGTGAGACCGCAGTACCTATTAGAAACTCTAGTCGCGTAGGATTTCCGTTTTACTTACCAGGGGAGTGTAAGGGATTCGAGAAAATAGTGAGAGTTACATTTGTTCTAAAAGACCTTAGAACAAATTAATGATCAAGTACAAAAGTCTAATTAGAATCTTTACTCTCTGCAGATACAATGTCAGCTTCAAACCCTTTGACCCGTATTCTTGAGACCAACCGACTGACTGGAACCCATTACAAGGACTGGCTTAGAAACCTCAAAATTGTTTTAGACTGTGAGAAAATAGGCTACATACTCGATTTAGATAGCCCCACACTACCAACACGTCCTACTGATGTTCAGCGATAGATGCATCAAAAGTGGATGGATGATGACATTAGAGTTAAATGCTATATGATGACATCCATGTCAAATGAACTCCAATGCCAGCATGAAAATATGAAGACTGCTAGGGACATACTGGCACACCTGCAAGAGTTGTATGGTGAGCAGAGTCGCACAGCTCGTTTTGAAGAGTCCAAGAGGCTCTTCAAGACAAAGATGCGCGAAGGGCAGTCTGTCCATGATCACGGTCTGACTATGATCAAGGACCTAGAGGAGCTTGAGAAGTTCGGAATGAACATGCACAAGGAATTGCAAGTGGATTTGATCCTACAGTCACTTCCTAATTTATTTGGTCAGTTTATAGTAAACTACCACATGAATAAGATTGAATGCACTAAGACTGAACTAATCAACATGTTGGTAACTGCTGAGGGAGCCTTGAAAAGTTCAAGGGGCAATGTCCTTGCTGCTGAGTTGACTTCTGGTTCCAAGAGAAAGTCTACTTGGAAGAAAAGAAGCCTGCTAAGAAGCAGAAGAAAGACAAGAAGCCAAAGAAGGAAGTTCAAAAGAAAAAGGCTAATGACAAAGAAAAATATTTCCACTGCAATGTCGATGGCCACTGGAAGAGAAACTGTCCTTCATACCTCGAGAGCCTGAAGAACAAGAAAGGTGACACACCTTCAGAAGGTATAGACTTGCTCATAATTAAAACTAATCTAACGGTTTCTTCTACTTCTAGTTGGGTTATAGATTCTGGTTCTAGTGCTCATCTGTGCACTACCATGCAGGGTCTAAAGGAAAGTAGAAGGCTGGCGGAAGGTGCGGTAACCCTTCGGGTTGGCAACGGGGCAAAAGTTGCTGCTGTAGCTGTGGGCACCTACCATCTGCGACTACCGTCTGGTTTTAGTTTATTACTTAGAGACTGCTATTATGTACCTGTTGCTAGCAGAAATTTGATTTCTGTTTCATGTCTAGCACAGGAAGGTCATGTTTTTACATTTGACAAAGACTGCTGTTCTATTTATTTAAGAAATAAAATAGTCGCACGTGGTTTTATGATTGACAGTCTCTATCATTTGCATATGGATGTATCTATAAATGTGTCTGAGCAAGAAGTGAGTGCCAAAGGATCCAAGAGATCCAGGGATGGGATAAACCAAAAATATTTGTGGCACCTCAGACTTGGCCATATTAGAGAGGATAGGATGAACAAAATGGATAAAGATGGGCTTCTCGGCTCATTGACTTCCGAGTCATATCCAGTTTGCGAATCCTGTCTTCAAGGAAAAATGGCTAGATTGCCCTTTGTAGGACATGGGGAGAGGACCACTGAAATACTTACCCTAGTACATACAGATGTATGTGGCCCATTCGATGTGCTAGCCAGAGGACGTTATTCGTACTTCATTACCTTTATCGATGATTATTCACGGTATGGGTATGTGTATCTTATGAGACACAAGTCTGAATCTTTTGAAAAGTTCAAAGAGTTCAAGAATGAAGTAGAAAAACAAACTGAAAACTCCTTAAGGCTCTTCGATCAGATCGAGGAGGAGAATACCTTAGTGGAGAATTCCGGGACTATCTCAAGGACAATGGCATAGTCTCACAATGGACTCCTCCGGGTACACCTCAACTCAACGAGGTGTCAGAGAGGAGGAATCGGACCCTATTGGATATGGTCAGGTCCATGATGAGCTTCACTGATCTACCGATGTTTCTTTGGGGAGATGCCTTACTTACTGCAGTATATCTACTGAATAGAGTTCCCTCTAAATCCGTTCCTACCACACCGTATGAGATATGGCATGGTAAGAAACCAAGTCTTGGTCATCTCAAGATTTGGGGATGTCCGGCCCACGTCAAAAGACTACAGGCGGACAAACTAGAGGCTAGGACCATAAGTGCTCGTTTTATAGGATATCCTAAAGAGTCATTAGGATACAATTTTTACATCTCAGAGGATCACAATGTGTTTGTGAGCCGTCATGCCATCTTCTTGGAAAATCAGTTTATCCTTGACAGAGGCAGTGGGAGGAAAATTGAGCTTGAAGAGAAAGTCTCTAAAAAGCAACGAGTCATGGATCCTATCGAACCCATTCATACATAACCAGTATACGATGTCCCTCGACCACCTCGTAGATCTAGTAGGGTCTCCCATCCTTCCGATAGATACTTAGGTATACTAGAAGAGGATACCGAGGAAATGTTCCTAGTGGGAGATAGGGATCATACACAAGATCTCAAAATCTACAACGAGGCGATATCTGATGTCGATTCTGAGAAATGGTTGGAAGCTATGAAGTCAGAATTAGACTCCATGCATTCCAACCAAGTCTGGACTTTAGTAGATCCACCAGAAGGTATTGTACCTATTGGATGCAAATGGATCTACAAAAGAAAAATAGGTTCGGATGGAGAGGTAGAGACCTATAAGACAAGGCTTGTGGCGAAAGGGTATAGTCAGCACGAAGGCATTGACTATCAGGAGACCTTTTCACCTGTAGCCATGCTAAAATCCATCCGAACATTGCTTGCCATTGCAGCATTTCATGATTATGAAATCTGGCAGATGGATGTGAAAACTGCTTTCCTGAATGGATATCTTGATGAAGATATCTATATGGAACAGCCTTTGGGTTTCACTTCCAGTGATAGAGATCACAAGGTCTGCAAGCTGCAAAGGTCCATTTATGGACTAAAGCAAGCATCTCGGAGTTGGAACACTCGTTTCGATGACGCAATCAAAATGTTTGATTTCATCAAAAATGAAGAGGAACCGTGTGTTTACAAAAAGGTTAGTGGGAGTGTTGTCGTATTTCTCGTACTGTACGTGGACGACATCCTACTGATAGGGAATGATATTCCCATGCTAACCTCGGTCAAGGTCTGGTTGTCATTCTCCATGAAAGACCTTGGGGAAGCATCCTATATTTTGGGAATAAAAGTCTATAGAGATAGATCTAAAAGGATGCTTGGCCTTTCACAGAAGATGTACATAGAGGAGGTGCTGAAGAGGTTCAGCATGGAAAACTCCAAGAGGGGTCTCTTACCCCTTAGGCATGGAATTCATCTCTCCAAGAAGATGTGCCCCAACACATCTGAAGAGATTCAACGCATGAACAAGATTCCCTATGCATCGGCAATAGGAAGCCTCATGTATGCCATGCTATGTACACGACCTGATATAGCTCTTGCTGTGAGTGTCACAAGCAGATATCAGTCGAATCCAGGTGAAGAACACTGGACAGCTGTGAAGAATATTCTTAAGTACTTGAGAAGAACTAAAGATTTATTCTTGATTTTTGGAGGATCATTAGAGTTAAAGGTAGAAGGATACACAGATTCAGACTTCATGACTGATGTCGATGATAGGAAGTCAACATCTGGATATGTGTTCTTGTGCAATGGTGGTACGGTAAATTGGAAGAGTTCTAAACAACCGATCATTGCTGATTCTACTATGGAAGCTGAATACATCGCCGCCTCTGAAGCTGCTAAGGAAGGCTTCTGGTTCAAGAAATTCATTGCGGAATTGGATGTAATGTCATCAGATGCCATAACACTCTACTGCGATAATAATGGCGCCATAGCTCTTGCTAAGGAGCCAAGGTCTCATCAGAAGCCAAGCATATAGAGCGGCGCTTCCACCTCATGCGCGACTATGTTGAGAAGAAATATGTAGAGGTGTAGAGAGTAGACTCCGCGGATAACGTGGCAGACCCGTTCACTAAGCAGCTAAGTCAGCAGAAGACTGAAGCCCACCTTGAGAAGATGGGGCTTAGATATATGACTGATTGGCTTTAGTGCAAGTGGGAGATTGTTAGATGTATGCCCTAGAAGCCAATCTGGCTGACACATTATTAATTCTAGAGACATAATTTTATACTTGACTATTTATTATTGAATAAATAAAAGGCATCTTTTCATTCATATTATTTATGTGTCTATGAATCGTCCAAGAAATTAATAAGATGATGATACATATTCTCAAGAGTTGAGAATTTGAGCCATGTATCATTGGTGATTAATTTCTAAATGCTCCTGATCAATGGATCATCACGAGGACGGTGATCGATCCGATCAGTGCACAGATCACTTTCCTTCTGGATGGACGAGACTTGAGTCCACAGTGTAGGGATACTGAAGTGATAGTGCAGGTGCTTGTTAGATAACAAGGGTACTGAGCGTGACCAATACAAGAAGTCACTTGAATGTCTATCCACTCGTCAGTGACTTGCTTGATGTTGCAGTAGTGTGACTGGTCCTTTGACCTGCGGTGCTTCAGCTACTCACAGTGAGGTTATTGTAGTTTGACTGTACACATACATGGTCTCTAGCCATATGGGTCCATGCAGTGTAGATTGGCTGCAGTAAGTTCACTGTAGGAGTAGGGTATGCACCTATAAGGAATCTATCGACCTTGATAGATAAGGAGAGATCCTATGTGATTTATAAGACTGAGTTCGTAAGACCTCGGCCGGGGCAGTATGCACAGTGGAGAAAGAGTTTTCCACTCTCGAACTTAAGTCGAATAAATCTTCACATATGACAGACGATAGGGTTTGACGAGCTGTCCATGACCTCCGTCCTGTAGGGATCCACGATAGTAGGACTGTATCACATGTTAACTGCACCTAGAGGTTCATCATTCTATTCTGCTGGGTAGCCATTACATGCTGCTAGGTGTCACTGGTGGATGGTGGGACTCACAGGGATTATCTCGATGATCGATTAACCCTAATGAGTAGAGTTGGAATCGTTCCAATCCATTGAAAGGAGTTTTCAATGATATTGTGATAGAGATCATAATATATCTCACTACCAGTCAGAGTAGAACCTATGGGGTCACACACACTAGAAGTATTGACCGATCCGATGGTTGAAAAGTGATTATGAATCACGAGAATCAATTCGATTGATAAGAAGTTGAAGAAGGAATGGGAATTGATTAATTGGACTTAAAACACAAATCCTACTTGGAGTAGGATTCCTAGAGTCCTAATTGGATTAGGACTGAGAATCCTAATTGGAGTAGGACTGGGATTCCTACTTGGAGTAGGATTCCTACAATCCTAATTAGATTAGGAGTTTTGAATTAAAATTGGATTCCTACTTGGAATAGGATTCCTAGAAGTCCTAATTGGATTAGGACTTCGAATTCAAATAAGAGTCCTGTCACGCCCCCACCTCTGCGAGGCACGTGAGGCACCTAGTGCCTACGTGGGAGCCACATGAGGGGAGAACACGGGGCTCCCCTACCAGATATTGTCCGGTTCTGGAGCTTCACGCAAGCGTCCTTCACCCCTTCCCGATTTTGTTTTCCACCCAAAATGCGTCTGCAGGATTAGGAGACACCCGCCTCATATGCCCAGGCTCTGGAACGAGTCTTTCCGATGTGGGACTATTGTGCCTCACACCCTTTCCACCATCGGACAAGAGCCGTCCTCGGCTCTGATACCAAATATCACGCCCCCGCCTGAGTTCTGATGGGATCCGGTGCATTAGTGCTGGTATGATCGCACCCCTTTAAAAGGGTGTGAGGCACAATAGTCCCACATCGGAAAGACTCGTTCCAGAGCCTGGGCATATGAGACGGGTGTCTCCTAATCCTGCAGACGCATTTTGGGTGGAAAACAAAACCGGAGAGGGGTGAAGGACGCTTGCGTGAAGCTCCAGAACCGGACAATATCTGGCAGGGGAGCCCCGCGGTCCCCCCTCATGTGGCCCCCACGTGGGCACTAGGTGCCTCACGTGCCTCGCGCAGGCGGGGGCGTGACAATTGGTATCAGAGCCATAGGTCTCGAGTTCGAAACCCAGGCATCACGTTGGGGGGGGGATTGTTGGCGGAGGCCTGAGGGGCTGAGTCAACGTTGGCGGAGGCCTGGAGGGCCGAGTCAGTCCTGCCGCCTGCCAACGTGGATGCGCTGGAGGAGTAGGATGGGTTATACCACTAGGGGATCCCTGAACCCACTGGCGAGGCCCTGTCGGAGTCCGGAGTTGGGCGAGGCTTGGTCGGAGTCGACTCATGGCGCTATGGGCCCCTACGCTAGTTTAAGGAAATAAAGTTGCGCCTTCACTAACACCTGCGGGTTTTGGTGTAATGGTAGCGCTTGATCCTGACAAGTCCTAATTGGATTAGGACTAAAATTAAATATGTCCTAATTTAGATTAGGATTTCTTAAGTCACAATTAATTATTAATCTAATGAATCAATAAGACTCCTAATTGGATTAAGATTGAAGAGTTCAATTGAGTCAAAATTGATTTAAGTTCTAATTGGATTAGGACTTACCTAGATTGGATCCAAATTGGTTCACCCTTGGGCTAAGCCTAATTGGATTAGGGCTTGACCACATTAGGGTATTCCAAACCCTGCTTAATGTGGATTAGGGTTTGCCATGAGGAGGGGCGTATGCCCCTCCCCTTTCCATGTGGTGAGGGATGAAGAGAGGGGGCCGGCGCCCCCTCTTAGGAAATAACTCTAGGGCTCCTAGATTGTAGGAGCCCTAGATGGCTTTAAAAGGGGAGCAAGGGCCGGCGCCCTAAGTAGAATTGGATTCCTCCTCCTCCAAGCCGTGGCCACCTCTCACCCCTCCTTGGTTCAGCCGCAAGCAAAGGAAGAAAAGAAGAAGCCATTGGCGGCCTCCTTCTCCTCTCTTCCTCCTTCCAACGCAGGGAAAAGGAAGTAGGCTGCAAGGGCTTTGATTCATCTTCAAGTTTCATCCTTCTTCTTCCTCCTTTCAAGCACATTCAAGAGTTGAAAGAAAGAGAGGAGATCAGCCATCAAAAGAAGTCTTTGCAAAGGAGCTAGCACCCCGGGAAGACTAGAGAGCTTTGATCGGATCTCTGCTTCGTGTGGATACCCGTAGAGGCCGGACACTTGAACGGCTTCAAGCGAACCCTCTTCCTAAAACCACGAACTCAGATTTGCGGTGATCATCTACCCGCACAAGGTGAAGATCTGATCTTCTAATGTTTTAAAAAGTATTTAATCCTTACCCATCTACGAACGGTTCATGAAACAACGTTCATGCGATGAACGTCGATCCCGCACATGCCTCTTCCGCTGCCATCTGATTTTTTTTGAAATATCAGCGGCATAGGCGGGTTCCCAACAACAAGCTCTTCTTCCTTAACACCCTCCTCGGCTACACCGGAAGTCTCACCAATTTCCACCATGTCAATAAGCTTCGTCCCTTCCATCAAATATAGTCTCGGACCCTTGCAACGATGTCCCGGAGCCCACTTGTCTTCACAGTGGTAACATAAACCACGCTCCCTTCGTTCCTTCATTTATGCTGGTGAAATGCGCTAGATAGGCAAAGCAGGACGCTTAGTAATGGTGTTTGATGGTGGTCTAGTTTGCTGGGGTGCCACCACAAGCGCCGTTGAGGTAGGCGGTGGTTGTAGCACTCGATCAGCCCGAAAGGAACGCCGCATATTACCAGCATGCTCCTCCTGTATTTTTGCAAGACCAAAAGCTGCAATGAGTGCAGGAGATTGAAGTAAACGAATCGGTAATCGAATATCTTCGCGTAAGCCACTGAGGAAGCAGCTTAATTTATAATCTTCATCAAGCCTGCGCAATCTATTGGTAAGTGCTTCAAACTACTCCTTATATGCCTCGACCATTATTGTCTGCCGAAGACGAGTAAGAGCCTCCATTGGGTCATCGTATGCAGAAGGCCCAAAGCTAGTAAGGTTGCCAGATTCCTCCATATCTTGAAACCAGGTAAGAGCGCATCCCTCCATATGAAAGAAAGAAATAAGGATGCGATGCAACGGATTCGTTTGGTGGTAGGCAAAAAATTGTTTTGCCTGATATATCCATCCAGCAGGATTGTCACCATCGAATTTTGGAAAATCCAACTTCATAGACCTGGTGTGGATTCCTGCATGGGGCTCATAGAGCAGATTGCCTTGGCAGCCATAGTGGCCAGTAGTCGAATCTTCAGGTTGCCTCTCTCGAGATGAACCTTGGGACTCCACTACAGCTATTAGAGCGTGCACTTGCAACGAAAGTTCAGCAATAGCCTTTTGATGCTCCTCTTGCTGTTTCTCTTGAGTGAGTTTGAATGAGGCTAGAGCCTCTGCCAATTGGGAAAGGTGCGTACCTTCGGCCATGGGGACCGACCGCTCTAATACCAAATGATATGGATCAGAGAAGAAGGAAAAGAAAGAGTTGAACAACAAACAACTTTGGGTTTCTTCGAGGGAACCCGGCCTCCACAATAAGCCAAATATTTGGGTGATCAAATCTTCCTTTTTTCATTGTTAATGTAACTTAAATACCATGCTGGCATAACTGCCATGAACCCATGTACAACATAATAAAATAACTAAAATAAACTTGACAGAACACCGAAACATCCCATGAAACAAACACCAACCCACGACTCAACAGAACACCATCCATCCCATGAACAGAACACTAACCCAGAACACCATCCCATGAAACATCCCATGAAACAGAACACCAACCCACGACTGCATGTTATCTAACAGAACACTAACTCAACTGACACGTAACCAAATGGACACCATAGCAACACGTAACACGTAAGGAACCCATAATAGGCAACAAACAAAATTGTTTAGCTAAATGTATCTTTCGGCAATCATAGGTCCTCTTGTTCCACAATAAAGCAATACAATTATCCTTATCTAGTGTAAGGAAGGGGATTGAAAGGATTACAAGGTAAGCAGTTATAATAAGCCTCGAGAGAGTAGCACCAACAATCAAAATAAGATCTTCCGTGGATCAAAGAAATGTGTAGTAGCCATATTTCTTCGTGTGATCTTTAGGGCTTGGCTAAACTCTCTCTTTCTCTTTGTGTGATCTTCATATATACATACACACATATATACATACATACATACATACACACACACATACATATATACACATGCAAAGACATATATATATATACACACACATATATATATACACACGCAGAGACATATATATATGTTTACCTATGTATATTTGCATACATACGTGCACATATATGTAATATAAATATATGTATGTGTGTGCGTGTATATATATATATTTGTGTGTGTGTATTTATATATATATAGGTCAAAAAAATGTGTAGCAGCCTTACCAAAACTCTCTCTCTCTCTCTCTCTCTCTCTCTCTCTCTCTCTCTCTCTCTCTCTCTCTCTCTCTCTCTCTCTCTCTCTCTCTGTGTGTGTGTGTGTGTGTGTGTGTGTAATCTTTATATGTACACACATATATGTATATATATGCACATATATACATATATATGTACATATATGTATATATATGTGTGTGTATATATGTGTATATATGTGTGTGTATATATGTATATATATATGTATATATATATATATATATATATATACACACACACACACACATATACAAAAGCATGTGTGTATATGCATATTTATACATTTGTATATATTTATATGATACATAAAAACATACATATATATATATATAGATGTATAAATGTATGTATGTATGTTTGCATGTATATATGTATGTGTATATATATGTGTGTGTGTGTGTTTATATACATATATGCATGTATATATACATATTTATATATATTTTAATTCTTTAAGTTTTTTTATATTTTGTATTATATATAAAATGGAAGTTTTATGTCTATACTTCGCCCAACCTATTTAGCCCAATTCAATTAAATATCAATCGAAAATTGAATCAAATGGAATCGAATTTCTTCAGTCAGCTTCAAGCAGATGGTCGGTTCAGATACGATTTAAACCAGATGGACCATACATATATCTTCAAACCTACCCCGACATGACTCATGCATACGTACCCCTTGTTCCAAAGATTGGCAAGGTGGCCAGATCCACATCATAGCCTTGCTCTCCTACCCCGATTGCTGTGGATTAGGTGAGTCTTTCTTGCCACCATTTTTTCTTCTCACATCCACGCCACCTTGGTCTCTTGGCTCCAATAGATGCCATGGCCTCGAAATGCCATGGTTACTTCATGTTCTACCCCCTATGGACCTTCACGTGAGCTCTTAGCTATGGGTTCAATTTGTTAAGGTTTGCAGCATAGCTGCCCTCTCGCGGTCACTTCCTTTGCTCAGTTTGAGTCCACGAACTGATACCATGGTGATCACGTTGGTTCCTTCCTTGGCTCGGTTTGAGGCCACACCCTGATTCCACGGTGATCATGTTGGTCTTTTTCTTTACATTTTTATTCGTGCTTGATTTTACTGTCAACAATGAATCCTTTGGAAGGCCCTTAGCAGCTAAATGATGTGTGTTTAACATCCCATCTACTAATATTTCATGTACATGCATTTCATTGCAAAATGCCATAGGTTGCATTCATGGTTTGCATATCCATGTAGCCATTTAGCAGGGCAAGCAGCCAGGGTGCCAAAACAGAAAGGAATGGACATTCTAGAATGTCATGGTTGCATGTTCTTTTAACTACAGTTCTTGCATGCATGAGAGAGGCACTTTAGCATGAGAATTATCATGGCATATTGTGTGACCCATAACTTCATTAGATACAATCAAGGCAATGACATGCACATTAGCATGAGAATGGAGTGTAAACGGCGGTATGAGGATCATGGTGTGCTGCAGTATCCTCTAGTCCACATAGGCTATATATGGGCCGAGTTCGATCTAATACCATTTATAATAACCCAGGATCTCACCCAAAATAGCTAGCCAGAAGTTATTATTTAAGTTTCTTAGTCCTGTATAAGTATTCACGATCTCCTCGGCGAATAACCGATGTAGGACTAAATACATACCCGCACGGATCCTCACATGGTGACACTAAGGCACCCCATGATGATGGTTGGATACAAGATGATAGACGTAGAGAGAGGCTGATGCGCAAGATTGTGACCAATGACCCATCCTGGGATTGTAACTTCTAAAGGGAGGAGGCATGCTGAATGCGCAAATAGGCCCTTGTACAGAATGGTTTAATGCACCTTTGTGCGAAAAATAGGTTGTTGAATTCAGCTGCTTTGGATCTTGGTAGATGGATATATGACCATTTCATTGATGGGAAAATAATCAAACTCAACGTGAATCTGGCAAATGCATTCATAGACATGTATGCCAAATGCGAAGATATATATTAATGCCATGGCCAAGTTGTTCAATGACATGCCAGAGAGTGACATAGTATATATCTTGGAGTACTATAGGATATCATAGGCAGTTCCTGGTTATGGCAATAAGGGCCTCACGCTTTCTAAGTAGTTGAAGAGTGAGAGGATGGTGCTAGATGATATCATGTTTGTTGGTGTCTTATCTGCATGTAGTCATGTTGGCTTAGTTGTGGAAGGTCATAAGCATTTCAATGACATGAAATCCATGTCTGGTACAGCATCGAAGGCGGTACGTCATGCATGCCAATTACACTTAGTGCTCAATAAAGTTGGTGTAAGGACCTGTGCGAATATGTGTTTAGTCTCACATCGGTTATTCGCCGATCTTGAGTATTTATACAGAACTAAGGAGCATGAAAAAATACCTTCCAACAAGTCTTTTAGGGTGAGATCCTAAATTGTGACAAATAATATCAGAGCGAATTCGGCCTATAGTATATGTCGACTAGGGGGCACTATAGTATGGGTTAATGAAGGCTGACCACAAGCCGATCGTGGTGTTTATGATTAGATTTGAATGGATTTGAACCCTTAGCCTGATGAGGACAACAGGGCTTAAACAGAAAGATTATGTAAGGACCCATGCGGGCATATGTTTAGTCCCATGCCGGTTATTCGATACTTATATAGAACTAAGGAACCCAAAAAAAAAATCTTCCGGCTAGTCTTTTTGGGTGAGGTCCTGAGTTGTGGCAGTTGAGCTCCTGAAAGATGCCTTCAAGTTGGTAAGGATCATGCTAATGGAACCAGATGTGGCAGGGTGGATGCCCTTCTTAATGCATGCGGGATGCATGGTAATGTAGAATTGGGTAAGTGTGCAAGGAAGAAATTATTGGGTTTGGATCCAGGAGATAGTGGTATCAATGTGCTCCTGTCAAATATGTATGATACTAGAAACAAATGGGATGATGTGAAGAAGGAGAACGATGAGAGATGGAGTGAAGAAGACTCCTGGCTGTAGCTTGATAGAGGTGGATGGGAAGTTTCACGATTTCTTTCTTGCAGACATATCACATGTTCTTTACATGTTCAATTGAAAGACATATATATATATATATATATATATATATATATATATATATATATATATATATATATATATATATATATTTGACCTTGGATAACATATATATACTTATAATCAAGGAAAGAAGGCTATGCTCTTAAGACTTGAATTTTGATAGGAGATTGGCAATGATGTTTTTACAAACCTCAAGATAAGTATTTCATGGAAATCGATAAGAATCATGCACATCCTGAATTAGGCAAGGGTATCGGCTGCAAACAACAACTGAATAAACCTTCTAGCTCGACAGAAGTTGGTGAGAAGATCACTGGTCTTGCGGGTGCAGACTACAAAATGCTTATAAAGTAATGTGGTTTTAGATGAGATATGAAGGATGACCAAAGTACTTTCATTCTCCAAAACTTGATATTAGACTTGTATGTAAGGTCCCCATCCATCATGCCCAAATTAGTTTTTTTTTTTTTTTCTTTTTTTTTTTTTTTGTGTGTGTGTGTGTGTGAAGGGATCATGCTCAAATTAGTTTACATGGAGAAATGTGTCTTTTTGAGAAATAACATGGAAATATGTATCAACATGAGATATCACCAATGCCTTATGCTTGGACTTAATTATTCTCGAGGTGAGTCATAGACAGTGTTTTGAGTAAATGATAGGTTGGGTCAGAAAACTATTACTTTAATTAGTGCTGTGCATCTGTGGCTGCTCATGTTAGATTAGACATGACCTCTCAGTGTTATTGGCTTTTTAGAAGTGGTCCCAAAGAAGCTTGTCTTCGTGGACTTAGGATCAGTATTCCATCTTCTATGCCTTATGCTTCTCCAATGAAACATGTGATCTATTTCCCAGAAGGTGCCGATTTATAACTTCCCAGTGCTTACAGTTGGAGGGAGTTACAACCACAAGCCATGCAAGGAATAATGATGTGGAAGAGTGACCTTACTGTTCCTAGTTGTTGAACTGTTCATGACAGCAAATTTAGCTAGGATATTGTTGTAATATAAAAGAAATGCATAGAAAGCATGCAAAAGCACATAGAAAGTCAATCTTTTTGTGGATTCTTGGAAACGATTGGATTGAAAGGTATCTTTATATCCATGTACTATATTCAAACGAACATTTGCAATCTAAATCACGATATATGGGAAGAAAACTGTTCAGACCATTGAGTCACATTGGTTTGTTGGAATCCCTCATCTGGGTTCCTTTTAAACAACTGCTAATTAGACAAGTTAATATTGCAGATTTGGACTTGAACAACCAATGTTACTTGAAATTTTTAATGCTATTTTGCAGATTATGACTCTGAATGTTACGCGGATTGTAAAAACCAGTAGAATTGATTCACTCAAACTATTCAATCTATGTGTCATCTTTTCCATCCACATAAGAATGAACTAATTATAGAGAATTCTCTGTTATGCTATAAGCATTGAGGCATTACCAACAAAATTTCTGAAACCAGTCCAACAAATCCACACTTAACTATAATGACACCTCCGCCCAAAGATATGGCCCAGATAAGCCACCTAACTCACTGGGCAGAGGACATGGTTGGAATCAGATACCAAGTACCGGTACCAGTCCTACTTACTCGCATCAACACACCGTCCAAAAGTTTCGACACACCGACGCCATGCATGCCGAGGCGTTTACGTTTGGTGCAATAGCTTGTGGCCCGGTGTGGGACCCTCTTTTTTGGATGGTCCAGATTGGGAAGGGGTGGGAGGACTTATTAGAAAATTAAGCAGCCCTTGCATGGGGAAATGCACCTTCTCTCAGGCATCAGCCTTGGAAGGTGTTCTACACTCGAAGAAGCTGCAGATATGTTTCCCAATTCCCACACCTGGGATCCTCCCCATCTTTTAGCAGTGAGTGCCAATTTCCTCGGGCCCAAATTTTAATTCCTGCAGTCAGTCTAACCCCATATGCAGTAGAAATAGGAGACAAGGAAGGGAATGGAATGTGTAATGAGTTTAGGTGGCATTCACGCCCTTCATCCACTAGCCCAAACTACCATCCATGCACTGCTTTTTGGAATGCAGACAGTCAAAGCTTTTGTGGTGCAGGACATGGCTCAAGCTCTTCTTTAAATGAAAGGTAGGGCTCCATCAATATTTCGTTTTCCTATCTCTCATTGATACCTTGTAACAACCATCAAGTACTTGGCTTGAAAGTTTTACATCCACGTGTCCCACTAGCTAGAGCATAGTATTAACACACCTTCTTTTACACTGAACCTGATCTTATTATCAGGGTTTCTTGAACACTGAGTCCCTACTTGGGTCCTCTACGTTGGTATGCTTGCTAGCTAGTGGAGGAGGCTCAGGGTTTCCAAAGACTTCACAGTCTCCATCCTGCGAGGAGATGTTTGGTGTGGTGTCTGCAGCAACGCGTGCACGTACTTGCAATTCGGGCACGACGGAGAGGACTTGCAGATCATGACGAGGAGATGGCAGTTGACGCACACCACCGCAACCATGTTGCCACTTGAGCTGTTATGCTTCTTTTGTTCGTCTGGAGTTGTGGAGCTTGCCTTCCCTTCTGAGATTGGGAGGGTTGAGATGTTGAGCTCCAAGTCTAGCTTTTGCTCCTTGGGCCTGATCCAGCTCTTCTTCAATGTTTTCCTATTCAAGTAGTACATCCTTCCAGACTGCCCCAGGACAATTCAGACAGGTTATAAAAGAAAGAAGAAGGGAACTATATGATAAAACCAATCGTAGCAACATCTTTGACATAATTTTATAGAGATTATCGCTTCAAAAATCATAATAGTCTGTAAGGATAACATCATGACACGTGTTGGTAATACTATCAACTTATGTAGCCGTTCAAGAAAAGTAGAAGAGAGAGAGAGAGAGAGAGAGAGAGAGAGAGAGAGAGAGAGATCATGACATCAAGAAGCATCCTCTTGGAGACAACGACACTCCAAAATCTTCTGAAGATTCTCTACTGCTAATGCTAAGTACAAGGCGGGTGATACTATGTGGAAGCAATGTAATTATAGAACTACCTTGAAGGATATCTATGAGTTAAAAAGAAGATGTGTGTGTATGAGAGAGAGAGAGAGAGAGAGAGGTGTTCACTTGTAGGTCTAGGCACTGCTCCCAATCCAAGGGCAAGGGATCGTTAAGCTGAAGCTCGATGCTAGTTTGTGTCATGGGCTCATCCCATGCGTGCTTTCGCTTCCTCCGAGAGTTAGCATCTGATTCCGAAGACGAGCTATTCGCACTCTTGACATAGGCAGATAAAGAAGGGCCAAGAGACAGCTCCGTTTGATCCATCACCGTCAAAGCTTGCTCACCATCCACCTTCTGCCTGCTTTCTCCGATAGAGAACTCCTCGTGTTGTAGCAGCTTCTTGATCATTCTTCACTATGATAGTATCTACACATAGGGAGATCCAATCGGCATGCGACATAGAAGAGAGGAGAAGTGGGGAGAGAGAGAGAGAGAGAGAGAAAGCTTAGCCTGTGGAATGAAACGAAGGGGGGGCTTCTCTCCCTTTTGATTGATGGGGTCATGCAGGAGGAGGCGTGGATACTAAAGAGGGTTCTTAAATGGGATTCATCCAACCCCATTAAAAGGAGGGCAGGCTAGCATTAAAAGTGACTAGCGACCTTAAATGCCTCAAATCTCTCCTCCTCCACGCCATTTAAAACCTCCCTGCATGGTCGGACTAGTCGCGTCATGATGCTTTCATGAACCACCCAAATGTAATTTACTTCGTAATCCCACGCAGGACTCTTATCCCACCCCCTAATTTGATGCTCTCACTATCTATCACTTCACTAGCCTAATAATTAAGTTGCAATCCAGTATCACAAATAAACTTTGGTGATTGGAGCTGCATCTGAAAAGTTGACACCAAATGAACATTGGAACTAAATAGGATGCCTTGTTATGGACTATTTGATTGAGTAATTTTTTGGACATTTCTAGTAATAATATGGATTCGTTATCTTTCCATATCTAAAAATCTATAATTGTCATTGGTTCATCATTGACACTAGCATGTGGTTTTCAGTAAAAGTTCTACTACTTGGCATATTATCTGTCTCCAGCTTAATTAACTTTCTCTCACCTATCATGGCTAAGGTTAATTAATTTACCATTATAGATAAAATAAACATGATTAGTTGTAATATAATGAGAGGTACAATGTAGTATTAACTTCATCAAGGTCTACATTTTAAAACATGTGCTCCAAAGATGATATATTGCAAGTCAATTAGGCAGATAACTTTCTATGCACAAGCAGTCTTCTTTGCAACATTGAAGTTAGATGTGGGGCCCTTGGAAGGTATTAGAAGCTAACAAATGTTTGAACTGCACAGTTGTTTATAAATGTTTTAGATAAAAGAGAAAGTGACACACTGGTATATGTCATCCAACATCTCTTGATATCTCTCATGTGCCATGTGACCATCATCATCCTTTGTATACACCTACGCCATTAACTACCATAAAATCACGAACTGCTTCTTGTAGGTGAGCATTCATGGCCATACCCGAACCCTTATTCTCGTAAAGAAGCAAAGAAAGACTGATGTGTGTGTGTGTGTGAGTGAGTGAGTGAGAGAGAGAGAGAGAGAGAGAGAGGGGGGGGGGGGGGGGGGGGGGGGGGGGTTGTTAATACTAATAGCAATGGCAGCCTCCCCACCACCCAGCTCGATGCAGTAAATTGGCCAAGGCATTACGGAGGGAATAAATATGGCGTGTTGGAGCTTCTTCTTGTTCTCACCAGTGCCAACTACAACAATAAATTGAGGCGCCTCTCTTTGGTTGTTGGGGCATGAACCCATTTAATGTTTTGATGTTATAGGCTTATAGCTTTCGTTACTCCCTATCTCAAAGTTCTCAACTCACACCTGCTGCTTTTACCAAATCCCAACTGGAACTGCAAGCCGATCAAATCTACACGGATCCAAGAAGGAAGATGCTAAGGGGCCACAAATCTATTACCAAAAGGGTTCTCGGTTCAGTTGGCTTGCTATGTGGCAGGAGGGGATTGGTTTTCGATAAGACATGTTCAGTTGGCTTGCTATGTGGCAGGAGGGGATTGGTTTTCGATAAGACATGATCCTGCAACTACTGATGGTCACAGCTCGATGAACTAAGGGGAACTGGAGGAACTCATGAAATCCAACAACCCTTGTGGATCGCATCATTCCTATGTGAACTGGGGAAACAGGCATGCATAATACATGGGAGACTTGGATTTTAGCACCCAGCCCCTCTCTAATGCCATTTGTTAAGGGGTTGTAGCCCTCTCAATTTCCATTTGGTTAGGAGTTGTAGTCACTGAATATAGTGACCTTTACCTAAACCTTGTCTCCCTACCTGGACCAACCTTATGTGTGCACCGATTTCCTGCCACTAAGCATAAGCTTGGACGGCATCACCTCTCGCCTCATAGAAAAGATACTATGAGTTTGATTTTGCAGTGCATCAACCCTTACGTGGGATCCCATTTAAAGAGTGTTGGTTCCATGAGTACAAGCACTGGTCTGCCTAGGAGCCTAGGATCTAACCAGGATGGGTCAAGGACGGGCTGGCTCTAGGTGACAGGCTATAGTCCTCGCGCAGGCATCAGAGTTACCAACAGAAGACTAAGCAATTGTGTATGCGATTAGAATAAACTAAGCCTAAAATTTTGGAAGCAATTATTGTTTTCAAAAATTTAAAGGCAAAAAGATTTAGATGCATGCTAAGAATTATAAAAAAAAAATACAGGAAGGATAACTAGTAGCACATAATTGTTTTGCTCGCAAGAGGGGTTCTCGTTGTCGCTAGTATCTATTAATTGATGCTTTTGAAATGTAATGGACTCCACCAACTAGCTGAGTTGCTGTTCCCCAAAATCCACTGGGGTACAGAATCCACCATGCAAAAAAGAGATACAAGTTGTGTGCTCAGAAAAAGAAAAACTTTATTCAATATTCAATAATCAAAACTGAGTATAAGAGGAAACATATTATAGGCTTCGAGGTCCCTTACAAGGCTAGGGTCGACGTCCAGGTATACTCAAAGTTCGAACGAACAAGAAATATTACTTATAGTCTAACTAAACTGAGCTACCTTGCTGCTCTTAGTCTTCTAGAGGAAATCTTGTCTCGTTGGTGATCAATACGTGTGTCGTCCTTCCGTCACTGTAGATGGTTACCATTGATCGTCTTCTAATGGTGATTATTGTACTATCGACTGTTTTTGAACAGTGCATAGTTCACTGTTAGTAGAGTTTTGGATCCCGTTGCCTCATTTTTTTGGGTCTGGCTTGGTTCCAATCTACGCTAGATCCTTCCAACTTGGAGAAGAACGGCTCTGTGAACTATGTGCAAGGTACTCTTCAGAGAGATTAGGATTTAGGTGCTATAAATCTTTAATAGCTATCTATGATCTTTCTGATTCGAGTTGTCCCTTCTCTACGTCGAAAACTTTCGATGATAAGTCTCCTCCTTTGATTGAAGTTCTACCTGAAAGTGCTAACGATACTGGGTTTAGTGGTTGTCATGGTGCGAGTCCTGCATGATCTCAAATGGCTATTGGTCTGTTGTACAGCTGATGTTGTTTTTGTATACAAACTTAGTCTACGGTAAGATGAATTCCCATACGGTTTGGATCTCTGCAATTAAGCTATTTAACAAGTTCTCAAAACTTCTACTAACTACTTCTATTTGTCCATGATTCTAGGGACGGAAGGTACTTGAAAATTGTTGCTTAGTGCCTAATTTGTCCCATAATGTCTTAAAAAAGTGACCGGTAAACTTGACATCTCTCTGTTGAAAACTACATTTTTATGAACTCCATGCAACTGAATCGCTTCCCTGAAGAATAGGCAAGCAACATACGAGGCATCAGCAGCTTTCTTGCACAGAATAAAGTGGGCCATCTTGGAGCATGAATCCACCAACATTAATATGAAATCATATTTTCCTGTTGTTTTGGGTAACCCTATGACAAAATTCATGCTTAGGTCCTCCAAAAGTTCATGCATGCTTAGGTCTTCCCAAGGGCATTTAGGGACAAGCAATGGCTCATAAGCCCAAGTGTCGACGCTTTGATTTGGTGGTTTGACAGATGTGATACCATTTGATTTCTTTTGCCATGTCCTTCATGCTTAGAAGAATCACTCGTCCACGAACGAGAGCATCTTGTCATGGCCAACGTGTCCGGCTAGCTTAAGCTTCCTGGGTAGAGCTCCGATATATTCTGATCTTGCATAAGGGTCCCTAGAATGTAAAGTTCATGCCCGTAGAACAAGTAACCCTTTTTTTTTGTTTTTTTTTTGGTTTCTTTTTTTTTTTTTTGAGGAAAATCTCGATCTTCTCCTTCCTTCAGTGCCTATAATGTCTTTGAGATAGTTGAACATTATACTTCTGGTTGATATCTATACTAAAAGGAAAACTTGTTGACTTAGGTCGTAGGCAACTTTGTTCTCTATACTCGCCTTGTGGATCAAATTGAAATTAATATATGCTTATGGGAAATTACTGCACTTGCTATGTCTAGAGTTCAGCTTACTTTGGGAGTTCAAAGGAGCGGAGGGTTTTATGATCTGAGTCAAGCACAAACTCCTTGGGGGGGGGGGGGGGGGGGGGGGGGGGGGGGGGGAAGAAAAAATAATAATGCTTTGTCGGATGATTAGGTGATTAATTTTATCCAAATTTAGCTGAAATTTCAGTATTTTATTTCCGATATTGAGAACTACAGATTGAACATTTAGATCGTTAAAAAACTTTCTCTATTAATTATTTCAAACATCAATGCTTGGTGAGATTCATTCTCTATTTATCTATTAATTATTGAAATCCGTCTTATTGGTAATTAAATGTTCTTGATGTAGAAGCTAAGATTAAATCTTGTTAATGTTTATACAGCCTCTAGTTGAACTAGACAGGATCTATTGTAATCTCATTATTCTAAATAATGGAAGTTTTTGCTTGGACTAGTTCTCGTAATTTTTTTCTTCACTTAGAAGGGTTTTCCACGTTAAAAATTTTATTGCCTCTTATTTTTGGATTGTTTGATTATTTTGCTTATTAATAGCTTGAGCAGATTGTAGAGATTATTGTTACTTGTTGAGTGATATCTTATTTAATTATACAAAGAGGGAAAAGGAGTTTGCGGCACCATTGTTTCTTGATTGTATTTTTTTCCAACATATAGGAAAACTCGAACGCCTTGTCAGTCTAATAGTTGCAAGATTAATACTTCAGTCATCCACTACTTGATCTCTTCGAAAGCTTTGTTTGTGGCTTTCATCCAGTTGAAGTCTCCCTTCTTCATGCAATTGGTGATTGAAGTCATCATGATGCTGAAGTTTTTGATGAACTAGGGATAGAAGAGGTTTCTGACCCCATGAACATTGGTAGGAGTTGGCCATTAAGTGATTCCTTTAATTCTGGCTAGATCAACTTTAATTCCGTTGTTGAGATAATGAACCAAGATAATGAACCAAGGAAGATGACCTCGAGCTCCATAACTAGGTGTACTTCTTTAGGTTCATGAATAGTTTCTCTTGCCTTAAGGCTCTCATTACTATCAAAAAGGATTAGTTGCTCCTTTGCTATAACAAAAATATTATCAAAATAGACAGCAACAAACTTACCTAGCTACAAATTACTTCAAGACTTAGCTCATGGCCCACATAAATATACTTGATGTGTCAGCCAAAACAAAGGCATCACAAGGCACTCATATGCCCTTCTTTTGTTTTGAAGGTTGTTTTCCATGCATTACCTAGCCTTATCAATTTTTGATGATAATTGCTTTGTAGATCAGTTTTCAAACAATATACCTTAGTGGGCTAACATGTCTTTTCTTGATGAAGAGGGAGGCAAAGCCACCCAGCCTTTATTAAAAAACGGGAGTTTATAGGAATTATTTATAAAAGATTTGCAAGAAAGAAAAATAATTTTTTTTACAAAAGATAGTGATCTATAAATAGACTTGTTAAACTCTTTAACAAGCGCTATTTATATCTGACGAGTACGATTGTTTTCTTGTTCTTGGGCTTCCCTTGATTCCAACTGCATCACTGAGTCTTCTCTATCCCACCAAAAACAAAAAGAAATAATATAAATTGCATTAATTCTCGAGCCACGTGGGGATCTCCTGAGCAATGCTCATCCAAAAATTAGTCCATATCATGGATTCCTAATCAACATGATCCAAAACCAACCAGATTTAATATCCAATAGATCAGGTGTAGGATATGATATATTCGCAATTGACCATCCCAATGGGTAACATGTCACAAATGAAAATGGCTTGACTCTCCATGCAACCAATGAAGACTCATGTTTCTTATATTACAACTGCTATGAACACATTGCGACGTAAAGTTTTTGCGCATATTTTTGCTATCAACAAATTTTGGTTACTTGGGTGTGAGTAATACTAATTTCTGAATAAATTACCTCGTGTTAGTAATAAGCATGTAATGTGACTTTTCATTTGGGGGGTAAAAAGGGGGAATCCTAGAGTTACACGCATACAAATATACAATCTTGAGCATCGGTCATGGCAGGCCACAATACAGAAAATTAGAGAGTCAGTAGCAAGGTTTGCCGTCTCAGTACCGGACCTCATACCGGTGCTATACTAGTACAGTATCAGTACGGTACGGAATTTTTTTAACGTACTGATTGTCAGTATGCCATCCGTTCTGAGTACCGGTACCGAACCGATGTAGTATGGTACTTCATGTACTGTCCGGTTCGGACCGGTATGACGTACCATAGTCAGTAATCCTTATGTATTTTGCAGATATAGTTGTAGCAAGGTTGGCAGCACTATCAAGTACCTGGTTGCGCCCTCCCAACATAAATGAGAACATTTGAATTCCTGAAGTGCTCTGCCAACAAATCCCACATGCTAGGGATACATAAATGAGCTATAACTCAGGCTTTGTCAACAAGATAAGAACGATATAACAGTATGTGAATCACCTTCTAGCTGTAGTACCTTGGCATGCATTATGCTAGTTGCATATCAAATGCCCTCTCATGCACCTCAAAGTTCAATTAAACACTCTTTAATAGATGGAAGGACACTGATTGCAAGCGATCCACCAAGATAATCTTGGATTACAAACACAACGCCCTCCTTGCCATCCTTCAAACTATGGCATGTGACTAAACAATGTGCTTAAATGTAATGATTGCTTACATGCAGTGAGAATAAAATCCAGACTGATCAATATTTTTGTCTCAAAATATATTTTTTTTTGTTTCATAAATTAAACCGCATTTCCAGTGGACTAGGTTTGAGTTCTCTAGCTAGGAACCAACCCTGAACAGAAAAATCTGAATGAATGAAGGAAAGCAGGCTATTCAAATTCAAATTGGATCGATACTGATTTTGGCTTTCAGACATAAATCCACTATGAATTAGACTTGGATCATGCCCAAACCTGGCTATACCAGGCCTGTTGTAGCCATATTTTCTCTCATGCTGGTTACACTTTTCTCCAAGAAAAAAGTCTAAGCCGGTTGGGTTCAATGAGTTCGGAGCATTTAGCATTGAAACAGCTTGAACTAAAATTTCGAAGCCATATGACTTGGAAGTTAGTTTGGCCGAGCACTCGCAGCCCCAATCAATACAAAGACTATGCCTGCTAGTGCAAGCTAAACTCAATTTTATCCACTTATCTTCATGACATTATACAAGCCGATGCGAGGAGCCGGTCCAACACATACACGTTAAAAAAAATATAATAAAAAAAAAACTATGCCCAATTATGCTGCAAATGCACATCTCTCTTTTTGAATTTTTTTCAACTGGTATTGTAAAAACCCAGTATCTCATCCAAAATGGATAGCCAGAAGATATTATTTGGATTTCTTGATCCTGTATAAGTATCCAAGATCTACCCAGCGAAGAACCGATATGAGACTAAATAAATGCCCGCATCGATCCTCACAGGTATTACATTACATCAAATGAAATGAACCAAGGTGCCTTCAATGCATCCTTAGGGGAGACCGTGCATATATATATATGCCATGTTTATGGCCGAACTGTGATCACATAAGGGTTAGAACTCATCAAATGTAGCTCGTTTCTTCACAGTGCAGTGCTCCTGAGCCCCGCTCTGTAGCTCGTTTCTTCACAGTGCAGTGCTCCTGAGCCCCGCTCTCCCAATTCTGGAAGTGGGAGCTGCAATGCCGATGTCATGCATTTAGTCTCGACTTGCCCACACAAATGAGGGCTACTTAATGGGCTGACAGCTGCTGCTTGGTTGCTGAGTGCAGTGCTCGTAGAGAATGAGATTGGGTGGTTGAAGGCATGAGCATCAAATGCACACTGGTGAGCATCAGTGATGCATGCTTGTGGGACAATTGAACTTGCCTGACATCAGGTCAATTTGGCTTGGAGTTGAGTGCAGCTAAAATAAATCACTTAACACCATGTTGTTGAGTAATTTGCATAGCTTTTATAAGCACCTTCCTTGGATTAACCTTACTAAAATGTACTTGCTTTAATAGTTCTGGTTCAACCCTCAGATGGGTCATCATTGTTTAAGAATTGGATGTCACTTTCATTTTTAAAATTTTTAAAAATAAAAAATAAAAATTTTATTTCTATATTTTTATTTAAAAATTATAAATATATTATGTATAATCAATCCATTTTAAAAAAACAAAAATGATGATGATGGTCGTGATGGTAGTTGCAGTAGAGGCAATGAAGGCGGCAGTAGGGTTCATGATAAGTTTGGTGGTTATATAATAAAGGTTTGATAACAATGATGGCGGTGGCGTATTGGAGGTGAAGGCGATAATGATGGTGGTTAGGCCATGGTGGTTGTAGTAAGGATATCAATAATGTGAAGGAGGGGCAACGACTGAGGTAGCATTAGTATGATAGAGGCAGTAACAATAGTGATAGATACAGTAACGTAGTGGAGATAGTGACGGTTGGAGCGACGGCGGCTATATTGGTGGTGATAAAAAAGTAAATTTTTATTTTGAAAATATTGGAAGCAGGCATTTCTTATTTTCTTTTATAAATAACGAATGTGATCTTAAAAAATAAAAAAAATAATAGTACCAACATATTTTTTATCTCAATTGCTATAATTTTATTTTTAAAATAAAAAATAAGAAATAAAAATAATGCTTTGTCCCAACTGAGAAGCAAAAGCAGGGGAAATGCCAAACATTTAGGCACGTCTCTCGCATATATCTTGTGGAGGAGCTTAGTCTTATATGGACGTCTGGATATCTTCTAGCAAATTATAGTTCATCAACGCATGATCCACTCCTTTAGCTCCACCTACCCACCTAACCTTTTTCTTTTTCTTCTCTTTGACAGTATGACTGCATAATTTGTTCTTATAACCATCAGTATATAGAAGTGGAAAGAAAATTCCATGAGGAGCTCAACATAATGCTTTTCCGTATTATCCCAATGGTGATTCTGCCAATATATTCTTATAATAATGATTCAACGTTATGCAAACTCTGGCTGTTTATAACTTGCAGATGACTGGTGCTAGGCTCATAGCTAACCTGTAATCAGATTCCAGGTTAATTTCCTCAAGCTAAAACTGCCATCCCTTATTTTTGATGGAAAGAGAGTGAGTATCCCACTTGTTTGTTAAACTTCAGAAAAAAGAGATACAAATATAATTCAAATGAGAAGCAAATGTTTTAGAGGAGAAAGGAAAACAAAACAGTCAGAAAGTAGAACTGGAATCAGAAAAAGCAGAGCACAACAGGGAGTTGCAAAGGAAAATTATTCCGCTTCTTCAGCAATGGTACGTGACTTTAAACAACGAAGACACTTCGTTATCACTCTGGTGTCCTTCTAGGTTCTCGTGTTCAAGCGCATAAGGCCATCCCACTCATTACTCAATGCAAACTTGTCAAGCTAGTCATACAATCCTTTTTACTTCAATAATTATTTTCTTAGGCATATAGGAAGAATAATTATTTTCTTAGAGGAAAAGTAGATGGTGATTCGTTTTGGTATAGGAGGCTCGTCCTCAACCTTTGTTAGCAGAACCAACAAAGCCACCATCCATATACCAATTAACATTCGCTTTGGCTGAGGAAAGTTGGATTTTTCAACTATGATGGCCAGAGTCCTAGATACATTTTTGTTTTCCTCTATAGATGGGCCCACTCAAGAAGAGAAATATGAGCTTGGATCCTCAGCGGTGCATTTTTTTGCATGGAGGGTTGTAATGCTTTGGATAGCCATCACGTCATCCATCTCGAAGATGGACCGCCACTGCCTATTATGGAAATCCAAATGGCTGCGCTTAGTACCATACATGGTGCGTGTCCTTGAGGAGTAAATCATTCGTCTCCAAAATGAATGATATGGTGGCTATTCACTGTGATACAATACTATATAGTATAGAAGGTGCACCGCAGAGGATTATGGGTCAAAGAATGTTCATCTTTTTTTTTCCCTCTCTCTTATCATATTTTAGGGGGCAAATTAATAAGTTGGAAGCACGTGGAAAGAGAAATAAGGAACTCCTGATCTTCTTTTTTTTATAATTGAGGTGGAGCTCGACTTTGAGATTTGGAGCTAGCTGCATGAAGCCAACCTCAAAACCTTTTCCAATTATAACAATAGATAGATATTGCATGCACGGTTGAGCAATTTTTGCCAGATTAACTAACTACCTATAGATTAAGAGTTGCAACCTATTCGGCATTCTGGTACAGTCCTATAGACTACTGATGTAGCTACTCCTTCATATTACGTTATTTTCTTTTTCTTGATTCTACTGGTTGTACTCACACTAGAGCTGTTTGAGCTGCCGTTGTATCAAAAAAAAAAAAAAAAAAAATCATCTATAGACCAAATATCCAACAATAATTGCTTGGCAACATTATTGTCATCCCTTAATCCACGAGTTCACCATCATGAAGTCCCAAAGCCACCTTTTTGTGTGAGCAAAATGGAGTATCCCTCAAGACTAATATTACATGACCGTTTACTAGATTTGCTTTTCTCAAGATTCAAGTACCTTCTAGATATAAATGATTGAAGAACAATGTACAGCCAATGAGCAAATTAACCACCTAAACTTCCAAGGAGACCATCTATCTATTCATGGTTGCATTCCTCAGTGGCTAATTACCTACTTTGTTGACAAGAAAAAGCAATTAATTTGTATCGAAATTGAGAAAACTTTGTCAAACTCTTCTTTAAATAAGTATGTGGTCGAATCCAAGTTTTGAGGAACCACAGTTTTTTCGAAATTGCATACCCTAAGATATATTGAAAAACTACAAAAGGATGCAAGTCATTAAGCATGCTGGTATGTGATAGGCCCCCCCTTAACATGGATACCAGGAACCTTCATCAGATCCTGATAAAGCAGCTGTTAATGATCATTATCATTATGGTTAAATTTGGATTTAGCAGGACGAATTTATTCATTTACTTAAATATACACATGTGGATACATGTCCAATAATTTGTGGGATTTTTGAGTACCTTTAAAAAAAAAAATCTCTCATGTCGAGGAAAGCTACTATATTCATGCAGCCAGAAAGACCTTGCCTCTACGAGAAACTGGACTAATCTTTCATAAACTTAAGAAGAGCTTGCCAAAATTTGGCAAAACCCTAAGACATATATATAAGGTAAAAATAGAAAAAGAAAAATATAATACAAAGGATAAAAAAGATATACACAACAAAAGCTATTATTGTGAGGCCACAATGTTGGATCCCGTTTAATTAGAATCCATGTTTGACAAGTATCCCTTGAATTTCGTAAATTCTGATAATCTTAAGGGCATTAAGGTAATTCCATCTTAGTGAAAAGTTACCTTAATGGGGGGTGACTCTTCACGGGTGTAATTAACCATAGCGTTTGGTCCCTGGAGAGGGCTATAAATAGCCTATTAGACCTCTTCTTTAATACACGCATTAAGAGCTCTTTCTCTAGAAGATCTCTCGCTAATCTCTGTCTAGATCAGAGCAAATCTCGATTGATCGCGACAGTAGATCAGATTGCACGTATATCAGAGTTCAATTCAAGATGGATTTAGCGAGTCAAGGTATGATTTATGATTCATTAAGATTAATTATTCCATCTCTCCAGGGACCAAACGCCGTGGTTAGTTACACCCATAAAGAGTCACCCCCCATCGAGGTAACTCTTCGCTAAGATGAAATTACCTTAATACCCTTAAGATTATCAGAATTACGAAATTCAAGGGACGCGTCGCTTATCAAACGTGGGTTCTAATTAAACGGGATCAGGGTTTAATTAAAATAGGATCCAGCATTCTCCCACTTGGACCATATTGACGCCATTTGTCAATATGGGCCACAATTTGACGGGATCCCAACACACAAGCCTCCTAAATATCACTACTTAATTTTATGGTCACCCTATCATTTTCAATCTTTCTCCATTTCCGCAAATAGTAAGATTATAGGCCTTGTTCACCTTACGTAAAAATTTAATAATTGAAAATTTTATTTTATTTCATATGATTTTTGTTTGCCATGCATAAATACTTACAGTCAGGTTACATACAATCCTGCACAGGGAAAGCTTTCAAAGCAACTCATTTTTTATATATTTCTAAATATTTAGATGTCTAAATTATGTTTGATGTGATGAAATTTGTACTTAATGTTTTTACTTTAAAACAATAATAAGAAGAATACCATGGATCATTTAAAAATAATAAAATATTTTATTAAAAATAATAAAAGGATTACCAAAATCAAGCACTTGGTAAAATATCTTCCAAGATTTAAACATACAACCTCTTCACATCAAATAGAAGAATGGTGCAGCTCCATCTCGCTATAGTTCTATGTGCGCAATGTTTCTTTGTACCATGCTTCTAGGAAATATTAGTATTCAAATTCTCACACCAACATTATTATGTATCATGAAAAACATAGTATGTCATCCTAGTCGATGCTCAACATTATGTAGTTGAAAATCCCTATAAAAGGATAACAAATGTCATGAAGACTTATTATCAATACAACAAAATATTCCTACCATGTTGTTTCTCAATAACAAAGAAAAGAAAAAGAAAAAGAAGTTTAAACTGTATTGGTCTAGGGTTGGTTCATGATATGTCCCATTTATGCACTTAGAGATTGGTGGAATGCAATGAGTGATGTAAGTCATCGACATCTTAATTTCTGGCACAAATTGGTATTTAATATGGCATCCCCATCATGAGGTATGATCAAATAGGAAAGGACATAGGGAACTTTGAGTAGCCTTCACATCAAAAGAATGTGCTAGGGCAATCTTATTGTCATATTTGATGCAAATTTAAGTATTGACGCATACTTGTGGGGTCGAAACTACATATCAAATATCAATATATCCTTAACCATATTTCTATCTGTTTTTGTTTGGTAATATGCATATGTACATGGATGTTATTAATTCGGTTAATAAAATAAGCGTGCATATTTGTTTTAAATGAATAGGACCGCAAATCAAATGTTCATAGTGGAGATATAAATGGATATGTAAAACTGATAATTAAATTTTATGGATAAGATACTATGCTGCTTTATATTTTATGGAGTACAAGTCGCCTATGTTTTTAATTATTTTTCCAAAATAAACAGAATTATATCACTCTCTTAGTAGATTGTAATAATGGCTAAACTGCATGCATTAAATTGAAAAACTAAATATTAAACATGCAAATCACCAAATCAAAGATATCAAGATATTAAAAGAAAATGAAATCTAAAATTATATGGTATTCTTTCAAAGTTTACAAGAGTTATATCAGACTATATATCGGAATCAAACATACAGGTACAAATCAGATTTGTGTGCATCTATGTGTGGATCTATTTTTCTTAGACGAATACAAATAGAGTTGTGGATGACAATCAAATACTAAAATTTGTTTATTCAGATATATATAGAGGTAGAGCCACACTGGTATCTATTCAAGTCCATTTAATCCCCTGACAATACCTGGAATTAATGGAAGCTCTATTTTGAATTGTTTGTGTGGGTCCACATGTTATATATCTAATAATTTAATATAATAACTGACCTTTTAGGTTTAGATATCAATTGTTTTGGTTATTTTCCTTGATCTTATTAACACCAACCCAGAGTTCGTAGCCTATTGTTTGTGGATCTCTTTCTACATACATACCCAAAAGGAGGAAAAGGAGGAGAAGAAAACTATTGCATTTTTCCTGACTGGCTTTTTTAATCTCCAGGTCGCCTCGGTCCAATACTATAGATGTTTCAGATCAAATTAAAATTCATTTGATATCTTTGACTGGCACTGTTTTGCAAGATCAAGCAATATGTTTTCTGATAGTTTTGAAGGCTAATATTTGGCTGTTGATTGAGAACCTGACATCATACCTAAAACTTATACTGTGCTACAAGGTCAAGTTCTGCACCCACATGGCGCTACTTTAGAACTAGCTAGACTTTAATGTCAGTTCTTTCTAAGCGTACTCGGAAATGAGATTTTCAGGGTATCTCTTTGGAAATCCAGCAATGGCAAGAATCGAAAAAATAGTCGTTGATGTTCTTCTTGGAGTGGTGTACTAATTAGGCCAGTTGTTGATTTGAGCTAAAAATTCATTCATTGGTCTAGGCTTTCCAGCTCTTCAGGTTTCTTTTCTGATCAAGCCATTGCAGGATGAATTCATGTTATGTCACTTAATGGATGGTCCATAGAGATCCTAAATCTTCAGTGACTAGCTAATTAACCTGCCACAGCACCTTAGCATCAAAAAGATAAGAATGAAGTGATATCACCATCCTTACCAATATATTTCTGTTCATCTTGTTGGTTTCCCCCTTCATTACTTGCTTTAAGCTTGGAGCTCATCTATCGGAGAAGAGTTTCGTGGCTTGGTCGGGAGCACTCTGTCCCCCTGGAATTTAATGACAAAAAAGGTGATAATGATATTTTTCCCACTAAATATGAATTGACTGTGTATCCTGTTCTTTCTCTCTTCTTTCTTGAATAAAAAAACTGGGTATCCTGTTCCACGTTTTATTCTTATAAGTCAAGTAATATCTTAAAAGTGAATCGATAAATTTATGTAAGACATAGAAGAGCAACTAATGCCAAACAAATAAGAAAAGCAACGCCAAGATGCATGGTGCTCATAATAATAATTTAAATATTTGCCCCTCATCACCAACAAATTAGAGTTTGGACTCGGTGATGCGAAATTCACCATAGTAAAACCTTAGAAAACATATGAAATGGTCCTTGAATATCTATTTATATTGATAGAACATGTATATGCTCAACCTGCCAAATATCTTTAATTTCTAGGCAACACAATATATCATTGACTTGCCAATATGTATGACTTATGGAGATGAGGCTTAAAAAAGATAGAGGTAATAATAACTAATAAAACTATTTCTCCAAAAATAATAACAATAATACAAGTGAAACAATGATACAAGTGATGCATGGTGCGAAGCAAAAGATAAATGTTTCCCAAGAGAACAAAGTGTCTCGATCCACAGTGGGTACTGATCACTGAATGAAACAAATGGCTTCTTCCTTTACTATCCCAGAACCTCATCAAAACACTTCAGCTACCAACAAATGAGCCGTACAATGAAAACCAACCTACTGCTATTCTACTTGTTTCGTGCAGCACTGCTGCATTTAATTGCATAATAATCTTCTTTTATTCATCACCACTGCAGTAGAAATTAAGCTCCTTACATAAGTGTCACTCTCATTTTAAATGCAGCATTTATTCATTCCGCTGTTTGTGTGAAGATGAGTTCACCCACTCCATTTCTTCAAAGCGCACATCACGTAGAATTGCTTTGAGTAACGTCCTCGAGACTTTACTTGCTTTCGGGGCAGTCCTTCCTTATAAGATGGCAGTAATTGGCCAACCTCTTGTTCGCTGCTTCCTTAAGCCTACTGCCCCTCCAGTCATTTAAAGACCTGAAAAGGCCTCCTTGCTGACCTTTACTACCTTCACTTTTCTGCTACAGAAGTTAGAGATGGTTTTCTTTTCATCCAAGTTGAACCACAGTCACAGGAATTTTTCATGTCAGATATGGAATGAATTAGGTTGTTAAGTTATAATCTAATCGGAGAATGTACAGTTGCAATAAAGTTTCAAAAAAAAAACATAGTAAATTCACAATTAATTGGTGAAGAAAATCCATCTGCACAATTTCAGCACAAGTACTATAATAAAGTTGCAAACCGGCTACCCAAAAGGTGAATATTATGAATTAAATGGGATAAATATGAACGTCTTATTCAGAGTTGAAGGAACCATACTGAAGGAAGAAGATTGTGGGATAGAAAAGCCACATTATTGTACTAATTGTGGAAATCCGGAAGCTCTATGCCTACCAAAATGTAATACAAAGCAGCAAAAGCATAATGAAAGTCCGGTGTAAATGACTTTCAGGACAGCAAATTAGACAATTTGTAGCATTATTTATGGTCATCAAGTCCAGATGATGATTGATTTGTTCTACTTCTGTGAATACTTTTAAGAGCTAAAAGTAAAATCAATTAACTGAGTAATCATAAAATCTTATATAGATTTCGTAGTTTTCACTGCAATTTCATCTTTCTCGGCAAGTCAACCCAGTCGGCCACCACATTGAGAATGTGCTCATGCCCATCAGTGAGGGAATAGTGTTAAACGTCAAGGCGAGCCAGAAAACCCATAGAAAGAGAGGTGACGGTTAGAATGTTATCGAACTTGTGCGACCATCCTAGAAATGTATAAAATTGCCAGAGGCATTTTCTTAGACACCAAACAAGTAGTCATACAATAGATGACCAAAATGGAGAATTCATTGAAATAGTTAAAGTGGAACAAAAACAAACATTAAAGACAGTTTGTGAGGAAACCTTGCAGAAAGTAGCGTCATGATGCAGAAAACTCTAATAAATGAAGACATGGCAAAGAAAGATGTTTAAAGCAATGAAGCAAACCCTGAACAGATAAAGATTGTTAAATCTCAAGGTTATAATCAGTTTAACAAGGAGGGAATAAGCTATAGGTTTAATCATACCATTGATGTGGTGCTTCACTTATAATGCCTATATCGACTTACTTCATTAAGAACAAAGAATGATTTAACTGTTTCATTTTAGTCTCCCTTGGTGGTCTGTTTATCTGTGCAGCAGCAGGACCTTCTTGAGAAGCTTTCGAAAAGGTCAGCATGTAACATCAGCAAATGATGCTAAGAATGCATAGGAAAGGACATGATGAGTCTCACTTTCAGTTGGATAATAAGCTTTCACGTGCCCTGCGGTGGAAGGTTTGCAGTAAAAGTTGTAGCCATCAACATTGAGCTTCCTTAGGACTAACTATCCAACAGCAATGGCTGTAATTCCAACAATCTCCATAAACCTACAGTTCCACTATACTAGGAGCATAACGGTGCAAAAGATCCACTTCGAAGCAAAAACTCCAGGTTTTGTGAAGGCCTGTGTCATCTACATCCATTGTATCCACCATAGCATGAGCAGTACCCCACAGTTTCGAAAGTTTTGGGCACTGCTTCTGAATAAGAATTGAATGAAAAACACCTTGAATTGGTTATGGATCATATTCCTCATCTACTCCATCTTGTATGCTGTAGATTTGTCTTACTTCTTTTTTTTTACATCAAGAACTCTTTTTCTTTATCTTGAAAAGTATAGCTGTCTCATTGCATTGTAGCATGTGTTCTATGAAAAGTACAGTTGTCTTATTTCTTCATTATGATCATTCATCTTCATGCTGCTAAAAAGATCCTAATATAATATGCACTTCAGTATCACTTTCAGGGAAAGGTATAAGGAATGAAGCTCTCAAAATAGGATGTAAATTATTAAATTATTCATAATTCAGATTCTAGACTTACAGCCATTATAGTCCCTGCAACGTATACTGTACGTATGTCCGAAGTCTAGTTTGTAACATTCAAGTACTACATGCATAAGAAACTGATCTCTCCTCTCTCTCTCTCTCTCCCCCCTTCCTTGCCCATAGTATAATTAGTTATAAAAGATTTCTTGCATGCTTTCATGGCTACTCTTTGGACTAATAGCATGTAACAATTCAAGACCTCACCCAAAATGGTTAGCCGGAAGGTGTTATTTAGATCCTTGATCCTATACATAAAATCTTCTTTTATTTAAGTATTATCCATGAACCTTTTGTAGACGCTGATTGGATGTCTACAAGTGGCACCGTCCAACCCAATTCCGGTGGCACGTGCCAACTATTCTACATGATTACAACCCGCGAATTACCAACTGCTCCAAGTTTTATTAGTTGTTATCAGGATTGCTTCGTTATGTTGTTGTTGTTTTTAAGTATTATAAGTTATAGCTTCGGCTGGTCGACATGGGTGCAATGCTAACTTGCCATGTAACGGATACTAGCATGGGAGCTGTATTGCTCGGTCGTTTGTTAACAAATATGTGGAAAATAAAAAATAATAATAATAGTGATGAAATAGATACATATATGATTGGTTTTGTTTCTCTTAATTGTCAGAGCTTATCATTAATCTTTTGTTGGGTTGGAAACTCGTCCGGTTGAGCTAAACAGAAAAAAATTAACATTTAAACTTGTAGAAAGTAGATTATGATGATAGGAAGTTCCTAAAAGTTGTATTATCTTTTATTTGTTTTTTTGCAATCACTACAAAAGAAAGAATATATCCTAGCGCTTTGTTTGGTCTTTACCGACGCTTAATTTTCTGCCAACGCCCCTCAAAGCATGGGTAAGACGTCAGGCAGGTGGGGATGGGCTCAGTTTACGCCGATGCTTTTAAGTGTCGTTCATCTGCGAGTTAGCCGACGCTTAAAAGCATCGGCTAATATGGACCGACGTTTAAACCGTGGGTTTATGTCGGACTAGGCCAACGCTTAAAAGCGTCGATTTATCTTCGTTCTTGCCCGACACTATAAAGCGCCGTTAAAGGCGTGCCAGATTCCATGCCACTTGCTATTGCCGACGCTTAAAAGCATCGGCAATAGAAATTTTTTTAAAAAAATTCTCGTAAAAGCAATTTTTAATATTGTATACATTAAATTCTAACAAAACAAATACACTAAATCACATAGATAACAAAATGCACGCCACAAACAAGAACTTTTCATTCAAAATGTTCATATTATCATATTTGATTACATTGTACTTCAAAAACACGCTAAAAATATACATCTCAAATTCCTAAGTAAACAATCTACGATGTATCAAGGGTCGACGGCATCATCGTCTCTACGAGTAGATGAAGTATCAGCAACCTACAAGAAAAAAAAATACTTTAGAAACTAAGAATACGAAAGTCATCACGCTCATACAAGAATACATTATAATTACGTAAAATATTCATATAGATTTAGTTATATACCAGAGGAGCAAATCTCTGCAAAAAAGATGAAATATGGTCAAGCTGATCCTGTAAAGATTGTATCCTCAACTATTGGCTCTATTTCAACTCCTCCATATCGGTTGTATGACTCTGCCTCATCTTCTCTATCCTTGTCTCATATGACTGCTTTATCTGTGCCATCTCTGTCTTCAGACTACAAACCTCTGCAGTGCTACTACCTTGTCTGGCATCTTGGGTATATCGGCTCACTGCAGACAACTGAGTGGGGGTAACTCCGACACCGTAACCCCTCATGCAACCATAATGTTCTGGGCCCATCAATTCGGCATAGACCTGAGCCTCGACGCAACTGGCCGCGTCGGATGATGATGACTCTCCGACGCGCTCTGAAAAAAGAATTGTAGCTCTTTCCTATATCTCTCTCAAAAAAAAATCACATTAATATTTTAAAAGAAGTAAAATTAATAAAAAAATTGAGCAAATAAAAAATGAATACATACAACTATATCTCTCGACTTGTCTCGGACAAAGCTGTCATCTTGGTGGGTGTGCGTCATCTTATAAAACTCTACCTCACGAGGCTCCCTTCCATGCTCTACTATCTACACATACGGAAAGTATATTGGCAAACTATAGATGATACGTGCTATATATTAGTAGAGTTTCAAATAGTTTCAAAAGAACTTACGAATTCATTTCTACGTCTCGCATAATATTAGAATATGTCTGCCAAAATAAAAGCACACAGTATAATATGATTCAATGTATATATTTGCAATCTATATATATATTACATAGACCTACTGCCGTGTATTCAATCTCAGTCCTAAATTTGATCCACCTTTCATCTAGAACCTTAAATTGTAATAGAAATGTGACGACTAGGTTGATAACAAAGGAAGTCTTTGCTTTCAGAAAAACAAAAATAAATTAGTAATTGCTAGACCAATTGAAGCTGGTGAAGAAGAAGGGTAACTATCATGATTACTGTGGAGTGCGCTTCTAATGCAGAACAGAGAGAGAAAATTAGAGATACAAATTCATGTCATACAAGGGTTATAAATTTAGGGATGGAGGTAGTTAAAATTCAAAAGATTTTACGCCAAAAAATCAAGCAAATTTGAACAAATCATTCCATATTCCATATTGAACCAAAAGCAATTGATGATGCATAGTGCAATACCTCGGGCGGAGGCGGGCCTGGATCGATCGGGACGTGGGGCCGGTCAGTCGACGCCAGAGAGGAGGGAGGAAGAGAAGATCCACAGGTGGAGGCGAAGCTCGATCGAGGCTTGAGAGCAAGAGAACAAATTAAAAAAGGAAAAAAACCCACGAATACCCGAAGAAGAGGAGGACGAGAAGGAGCGAGGAGGGAGAGGAGGGAGGAGGAGAAAAATACCTCGGACGGAGGGGGTTGGGGTCGGTCGATCGACGCCAGAGAGGAGGGAGGAGTAGAGGAGGTAGGAGTCGGACGGTCCACACCGGAGAGGAGGAAGATAGGGGCTAAGGCAGCACCGAAGAGGAGGAAGACGAAGGCTAGGGCAGCGCCCGAGAGGAGAATGAGGGGGCTCAAGGAGTAGCTAGGGCAAGTATGCGGGCTCGGGGTCGGCCGCTAGGTTTGAAGGGGGCTTCGGCGACGCTTATAAGCGTTGTTTTAGCTTTTCGATTAACGACGCTTATACGCATCGTCTTAGGCCACAAAAACGATGCTTTAAAGCGTCGTTCAGCTTTTGGCCTACGACGACGCTTAAAAGCGTCGTCCACTACTTCGAATTGCCGACGCTCATTAAAAGCGTCGGCAAAATTTGGCGCGGGAGCAGAATTTACCGACGCTTCTCCCTAGCATCGGCTTTTTCCTCTTTTACTGTAGTGAATAGGTGGCGCATCTGAGTCTACATCTGGGTCTCTGCATAGGCCAATAAAATTGTACTCGCTGCTATTATAAAAATTAGAGTGTAAATGTTTATGCATCGCTACAAAAGTATAAACAATGAACGTATAATGTCTTAGTGCTATTGCCCTTGCCTCCAATCCCATTTTTCATGCTCGTTCCAAACACATAGAAGTCAATTATCACTTTGTGCGTGACAAGGTAGCTAACAAGAACATTGTCCTACACCACCTTTCCACTTCTAATCAGTTAGCTGATATTTTTACCAACGGCCATACTGCATATCGTTTTTGCTTTATTCGGGACAAACTCTCTGTTTGTGATCTCCCCGCTAGTTTAAGGGGGGTCGTTAAGGGAAAAGATAGAGATGGAGGAGATAATGTTAATTATAAAGTGGCTTTAGATGGTTGTGATAAGAGTCGAGGATCAGATTGATTTGAATCAGATACGATTGCTTCAAGTTTTTAATTTTTCCCAGTTGATAATTGTAATGTCCGGGCCCACAACCTACTAGGCCCAATAAGAAATAGGCCCAGTTAAGGGTTGGGCCCAAATTTCACTGTAGCCAGCATAATTATTATCAGGAATAAAAAAAAAAACGAAGGGATAAGACCGACAGGGAGAGGTTACCGCACCCCCTGCTGGCAGCCGATGCCGGCGCGCCGGAGACAAGGGGGGGCGGCGGCCAGTCCCGAAGTATGGAGGAAAGGAGAGGATGGGACCTCTCAGAGGGGGGTTTCATCCTCTAAACAAATATTTAAGCCTCTGCCGGCAACCCCAAATCACAGACCCCCCTAAACACCGAACGAGAGAAAGAGAGAGGGAGCCGAAGCCCTGGAGCCTAAGGCCAAGGAGCCCTGAAGCTCTGAAGAAGGGGGGACTACCAGGGAGGAAGCACTGCCCGACTACACCCAACTAAAACCAGGTATGGACTCCCTGTTAATAAAATTATAAAGCATGGAGAAACCCCTCTGTGGGGTGCTCTTCCCCTCTGTGTCAACAGTGACATAGAGGGGAGGAGGCCGGCACAGGAGAGGGAGAAAAACCCACAATCCCTGGGTCGGGCCGGACTCACAGGCCGCGACCATCCGGACCGAACCCAACCGGGTTCGGCCTGTTGACGAACCGGACACCGCGGCCTCGGCCGCGGGTACCTTGGGGTTCGGGGGGGGGGGGCAACCCAGGCCGCCATATCTGGCCGGGACGACAACAGAGGCGGCCACAGGGCCGCCAGCCCCGGCCGGACCACCACCTCTTCTCCGGCAAGGGGTGGTGGTGCCGGAAGGAAGGACCGAAGAAAAGAAAAAGAAGAAAGAAAGAAAGAAAGAAAAAAAAAAAAAAAAAAGAACTCACCGGACCTTGAGGCTTCATCCCCTCCGGCCATGCCTTGCCGTGGACGGAGCGGGTGGAGGCTCTCGTTTATAGCCGGATCCCGACCCATCTCCGAGCCCTTCCCCTCTCCGGCATTACTTCGGAGGGAGGAAGGGCTGGCCTTCCCTTCCGCCGGCGCTCCGGGGGGGAAACTCCACCTCGGTTGGTAGATCGGGGGGAGCCTCGTCTCCCCGGCCGCCTGCAAGGGAAGAAAAAGGAAGAAGAGGAGGGTTTCGGTGGGCCGGAAGTCAGGATTTCGGTGAAAATAAAAAATAAAAATAAAAAAAAGAAGAAAGAGAGAGCAAGGGAGGAAAGGAGAGAGAGAGGAGGCCGTAGATCCGGCCGGAGGAGAAGAAGAAAGCCGAGGGCTCGGCCGGAGGCTAGGGTCTCGGCGAAAACAAAGAAGAAAGAAAGAGAAAGAGAGAGAGAAGGAGAGGGAGTGACCGAGAGGGAGAAGGCCACAGATCTGGCCGGAGGAGAAGGAGGGGGCCGGAGGACCGGCCGGAGGCGTGGGTTTCGGTGGAGACGAAGGAGAAAAGAGAGGAGAGAGAGGAGAGCGGGAGATGAAGAGGCGGAAGCCTCTGGAAGGGGGGAAGAAAACCTGATAACGGGTTCGCGGGTCGGATCCGAATCCGAACCCGCAACCCGTTAAGCCCAAAGAAAAAGAAAAAGAAAAAGAAAAAGAAAAAAAAAATGGGAAAGGGTTTAGCCAAATTTGACTAAACCCGAGCCCAATCAAATTTGGGCTAAGTCTGGACAAGCCAGACTATAAATTTAACCAAAATTAAACCCAAATTAAACTTGGGATTAAGCCTAATGACCAATTAGAAGGCCAATTAAACCATATGGACCCAATCAAGGCTCCAATATGAACACATTAGACTTGGGCTAAATTTCGGGTAGAATCCAAACAAGTAAAAGGAAATAATATGCTCATTATAATGTGATTTTAGGTGACTCAGGATCCGTCACCAGGACGTAAGAAACTTGGGAGAAAACGAATCACTGTAAGTAACCTGTCCTAATCCTGTTATGGATCATGTTATGTTATTAATGTTTTCTAAGCATTTATTTTAAGTATATATGTTTCATACATGACATGTTACAATGCATAAGTAACTTTAATGATCCCAGAAGCTATGGCTATGTATGCAACATGATGATACTGATATTATAATCATGCATGTAAGTTTATAAAGTCTTAGCTAGCCCAGAGGCACTATAATGGGCTCAAAGATGCTACTGAGAATGACTGAGCCGCCAGTGGCTGAATAGTAACTGAGCTGCCCCGCCAGTGGCTGAATAGTAACTGAGCCTGCCCCGCCAGTGGCTGAATTGGAATTGGGCCTGCCCCGCCAGTGGCTGAATAGTAACTGAGCTTGCCCCGCCAGTGGCTGAATAGTAACTGAGCTGGCCCCGCCAGTGGCCGAGTCTGACTTCGCAGTAGCATCCGAGAGTAAAAGGACCACGGCATGCCGGGGGGGCACGGTTTCATATGCATATAATATGAAAATTTTGTGATTTGCACTACTGCTTTGTTTAAATTGCATACTTATTATGCCAGGATGATTATTAGATAAACATGCATGTCAGCTTCTCAAAACTCTGATTTACATGTTTAGTCTACTGGTTGATCCGGTAGGATTATGCAGGATTACTTACTGAGCCGTGTAGCTCACATCTGTTTATGTTTCGTTTTCTTTCAGATCCTCACCAGTGATCACCATCAGATATGTTTTTATTTTGTTACAGAGCTTCGTATTTATGGAGAAGCTTATATACTTCTGTACATTTGAATAGCATAGAAGTTCTGTATTTTTGGTTTCAAACTTGAAGGTTGTACTGCAAACTTTTAATATATATATAAGGATGAATCCTTTTTGGCTACCTGTTACCCCTGTATGAGGCTGCGTGCTACTGTGGGCGATAGTCGGCAATAGCACGGCCGTGTCACGGATCCGGATCCGGGGCGTGACATCTAGTGGTATCAGAGCCTTAGGTTAAACAATAGAATAACCATAAAATGCCTAAGGAAAAGGATAGTTAAGAATGTCACCGTCATAGAAAATGTTATAATATGCTAGTTTATCATAACCTCACTTTAAAAATTTTTGACTGCTAGGTGATCATTAGGAAGATATGGATGACGACCGGAGACCACCCTCCTCGGAGCCCAGCGAGCGGTCAGTTTTCCCGGATACTCCACGGTCTGCAGCAGGTCAGGCAGGCCTAGCCGGAGTGTATCAGCTTATGGCGCAAGTGCTGCAACAGCAGCAGATGATGCAGTTGGCCGCTATGCCATCAGCAGACTCCTGCTATGAGAGGTTCCGCCGACTGAACCCCCCGACCTTTGAGGGTGGGTCTGACCCTATGGCGGCTGAAACATGGATCCGGGAGATAGAAAAGATGTTCCGAGCCCTCCACTTTCCTGATGAGGTGACAGTCCGGCTGGCGACCTCTATGCTGACAGGAAACGCCGAATACTGGTGGACGGCCATGGAGACGGCTTATGCCGTTGACAGACTCACCTGGAGGGACTTTAAGAGAATGTTTTACAATCAATACTTTCCGGACTCAGTGCACCTGGCGAAGCAGAATGAGTTTTTGACACTAACCCAGACTGACCAGATGTCCGTTCTGGAGTACGCCAATAAATTTAACGAACTGGGACGATTTTGCCCCCAATTCATGGAGGATGAGAGAAGTAAGGTGAACCGGTTTGAGCAGGGATTGAGGTACGGGATTCGGTCCCGAATATCCTCCCATTTATTCTCCAGCTACAAAGATGTACTGGACCGAGCCTTGAAGGTTGAGGCTGAACTGATACGGTCCGGGAGAGAGAGGGAGGACCTGAAGAGGACCCGGTCATCAGGAGCACCGAGTAGTGGGGCTGGAGGCAGCAAGGGGTCTGTGCCCAAGAAGAGACAGAGCAGAGGCTGCCCCACCTGTGGCGGAAACCACAGGGGTACCTGCATGAAGAAGACCGGAGCTTGTTATTCTTGCGGGCAGACAGGACACATCGCCCGCAACTGCCCTAGCCGAAAGAAAGACGAGCCCAGACATACTGCACCAGAGGACCAGAGATCGAGGGGTAACCCTCGGGTTTTCGCACTGACTCGACAGGATGCCAGTGCTAGCGATCAAGTGGTGACAGGTACACTTCTGGTCAACTTGGTTCCTGCCCTCATTCTATTTGATTCTGGATCTACGCATTCTTTCGTGTCGGTTAGCTTTTCCAGACAATTACATAGCACATCTGAGAAATTAGTGGAACCATGGCATGTTGCTACACCCCTTCAGAAAACCGCAATTGTTGACACTAAATATAAAGATTGCATAATTCAGATAGGGGAAAAAGAATTAGAGACAAATCTTTTACAGCTTGACATGCAAGACTTTGATATTATCTTGGGCATGGACTGGATGTCACAGTATCACGCCCACATTGATTGTTACCACAAGAGGGTGGTATTTCGGATACCTGGGGAGCAAGAATTTTTCTTTCAGGGCGATATACCCCTTCAAGATGCTCCTACACTACACTTTATTTCTGCCTTGAAAGCTGGAAAGGCTGTGAGAAAAGGGTGTATGGCCTATCTGGCCTGTGTAATGGATGCCCAGAAAGAGACCAAACTGGAAGATATTCTAGTAGTCAGAGAATATCCGGATGTCTTCCCGGAGGAATTACCAGGATTACCCCCAGACCGAGAGATCGAATTCACAATCGACCTCGCACCAGGAGAGGGGCCAGTCTCCAAGGCTCCTTACCGGATGGCCCCTGCTGAGTTAAGAGAATTGAAGGTACAACTACAAGAACTCCTGGATAAAAAGTTCATCCAGCCCAGTGCGTCGCCATGGGGAGCTCCTGTCCTATTTGTGAAAAAGAAAGACCGGAGTATGCGGCTATGCATCGATTACCGGGAATTGAACAAGATAACCATAAAGAACAAATATCCCCTACCTCGGATCGATGACCTGTTTGATCAGCTGCAAGGCGCCCAAGTCTTCTCCAAGATAGATTTGAGGTCAGGCTACCATCAGCTGAAGATCAAATCTGAGGATGTGCCAAAAACTGCATTTCGAACCAGGTATGGGCATTATGAATTTCTGGTTATACCTTTTGGACTGACCAATGCCCCGGCTGCATTTATGGACTTGATGAACAGAGTCTTTAAACAATATTTGGATCAGTTCGTGATAGTTTTTATCGATGACATTTTGATATACTCAAAGAGCCGGAAGGAACATGAAGACCATTTGAGGGTGGTGCTATAAATCCTTCGAGAGAAGAGGCTGTACGCCAAGCTGAACAAATGTGAGTTCTGGCTGGACAGTGTGGCGTTCCTCGGCCATATAATCTCCAAGGAAGGAGTGTCAGTGGACCCCAAGAAGATAGAAGCGGTGGTGGATTGGCCTCGTCCCACCAACGCCAAGGAAATAAGAAGCTTTTTGGGATTAGCCGGGTATTACCGGCGATTTGCGGAAGGGTTCTCCAAAATAGCTACCCCCTTGACCCAGTTGACTAAGAAACGGGCCAAGTTTATCTGGGACGGCAAGTGTGAGAGGAGCTTCCAGGAGCTTAAACAAAGGTTAGTTTCTGCCCCAATTTTGACATTACCGTCCTTAACTGGAGAATTTACCATCTACAGTGATGCTTCCAAGAATGGGCTAGGCTGTGTGCTGATGCAAGATGGCAAGGTGGTAGCCTATGCCTCGAGACAGCTGAAACCCTATGAACAGAACTACCCGACACATGACCTAGAGTTGGCCGCAGTAGTGTTCGCCTTGAAACTTTGGAGACATTATTTGTATGGCGAACACTGTGATGTGTACACCGACCACAAGAGCCTGAAGTATATATTCACCCAGAAGGAATTGAATATGAGGCAAAGAAGGTGGTTGGAACTCTTGAAGGATTATAACCTGAGTATTAAATACCACCCAGGAAAGGCCAACGTGGTGGTGGATGCCCTAAGCAGAAAGTCAGTTATAAGCTCCGCCGCTTTACTCACCACTCAACCACAGATTCAGAAGGATCTCGATAAAATGCAGGTTGAGGTGGTTACCCAAACTACAAAAATTTTGCTGGCCGTCTTGAGTATACAACCAACCTTGATCGATAGAATAAAGGTTGCCCAGCAGTCTGATGAGCACATTTGCCAGCTCAAGGATGAAGTGGAGAAAGGGTTGCGACCCGAACTCCAAATGCACCCAGATGGCACTCTAAGGTTTGGCCACCGACTGTGTGTACCGGCAAATGTTGACCTAAAAAGGGAAATCATGGAAGAAGCCCACCAATCCCGTTTCTCTATTCATCCAGGCAGTACTAAAATGTACCGGGACCTTCGGGAACATTACTGGTGGAAGAGGATGAAGGGAGAAATAGCTGAGTTTGTGGCCCGATGCTTGACCTGTCAGCTAGTAAAAGCAGAGCACCAGAGGCCAGCAGGGTTGCTGGAACCAATAGAAATTCCTGAATGGAAGTGGGAGCACATCACGATGGATTTTGTTACAGGACTCCCCAAAACGGTGAGAAAGAATGATGCAGTGTGGGTGATTGTTGATCGCCTTACAAAATCAGCTCATTTTCTGCCATTCAGAATTGGTACTCCTTTAGACAAGCTGGCCCAATTATACATCGATGAGATTGTACGCCTGCACGGAGTACCAGTGAGTATCATTTCTGATCGTGACCCCCGATTCGTGTCCAGATTCTGGGAAAGCTTTCAGAAGGCCATGGGTACCGGACTGAGGCTCAGTACAGCATACCACCCCCAGATTGACGGCCAGTCAGAGCGGACAATCCAAACTCTGGAAGACATGCTGAGGGCTTGCACTGTGGACCTAGGTGGAAACTGGGATAGTCACACACCACTGGTGGAATTTGCTTATAACAATAGCTACCATTCCAGTATCCAGATGGCCCCATACGAAGCTCTCTATGGGAGAAGATGCCGATCCCCCTTACACTGGGATGATGTCGGGGAGCGGAAAATGCTAGACCCCGAACTGGCCCAGCACACCAGAGACAAGGTACTACTAATTAAGCAAAGGCTTCAGGCTGCCCAGGATAGACAGAAAAGATGGGCTGACAGAGGAAGAAGGGCCTTGGAATTTTTGGAGGGGAACTTTGTCTTCCTAAAAATTTCACCATCAAAGGGTATTACCCGATTCGGAAGACACGGCAAATTAAGTCCTCGCTACATTGGCCCATTTGAGGTTCTTGCTAGAATAGGCAAAGTTGCCTACAAATTGGCCCTACCTTCAGAGGTATCAGGCGTACACAACGTCTTTCACGTCTCTTTGTTACGGAGGTACGTTCCGGATCCCAGCCATGTGGTACCACATGAGCCTCTGCAATTAAATAAAGATTTAACCTATGAGGAGGCTCCCCTGCGCATTATAGACAGAAAAGAGCAAATTCTCCGAAGGCGCACCATTCCCTACGTTAAAGTCCAGTGGACCAACCACACTGAAAGGGAAGCTACCTGGGAATTGGAGGAAGAGATGCGACAACGCTACCCTCAGCTCTTCGAGAACCGAGGTATGTTTAATTTCGAGGACGAAAATTATTTAAGGGGGGAAGGATGTAATGTCCGGGCCCACAACCTACTAGGCCCAATAAGAAATAGGCCCAGTTAAGGGTTGGGCCCAAATTTCACTGTAGCCAGCATAATTATTATCAGGAATAAAAAAAAAAAAAACGAAGGGATAAGACCGACAGGGAGAGGTTACCGCACCCCCTGCTGGCAGCCAATGCCGGCGCGCCGGAGACAAGGGGGGGCGGCGGCCAGTCCCGAAGTATGGAGGAAAGGAGAGGATGGGACCTCTCAGAGGGGGGTTTCATCCTCTAAACAAATATTTAAGCCTCTGCCGGCAACCCTAAATCACAGACCCCCCTAAACACCGAACGAGAGAAAGAGAGAGGGAGCCGAAGCCCTGGAGCCTAAGGCCAAGGAGCCCTGAAGCTCTGAAGAAGGGGGGACTACCAGGGAGGAAGCACTGCCCGACTACACCCGACTAAAACCAGGTATGGACTCCCTGTTAATAAAATTATAAAGCATGGAGAAACCCCTCTGTGGGGTGCTCTTCCCCTCTGTGTCAACAGTGACATAGAGGGGAGGAGGCCGGCACAGGAGAGGGAGAAAAACCCACAATCCCTGGGTCGGGCCGGACTCACAGGCCGCGACCATCCGGACCGAACCAAACCGGGTTCGGCCTGTTGACGAACCGGACACCGCGGCCTCGGCCGCGGGTACCTTGGGGTTCGGGGGGGGGCAACCCAGGCCGCCATATCTGGCCGGGACGACAACAGAGGCGGCCACAGGGCCGCCAGCCCCGGCCGGACCACCACCTCTTCTCTGGCAAGGGGTGGTGGTGCCGGAAGGAAGGACCGAAGAAAAGAAAAAGAAGAAAGAAAGAAAGAAAGAAAAAAAAAAGAACTCACCGGACCTTGAGGCTTCATCCCCTCCGGCCATGCCTTGCCGTGGACGGAGCGGGTGGAGGCTCTCGTTTATAGCCGGATCCCGACCCATCTCCGAGCCCTTCCCCTCTCCGGCATTACTTCGAAGGGAGGAAGGGCTGGCCTTTCCTTCCGCCGGCGCTCCGGGGGGGAAACTCCACCTCGGTTGGTAGATCGGGGGGAGCCTCGTCTCCCCGGCCGCCTGCAAGGGAAGAAAAAGGAAGAAGAGGAGGGTTTCGGTGGGCCGGAAGTCAGGGTTTCGGTGAAAATAATAAAAAAAAAAAAAGAAGAAAGAGAGAGCAAGGGAGGAAAGGAGAGAGAGAGAGGAGGCCGTAGATCCGGCCGGAGGAGAAGAAGAAAGCCGAGGGCTCGGCCGGAGGCTAGGGTCTCGGCGAAAACAAAGAAGAAAGAAAGAGAAAGAGAGAGAGAAGGAGAGGGAGTGACCGAGAGGGAGAAGGCCACAGATCTGGCCGGAGGAGAAGGAGGGGGCCGGAGGACCGGCCGGAGGCGTGGGTTTCGGTGGAGACGAAGGAAAAAAGAGAGGAGAGAGAGGAGAGCGGGAGATGAAGAGGCGGAAGCCTCTGGAAGGGGGGAAGAAAACCTGATAACGGGTTCGCGGGTCGGATCCGAATCCGAAACCGCAACCCGTTAAGCCCAAAGAAAAAGAAAAAGAAAAAGAAAAAGAAAAAGAAAAAGAAAAAGAAAAAGAAAAAGAAAAAGAAAAAAAAAAAGGGGAAAGGGTTTAGCCAAATTTGACTAAACCCGAGCCCAATCAAATTTGGGCTAAGTCTGGACAAGCCAGACTATAAATTTAACCAAAATTAAACCCAAATTAAACTTGGGATTAAGCCTAATGACCAATTAGAAGGCCAATTAAACCATATGGACCCCATCAAGGCTCCAATATGAACACATTAGACTTGGGCTAAATTTCGGGTAGAATCCAAACAAGTAAAAGGAAATAATATGCTCATTATAATGTGATTTTAGGTGACTCAGGATCCGTCACCAGGACGTAAGAAACTTGGGAGAAAACGAATCACTGTAAGTAACCTGTCCTAATCCTGTTATGGATCATGTTATGTTATTAATGTTTCCTAAGCATTTATTTTAAGTATATATGTTTCATACATGATATGTTACAATGCATAAGTAACTTTAATGATCCCAGAAGCTATGGCTATGTATGCAACATGATGATACTGATATTATAATCATGCATGTAAGTTTATAAAGTCTTAGCTAGCCCAGAGGCACTATAATGGGCTCAAAGATGCTACTGAGAATGACTGAGCCGCCAGTGGCTGAATAGTAACGGAGCTGCCCCGCCAGTGGCTGAATAGTAACTGAGCTGCCCCGCCAGTGGCTGAATAGTAACTGAGCCTGCCCCGCCAGTGGCTGAATTAGAATTGGGCCTGCCCCGCCAGTGGCTGAATAGTAACTGAGCTTGCCCCGCCAGTGGCTGAATAGTAACTGAGCTGGCCCCGCCAGTGGCCGAGTCTGACTTCGCAGTAGCATCCGAGAGTAAAAGGACCACGGCATGCCGGGGGGGCACGGTTTCATATGCATATAATATGAAAATTTTGTGATTTGCACTACTGCTTTGTTTAAATTGCATACTTATTATGCCAGGATGATTATTAGATAAACATGCATGTCAGCTTCTCAAAACCCTGATTTACATGTTTAGTCTACTGGTTGATCCGGTAGGATTATGCAGGATTACTTACTGAGCCGTGTAGCTCACATCTGTTTATGTTTCGTTTTCTTTCAGATCCTCACCAGTGATCGCCATCAGATATGTTTTTATTTTGTTACAGAGCTTCGTATTTATGGAGAAGCTTATATACTTCTGTACATTTGAATAGCATAGAAGTTCTGTATTTTTGGTTTCAAACTTGAAGGTTGTACTGCAAACTTTTAATATATATATAAGGATGAATCCTTTTTGGCTACCTGTTACCCCTGTATGAGGCTGCATGCTACTGTGGGCGATAGTCGGCAATAGCACGGCCGTGTCACGGATCCGGATCCGGGGCGTGACATCTAGTGGTATCAGAGCCTTAGGTTAAACAATAGAATAACCATAAAATGCCTAAGGAAAAGGATAGTTAAGAATGTCACCGTCATAGAAAATGTTATAATATGCTAGTTTATCATAACCTCACTTTAAAAATTTTTGACTGCTAGGTGATCATTAGGAAGATATGGATGACGACCGGAGACCACCCTCCTCGGAGCCCAGCGAGCGGTCAGTTTTCCCGGATACTCCACGGTCTGCAGCAGGTCAGGCAGGCCTAGCCGGAGTGTATCAGCTTATGGCGCAAGTGCTGCAACAGCAGCAGATGATGCAGTTGGCCGCTATGCCATCAGCAGACTCCTGCTATGAGAGGTTCCGCCGACTGAACCCCCCGACCTTTGAGGGTGGGTCTGACCCTATGGCGGCTGAAACATGGATCCGGGAGATAGAAAAGATGTTCCGAGCCCTCCACTTTCCTGATGAGGTGACAGTCCGGCTGGCGACCTCTATGCTGACAGGAAACGCCGAATACTGGTGGACGGCCATGGAGACGGCTTATGCCGTTGACAGACTCACCTGGAGGGACTTTAAGAGGATGTTTTACAATCAATACTTTCCGGACTCAGTGCACCTGGCGAAGCAGAATGAGTTTTTGACACTAACCCAGACTGACCAGATGTCCGTTCTGGAGTACGCCAATAAATTTAACGAACTGGGACGATTTTGCCCCCAGTTTATGGAGGATGAGAGAAGTAAGGTGAACCGGTTTGAGTAGGGATTGAGGTACGGGATTCGGTCCCGAATATCCTCCCATTTATTCTCCAGCTACAAAGATGTACTGGACCGAGCCTTGAAGGTTGAGGCTGACCTGATACGGTCCGGGAGAGAGAGGGAGGACCTGAAGAGGACCCGGTCATCAGGAGCACCGAGTAGTGGGGCTGGAGGCAGCAAGGGGTCTGTGCCCAAGAAGAGACAGAGCAGAGGCTGCCCCACCTGTGGCGGAAACCACAGGGGTACCTGCATGAAGAAGACCGGAGCTTGTTATTCTTGCGGGCAGACAGGACACATCGCCCGCAACTGCCCTAGCCGAAAGAAGGACGAGCCCAGACATACTGCACCAGAGGACCAGAGATCGAGGGGTAACCCTCGGGTTTTTGCACTGACTCGACAGGATGCCAGTGCTAGCGATCAAGTGGTGACAGGTACACTTCTGGTCAACTTGGTTCCTGCCCTCATTCTATTTGATTCTGGTTCTACGCATTCTTTCGTGTCGGTTAGCTTTTCCAGACAATTACATAGCACATCTGAGAAATTAGGGGAACCATGGCATGTTGCTACACCCCTTCAGAAAACCGCAATTGTTGACACTAAATATAAAGATTGCATAATTCAGATAGGGGAAAAAGAATTAGAGACAAATCTTTTACAGCTTGACATGCAAGACTTTGATATTATCTTGGGCATGGACTGGATGTCACAGTATCACGCCCACATTGATTGTTACCACAAGAGGGTGGTATTTCGGATACCTGGGGAGCAAGAATTTTTCTTTCAGGGCGATATACCCCTTCAAGATGCTCCTACACTACACTTTATTTCTGCCTTGAAAGCTGGAAAGGCTGTGAGAAAAGGGTGTATGGCCTATCTGGCCTGTGTAATGGATGCCCAGAAAGAGACCAAACTGGAAGATATTCTAGTAGTCAGAGAATATCCGGATGTCTTCCCGGAGGAATTACCAGGATTACCCCCAGACCGAGAGATCGAATTCACAATCGACCTCGCACCAGGAGAGGGGCCAGTCTCCAAGGCTCCTTACCGGATGGCCCCTGCTGAGTTAAGAGAATTGAAGGTACAACTACAAGAACTCCTGGATAAAAAGTTCATCCAGCCCAGTGCGTCGCCATGGGGAGCTCCTGTCCTATTTGTGAAAAAGAAAGACGGGAGTATGCGGCTATGCATCGATTACCGGGAATTGAACAAGATAACCATAAAGAACAAATATCCCCTACCTCGGATCGATGACCTGTTTGATCAGCTGCAAGGCGCCCAAGTCTTCTCCAAGATAGATTTGAGGTCAGGCTACCATCAGCTGAAGATCAAATCTGAGGATGTGCCAAAAACTGCATTTCGAACCAGGTATGGGCATTATGAATTTCTGGTTATGCCTTTTGGACTGACCAATGTCCCGGCTGCATTTATGGACTTGATGAACAGAGTCTTTAAACAATATTTGGATCAGTTCGTGATAGTTTTTATCGATGACATTTTGATATACTCAAAGAGCCGGAAGGAACATGAAGACCATTTGAGGGTGGTGCTACAAATCCTTCGAGAGAAGAGGCTGTACGCCAAGCTGAACAAATGTGAGTTCTGGCTAGACAGTGTGGCGTTCCTCGGCCATATAATCTCCAAGGAAGGAGTGTCAGTGGACCCCAAGAAGATAGAAGCGGTGGTGGATTGGCCTCGTCCCACCAACGCCAAGGAAATAAGAAGCTTTTTGGGATTAGCCGGGTATTACCGGCGATTTGCGGAAGGGTTCTCCAAAATAGCTACCCCCTTGACCCAGTTGACTAAGAAACGGGCCAAGTTTATCTGGGACGGCAAGTGTGAGAGGAGCTTCCAGGAGCTTAAACAAAGGTTAGTTTCTGCCCCAATTTTGACATTACCGTCCTTAACTGGAGAATTTACCATCTACAGTGATGCTTCCAAGAATGGGCTAGGTTGTGTGCTGATGCAAGATGGCAAGGTGGTAGCCTATGCCTCGAGACAGCTGAAACCCTATGAACAGAACTACCCGACACATGACCTAGAGTTGGCCGCAGTAGTGTTCGCCTTGAAACTTTGGAGACATTATTTGTATGGCGAACACTGTGATGTGTACACCGACCACAAGAGCCTGAAGTATATATTCACCCAGAAGGAATTGAATATGAGGCAAAGAAGGTGGTTGGAACTCTTGAAGGATTATAACCTGAGTATTAAATACCACCCAGGAAAGGCCAACGTGGTGGCGGATGCCCTAAGCAGAAAGTCAGTTATAAGCTCCGCCGCTTTACTCACCACTCAACCACAGATTCAGAAGGATCTCGATAAAATGCAGGTTGAGGTGGTTACCCAAACTACAAAAATTTTGCTGGCCGCCTTGAGTATACAACCAACCTTGATCGATAGAATAAAGGTTGCCCAGCAGTCTGATGAGCACATTTGCCAGCTCAAGGATGAAGTGGAGAAAGGGTTGCGACCCGAACTCCAAATGCACCCAGATGGCACTCTAAGGTTTGGCCACCGACTGTGTGTACCGGCAAATGTTGACCTAAAATGGAAAATCATGGAAGAAGCCCACCAATCCCGTTTCTCTATTCATCCAGGCAGTACTAAAATGTACCGGGACCTTCGGGAATATTACTGGTGGAAGGGGATGAAGAGAGAAATAGCTGAGTTTGTGGCCCGATGCTTGACCTGTCAGCTAGTAAAAGCAGAGCACCAGAGGCCAGCAAGGTTGCTGGAACCAATAGAAATTCCTGAATGGAAGTGGGAGCACATCACGATGGATTTTGTTACAGGACTCCCCAAAACGGTGAGAAAGAATGATGCAGTGTGGGTGATTGTTGATCGCCTTACAAAATCAGCTCATTTTCTGCCATTCAGAATTGGTACTCCTTTGACAAGCTGGCCCAATTATACATCGATGAGATTGTACGCCTGCACGGAGTACCAGTGAGTATCATTTCTGATCGTGACCCCCGATTCGTGTCCAGATTCTGGGAAAGCTTTCAGAAGGCCATGGGTACCGGACTGAGGCTCAGTACAGCATACCACCCCCAGACTGACGGCCAGTCAGAGCGGACAATCCAAACTCTGGAAGACATGCTGAGGGCTTGCACTGTGGACCTAGGTGGAAACTGGGATAGTCACATACCACTGGTGGAATTTGCTTATAACAATAGCTACCATTCCAGTATCCAGATGGCCCCATACGAAGCTCTCTATGGGAGAAGATGCCGATCCCCCTTACACTGGGATGATGTCGGGGAGCGGAAAATGCTAGGCCCCGAACTGGCCCAGCACACCAGAGACAAGGTACTACTAATTAAGCAAAGGCTTCAGGCTGCCCAGGATAGACAGAAAAGATGGGCTGACAGAGGAAGAAGGGCCTTGGAATTTTTGGAGGGGAACTTTGTCTTCCTAAAAATTTCACCATCAAAGGGTATTACCCGATTCGGAAGACACGGCAAATTAAGTCCTCGCTACATTGGCCCATTTGAGGTTCTTGCTAGAATAGGCAAAGTTGCCTACAAATTGGCCCTACCTTCAGAGCTATCAGGCGTACACAACGTCTTTCACGTCTCTTTGTTACGGAGGTACGTTCCGGATCCCAGCCATGTGGTACCACATGAGCCTCTGCAATTAAATAAAGATTTAACCTATGAGGAGGCTCCCCTGCGCATCATAGACAGAAAAGAGCAAATTCTCCGAAGGCGCACCATTCCCTACGTTAAAGTCCAGTGGACCAACCACACTGAAAGGGAAGCTACCTGGGAATTGGAGGAAGAGATGCGACAACGCTACCCTCAGCTCTTCGAGAACCGAGGTATGTTTAATTTCGAGGACGAAAATTATTTAAGGGGGGAAGGATGTAATGTCTGGGCCCACAACCTACTAGGCCCAATAAGAAATAGGCCCAGTTAAGGGTTGGGCCCAAATTTCACTGTAGCCAGCATAATTATTATCAGAAATAAAAAAAAAAAAACGAAGGGATAAGACCGACAGGGAGAGGTTACCGCACCCCCTGCTGGCAGCCAATGCCGGCGCGCCGGAGACAAGGGGGGGCGGCGGCCAGTCCCGAAGTATGGAGGAAAGGAGAGGATGGGACCTCTCAGAGAGGGGTTTCATCCTCTAAACAAATATTTAAGCCTCTGCCGGCAACCCCAAATCACAGACCCCCCTAAACACCGAACGAGAGAAAGAGAGAGGGAGCCGAAGCCCTGGAGCCTAAGGCCAAGGAGCCCTGAAGCTCTGAAGAAGGGGGGACTACCAGGGAGGAAGCACTGCCCGACTACACCCGACTAAAACCAGGTATGGACTCCCTGTTAATAAAATTATAAAGCATGGAGAAACCCCTCTGTGGGGTGCTCTTCCCCTCTGTGTCAACAGTGACATAGAGGGGAGGAGGTCGGCACAAGAGAGGGAGAAAAACCCACAATCCCTGGGTCGGGCCGGACTCACAGGCCGCGACCATCCGGACCGAACCCAACCGGGTTCGGCCTGTTGACGAACCGGACACCGCGGCCTCGGCCGCGGGTACCTTGGGGTTCGGGGGGGGGCAACCCAGGCCGCCATATCTGGCCGGGACGACAACAGAGGCGGCCACAGGGCCGCCAGCCCCGGCCGGACCACCACCTCTTCTCCGGCAAGGGGTGGTGGTGCCGGAAGGAAGGACCGAAGAAAAGAAAAAGAAGAAAGAAAGAAAGAAAGAAAAAAAAAAAAAAAAGAACTCACCGGACCTTGAGGCTTCATCCCCTCCGGCCATGCCTTGCCGTGGACGGAGCGGGTGGAGGCTCTCGTTTATAGCCGGATCCCGACCCATCTCCGAGCCCTTCCCCTCTCCGGCATTACTTCGGAGGGAGGAAGGGCTGGCCTTCCCTTCCGCCGGCGCTCCGGGGGGGAAACTCCACCTCGGTTGGTAGATCGGGGGGAGCCTCGTCTCCCCGGCCGCCTGCAAGGGAAGAAAAAGGAAGAAGAGGAGGGTTTCGGTGGGCCGGAAGTCAGGGTTTCGGTGAAAATAAAAAAAAAAAAAAGAAGAAAGAGAGAGCAAGGGAGGAAAGGAGAGAGAGACAGAACTACCCGACACATGACCTAGAGTTGGCCGCAGTAGTGTTCGCCTTGAAACTTTGGAGACATTATTTGTATGGCGAACACTGTGATGTGTACACCGACCACAAGAGCCTGAAGTATATATTCACCCAGAAGGAATTGAATATGAGGCAAAGAAGGTGGTTGGAACTCTTGAAGGATTATAACCTGAGTATTAAATACCACCCAGGAAAGGCCAACGTGGTGGCGGATGCCCTAAGCAGAAAGTCAGTTATAAGCTCCGCCGCTTTACTCACCACTCAACCACAGATTCAGAAGGATCTCGATAAAATGCAGGTTGAGGTGGTTACCCAAACTACAAAAATTTTGCTGGCCGCCTTGAGTATACAACCAACCTTGATCGATAGAATAAAGGTTGCCCAGCAGTCTGATGAGCACATTTGCTAGCTCAAGGATGAAGTGGAGAAAGGGTTGCGACCCGAACTCCAAATGCACCCAGATGGCACTCTAAGGTTTGGCCACCGACTGTGTGTACCGGCAAATGTTGACCTAAAAGGGGAAATCATGGAAGAAGCCCACCAATCCCGTTTCTCTATTCATCCAGGCAGTACTAAAATGTACCGGGACCTTCGGGAACATTACTGGTGGAAGGGGATGAAGAGAGAAATAGCTGAGTTTGTGGCCCGATGCTTGACCTGTCAGCTAGTAAAAGCAGAGCACCAGAGGCCAGCAAGGTTGCTGGAACCAATAGAAATTCCTGAATGGAAGTGGGAGCACATCACGATGGATTTTGTTACAGGACTCCCCAAAACGGTGAGAAAGAATGATGCAGTGTGGGTGATTGTTGATCGCCTTACAAAATCAGCTCATTTTCTGCTATTCAGAATTGGTACTCCTTTAGACAAGCTGGCCCAATTATACATCGATGAGATTGTACGCCTGCACGGAGTACCAGTGAGTATCATTTCTGATCGTGACCCCCGATTCGTGTCCAGATTCTGGGAAAGCTTTCAGAAGGCCATGGGTACCGGACTGAGGCTCAGTACAGCATACCACCCCCAGACTGACGGCCAGTCAGAGCGGACAATCCAAACTCTGGAAGACATGCTGAGGGCTTGCACTGTGGACCTAGGTGGAAACTGGGATAGTCACATACCACTGGTGGAATTTGCTTATAACAATAGCTACCATTCCAGTATCCAGATGGCCCCATACGAAGCTCTCTATGGGAGAAGATGCCGATCCCCCTTACACTGGGATGATGTCGGGGAGCGGAAAATGCTAGGCCCCGAACTGGCCCAGCACACCAGAGACAAGGTACTACTAATTAAGCAAAGGCTTCAGGCTGCCCAGGATAAACAAAAAAGATGGGCTGACAGAGGAAGAAGGGCCTTGGAATTTTTGGAGGGGAACTTTGTCTTCCTAAAAATTTCACCATCAAAGGGTATTACCCGATTCGGAAGACACGGCAAATTAAGTCCTCGCTACATTGGCCCATTTGAGGTTCTTGCTAGAATAGGCAAAGTTGCCTACAAATTGGCCCTACCTTCAGAGCTATCAGGCGTACACAATGTCTTTCACGTCTCTTTGTTACGGAGGTACGTTCCGGATCCCAGCCATGTGGTACCACATGAGCCTCTGCAATTAAATAAAGATTTAACCTATGAGGAGGCTCCCCTGCGCATCATAGACAGAAAAGAGCAAATTCTCCGAAGGCGCACCATTCCCTACGTTAAAGTCCAATGGACCAACCACACTGAAAGGGAAGCTACCTGGGAATTGGAGGAAGAGATGCGACAACGCTACCCTCAGCTCTTCGAGAACCGAGGTATGTTTAATTTCGAGGACGAAAATTATTTAAGGGGGGAAGGATGTAATGTCCGGGCCCACAACCTACTAGGCCCAATAAGAAATAGGCCCAGTTAAGGGTTGGGCCCAAATTTCACTGTAGCCAGCATAATTATTATCAGGAATAAAAAAAAAAAACGAAGGGATAAGACCGACAGGGAGAGGTTACCGCACCCCCTGCTGGCAGCCAATGCCGGCGCGCCGGAGACAAGGGGGGGCGGCGGCCAGTCCCGAAGTATGGAGGAAAGGAGAGGATGGGACCTCTCAGAGGGGGGTTTCATCCTCTAAACAAATATTTAAGCCTCTGCCGGCAACCCCAAATCACAGACCCCCCTAAACACCGAACGAGAGAAAGAGAGAGGGAGCCGAAGCCCTGGAGCCTAAGGCCAAGGAGCCCTGAAGCTCTGAAGAAGGGGGGACTACCAGGGAGGAAGCACTGCCCGACTACACCCGACTAAAACCAGGTATGGACTCCCTGTTAATAAAATTATAAAGCATGGAGAAACCCCTCTGTGGGGTGCTCTTCCCCTCTGTGTCAACAGTGACATAGAGGGGAGGAGGCCGGCACAAGAGAGGGAGAAAAACCCACAATCCCTGGGTCGGGCCGGACTCACAGGCCGCGACCATCCGGACCGAACCCAACCGGGTTCGGCCTGTTGACGAACCGGACACCGCGGCCTCGGCCGCGGGTACCTTGGGGTTCGGGGGGGGCAACCCAGGCCGCCATATCTGGCCGGGACGACAACAGAGGCGGCCACAGGGCCGCCAGCCCCGGCCGGACCACCACCTCTTCTCCGGCAAGGGGTGGTGGTGCCGGAAGGAAGGACCGAAGAAAAGAAAAAGAAGAAAGAAAGAAAGAAAGAAAAAAAAAAAAAAAGAACTCACCGGACCTTGAGGCTTCATCCCCTCCGGCCATGCCTTGCCGTGGACGGAGCGGGTGGAGGCTCTCGTTTATAGCCGGATCCCGACCCATCTCCGAACCCTTCCCCTCTCCGGCATTACTTCGGAGGGAGGAAGGGCTGGCCTTCCCTTCCGCCGGCGCTCCGGGGGGGAAACTCCACCTCGGTTGGTAGATCGGGGGGAGCCTCGTCTCCCCGGCCGCCTGCAAGGGAAGAAAAAGGAAGAAGAGGAGGGTTTCGGTGGGCCGGAAGTCAGGGTTTCGGTGAAAATAAAAAAAAAAAAAAAGAAGAAAGAGAGAGCAAGGGAGGAAAGGAGAGAGAGAGGAGGCCGTAGATCCGGCCGGAGGAGAAGAAGAAAGCCGAGGGCTCGCCCGGAGGCTAGGGTCTCGGCGAAAACAAAGAAGAAAGAAAGAGAAAGAGAGAGAGAAGGAGAGGGAGTGACCGAGAGGGAGAAGGCCACAGATCTGGCCGGAGGAGAAGGAGGGGGCCGGAGGACCGGCCGGAGGCGTGGGTTTCGGTGGAGACGAAGGAGAAAAGAGAGGAGAGAGAGGAGAGCGGGAGATGAAGAGGCGGAAGCCTCTGGAAGGGGGGAAGAAAACCTGATAACGGGTTCGCGGGTCGGATCCGAATCCGAACCCGCAACCCGTTAAGCCCAAAGAAAAAGAAAAAGAAAAAGAAAAAGAAAAAGAAAAAGAAAAGGAAAAAAAAAAAGGGGGGGAAAGGGTTTAGCCAAATTTGACTAAACCCGAGCCCAATCAAATTTGGGCTAAGTCTGGACAAGCCAGACTATAAATTTAACCAAAATTAAACCCAAATTAAACTTGGGATTAAGCCTAATGACCAATTAGAAGGCCAATTAAACCATATGGACCCAATCAAGGCTCCAATATGAACACATTAGACTTGGGCTAAATTTCGGGTAGAATCCAAACAAGTAAAAGGAAATAATATGCTCATTATAATGTGATTTTAGGTGACTCAGGATCCGTCACCAGGACGTAAGAAACTTGGGAGAAAACGAATCACTGTAAGTAACCTGTCCTAATCCTGTTATGGATCATGTTATATTATTAATGTTTCCTAAGCATTTATTTTAAGTATATATGTTTCATACATGATATGTTACAATGCATAAGTAACTTTAATGATCCCAGAAGCTATGGCTATGTATGCAACATGATGATACTGATATTATAATCATGCATGTAAGTTTATAAAGTCTTAACTAGCCCAGAGGCACTATAATGGGCTCAAAGATGCTACTGAGAATGACTGAGCCGCCAGTGGCTGAATAGTAACTGAGCTGCCCCGCCAGTGGCTGAATAGTAACTGAGCCTGCCCCGCCAGTGGCTGAATTGGAATTGGGCCTGCCCCGCCAGTGGCTGAATAGTAACTGAGCTTGCCCTGCCAGTGGCTGAATAGTAACTGAGCTGGCCCCGCCAGTGGCCGAGTCTGACTTCGCAGTAGCATCCGAGAGTAAAAGGACCACGGCATGCCGGGGGGGCACGGTTTCATATGCATATAATATGAAAATTTTGTGATTTGCACTACTGCTTTGTTTAAATTGCATACTTATTATGCCAGGATGATTATTAGATAAACATGCATGTCAGCTTCTCAAAACCCTGATTTACATGTTTAGTCTACTGGTTGATCCGGTAGGATTATGCAGGATTACTTACTGAGCCGTGTAGCTCACATCTGTTTATGTTTCGTTTTCTTTCAGATCCTCACCAGTGATCGCCATCAGATATGTTTTTATTTTGTTACAGAGCTTCGTATTTATGGAGAAGCTTATATACTTCTGTACATTTGAATAGCATAGAAGTTCTGTATTTTTGGTTTCAAACTTGAAGGTTGTACTGCAAACTTTTAATATATATATAAGGATGAATCCTTTTTGGCTACCTGTTACCCCTGTATGAGGCTGCGTGCTACTGTGGGCGATAGTCGGCAATAGCACGGCCGTGTCACGGATCCGGATCCGGGGCGTGACAATAATGTTGATCTTCCTGGCTTTCACACGGTTCCACACGGCTTCTATTTTATTTTGTGTTATTGATCTTTATCATTGTAACCTTATCACCTTATACTTGTAACAGAATTCCCTATATATAAAGTAATACATACATTGCTTTCAGTGTGCAACCAAAACAGTTTTTTTCCCATCTTTCAGTGCTTTCATGGCTACTCTTTGGACTAATCGCAGGCTACAAGTTCCATCAAAATCGCAGGCTACAAACACGCTGTTATGATTCGACCCATGTAAGTCTTTCATTTCGGGATTAATTGACCTTGCAATAAGCACAACTATCTCCCACTATCGAAGCAAAACATGGTTGTCGGCCGTTTCAACAATAAGAAATCAAAATATGCAATGTGTTTACCTTGAAATATCAAAGGGCTGCAATATTGATTCCTTTTTCGCATGCCCTCACAAATACCACAACTAATATTGCTTTCTAAACAAAAGTTAATTTAATAGATAAAAAAAAAAATACAAACTACTGAGTAAATTGGAAGAAATAGTTTTATTCCGCCTTTTATTCTAGGTGGGATGATCTAATACCAATACGGAAAATCCCAATTTTGGCCAAATCAATGGCTTATAGTAATTCTTGGGTTTTTCGTGTTGTTATGAAGTATATGTACAAGCAATTTTTCCCACGATGAAGCATGAGAAGAATCATGCCTTGTACTTTAAAAAATCATTTATGCTGTTTCTGTTGTTGATTATAATGATTTTACTTAAGTTGCCTGGTCTTTATCGCCAAATGAATAAAATGCGCCTTGTTGAGACTACAATTAGTCTACATTTGCTTCTCTAAGGTTATTTTAATTTTTGAGAATATCTCTAAGGTTATATCTTTTTTATATTGCATTATCTGCTACATACTATCATATATGCCTTGAGTTGGTTTTAAGAAGTACATATGTATTTCTGAGTGAATGAAAACTACAAATAAATTACCAAAGAAAACTTCCTATATTCTGTAAAGGTCACCAAATCTCAATAATTATAATTCATCCACTATTCAGTTTTATTTGTTTCTTTGAATCTATCCATATAGTCATCGAAGTATTCTAACCTTTTTAAACTATCCATATCAGTCTGATCTTTTAGTAGTTGAGTTTTATGCGGCTGTAGAAATAAGGCCTTGTTTGGGAGAGCTGTTAGTAGTAAAACTTTTGGAAGTAGAGTTGTTGGAAGTAGAGCTATTTGAAGCAGAGCGTTTATAAACAACTGTTTGTTGTTTGGTAACTACATTTATAAAGTGCTGTGGCATTTTAACATGTGTTTGGTAAACAAATTGTAAAAGTACTTTTGTGTGACAAAATGACCCCAAAAGACATTACCAGTATTATATAACAGAGCATAATAAAGTATAATATGTATTAATACATAAATATATGATATAGTATAATATTAATGTAATGTAATGTAATATTATTATAATATAGTACTATAACATTATGTATTATAGAATAATAATTTAATATAATATTAAATTATTTAACATAACATAGCAATGTATTATGATATAATGTAATATAATATTATATTTATAGTATAATATAATAATAAATATATAAAATATTATAATTATTAGTGTAAATTAATTTTTCATCTTTCTAATGACCAATTATCTCTCTAACAAATTTTCTAGCTAGGTGATAAAATTGGTTAAATAATTACTAATATTTATTTTTATTTATTTATTTATTTAGATCAAATTATTTGCTACTCACTCATTATTTTTTTTATTTATTTATTTATTTTATTTATTTATTTATTATTTTATTTCATTGAAATATAGAGGGGTCGCCAGCCATGGCTGGTGGCCGACATGGTGGCTGCCACCGTGGGCAGCCATGAGCTTCGAAAACAAAAAAAAAAAAGAAAAAAAAAAGAAGAGATAGAAGGAATAGTGGCGGCGGCATTGAGAGGAAAAAGAAAATAGAGAGGGAGAGGGAGAGGATGGGTGAGAGAGGAAGAGGCGGCATGAGGATTTTGAGGGGGAAAATGATTTAAATGAGGGTATTTTTGTCCAAAAAATAGCTTCCCGATAAAGCTGAAAATAGTGTTTTCTAAAAGCTCCAAATTAGAGTTTCTCCGCAAAAGCTGCTTTCAGCTTTCCGCAAAAGCTGAAACAGCTTTCCAAGAATTTTACGAAACACCATTTTTTATCTAAAACTACATTTAGTGCTTTCTGGCCCTCCAAAAATTCCCCCAAACAGGGCCTAAGTAGGATAACAAAAGTTGAATGTTAGCCACAAAAATAATGGTGAAGTTCGGAAAAGAAAGCTTTTATTCTTCCTCTTATACTAATTTTGCTGCTACTATTCTCACATCTGGGGAGCCGGCCTGTTCTACCTCCACGGGCTATTAACAACTTACAAACATACTCTTTTTGTTCTTGAAGGCAAAATTAACCACCATTGCAAAATGTTTTACAAAGCTGCTAGTGCGCCATGTAACCTAATAGCTCATTGTCTTACATCAAAAACCTAATATGATCGTTGTCTATCCATCATCTTGCCATGCTTGGTTGACTCTGAGATTCTAATGAAAGTTTCAATAAAGTGTTTGGTAGGTTGAACTCAAACTCTGAACATATTATGTCCATGGATAGTGCTTGTTAATTGGAATTTTAAAATAGCTATCTTCTAATTTTTAGTCATTTGATAAGGCTTTTCATGCCCTTTCCCAACAAAGATCTCCCATGGAGACAGGTGGAAAACTCCAAAAGCCCTTGCTGTTCCCCACTTCAGAATGACCTTACAACCCTTCCAACCCCTTCAAATGGCCACCAAGTTGATGCCTTTGTGATTTGGTCAGCACTTCCATCTCGTCCAGTGCATTGAGGAGAGCTATCTAATCGCCATCCAATTGATGGGAGAACTGTGTTTGCACAGAGGAAGCATCCAGTGATAAAGATGGATGAAGAAAATTATACATTACATCGTCATCATCGCATTGGAAATACGCTTGTGGAAATCAATTAGGTGATTCATTATTTTCAGAAGCCTCATATAATAGCAAATGAAAAGATTTTTTGTTAGATGTCAGTAGTTGTTTATTTTCCAAAATTTTTGTTTTTTTCTGAAAAAAGTGCATTGATTTTTAATTTTCAACTTTATGGACTATTGTCCCTTTATCCTCTTACAAATACTCATGTTAACGAGCACATTCATAGTAGTAATTAACGAATGCACAGGTTAATACAAGTATATGTAAAAACATTCTTCTAATATATTTTTTTTTTTTGGTGAATAGTTATAATTATGATTTTATGAAATCTTAAAACTACAACATCTGAAAAAATTGTGACATGTTTCGACAAAAGAAATGAAAACAAAATAAATTGCATGAACATTTTCCATCTGATAAAGAAATAAACCATATTATCTACCCAAAAGAAAAAAAAACATACTTCATAACATTTCTTTTGATATTTTCATAAAAAAAAAAACATTTCTTTTTATGTCTTCATCTCCCGTCCATAATTCAAAGCTAAAGTTCATAACCGTCCTGAAAAGGAAAACATAATCGACACGGGTGCACTCCTAACTTGCCATGTAATGGATACTACCAAGGGAGCCGTGTTGCTCGATGGTTTGTTAATAAATATGTAGAAAATAAAAAATAATAATATCGATGAAATAGATACGTAGATGATTGGATTTTGTTTCTCTTAATTATCAGAGCTTATCATTAATCTATTTGTCAGTTCGGAAACTCCTCCGGTCAAGCTAAATAAAAAAAAATTAACATTTAAACTTGTAGAAAGTAGATTATGATGATAGGAAGTTCTTAAAAGTTATATTATCTTATGATGTAGAAAATGAAGGGTAAAGGCACCACATCAATACTAACTTATTTTTTTTATTTTTTTCTCTCTATATCACTAATGCCTCATGCTCATCGGCCCACCAAGATCGACGGCCATGCACCACTAGATCATATAGCAGAACGCGGGTAAATGTCCACCGTTCCTATTGTTGAGGACGATCGAAGCCAGCTGACCTTGCAGCCATTCGATCATCTACGTGTACACACATACGCCACAGATGGCTTCACGACGGAACATCTAACACTCTGAAAAGCAAGCGTGCAACATAACCAGAATAGAGGACACATGTTACACTCTGCACGCCCCTTTAATCTTGCGACACTTGAATGTATATTTGGCCAGGGATATCTGGGGTACCCGTTCTGCTGTCACAGCGTCCAGATTCGCCCTATTCTCCTAGGTGCCCCCACCTGTTAGTCATTTCAAAGTTAATTTCGATGGCGGTAGGTCGGCGGATAGAGTTCACGGAGGAGCAGGCTTGGTGATCAGAGATCATCAGGGCAGGCTGATTGCGGCAGGAGACCGATGCACCCCTGGTTCGACTGCTATTGAGACAGAGTTTCGGGCAGCCTGGGAGGGCGTCTCTTATGCGAGAAGGGTACTTGGTGCAGATGGGGTTTACCTAAAGGGTGACTCCTCTACGGTGATTGACTGGATACGAGGAGTGGATAGATTTGGAGATGGCCATCCACTGATTCGAGAGACCCGCAGATTGGTTAAGGAGATAGATTCCTTTCATGCCGCACATGTGTATCGGAAGGCAAATAAAGCAGTTGATTGGGTTGCCTCCTTTATTGCTCGGTATTTTGGATAGTTTATTTGGACTAGGGATATTGATATTCCTAATTCTCTATTTTATTTTCTTTCTGCTGATGTAGCTGGCTGTACTCATTTAAGAGCAATATGAAACGTCGTTTTACCACCAAAAAAAAAAAGTATATTTGGAACAAGATATCCCAAGATGATACGTGACGGTCATTATACTTACTTACAGTGCTTATCTGCAATCATTGTGTCACGCCCCGAGCCCGAAGCGCGGCAGATGCCGCACGCCCGCACGGCGGGCCGCACAGGCGTGCAAGGCATCGGAACATATCGGAGCAAATACAGATGTTCAAAACTTATTTAAGGGTTAATCACATATGCTTTAAATTAACCTAAATAATTAAAGTCATTCAAAAGCAGTCTTACAAAATTTCAAAATAACATTTGCTAACATAATTCAAATGTCCAAACTAATCTAACTGAAATGCCAATAATCATCGAAACATCTAACGCACTCCCCAATCCCAGTACTACTCTCGCCCAAGCACGCTTAACTGCGGAGTTCTGATGGGATTCGGTACATTAATGCTGCCAATTTTCCAAATCCATGAAACCTGTGTTTTGCGGTGCATATAATCTTACTCTCATTTTCCATCTTCATAAAAGAACTGGTAGAAAGGTATTAACATTTTCCATAAAATTTAAAGATAGGAATTTACATAAGAAATTGTTTCATTGCCATAAACACAAGAACAACTTGATCTAATACACAAATATTAATGCTAATTGATAACGTGTCCATGTGATACAATCAGCCACAGCACAATAATTTACATTCTGCAATAAAAAATTATACAGCTATTTGCACTTCTGAAGTGCAATTTTACATTAATACATAGGACAGTAAATATAAATGGCAGAAAAAAGTACTAATTGTCCACCAGAAACTTGGCATATACGGATGGCCAAATGCCATCTTCCAAGGAAGCCAGAATAATCAAAAGGAGATAAATAGGAAGGGACTGCAATAGGAAGAAACTGCCACACTTTCCACAGCTATCAGATTAAGTCACTTTGCCAGAACATCCATACCAAGGGCTGAATTCAAAGTTAGCAGAAACCAGAAGTCAAGGGATACTGAAGATGATAAAGAATCCATATTTTAAGCCTTTAGCTAAGGATACTGCAGTTTTTCTGAGACATTACAGTTTGCAGATTTTTCCCACCATTCTGTACATGATCTAGGAGAGAGGATGGAAGCACACTGGATTATATTAACCCAAAATGATCTGACCATGCTCCTCTTGGCAATCAATGGCCTGATTTTAAAGTGAGAAGACCCTGGCATTGCAAAGTTCCAACATTCATGACCCGATGCATACTGCCAAAGGAACCACAATAATCAATGCAATGATATATCATATAAGAGGACTAGGGATTCCTTACACATGTTTTAAGGTTCCAATAACATATCCCGTTGATAGCTGAAAATTTAAAGCAACAACAAAGGACAGGAACAGATTGCTAATGAGGAGGTCGTATCAACAAAATAACAGTCTTCTGGTCACATAATCACATCTGTATTCAATCAGATCAGTACACATCGAACAGAACTCTTAAATAGAAAGTAAATCTGTACCATGGTATGTACTTCAAGCCAAGACAAGGCAATCTCTCACAATTTTAAACAGAGAGATTCATGACTTCTTTTTTTGGGAACTTCCTGTCAACTAGCCAGCTTGAAAGCATCAATAAAAAGGCCATAAGTGAATCCCATCTTAAAGTTGTTGAGGAGGGCAAGAGGAAAGGTTATCTTAGGCCGACTATAATAAAATTTAGTGGCATACTCTGTAAGAAGAACACACAACACTGCAGCAATCACATCATTCACACCCAAAGCACCGAAGGACAGAGAAATGGTCTGTGCAACATAGAAGCCTCCTAGTAATGAGATACCACCAAAAAGCGCTCGCCGAGAACGGCTTCTGAAATAGTTCCTTGAGACCTCTGGGATGATACGAATGATGTCAACCAACCTCTGTGGCCCCTCAGTTTCTTGTACTGCACGGATTCTGAGGTTCCTAGATGAGTATTTACGAGGAGGCATTCTGGATCTCTGAAAAAACATTTTTGTTTCTGAACCAAGGCTAAGGCTGAGAAGGGCAGCAGGGACAGATAATGAACCACATGCCATTGGAGACACTATAATCAAAAGAAAAGTCAGAATACAAAGACATAATGCTCTAAATAAATAAATAAAAACATGCAGCATGCACACTTGATATTCAGATTAAGACCTTCGAAAAAGTTGCTAGTGGCAGCAATATATGAAGAAATAGAGGAAAAAACTTTTGGAGGTTTAAAAAAGTCGCAAAATGTCCTTTGAGCCACCAAACAACTTCATCCAGACCACAAGCACAACCCAGATGAGTTAGCTCTAGATTTTATAGAAATAACAGTTACTTGGGCAAATTTCTTCTCCGGGACATGAGCAGATACTTCCTGATGTTTCACTATTTGGGTTCCCAGGTGTGAAAAGACACACTTGGAAGTCTAAACATTCTCAAAATCAGAAAAATATAAAAGAACCAGAAATATGTCAAGTTACAGAGATTTGACAAAGATGATGATCAAGATCATAATACATAGCTATGATGATAAATCTTGACAAATCATTTGTTTGTCATTACTTCTTATATATCATCAATGATACTGCATGCTCAGACCTACAATGTCCAGGGATCCCAACAAAAAACAAAACCCAATTCCCATGTACTTTACTTCTGGTTAGCATGGAGACTAAAAAAAGGTGGTCTAATGCACGAGGCTCCTGACATTGTGGGGTATGCAAAGGGTTAGATATATGTAGCCTTACTAGAGTTGGGCACTGGGCCGGGCCCTGAACCGGGCCTGGGCCGTGCCAGGCACGGCCCGTCTCCATTAAAATACCCAAAATACCCCTCAATTTAGCCCAAAATACCCCTCAATTTAGCCGTTTTTGGACTGTTGGGAGGGGCATTTTTGGAAAAATCCCAAAATAGCCGTTGGAAACGGCTATTTTCTCCCCCCCCTCCAGACGGGCCGTGCCAGGCACGGCCCGTTTGCGCCCGAGACGAGCCGTGCCAGGCACGACCCGTCTCGTGCCGTGCCGGGCCCGCCCCGCCAATCGACGGGCCTGGGGCCGGGCCGGGCTTTGGTTTTCTGCTGAGCGGGCCGGGCCAGGCACGGCCCGTTTAGACCCCTGGCCCGGTGGGCCTGGGCGGGCCGGCCCGGCACGGCCCGATGCCCAAGTCTAAGCCTTACCCCCACCCAGGAGAGGCTATTTCCATATTTCGAACCCATGACCTCAAGATTATAGTGGAGCAACCTTACCATTGTGCCAAAGCTCAACGTGAACCCATCTTCCACCATTATGAAGAGCCAATACGGAGACTAAAATCTATCAATTTAAGATAATGACTCAAATAGCAACTACCCTATGGACACTACAATTTTGCACAGATTATTCAAAAAGTAGTTTAATCCTGGTGAAAATATGTGGTTATTTAGACTTAAGAAATCATTTGGAAAGGATACATATAGCTTTAAGTCTACACAAAATAGTTCTAAAGATATCAGCTTAGAACTTATAAGCCAGATGCAATACATGTAAGACCACTTAACTTTGTATGACTATTGAACTGTAGCTCCAACAAGCTACAAAAATTAGGGGGAAAATGTAACAACAATCTTCTCGGTTCCATCTTCACAATAAAAATGAATCTCTTCTTGCAAAATAATTTTTAAACAAGCATATTTATACCAGCAAAGAAAATTATTGGAAAAAAATATAGCGATGCCCCTTCAACTTTGGGCGAGAAACACATTGTCCTCAAAAGTTTAAAAATTTTCAATTAACCATCAAAACTTATTTTTCTGTGTCAATGTGGCATGGCCATCTATCTATCCCCTGACATTATTAATTGAGTAAAATGACTAAAATACCCTTAATATTGATTGTAAAAATTATAGTAAAAAAGTAAACTCGGAACCCCTTCCTCACAACTCAACCATTGTCTCTGAAACCATCATTGAGTTCCAGCCCCAGAAGCTCGATGTGGGATCCTCTAATGCTAAGCCCATGTCCTCCATGGTCTCGAGCATTGATGCGATACATCTCCATGACCTCCCTCACAACTCCTCCAACTTGTCTAATTTCAACTCCAACATCTCCGTTAGATACTTGAGCCGAGGCCCTGTCACCAACCTGCAAATCAAATAGTAAAAGCTTTTTTAGCTGTAATTTTTGTTGAGAAGAATCTTGGATTTTTAGATTTTTTTCCCTGTTCCTTTCATTAAAGACATAAAGATACCTTTGTTTAAGAATGATCCACTAGCACAGGAGGTTAATTCACCTTCCCTGGATGATCAATTGTTCCTCTGGAGTTCATTGATCCACCATCACCACTACAATCACCATGAGAAACTAATTTATTCACCATCGATCATCCAATTGTGTGAGCCTTGACTCCTTAAAGAAACCCTAGCACTCTCTCGCATTATTGGATCATCCTTGTCAAAGAAACTGTTGCTTTCTCTCGAATTACTCAAACTCGGTGCTGAGCCCCCTCTTCCAGAGCATGGCGCTAGATAACGCTACCACCATATTGTTCAACCTCTTGCTAAAGGATTCGAACCGAGCATTGATCAAGGCGAAGCGAGACATGACAGCAATGCTTTGCGTCCTACCGCGGCACTGGTCGGACTTCCAGGTTTTGATCGAGTCCGCAGGAGCAGTGCAGGATAACACAGCCATTGCCCTTTTTAACCTCTCCCTGATGGCTTGAACCGGACTTCAATTGGGCTGAAGCGATACGTGGCGGCACTGCCTCCTGGCATGACACCGGTGAGACTTTCAACTTTGATCGGATCCACAAGGGTGATTCCGATGTTGGTGTCCCTCCTTTGGATCGCCAACTCGATGGTGCAAGAGAATGTTATGCGCTACAGATGGACTGGGGGAATGAAGGGGGAGGCTATCATTCAGGGCTTTTGTTTTCTTTTTTTCATTTTTTTTAATTTTGACATAACTTTAGCCACACAAAAAAAAACTTTCTCCCATGAGCTTGAACACCAAAAGATCACAGTGTGGAGAGCTTGAGGAGGACAGTAGCCACGAGGTGCTTTCTTCAAGGTAATGGGAGAAGAGAATTAAGTACTTGCCACATGACTCACCTCCCAGGGCATTTCAAGAATAGCAACATTATTATCACGTGATAATCACATCGTAATGCTTACTAACAGAGATGGATGGCCAGGCCAATTGATACAAAAAAATAATTTTGACGGTAAAATGAAAATTTTAAAACTTTTGGGATAAATGTGTTTCTCGCCCAACGTTGGAGTGTCGTTGTATTTTACAAAAAATTATTGTGTAATCCCTACTGAAAACCATAGTTCTTATGGTTCGACTAGAAGGTTTTTGCAACTAAACATATTGAACACTTTAATTGATTTCTTGACCCCATAAGAAAACAGAGCTCTTTCATCCTGATGATATATCTTATCAGGTAGGATTGCTAGTCAACTAACTTAAGCTCCCACGATAGGGCAGTCAAACATGCAAGCCATTCATGAGCCAGCTCATGTTCACCTCAAAATTTGGGATGAGTTTCAGCCTGTTGAATGAGAAAATGAGCTGACCTACAGCTAGGGCTTAGCTCTCTTGAGCTTGGATAAATTAGCTCGAATTATGAATATACAGTATAGATGAAAAACTATTTCAAATTTATTTATTGTAAATCAACATAATTTATAAAACAGAATGTATATTTATTACAACACAAATACATAATGCAGATAATTAGCTTAAAAAATGTAAATGGAAGTCGTAAGAGATGTCGAGCACTCACCATATCTCTCAAACAAGCTGTTCATAAATAGATTGAGTCGAGCTCATGGTTAAATGGGCTTGCTCATCTACACCCCTGCCCACTGCTGGATAGCCAAAGCAAGCTTGCTCGTTTTCAGGTTTTCAGTCATCGTTTATAGTGTAAATAACAAGATTGCAGCCAAATAGCAGTCAAGAAGATGGAAAAGTGTCCTCATGTTCTGATTTATGAAATTTGACGACTTAACGCCCAAAAAAAAACACTCAACATACCTAAAATGTTCTATTTTCTTTCTTCCATAATAAATTCTCTTTAAAAATGAAACCAAAGAAAGAGATGCTAATTCCCTTTCAATATCAAGATAAAGCTGAAGTTTTTACCATTGAAGGAACAATCTAAAAGCAACACGAACACACAATCTGAGAAGCCATCTCTTAAAAAAAAAAAAAAAAAAATTTGTAAACCGTGCTTGAAATCACATGCGCGCGCGCGCGCGAGAGAGAGAGATGGAAAAGGTACCTCGGCCTCAGAAGGAATCCCCCAAAGAATTAGTGCAGCGGGGAAGGAGAGGCAAAGAGGGCTCTAAAAACCCAAGCCCTAGGCCGGGGAATTTAACTTCGCTGGGCCTGGAAAATGGAGGATGGCCCAAAAACGGGCAGCTGTGCTACCCCGTACACCAGTTCATGGTAACCCACGAACCAGCAGTTTGCATCAACATCTGGCCCGTGTGCAATTTTTTTTTTAAGCTTTTTGCATACGAACCTCCATATTTTTATAATTATTTTTTTCAAACTTCATATTTACGTATTAATCTCTGTATCCAAACCCAGCCCCAATATGCCAATAATGAGTTGGGTATGAGTTCAAAGTTAGAGTCATCGAAATTCGACTAATTACCAAATCTATTTCTATATAAATATATATATATATATAATATTTGTTTTATTGATATATCTCCAATTTTGTCTTAACTTTTTTAGTATATCAATATTTTCTAGGTTTATATAGGTGGCAGAAAAAAATATATATTTTAGCTTTTGTTCCTATTATCAAAAATCTTAGCTGATTTCAATCCAGCAATACATAGACACCCACTTGCACCACCTGAGATCACAACTATAAGCACTCACGTCAAGGATCATCCTACCTAATTTTTAACGATAATCAACTTGGTTCCAAGTTAATCTATAGAAGAATTGTAGACTCAATTTGATCTTGTTATCTGAATTTGAACATTTTGGGTTGGATCTGGGTCATACTTGACCTTGAATTGACTTGAATGACCTACTGAGTCTATTTTTTTTTTTTCCATGGATCTGGCTCAACCTGACTGACCTAATCAGCTAATGGGTTGGAACAGGTCCAAAATCATGACCCAATAAAAAATTAAGTTAGGTTGGAATCAAGCATACCCTACTTCGACCTAATCCATCTACAACCCTAGCTCCAACATAATTTATTATAAATAAGTCTTAGTAATCCATAAATTTGATTTTGTTAATAATATGGTTAAATGTGAGTTTATGGTGTGAAAAAGAGTGTTGGGTATTTTGGGAGATTTCAACAAGTATAATCAAAATTTGGTCCTATTTAATTTTAGGAGTTATGTTATGAGCATAATTCTCTGCGGCACTATAGAATGATGTGCAACCTCGATGATCGTTATCAAAAGATGGATGGCCATTAAATAATGTGTACTATATGTAATATGGCACACACTCTAGATTGTATTATTTGATGGCAGTCCATCATTGCTATCGAAGGTTACACAACACTTTAGGATCCTACTTGATGAACAAAATTGAAACTGATGTTGCTTACCATATAGGTGACCTTTAGCGACCCAAATGGAATCATCGAGTTGATTTTAGATCACCACTGATCCTTGTCCCTAGGTAATCTGATCACGAATGATTTAAAATCATCGCATTTGGTATGCTATGTTCCAATAATTAAAGTTTATAAGGTATCCACGAGTAAGTTATTTAGTATTCCATAGAAATCCATAATCACCCATCATATAATACCAAAATTACCCTTAATATATCTCATAAAAATATATATATATTTTTAATCATATAATATATTTTGTAAAAACATATCTATTAGTCCTATAAATTATTAATCCTATAAAAATATATTAGTTGTCATTATAGAATTAGTATTTTTATTTATACTTATAATATATTATTTTTAATATTAATAATATTTTTGATTAAAACTAAGATAAATAGAAGTAATATATTAAATATTTTTATTAGGTAAATATAAAGTACAATAATATATTTTTACTATAATTTAAATTTGCCATTGAATAATAATATGATTAATATTATATTATAATATAATATATATAATGTCAATATAATATAATATTATATATATAGATATATTAATATAATATATTAATAATATATTGGTATATTAACATTATGTTGAGAAACATTTTTATTCTTAACTTTTAGCCTAAACTTGCAGTCTCAAGTTTATAGGAATCTTACGTGTGTTTTTTTTTTTTTTTTTTTTTTTTTCTAAGGAAAAAGGGGTAGGGGGAGGAAGGGATAAGCCCACCCCCGCGTAGCAGCCCTCACTGGGCCCCCGCCCCGCCAGGAGAATGTTCGATGCGGGCAGAAATGGCCGTGTGTTGGGCACCCCGACCGGTTTTACTTGTACCCTCCCCACCCGTAGGCCCGGCTCAGCTACTCCTCTGAGCTCTGGCTCGAGTCCCACGTATGAGTACGTCACACCCGGCACCACTCCGGCTACTAGCGGTTCAAGAGCGATCCTACACCACAAGTCCAAGCAGTGGCCAAAGTAATGAGCTTCGGTCCACAATTTAATCGTCGCCGCAGCGATTCGAACTTAGGACCTTATGGTTAGAATTGCTGCCCAGTACCACTAGGCTACCACCTTGGTGGCCGAATCTTACGTTTTCGGCCGGATATCTATTTATTAGATTTGGTGGTAATTTAAGAAGTAATGATGATTTAACTGCGATCGTGCAATTAAATATAGTAATCTCGTCATTCTAATGAAATCAAGTAATCATCTTTTCTCTTGGGTTGATCGCCTCGCTGCCTATAGAGTTCTTGTATACTCTTACCATCTCCACTCCATCCTGCGGCCTAGGGTTTATGGGAAGCCCGGGTGAAACGTCGAAGGATGGCGCTCCCCTCCCCGCTCCTCTCCCTCCTCCCCCACAAACCCCTCTCCGAGATCAAATTTTTCGTCGAAAGTATCACATTTCCACCATCAAAACCCGAACTTCACGGCCGAAACCCTAGAATCATCAATCCTTCGGCCGCCGCAGCATGAGCAGACGCGCGGCGGCGATCGTTCTTTCCCAATCGCCGGCCACCTTCGCTTCCCTCCGAGCCAATCACTGCTTGCCGCCAATGCAATCGGGGATTTCCCGCCTCCATTCGTTCAAAAAACCGGGTATTTCTTTCTTCAGCAGCGGCAGTAGCTGTTCTTCCCCTGATGACGATTTGAATGGTTTGGTCGACCCCGAGTTCTCCCCCCCATGGAACGGAGCGTGCCGGGATCGAGAGGATTGCCGGGGGGCCTCGGTGTCGCCGAAAGACTTTGCCTTTTTACAAGAGGCAATCGCAGAACGTGATGCTCTCCCTGGAAAGACTCTCGATTCGGGTAAGTTCTCTGAGGAGGCCATTTTGATTGCCAAGGCAGTTAGAGCAAGTGGAGGAGTCTTCAATGACAAAACTGAGAAGTTTTTGAGGCAATTCAGAGGGAAGTTGGATGAATCGCTGGTGATCGAGGTGCTAAGACTTGTCAAAGTTCCTGAATTCGGTGTCAAGTTCTTCATCTGGGCTGGTCGGCAGATTGGATATAGCCACACAGGTCCGACATATGATGTACTAATAGAAATTTTAGGTTTTGATAAGAAGACTAGAGTCCCTCAACATTTCCTCAAGGAAATTGGAGGGGATGATAGAGAAGTGCTTGGTAGAATGCTTAACACATTGGTTCGGAAGTGTTGCCGCAACGGATTTTGGAATGAGGCACTGGAGGAGCTTGGGAGGCTCAAGGACTTTGGTTACAGACCATCAAAAGTGACTTATAATGCTTTGATTCAGGTTCTTCTGAGTGCTGACCGATTAGATTCAGCTTTTTTAGTTCATAGGGAGATGTCAGATTCGGGCTTTTCTGTGGACCGTTTCACTATGGGTTGCTTTGCGCATTCGTTATGCAAAGCCGGGAGGTGGGTGGAAGCTCTCAATATCATAGTCAAGGAAGATTTCACGCTCGACACTGTTTTATGCACTCAAATGATAAGTGGGTTGTTGGAAGCTTCTCTTTTCGAAGAAGCCATGTCTTTTCTTCATAGGATGCGCTCCAACTCTTGCATCCCAAATGTTGTGACGTATAGGACACTGCTTTCAGGCTTTCTGAGGAAGAAGCAACTTGGCTGGTGTAAGAGAATTATTAATATGATGATTACAGAGGGTTGCAATCCCAATCCATCATTGTTTAATTCGCTTGTTCATGCATATTGCAACTCAGGGGATTACACTTATGCGTATAAGCTGCTAAAAAAGATGAGTGCTTGTGGTTGCCGACCGGGTTATGTGACATATAATATCTTTATTGGAGGGATTTGTGGGAATGAGGAACTACCGAGTTCTGAGCTGATGGACTTGGCAGAAAAAGCTTATGAGGAAATGCTGGATGCTGGATTCGTACTTAACAAGATAAATGTCAGTAACTTTGCACGGTGCCTTTGTGGCATGGAAAAATTTGAAAAGGCTTTTAGGGTTATAAAGGAGGTGATGAAGAGGGGTTTTGTACCTGATACTAGCACATATTCAAAGGTGATTGGTCTTCTTTGTCAGGCTCATAAGGTGGAAAAGGCTTTTCTTTTGTTTCAGGAAATGAAGATGAATGGTATAGTTCCTGATGTTTATACATATACTATTTTGATTGACAGTTTCTGTAAGGTTGGTCTCATTCAACAGGCTCAGAGTTGGTTTAATGAAATGAAGAGAGATGGTTGCACTCCAAATGTGGTGACTTATACTGCCCTTATACATGCTTATCTGAAAGCTAAGCGACTCTCTGAGGCAAATGAGCTTTTCGAGAGTATGATTAGCATGGGATGTCATCCAAATGTTGTCACGTACACTGCTTTAATTGATGGATTTTGCAAGGCCGGCGAGATTGATAAGGCTTGTCATATTTATTCTAAAATGAGAGGTAATTATGAGGATCCAGATACCAAGACATCCTCTGAAGGTGATGGTGCTGATGTCGCAGAGCCAAATGTTATTACGTACGGTGCATTGGTCGATGGCTTGTGCAAGGCTCATAAAGTAGCTGAGGCTCATGATTTACTGGATGCAATGTCTTCTGCTGGTTGTGAGCCAAATCACGTTGTCTATGATGCTCTCATCGATGGCTTTTGCAAGGCTGGGAGACTTGATGTAGCACAAGAGATATTTGTAAGAATGTCTGAGCATGGTTTTACTCCCAACGTGTACACATACAGCTCCTTGATTGACAGGTTGTTTAAGGATAGAAGACTTGATCTTGCGTTGAAGGTTCTTTCAAAAATGCTAGAGAACTCTTGTGCTCCAAATGTCGTCACTTATACTGAGATGATTGATGGGCTCTGTAAAGCTGGTAAAACCGAAGAGGCTCATAAGCTTCTGACAATGATGGAAGAGAAAGGTTGTAGTCCGAATGTCATCACGTATACTGCCTTAATAGATGGATTTGGTAAAGCAGCTAAAGTTGAAATGTGCCTAAAACTTTTTAGTCAAATGAGCAAAAAGGGCTGTTCTCCAAATTTCATTACATATAGAGTATTGATAAACCATTGTTGTGCTGCTGGCCTTTTAGACAAGGCCCATGAACTTCTAGAGGAGATGAAACAGACCTACTGGCCAAGATATACAGCAGATTATTCCAATATGATTCAAGGATTCAGCAGGAAGTTTGTCATCTCACTTGGTCTTTTAGAAGAAGTGGCAGAATATAGTTCAGTGCCAATTGCTCCTGCTTACAGCATACTCATTGAGAGTTACTGTAGAGCTGGTAGGCTAGAGACAGCCCTTGAATTGCACAAGGAGATCATAGGCATGTCATCATGTTCATCTATTGGCAACCAGAATATGTATTATTCTTTAATTGAGGCCCTTTGTTTAGCATCTAAGGTTGAGAAAGCCTTTGAACTATATAGTGAGATGACAAGGAGAGGTCATGTTCCAGAACTAACTGTTCTGTTTTGCCTCATCAAAGGACTCCTCAGAGTGAATAAGTGGAATGAAGCTCTTCAACTTTGTTATTGCATATACCACCATGGTCAGTCTCGCTTTCGCCCCATATCTCTAAATTCTTTATGGATAATATTGCTCTCTCTCTCTGTCTCACCCCTCTCTCTCTAGAGTTTTGACAATGCTTATAACTCTGTGTCCTTGTTTAATTGTTATGACTCCAAGTGCTTACATCTCCCTTTGCAATTTGGTGTGTATTACTCCTTGTCGATCTCTTTGATAGATAGCAAAACATGTCTGCTTAGAGAATTTTACTTTAATAAACTAAAATTTCAGGACCTATGAATTTACTGCAAAGGTATTGTCTTTTAGTGAACACTTTTAGACTTATTTTTCTTAATGTTAACCTTTCAGGGTCATACCTGATGAAATAATAACACTTCTATATATCTACCAATTTGGATTCAACTTTTCTTTCAGGGACATACCTGAAGCCATATTATGTTGCATGAAAATCTGGACCATTGACATTCTAAAAAGCTAAAGTTGAACTGGCTATTGAAAGGAATCTCTCACATTACAAAGGTTTGAACTGGATATTGAAATCCATATGTTAATTAAAAAGCTAAAATTGTATGTTAATGGGAACTTTTTCCTGTAATTATAGGCACATGAGCTTGGTCTTAAATTTCTTGTGATCTGACATATATCATGATATAGGAGATAAGGTGTAGAACCTTGTGCTTTGTATCTAAGGAGACAATTGGAGAGCAATGTGAACTGAACAATGGTATATCGAGTACCTTTTTTTGGCATTAAACTTGTACATTGACTTCATCACTCAAGATACATGTCTAATGAGCATAATTCAAATTTTAATTATTTCATGCAGAGAGCTGTATGTTCCATAACTTGCTATAATGCTAGTAGAGAACTACTTGTTGATACGTATGTGTGGACTAACCAACTAGAAACAGAGTTATTGTTGTCATTATTATCTATGAATTTGTTGGATGCAATGCCATTGTGACATACAGTTTCATGTTGACACCTTAAAAGTCAGCATTTGTCATATAGATTATACTATGACTATCATATTTTGACACCATGGTGAAATGAAGATACTATGATTTGTATAATACTTGAAGAAATTTCTGCCATATATTGGAATTTGAAGATAATATTGAATATTGATTTTGCTAACAATGTGGATATGTCACAGCAAATTTGTTGCAATTCTGGTTACAGCCTTGAAAACTATTGTGATGTACCTATTTTGATGGCTACAAAACTAATAAAGATTATACTTTGAAAACATTTGGATTCATCCTAAACCGCATCAGTTTTGAACTAGAGCTTTTGTTCACAGACCACATGATCATGCTCAAGTTTTAAGGTGCCATTGATGAATGAAACATTTAACTGGACTTTGTGGAGCAATTTGTTATTTGTAACAAGTTTGCATTGTTTTATGCAAGGGCAATGGCTGATAAAATACATAATGCTGGTATTTTTGTTTAACAATTGCGTTTATAAGTTCTCTCTTCCCGTCTACAAGATCTATAGGGAGGGGGACATGATAAAATATAGCAACTTCATATCATCAGTGGAGCAGCGGGAATACTTGATGCTGCTTTCGTATATTAGGTGTCAGATTGGATGATAACAAGCCTTGTATAAAATTAGGAATTTGGCTTTGAAAGAAGTTATGTATTCATTTGGTGCTCGTTCTGTGATTTAGTCAAGTGCGTGAAGAACAAGAAGAAATCTGAGACTAGCAATCTCATTGATAGAATAAAAACTTACTGGAAATACGGTGGGTTGTACTTTCATATTCTCATATGAAGTGGCAGCTGATATAGCTGGAGTTATGCGTGGAAGGGTCTTTGTTGGCTTGGATTTATCTTCCTTAATGCAACAGAATGATATCATGGTACACACTCTCTTGGTCAACCACTAAGTAGCAAAAATTATGGAAACTTGCCCCTAGACTGCAATACCAATGACGGACCATGGGCTCAATACACTTGGGTATGGAGTCCAGACTGAAAATCTCTGACTGGCCATGTTGGAACAGATCAGGGGCTATAACCTGTAATTCCATTATTGTTTTTCACTGTCCGGGAGTATCCAGAGGAATCTCTGAAGTAATTGGCAGGAGCCAAGAAGTGATGTATGATTTATAATGGGTGGAAAACCTAGTGAGAGAACTTTGTAGAAGTGCAAAAAGAAAAGTTATACCTAGTTAGACTTATGATCTCATTTTTCGTTGTATGAGAAGATGGAACTAGGTACTTCAGCAACATGATGAATTGCTAAACTCTGCTGCTGCCATCAATTTTTTTTCTCTTGAAGTAATGACTTTTTTTCTGTTTCAGTCTATTGTAGTTATCCAAGTTGTAACCACAAATAACAAGTCATAACTGCGATATTCCATGATCAAATCCTGGAGTCCTCTTTTGCTAATTTTTCCTAACAAATATTTTTTCTATGTGAGTTTAATTAGAAAATTCCTACATCATTCTGAAAAGCTAAGTTGCCCACAATGTTTTAAAACTTAAGAGATTTTCCATAATATGCTCAAATGCCACAAGGTAGATGATCAGACCCCATGCACTAACTCATGGACAGAGACACAAACATGCTCTTTACATATTTTCACATGCACGTACTTTCTAAATAGTGAATGTAGTGAACTTCTACATTGTTTTTTTACTTTTCTAACTGCACTCTCTCAAGTTTGACATGATTTTATTAATTCAGTTCTTCAAAGGGATTTTTGCTTAAAGGTGTATGGTATTATATTAAAAGTGGTGGATAGTAGATTACTCATCTAATTGATGTCACTGCACATGCATGTCTGATATGCTCTTGTGCGCTTGTTAGCTTTGTATTACTCCTATAGAGTGTATTCTGCAACTGTTGATGTTCATTTATTAACTTTTACCTTTTGAAATAGGGTATACACTGGCAGAGTCGGGAGGGCTTTGACAGGAGCTAGTGATCAAGCACTTCAATCTTCTACTAGCATCAGTTCATTGAGAAGGTAGTGCTTGGACTGATAATTGAGAATACACCAGCTAAGAGCTTCTAGTGTTTATGACATACCAAAAGGGACCCATGGAGATGACTGCTACGTTTCTGTAAAATGGTACTCATTTTCTGCTTCTTACGTTTATCTCTCAAATTATCTTGGTTCTACTAATGCTTTAAAATATGCTCATGTTGCCAGACTCTGCTTGTGTTGTTTGAAGAAACACAGTTGTTGTACTCAATAAGCAGTGGTAACTGATTGAGCATGGTGAGCTCTATCTCTCTCTCCGTCCCTCCATTCCTCCCCTTCCTCTCTCTTTGTGCCAAATTAAATTAATAAATAACTTTTCTTTGTCTTTTGTCAGCTAATCTGGATATGATTCTTGGATAATCTCCGCCAGTAGTTTGTGAAGCGACCTTTAGTTGTCATGGGCTGTAATCTGGGCTTCTTTGGGTTATCTGAGATTCTGGTGCAGGCATGTCACAAAATGCATCGCTGGGGTAGTTTTTGCTGCAGCCCCTACCAAGATTCACACTCTCTAACAAATTATTCCCAACATTAGGGTTTTTTCACATATTTGTGATTCTTTTAGATCCAACAGGGAAGGAATATTGATGGAGCTAGCCAAGGTGTCCATCTCAGTAAATAATTAAGTCAAGCTTGAATTTTGTTGCAAGAAGTCTGAACTCTGGACCTCTCATGTCTTTTGCATCCTTTGTTCAATAATTATTAACAGGGAGGTGCATATCTATGTAGCCCAAGGAAAGAAGTCACAACACCATCTGAAAAATGTTCAGGTGCTTTTAGTGCAGTTATATGATTTTGACTTGGGTGTTGATGTGACTAAACCATATGATTCATATATATGTTTGGTTAGCATATCGGATACAGTTTAAAAATGCAGATCTAATGAAATCACATTCTCATTTTTATTGCAATTTTGTTTTATTTATATATTTGCTTATCTGCAGGCATCTAATTGGCAACCATTAATAATTGAATTTTTGAATTTAATCACTTACGCCTGATTCTTTCGTATTTCTTTTTAGGTTCCATATCTTTTGTTTCAGATCTCTATTTACCATCTTAACCAGATTAGTTATTGAGGTAACCAGATTAATAAATTATGTTCTGTCTCAAAGATCTGGAATGTAGGTTCAGGTTTGTTCTGAGTGGAGTATTTGCCTCACTACTTCAACAGGTGGCTCAAGGTTCCATCCAATTTTTCCAGGAGCACTATGTATCTAGTTTTTTTGGCAATAATGGTGGTAAACATGCACTCATGTGCCACCCTCTTCTATTCTTTGTCAAAGGGTCTCATATCTCGGCCAAGATATCAATTTATATTGTACAGGGATGTCATATAATTAATATGCTGAGCTTTAGGTGCAACATCTTGTAAAACAAATGATTTATCCTTATTTTTCTAGGATATTATGCTTGGTGCATCATCTCTCTGAGTCGATTTGGAAGAATTTATTCATGGATTATCTTGTGCAAGCAGTAAGGTTTATTGGCTGATATTTCCTAACAATGTTAAATTAATTTTTAATTTTTAATTTTTAAATACTCAAATCAATCCCTTTGAATATTATTTGAATGGTATTTAAATGGTAGTTATTTTGGGTTATCATTCGCTGAAGTATTGATATGTCAGTTCCTATTATCGGCCTGGATACCGGAATTTCTTGAATCTTCCTAATTTTTTGCCAACTTCCAATCTCAGTGTCAGCCACTCACTCAGATGAGTGAGATCTCAGGTTAAAATCTTTGTTCTTGGGTCCTGATCCAGGTTAAAATGACTGGATAACTATTAAGGTCAGGATTTGAGATTTTTTTTTTTTTAGAATCTAGAATTGTTAGAGCTGCATGATGGTCAAATAAATGCTTTTGGCACATCACTTGCATTTTTCCCATTGATCTAGTCCTTCAGTAACTAGCTTTTTGAGTTTCAGCAATAATTAATTGAATGTTTCTCCAAATTCATGCATCCGATGAGCTAAAATTTCCATGCTTCTTATTATACCAAAGAGTAAATTGTTGGTCTCTAGTTTCCATGGGAAAAATGAAGTCGCCAAAAGGAATTGGTTCCCCACATCACTTTTGCTTCCAATCCACAGGTCAGTCATTGTATGTTGTCCTAGACTGAAGTAAATTACAGGGAAATCAGGCCCTTCTTTAGGCACAGTTGTTGTGCATGATAAATGATGCAACCAACTGTAAATGGATTGACAAATTAAATCTTTGGTTTTAAAAATACCTGTCTGACACATGAAGTTTATAAAAGAGCAGATTTGTGATACATGATAGTATCAATTTCCAATTATTTTTTATGGTTTTCGATATGTTTCTTGAGCCATCTCCCATGTCCTCTCCATTTTGGTGGAATACAAATTAAAAGTTGGTTCCATGAGACAGTGCCTTGCATCTATGCTTTCAAGTGAGCTTTGATAAAGATGGAATCTTTTACCCAAAACAATGTTGGAATATATAAACTTTGATTTTTCTTGAATGTAAGTGTGGAAACTCTTTGAAGTGGTTATCAAAGATGTGCATATAACTCTAATATGTGTAGATAACATACTGAAGATATATGATAGCAACATAATTATGGTTAAGGTTATGATCTTAAAAGTAGCTCCATGAGAAGCAAATGCAATTTCTTTTTGGTGGAAAACTGGTTGGCAAGACACCTATTTAAGGCCTAGAAAAATACATCCCATGGATGGAATTAAATTGCATTAAGCAATTATGGAAGAACAAATAAGTATCAGTATCAATAGCATAACCAGCAATCTTGTTTGTTGCTTGATTGTCCTCTTCGAAAATGTGATTAACTTTAAACTCCTACAAACCCTTGGTAATAGTCCAAATATCTGCAAAAAATGTGACTAACTTTAAACTCCTATATAAATTACTTGTTTTTTTTTTTAACTAGTATTTTGCACTGCGATGCACATGCCTTTCTGCGAGCAGAGAGAGAGAGAGAGAGAGCTCCCTATGATCTACTAATAACATGGATCTCACAAGGTGTGGTTGTTCCGGGAAGGCTTAAATATATGAATTAAAGTGCTAATTTACTTCAATTTTGGAATTTTCTTTGTATATTATTATGGACTATGGATTATAGATTATATATAGATGCATAAAACTTAGTTGTTCTATGAAAGTTGAACTTTTGATCCACTTTTATGTAGCCAAAGTGGTATAAAACATTTGGGAGTATATATCTGAACTAACTGATAAAAATATAGAAGCATCTTAGTCGTTGCCAAAAAAAAAGAAGAGAAGAATACCATGAAAGACCATATTTTATTTATTTTTCTATACAATATATGATTTTAAGGATTTTAGGCAAAAATTATGGCATATTCTATTTTTTCATGTTTTGCTTCTTTCACAAGTCTACAAAATTGCCCTCCACTTTTATTGAACGGATTACACATTTAATATCAATTTTTTGGTAAAAGATTTAACAATCCAAATTTAATAACTATACCTCCAAATTGGAGATCTGCACTATTGATCACAATTTACACTATATTAAAGTCTAGAAACCAAAAAAGTACTCATTTTTGTACTGACTAACCTATAAATCAAGTGGTTGCAATAAGTATTAACATGTTCATATCATGATTTTTCTATCAAACTATGCAAATTAGGATTGATAAAAGTAATTCTCAAATTAAAAATTATATCGCGCATCTTTTAGCATAATAAGAAAATAGGCATTTTAATTTTTAAATCCATATAATGCAATGGTTAGACATAAAATATTATATTTTATTTTAAATATTTTTAACCTATATTGTAATAATGTTAAACATATATCATAATTAACACTAGTTAGAGACCATAATGATCATTTAAAATTATTAAATCTTTATCCAAGACTTGAATTTTAAAAATTTACTGTTTATCAACAAGTTACACACATCTCATTTGCAAAAATCTTAGATTTAGACGAGACAGATGGCCTATATGACTTGCTGAAGCTCGAAGCTTTATATACGGATTTAGACTTGGATTATGCTCGGCGGGGCTGAGTGAGGTCTCAAATATAAGCCCCCTTGTTAAATAGGCTAGACTCAAGCTTAGGTCTGTAAACCTGACCCGACCCGGATTTATATAATACTATAGTCTATACATGCATGCCATCACCCATTGCCTCACCCATTTGGTCTCATTCTTTATAGCTTCATGCATTCCATTTTCCATGCACCAACTCCTCTTCAGAACCATAAAGAAGACTAAAAGAGTTGAGCTCATGAGGCCAACCAACTCCTTTCAAATATTTAATTTTTACAAGTTTTTTTTTTTTGTTTTTTAAATTGTATATCCAGAAATTGAGGCCCGGCCTGAAACCTCAAAAGCCCAAGTAAGAAGGGGGCTCGGGCCGGCCTGGGCCTAACTAAATTTAGTTATAAGCTAAACGACCCGGCCCATAACAGTTCTTAAGTATCCAAGGTCCTCACGAGTGTTCAGAGCAGAAACTGCGGATCTTCGAAGGACGCTGAAAGCTTTCAGAAAAACCCTAACATCCGAGGTAACAACAAATCTCCCAATTTCTTCTCTCGAATTCCGGTTTCGAGTGGATCTTCCTGAGAATTAGGGTTTTATTGTCGAGCAGTTAGATTTTTGATCGTTTTCTTCTTCTCTTTTGACGTGGATGTGTGGTAGATTTTAGGTAAAATTCTAGTCGAATTTGGTCTTCGGGAACAACGAAAGTTTCAAATTGGATTTTTTTTCCGAAAGGTAGTAGATAGAGGAGTAGGGTGGTCTTCTGGGCTTTGGGATTAAGTTCGAGTGGTATTGTGGTAGAGAACGATTCGTGGATTTGCTCTTGGTTGCGATCGATTGAATTGTGGTTATTAAGAGTTGGGAGAGATTTTGATTGGCTGTGCCTTTCAACAGAGATTAACACCATAGCTTCAGTGTTTTCCTTAATTTAGTCATCTATTAGTTCCTCAGGTATGATTCTACGACTTGGAAGTTAAAATCTCGGTGTTAATATTGTAATCCTTACGTGATCATGATTTTTTAATATAGAAGAGATAATATTTTGACAAAATAATGCAGAAATATGTCTTGGAGTTCTTTCTGCGATTTCCAGTCAACCAAATAAACAGTATTGGGTTGTGAATTATTCAGTTTCTTAAGATTTAAATTTTAAATAATTATATTTTATTTTGCATTTTGGTAGCACCTTCCGTTATTTTGCCTCTTGACTAGCTATATGTAAAGTTTAATCATAGCTATATATGGTTTCTGAGATGTATTGGGGTTTTAATAAATTAATAGCTAACTGGGTACAAGTTGAGGAACATATAAAACATTTATTTGCCTGTTGCTCTTCTTAATCTTTTATACTTTGTGGACTCTTTTGGAGTCACTTTCTTGCAGTCTGATTACCTTTGATTATAAATCCACTGTTAGGCTTTATACTATTACTTGTCCTTAATTGACGTTTCTGGTTGGTTTGTTGGTGATTTTAACACAGATGGAGGGACCCACTTATTCTTTGACATACAAGGGTTCCATTCCAGATGCAATTGCTGAAGCAAGAAAGCAGAAAAAACTTTTTGTTGTCTACATTTCAGGTGAACTTAATGATATTCATGTAATAAAGTTGTATATTTAATGTTTCGCTGACACTTCCAACAGAAGGAAATACGATCTAATTTGTTGCCATGATATGATTTTGTGTGGTGTGGTCTCCAAGGCTTGTGCTGTTATGCTATAGGCCAAGCTCTCATATTTGGAGTTTGGAATTGGGAAAGTCATCATAATAAGTGGGTGTTAGTAGTAAAACTATGGGAATATTTTAGGAAGGTGACTTCAGAGAACCACAAAATATACATTGGCTTACTTTAGGTTTTTTGATATTCATCATTGTTCTTTGTTTTCTTTTAATCTCCTAATGTTGAAACCATGGTCTGCTGTACTGGTCCGTACCAGCCGGTACTGGGACCGGTACCGGATCAGCGTGGCATCCGGTAACGGTAGTTTATTGTTGGAGAACCGGTACGGGACCGGTTCGGACCGGTACGGAACCGGTACGGACCGATACGTACCGGTCCGGGCCGCCATCGGTACGCCGACCGGTACCGGTACGGCGGACCTTGGTTGAAACTATTCATATTGTCAACGAAGTAATATTTGGTTTATTGATGATATTTTGTCAGTTCAAAACATGAATATTTTCATGAGTCAAACCAAAAATCATAGAACGAAATTCAAAATTAAAGAAATGAAGCCTAGCTATGTGATCTCTGCAATATGTAGCTATTTAGTCGACCTAATCAGAATTAAGAGTTTTATAATTGTTGAACTAGCAGTAAACAATAAATCAGATATGGACTAATCAGCTATATCTGTTAAGAGTAAGTTGTGTTCTAAACTCTATCTCTTCGTGCCTGCAATAAAGCACTTTGGTCGAGCTATTTGTGCAACAACATTTATTTTGTCTTCCTCATCAGCATTTCTTTTTCTTCTTTTGTGTGCGTGCGTGTGTGTGTCTGTGTATGCATCATGGTTTGTTGTATTGACTTGTAATGCCCAGTGACTAGTGTACTATATAGTACTGGTAAGGTACTAGTAGGGTGCCAAGGTTAGATATGGCACAGAGGGCAAACTAGCCTGCATTGAGTGAAACTGACTGATTTTGCTTGGCTTCATATTGTACCGACATGTATTGCCCCAATTTCGGGTGATACTATGTCTGGGCATGAGAAAATGGTCTTTGACCTTGTGGCAGACTGGCGGTACAGGTGTGTACTGTATTGTATGGGGTGTATCCTAGCATGCCACTAGGGTATGATATGGCACCCCATATTGGTACAACAAACCTTGGTATGCATGCATACATGCATGTGCATGTGCTTGTTTTGTGTTTGGTGTATGTGAATATGGATTTGCTTCTCTTTGTGTGTGGTCGTGTGGAGGTTTGTGTACACATATTCTGATCTGGGCATGTATGTGTCTGTGCTGTGGACTGTAGTTCTGTGGGTGTAGGTGAATATATAGACATGTGGTTGTGGGTGCACAGAAACCTTAATATATTCTTATATACGAATTAAACACGAGAACAATACAAAGATCAGGAGAGAAGATTTATTGTGCATTTGCTTGTGTGATTGCATGCCAATCTATTCTTCAAGACCCATGAGAACATATAAAGATTTAGCATAGAAGACTTACAAATACATTGATGTGTTGGTTATTGAAAGAGTTAATATGCATGTTTGCCCTTGTGCCCTTTGCAAGGCATCCATCTCTTGAATTTTTTTTCATCTCTTATTTGTATTGGCGAGGCTCCAATACAGGTTCCCTACTAGCCTTCTTCCATTTATCTTTGAGGAAAAGCTCATATTTGTCCATGTACTGCTGAATCAATCAGCTATGTTGACAAATTGATGATGTTAGGCTGAAAAAGCAAAGGGTCGTCCTTATGGGACAATTCTTTTGTCATTAAGTAGGCAGATTATTTTGGAAGATGAAATAAATGCTGCTTTTCCAACATTAAAATGTTGTTAGTTTCTTCAATTCTTTATGATCAAAGAAAATTAAAACAAAACATCTTATAGGGGCCATGGGCATATCTTGTATTCCCCCATAGATGAAAAGAGAGGTTGGACTAATTAGTGCACTATATTGATTATGATCATTTGTTAGTTTGAGTTCTATATATCCACAAGTACATGAAAGGAACTTGATATTTGTCCTAAGTTACCTAAATCTGGGGCTGATATAGAAGTGACTTTTGGTGTGGGTATGGGGATTTAAGTTCTTCCAAAAAAAAAAAGAGAAAGGAAATAACTAGGAAATGGGTGGGTGATAGTGTCAGACACTCTGGAGAGATTTTAAAGTAGATGAGGAAAGCTCCTGCTACCAACAGCCAACCACTTCATGTCCTTAAGTGGTGAAACCTTATAGAGATGACCAGACACAGCCAACCTTTTTACTTATATAATAAATTTCTAGAGCCCAACCCTCCCAACTATCCTTAACCAAGTAAATGATTCATCCAGACAATTATTAGCATCAACACCTCTCCAAGCAAAGGTTGATATTGTTAGGTTGAAACATAGGCTTCCAACCTACGTGAGACCTATCAAACACTCAATGCCAAAACATTCTACTAACTGCTCTAGCTTATTGATATTATTTGTTTTTGATTGATGAGGAAGAAATTGAGTTTTAGAATACAAGCTTGAGAAAAGATGAGAAAATGCCAGTGAGTATTGGAGAAGAAATATGAGCAGCTGTTGATGAAAGAAGAATAAGAAATATGGGGCCAGTTGTTTCAGGGAAAGAGAGTGAAAGAGGAAGGAGGGAAGAAAGGAGTCACCCAACTTCAAGCTATAAGATCTTAAACTTTTTTATGCTTATATGTAAAGGTGTCAAACTACTCAGAAATCCATTATGAAGATTCAAAGATATTCTGTCTTGAACTTATAACTAGATAAGGATATTTTAGCACTATTTATTAGCTCCAAAACATGCCAACTTCTATTATATGATGACAATAATATGTTTTTCTTTTTCTTAGTAAGAATAAGCATTGTTTTCTTCAGTTCAAGGTTTGTTAAACGAAATAAAAGGTTTAAATAACATCATGAATTTCACAAGTGTCAAAAATACAAGAAAAATATATGTAAGAGATAAAAGGGGAGAGAGATGAGCCAGCTTCTTTTAGTCTTAGTGCACTATATATAGTATTCGGAAAAATAACAGTACAGGGATTATGTGGACACCAAAATCTGATTTTTAAACTGCAAAAATATATTTTAAAGCATGAAAAGTTCTTAATACAAAGATGAAAGCAATTGAGACTCTTCATGATCTTCTTAATTCCTAGCCCAAAACTGTCTTTTGGTTAATATCTAATGTATAAAAGAACTTTTCAGATGTATTTCTTATTGACATAGTTTCTGCATAGATGAGTTTTCAGATGCATTTCTTCTTGACATAGTTTCTGCATAGATTACTCTATATGGTTAACCTAACAATATCAACCTTTGCTTGGCATAGTTTCTTCTTGACATAGTTTCTGCATAGCTTACTCTATATGGTTAAATGCAACTCTAAAATTAACTTGTTACCTTTTGATTAATGAGTACGAATACAGCTTTTAACCTTTATAAAACAAATAATATGACACTTCCTATAGACCAATTAGGATACCATTACTTATGAGTCACCTCTCTTATTGACTGAAGGTCAAACTTCCCTGCTTCACCAAGCCTCTATTCTTCAATATGTAAGGGCATGATAAAACTTATTAGCCCTCAACAGTTGCCATTTTTAATACTGCGGAGCGTCTTTATGACATGTTTTTAGTACTTTGTTTCTTGTTGTCATCTAAGTCCATGTTCGGTTGTCAAGAATGGAAATGGGAATGGCTTTCGCATTCCCAATATCTCTATTTGTGGGAATTGTCAGGAATGTTTACTTCTGATTCCTTTGGTTGGATAAGTCCAAGTAATCTCAAGTGTATAAACCAAATCTTATATCATATAGCAAAATACTAATATTAATAACATCAATATTATCATAGTATCGTTATTATATTATTAGTAATATTTATACATTATAATAATATTATTATTTTAAATGATGAATATTATAAAATATTAACATTGTATAATATAATGTAGTATGATATAATATACGTTGTAACATGGTATTAATTAAATATAACATGTAAGAAAGCCTTTTTTCATTATTACTTAAAATACATATCCAATACGAAGGAAAATGATACCCAATATATTTTTGCCCCATTTTATCAGAATCTGATATCTGTTGGAATCAGCATTCCTGTGTCCAAATTAGTTACCAATTATGGGAATCATCTGTTAAACACATATCCAATATGAAGGAAAATGATACCCAATATATTTTTGCCCCATTTTATCAGAATCTGATACCTGTTGGAATCAGCATTCCTGTGTCCAAATTAGTTACTAATTATGGGAATCATCTGGTATGGGAGATTGGTTCCATTCCCACCTCCCATTCCTGCAAACCAACATGGCCCAAAGGGTATTTATGGTTTAAAGATAGGGCAATTAATGGACGTGGCTTGGTTAAGTAAAGTTAAAAATTTGAGTAGGCTCAGTCAGTCAAGATCATGCCCCTAGATATAAAGAACTCAGAGTCTTTAATTAAGTTTTGATAGAAGATTTTTCTGTTTCATCTTGGCTGAAATTAATATGCCACCAATGAATGCAAGATTTGCTTTCCTGATTCCTTCTTATTGGCAAGCAACGGTTTCCTGGTTTCTTGTTATTTATCTAGGTCACACCAAGTCTTTTGAAGTTCTATGGGCAATGTTAAGTCATCAATTAAGATACTGTTATCAAATTCCATTTTTCACCTATAATAATCTCTTTTAGATACCTGCAGTTGAAAAACTCCTGTTTAAAGGGTCCACATAATGTAACATGTGTTTGCATCTTGATTGTAAATTTGTAGTAAATATTGTTAAGTACCCTACTCAGCCCTACAGAAACTTAGTACTTATGAGGTTGTCATGCCTAATCTATTCAAGTAAACTCAAGAACTTATTCCTTGCAAAAATTGAAGTGTACAATCTGATATGCATGTTTTGTTTATAAAACAGTCGTCCTCTTCGACCTTAGCAGGTGGTGAATTGTCATGCCATTTATTTCAAGAGGTCTAATTTACTCCTCTGGCAATAGGAGTACTTCAAAAATTGGGATGTCACAGTCATCATGTTCTCATGCAACCCTGTCCTTGTAGAGTTTTTTTCTTCAATCAAGTGAAAAAAGTGAGATCAGATGATCAGTTCTCAGTCCATCCTTTTTCATATTAAAATATGACTTAGTATAGCATTGTACTAGAATTTCATATAATTATGCATTTTTTATTACTTAACTTACAAAGATACCTGATGTCCTGCAACTATATAAATAATGCCATGCTTTTCCTGCTCCATTTTTAGGTGAAGATGAAAATTATGTCCATTTGGAACAGTCAACATGGGCAGATCTAAGTGTGAGTTTATCCGCATTGATGTTCATTTGTCTCTGGTTGAGGTGTCTGATCAGTGATGCTAATTTGTTCTTTCATATCCCATGTTTGCTTGTCATGTTGTTTGTTGTCATCAGGTGGCAGAAGCAGTATCAAAATGTTGTATCTTCTTGCATCTGAGACAAGGAAGTGTTGATGCATCACAGTTTTCTGCCATTTGTATCCTCTATTCATTGTCTTTTTGTACCTTTAATGTACCAGTAATATAATTTGTCAGTAGAAATAACAAAAGGTAGGCATCTGGTTTTGCATAAAGCAAAGGTGACCGGACAACATGTCATACTAGGGCCTATTAATATGAATAGATAAGCTGATGTCTCCAAACAGTTAAAATGACATGCAAAAGTATGTCAGGAGATGAATTATATTGCATACCTAAGCATTTCGCTTCTCCTATGAATATCAATGACTTTGGAAGGCTTATTTGTGTAATAAAAAATGCAATAGGTTGTTTAGGTGCAGTTGCAGCAGCATAATCAAAGACAGAACTTGGTTGGATTTTGCCTTCTACATTCATATCTTCGGAGAAATCATCTTTGTTTTGGCTTAATAGCCAGATACAGGAAGTGGGTGTGATATCAGTGTATGATGCGATGATAATATATAAAATGGAAGTGCTTAGGATATAAAGTAATTTTCTATTATATGAAGTAATACCAATCTGCTCATCTGGAGCTTGCATTTAAGAAGAATACCATGCATGAATTACAGTAAGTAGCAGAGCTGCGTTACTGTGACTTTAAGATTGACCTTTATGATATACAGAGGCGAGAGAAGAAACTGAACATTGATTGATATATGGAGGCAATAGAAAAGAGACAGATCAATAGGTTGGATTAATGTGTCATAAGGCAGGTGTAACAAAAGAAATCGGTAGAAGATGTAGCACTTCAAGAGGAAAATTGGGCCACTAAGATTTGTTATGATCCTTTTGAAACAGTCGGAAATTGTTTTTGGGCCGTAATGGGCCTTGATTAAGAAACTCAGTTGCAGCTGACCCATGATATACAGGAAATGCTGTCTTTCTGAATTATTTATCAACATTATCTTAGCTCTATGTCTGTTCTCTTCTTTTCTTATTGACAAGGATTTTCATGAAAAATTTCCCAGAGTTTTGTGAATTATACAGAATGAAGTATAGAAGTGAAAAATCTCTAAATAATGTCATATTTTTGTTGGTTATTTATCAATTCGATGGGCCAGGTCATAGAAAGTTGACAGGTGCAAGAAAAAGTTGTTCCTCTCTTACATCTGTGACTGACTTAGAACTGCCTAAGTTTTTTTTAATGCCATCTTAGTATGCTGGTTGCAGACGATTATTTGAGTGCTCTATTTTTTGTTGACAGTAAAGCTGTTATGTTCAGCCATTAGGGATACTGCTTTTGTCTGATTTATTCTGAGGAAGTCCAATATCTGCTTTGGATGCAATACAATTCCAATGCTTTATGCTTCCTTGCATTTCCAAGTCTATAATGTCTGGTGTGAATGATATCTTTTTGTGTGTGCAGGTCCTGAAACTTAGGGTTTTAAATTCTCATACAACTATATTCCAGAATGTCTGATAGTTTTGCTTTCTGATGCCTAAGTTGCTAGTATGCATTATATATTTTTGTTTCATCACAACTTCAATACCATTGCACATTCCAGATTTTAGCGATTTTTGGTGTTTACCTTAATTTACCTTGCTCAGACCCACAAAAATCTATCCCTAGTATTTCTGCTATTGGACTCAATGGTGTCATGCTATGGCAGCATGGTATGTATCTGAAAATGAATTCTTTGAGGATCATACAAAAAACTATTTGTGATTCCTTTTAGCTACTTGTGTCATGTTTGAATCTTTCAGAAGGTTACATCAGTGCTGAAAGTCTTGTAGAAAGTGTCGAGAAGGCTTGGGCAGCCCTCCATATGCAGGTGTTCTACATTTTCCAACTCCATGTGGTTTGCTAGTTGTTGCTTTATGCATCTTACGTGGCTTTTATTTGTTAAATTACTACTGTGCTAAAGCCATATGGAAGTAACCCAATGAATGATTGCAGGAAACAGCTATGACACTTTTGACAGCAGCACTTGCTTCAAAGAAACCTGAACCTCTTAGTTCTCCTAGTGCTGCACCAATTGAGCAAGGAGTTTCCTCTAGGTTGGATGCTGCATCAACTTCAGCAGACGAACCCATGAAATATACACTGGCCAGCTCATCAACTGATTCAAAGCAGCAATCATTGGAGCAAGTTGGTGAAACAAGTCATGATGTAAACCCCCTTCATCTTTGTCATTACATGACATAATTTCCTCACTAAGGTATGCCGTAGTGGCCCGAACTGGGCGGTACGGGGTGTACTGCACCATTTTTGTACCTAGTCCCGTACCATCTAGTTCGGTACCAGTACTCGGTACGGGTGGTGTACCGATACTCGGTATGTCCAAAAAAACTCTGTACCGAACTGTGCTAGTGTGGCACTGGTACAGAGTCCGGTACCGAGATGGCGAACCTTGTTCCTCACTTTCCATAAAGCCCTTAGCTTATCATATTTGAATATGTGACAGAAAAATGCCGATTGTGGTGAAGAAACCTGTTTGCAATCAGATTATTCCAATGGTGCCAAGATTAGTAGGGATGAACAGTCAAGTTCAGCAACTGACACCAGTAAAGAAGCCCTAAAATCCATTGTCCGAGATGTCGACAGCTCTGCTACTTGCAATGATGTCAGTGGTTCTACTGCACCACAAGAGAAGTCTATGTTGGATGATAACAATACCATGGTTTCTACAGAGTTAGCTGGGGGGATGACTATATGTGGTCCAGGTTCTTCTAAGATAACATATAATGAATCGGAGGTAAAAGGTGAAGCTAAGATTGTAGATGGATTGACTGCCTGTTCAAGTGCTGTAAAGTCGAACGACGTTCATCTTAGTATCCGTATGCCAAATGGGACCAGCCTTCAAACGAAGCTTACATTAGCAGATACTTTAAGATCGGTGAAAAGCTTTGTAGATGAGAACCGAGTTAATGAAATAGGCTCGTATGATCTAGCTGTTCCTTATCCCCGGAAATTATTCAATGAGCAAGGTATTGTGTGATTATTATAATTTTTTATGGTGCCTGACTCTTCATTGTACTTTAATTATTGTGTATCCTAGCTTTATTTTAAAAAAGTGTTTATTTCTGTTTACATTTTAACATTTTTAAATTTGTGGGAGATCCTTCTACTTTCCAGATGTTTGTTTGCTTAGTGTTTAGATGTTCTTGAATGGGTGTCTTTTTGTAACTTTTCCATCTTTGGCTTGTTAGATGTTGAGAGTTGGGACATAATTAAAACTTATAAAATTGCTTGGATGCCTGAATTTGACTGGCTTGTTGATTTTCATGCACTGACCTGCAAGCAATCCTAAGCATGTCAGCGGTATTGAGTTATTATAGTGTCACTTTGTTAGTATATTCTTCCCCACCTTTGCTGCAAGGATATATGCATCTTGAGTCGTGCTGTATTAGCTACACACCTTGCTCAGCATAATATCCTTAGCAATTATTCTTATTTCTCCCTTTGGGCTTTTGGCATGCATCCTGAGGTCACATTTTATGTTGTGCTTTTTCTGGATGAGCACCAAGTTTGGGATATCAAATTGAATCTTTTATCTTATGTTTAATGCAGATATGAATAGAACATTGTCGGAACTAGGATTTGCTAGCCGGGAGGCATTAATTGTTGTTCCACATCGTCAGGCTACTAGACCTCCAAGGGACCAACCGTCATCATATGATAGTCGTAACACTGAGAGTGGGGCTGGGTCAGGTGTCAGTGGTGGTGGATATTTTGAATATGTGAAAAGGGTTATGTCCTACATGAATCCATTCTCCTATTTTGGAGGGGATGCCAGCTCATCAAATTCTGAACCATCACCAAGTGCTGGCTTATGGCAGTATCGTAAGTTCTGCTTACTCCTTTTTGATCTTCTCAAAACAATTGTATTTGCTGTTCATGAATTGCTTGGTCTCCTTGGTTTGATTTTGTCTATGTTGTTGCATTCTTCTGTTTTTACTATGTTGCTTCTTTTTTTTTTCTTCCATAGGTCCAAATCCTGCTCTCCAGAATCATTTGTCGGGGTTAGAAGCTTCGCGCCGCTCAAGTTTCCCTGATCATCAAAACCCTCCAGCTGGTGATGGTGCTAGCAACACTAGGAGAGCAAGTAGGCCATTCGGCAGCAATATCCATACTCTTAGAGAACAGGAGGATGAAGGTCACTTCGATGACAGAAACGTTTTCTGGAATGGAAACTCTACACAGTTTGGAGGTGATGATAGGAGGTAGGAGTGTGACATCCAGGTGGAATTCGAATAAGCATGCTTCAGTAGGCTACTTTGCTTGCCCCGGAAAAGGTTTACTAGTCAAAGTGGAAATGAAGGAAATGAAACTTGAAAAATTTTTATCAGCTAGTTGCTAGACTCTTCTGAAGAGATGCTATTATGTATTGTACATTTTTTCAACGGATAATGCTGTAAAGCTGCATTGTGGAGTCGAAACTTTTTCGAGCATGACTTTTTTCATTGTATTTATATCATATTCTCTTTTCCATTTGTGTTATCAGCCTTGATGTTTTTATGCCTGTGATGAGGACTCTGGAAGTACGTTTTTTGTGCTGCATTTGTTTAGTGCAAAGTTTGAACCTCCCTCTCTTTGCAGGTTAATGCATTGTAGGTGCTGCTGTATCATTGAAAATTAATTCTCAGGCAGCCTCAAAAATTTGTTTTATTGAGCAATCGGATTCATGTACAGTGGATTAGGATAACGTTCTCATGGAGATGCTTTAAATTAAGCTACACATATCCTGTGTAGTTTGTGTGCTGCAGAGTCTGCCATACTCGATTAATATGATCCGGACCATCCTGTATGATAGGGAGTGCATGGACTGAAACTACCTGTGTTCATATTTTTATGCTAGGCTGCTTTAGATCAGAATACCAGCAAATTGGTCAGACTTAAAGATTTGCAGCAGCATCAAGATCTACTGACACTTTCTCAGAAGTGCTTACCATTATAGATCTGTTGGTTCTTATTCCTAACAGCTACTAAATTCTCTAATTCAGCAGGACCCACTCGCTGTATATGAATGTATTCATCGAACTGTACACCTCCCATATTTAAGGAATTTAAGGTGTGGCGAATCTTTTGATATCAGACACTCAAAATCAGTGGGTTGGAATCAGTTTCTACTCGTTACCCTGGGCTTGTTTTCAAGGAGTTTTTTCAGATTCTTCTCCAAGTATATTGGAATCCACCATTCTCAGCACTATTAACAATGGCAAAATAAACGTGAAAATTAACTATAACATGGTGAATCCACAAACTCGATTCCTTACTACTGGTGTATGCGTGTAAGAACAAAAGGATTGCGCTTACATTTCGCTGGCCCTGTTCTTGTGATTTCCAGGTTAAATTTCTTTAAATTTTATGTCAGATGATAAATGCACCTATTTTTTAAATGCTAATTTTTTTCCCCTCTCTGCTAGACCTAGCTTAGGGCTTGTAATGAAGAAGAAATACATATTTTCAGCAATAAAGTTTGATGGTTGAACAAATTATATATACATGAGAGTTACTCCTCTAGATTAAATTTCATCGAGCAAAGGATCTCTTAGGCAGGGGTCGCAGTCCTTGAGCTATCCATAATATTCAGGTGTGGCAGAATTGAGGGGTTTGGGTTTGCCATATTCGAGTTTCTGTTGTCAATAAGTTTGACTGTTGTATTTGGTTTTTAAGTCTTGATCCATCTGACTTCAGTCAACTTGTTCTTTTTGGATCTATCAATTTATTAATGATTTTCTTAGAATGCATTTAAAAGCGGAATAAGCTCACACAGACTAAATGGTTTAACTTATTCCTCCTCCTCTTTGCATAAATAAATTGATCCTACATTGGTAGGTAATTAATTCTTGGATTAAGTGGAGTAAAATAATTTGGAAGGTGAAGAATTATGTATTTATAATACCCTTCTTAAAAGTGGTTCATAGACGAAGTTAAACAATGATTACTATCTTTTATCCTACTTCCAAACAAAAATTTCAGAGCATCTAGAAATCAGGCACGAATCCAATCCCCGGATCCCTTGTTGCGTTGGGGCTGTATCCTTTGTGCAAAAGAAAGATCGGCCTTCCTTCACAACGAATCTACCATTGGATCACCCTCTGATCGCTTTGAGATGTGTGCATATGGAGCAAGGCATAGTTTGGGGTGCTTTGAGAGGTGTGTGGTGAGCGATCCAGCGGTGGATTTGTGTGAAGAAAGGTGAATCCTCCTTTCTTTTTTTTTTTTTTGCTAAAATGGTTAGATCATACCTGACGAGTACGGATACACCCAATTAAGTCAGAAAACAAAATGCTTCGGAGTGCCCAGAGCAGCTCCCTATCTCTAGCCCACAAGGTACAACCAGAATGACTGGCCACATAAGCAGCCACCCAATCCGCAGCCTCGTTGGCTTTTCGGAAGACATGCTTAGCCTGTAAAGCCCCTCCGTCCTTCAACATTGCCCAGATATCTCAGAGCAAAGGGTGGTCACATCCGTTACCCCTTGGACCCCCTGGATCCAATATAACTGTGGCCTAGTCACCCTCCAGGATGATAGAGCTAGCTTGTAACTTGCGCTTGGCTTGACGAAGGTCCACTCAAGCAGTCCTCAGCTCCGCACCGGAACCATGAATCCTTCTTAGGAGCTAAAGATACAACCTGTATCTCCCCTCTTGGCTTTCCTCCTGTTGTAGCTTTGAAAATATCTTCAAAATTTGATTTCTCAAGGGCTCGTTTGGTTTGCGGGAAGCATTTTTCCTCCTAAAAATATGATTCCTGAAAAGCAGATTTCTGGAAAGAGGATGCATGGGAAAGTACTTTTGGCATGTTTGATTGACAATGGAAAAGTGACAGATTTTCAGAATACTTATGTTTGATTGACCATCCATTTTTCTGAAAAAGTTATGTGTAATTTCTATTATACTCTTAATAAAAATTAGATCTTTAATGCTTCTTAATGCTGCTGAAAGGTTTTTTTGAAAAAAATAAAAATGAAGTGATTTCTGGCTCAAAAAAATATTTTTTCATATTCTTTATGAATTTTTTTTTTTATAAAATGAAAAAAATTATATTTTAATAAAAATATAATTTTTTTTGTCTCCCTTCCTTAAAAACTTCAACTAAACAAGAGAGTTGATTGCACTTTCCTCCCGTGTTTCCGCAAACCAAACGAGCCGCAGAACTGCAGAAGGCGCGTTTACCCAGCAGCCCGGCTTGCTCCGCGTCATCTTCTTTCTCACTCATAACCGTTCTAACAGTCAATTTTTTCCGGGACTATGAGAGTGGCCTCCTCCGCACATCCTCTGAAATCCCCCCTTCTGAGCCTCCTCCATGAACCCGTAGCCATCAAATCCTTCAACCAAATCCACGCTCTCCTTCTCACCTCCGGTTTCTACAAAGACTCCCTGGTCCTCGCCAAGTTCGCCGAGCTCTTAGCTCTCTCCACCCATCCTTCCTCTGCCTACAAAGTTCTCCGCCAAATCCACCACCACCCAATTCCATTTGTCTTCAACTCACTGATCTCCGGCTATGCCCGAAGCAAGGCTCCCCAGTCAGCCTTTTTATTATTTAAGCATTTGGTTGGCAATGGGGCTCCCATCGACAACCACACCCTCCCCGCGGTGTTGAAATCTTGCACCAAATTCTCAGGCATCGGAGAAGCCAGGCAGCTTCATGGTGTTGCAATCAAGGTGGGATTTCTATGTGATCTCTATGTGCAGAATGCTCTGGTTCATGTGTATGGTACATGCGGTGGGTATGCCGATGCAGGTGATTTGTTTGAAGAAATGCCTGTTAGAGATGTGGTCTCCTGGACTGCGTTGATTTCTGCGTATGTTAAAGGCGGGTTCTTTATCAGGGCGCTGGAGTTGTTTGCTTTGATGGATGTGGAACCGAACATGGCGACTCTAGTGTGTGCGCTTGTTGCTTGTGGTAGGCTGGGGGATGTAAACACGGGTAAAGGAATTCATGGGTTGATCTTGAAGCATGAAGGGGAGTTTGGAGTGGTTGTGGGAAATGCTCTTTTGGATATGTATGTGAAGTGTGAGTGTTTGGATGAGGCAAGGCGGATCTTTGAGGAGCTCCAGGAGAGAGACATAGTTTCTTGGACAAGTATCATAAGTGGGCTGGTGCAATGCAAGCAACCCAAGGAAGCTATAGAAATGTTTCATGAGATGTGTGCCTCAGGGTTGGAGCCAGACAAGGTAACTTTGTCTAGTGTTCTTTCAGCTTGTGCGAGCTTGGGATTACTAGATTCAGGGAAATGGGTCCATGATTACATTGAGCGTTGGGGAATTGAGTGGGATGTTCATATAGGGACCGCCATGGTTGACATGTATGCCAAGTGTGGGCTCCTAGAGATGGCAATGCGCACCTTCGAGAAGATGCCTCACAGGAATGTCTCCTCATGGAATGCATTGCTTGGTGGCCTAGCGATACATGGTTGTGGTAAAGAAGCCCTCCAGCACTTCGATCGGATGGTTAGAAATGGGTTTAATCCTAATGAGGTGACCTTCGTAGCTATCCTCAGTGCCTGTTCTCACTCAGGCTTGGTGGAAGAAGGCCGTCACCATTTCAAATCCATGACTGAAATCTACAATCTCACACCAAGGGTAGAGCATTACGGATGCTTGATTGATCTGCTCTGCAGAGCTGGGCTCATTTCAGAAGCCCATGAACTCGTTAGATCCATGCCAATGAAAGCTGATGTGCTTATATGGGGAGCAATGCTGAGTTCTTGCAAAGCCCATGGGAATGTGGAGCTCTCCCAACAGATCCTCGGCCATCTTCTTGAGCTGGATCCTTCTGACAGTGGGGTGTTTGTGCTCCTCTCCAACATATATGCTACAAGCGATAGGTGGGGAGATGTGACACGTGTGAGGAAGTTGATGAGGGAGAAAGGTATGAAAAAGGAACCAGGGGCTAGTGTCATAGATGTAGATGGTAAAGCTCATGAATTTGTAGTTGGAGAGAGCAACCACCCCAAAAGGGATGAGATATTTCTGGTCTTATACAGCCTAGCAAAACAAGTGCAAGTTGATGGTCTCTAATCCTGTGGGCTCATTATTCAGTTACCGTGACCGTGATAAGGAGGTGAAGGCTCTTGTAGATATCTGACAAACTTATTTATCAGTTAAATTTATTAGTGGCAGAATAACAACAGAATTAGGAGGTAAGTGTTTGGCAGGTAGATTAGTTTATGAACTACCCAATTCTGCTTCTAATGTAGATTTGGCCAAAGTAAGCAGTAAATGATTGATGATTAGTTCCAATACTAGTGCCAAATATGCCTCCCAAGGTCATTCTAGTCATCATCATAATGATTAAAGGTGTTGTAAACATATTTTACGGCAAATCCTTTCCTGAAAAGTGCAAGGTGTGACTGCGTTCTCCTTCATTTGGTTGATTGGTAAAATAATGCTCTTGAGTTCATTTTGCATTTTTGGCTTGTTACAAATAAGTTCTATGCTCATTGCTAATGTTCTTGAATTAGGTTGGAACTTTCTCAAATGACCCCAAAGTCATCTGTCAAAGGAGATCTTCCTTAAATACAATCTTCTGTACATAGAGTTTGAGGTCAGCATTTGGAGACACATCTGTTTGAAGCCCTTTTTCCTTAGGAATGTTCCAACTTATGATACCGAAGTTTTAACTTCTCAACTTATATCCAAGTCTATTTTTCTTATCTGGTGAGCTTACTTCCTTGGTTCAATAGATTAGATTTTAACTCATGTGGCGACCTTTAAGCCCAAGTATCTGCTAAGCATATAAATTATGCTTTTTTTTTAATACCTGAAAGTACTAAGAAAGATGTGGTCATAAAATTTATTACCTAAAATGAATGATAAAAAGATGGTTTATATAAATTCTCTTTGATTCTGGTTAATATTGTGTTTACTTCATTTTCCAAATGACTTACTTTATATTTGACTGTGGCTTCCCTTGGATGGAACTTTGGTTTTCTGCTATCACTGTGATAAGTATCCTATTGATATACAATAAGAATTTTTTATTATCTTTATTTTTGCAGTCTTGGCAATTGGAATCTTGTCACAACCGGCATTTGCAATATCTTCCACCATGAGTTTCATTTACATCATACAGCAAAATAGAGGACATTTTCTGGAACTGCGGCACAATCCTTTTCACTTTAGTAGCTTAGAGAAGCAAAGCAAACTTGCACACACACAAGAGGAAAACAAGAAAAAGGGAAAAAGAGGGGGGGGGGGGGGGGGGGGGGGGGTGTAGGGGCGTGGGGAGGGGGACCTCTGGAAACTGTGAATTATAAACATTTCTCCATTTGTTGTATGATAAGTCATCCTCACACGGAATATTCCTGAATTAGTATGACTGACCTATCAAATGGTTGACACTTCAGAACAGGTCATCATGTCCATCCGCTGACAGGGTGATACCTGACATGCAACAAACCATTCTTTGAGTTTGTATATAAAATTTAATAATCAGCTGTTTTTTTTAAGAACATTTTATGCCTTATGCACTAGAAAAGAGAGCATTTAAAACCTGCACGAGGGCAAGTATTGTCAGATTCAGGCTTTAGTCTCTTAATATAATTGATATCCATGTGATGATTTTGCTCTCTAATGTTGACAAAATCCTGGATCTATAGATGAACCTCTATTGCATCCATCTTAGTCAAGCTATGGAATTGTTGTTTTAGTACAAAGAAGAATTCCAGATCTAATTTGGATCTAATATAGCAACATGCCAGTACTAGAACACAACCAGGTTACTTTAGGATGTTAGATATAAGGAATGACATGTGAAATAGCTCTATATCCCATAAAAAAATGAATGGGGACCTTGATGAAAACTCATTGATGATACAAGCAAATGTACATCATAACAACATGCAGAAAGTCTAAGCAATGATCTTCTACCAATGCAAACTCAAGGATGCTTATGACAATCTTGATAGAAGTCTGAAACATCTTTTTGATTGTAATAGTCTATAAGGACCTAATTGGTCACCCTACGCCTAATGGAGCACCGAAGAACCTAAAACATCAACATGCTAGGGTATTCCAACAACAACATGATATATAGACATTGTTATGTTATAACCTAAGTTTCATGTATCATCATTTAGTTAAGGTGGCCTATTCATGTGGTTGATGATTGATCTTCAATTAGATGATTTCAGACTAGACTCACATTCTCCAAATATGAGCATAGATAGCTATGCTTCTCAAAATGAGGAGCCTGTCAAGCATAATCTATTCTAAAAGTCAAACTCAAATTATCAGTTGCTGAAATAAAGTAACATGTAGAGATGTCGCCGAAAAAGTTGTAGAGCATAGACTGTGTAGAACATTTGTAGCTGAATTGGAGTTTTTAGTTGATTAAGCCCTTGATTCAATCTAACAATGAATGATTGAATCAAATAGATTTTGAGGTATAGGGTTTCCTGTCATGATATTATGTGCTTGCCTGTGTGCATATTTGTATGCTTGCATTAATGTTTGCTCCAATTGAGAAGAAAATATGAATTGATCATTTTGAACCAGTTAGTCTGATATACCTTCTTCCACCACAACCATTCTCCCTTTGGCAGTTGAAGTACATTGCAGCTACAGGCAGTCCAAGGTTATAAAGTGCTGCAAAATCCCTGGTGTTGAAGTTTTGTCGCCATCCAGGTGCATAAATAGTCTGTCGGACCTCTTGTCGGAACAACACAAACACAAAACGATGAATCCCAGCTGTTGGTCTTGGACTCTCATAGCACACTATTTCATTTCCTAAAACAGTACATCAAAATCAAGTGTCACAGTTTAAAGGGCTTTTTATTGATAATAGAAAGAGCAGAATCTATTGTCACAAGCCTCGTGACTAGGTTTCGAAACGCTTGCTCAAAAAGCTAAGAAAATACATCTGGTGTATCTAAGGCATGGATACAGAATATAGAAAAGAAAATAGCAGTAATTCTTTTAGCATTCAAAATAAATTTAAAAAACTTTAGTTTTAAATTTATGACCGTAAGACCTACATTATAACATATGACCCTGAAAGAATCCCCAGGAAAAGGCAGAGAAAATATCAGAACACCTGCATACTTAAATTTCATGCAACTCTGATCTAATGCATGAGATCACCAAGTTATCAAGGGATTATATATATAGACATGAGTGCCCGCGTGCACACATGTCACAAATGCATGCACGCGCGTGTGCACAGAGAGAGAGAGAGCTCGGTTTCTTGAACCTAACCTTCATCATCCCCTTGGACATGGAAAGTTTGCATGACAGAAAGAAAGCAAGAAATTCTCCCCACGCCCCCCCCCCCCCCCCCCCCCCCCCCCCCCTTCTTTTTTTTTTGCTTTTTTCAAAGAAAAAAGGGAGAAAATCTCTATTACTCTAGCCAGGTTTCTGTCAGCAGTTTGCTTAGTAATAATGACAAAAGTGACTCAAATCATGAAATTTTATGTTTCTACTGAAGACTCCCATGAACCATGTTTAGTGCTTTATACATGTGCTTGCTTTAGCACCCTTGCCACAAACTATCTTCATCTTATGCTCATGGATGCGTGATATACCACATAGCATTTTTCATGGACTTGCATATAATTAGGTAAGGGGAGGGCAGTGCCCACCCAATTTAATCCAAGCAGTTACTAGCAACTTATATTTGCTATAATATTGAGAACCACATGCATTTTGCTTATGTTAAGGAGTAGCAAGTTTAAGGGGGGAAGAATTAATTTGAATGCTAATAGAGTAATTTCACTGCAGAGAAATAATGGCACTGTGATCACTCACCAAAACTAGAATTAGTTGTTTCAGGAATGTCTGTCACCAACCTGAAAGACATCAAAGGATGATGAGTCGATCTAAATGTTCCTTTACTCATGAGTAGTCTTTGAAGTAGAAGGAATTTTATGTATTGCTATCAGCAGTAACAAATAAGGAATATTTACCAGTGCAGGTGCTCTCTTTTGGTTGGATTGCTTGGACTTGGTGCATCAGGGTCCACCATCACCTTGGGAAAAGGTAAGCACATTACTTTGTTACTGATTAGGGGGCAAAACCATTCCAACTAGTGCCGTTAATGAAGCACTAAATCTTAATGGATCTTAGTGTCCACAATAAAGCCATGAACTCTATGGAATGCCGTGCGATTTGTTCTTCTTCAAATAGATGCTAAGATAATAGAATTATTCCAGAAACGGCAAGTCAGAGGATCTTATCAATCTAAGATATTGGCCAACAATGTAGTCAAGATTCTTGGGAAGACGACTTTTGTTAACATTAGCTGCTTACGCTGTTCTCAAAGTGGAACAACTGAAGAGAGAATGACTTTTGTTAACACTGTTCTCAGATGGGATCCACAACAAAAGAGCGTTGAGTGGTAACAAATTATCGCAGCTGAAAAGGCCTAAAAGTAATTGTCTGAGCTGAACTTGAGCTTTCTTGGACTAACATATGTGGATAGGCCCACAAATTGCTAACTTGGAGTGGTAGATCCATTTCATTCACAAACGAAGTTAGAGTAAGGCAAATTGATACTTACAAGTGTGTAAAGGGTCCTCATGTCACGTCCTCCGATCTCAACCCTAGGCTCATGCACCACCGCCGATGGCTTGAGCTCGGACCCATTCGTCAGCTCCCTGTTGTTGTAAAGAACCCTAAGCGATGCGGACTTGAAGAACGGGTCCAACACGTCGCCAACAACGTGTCCTACGACAAGTGGATCTCTTGACATGATCTACAAGAATGCTAATCTACACTAGTAGACAACACCAAGAACACTAACTCGATCGAGTGAGGAACTCAGTTGGACCTTGTTAGTTGCTTGATGGATGAAATGGTAAAGGAGAGGCTGATATATATAGGAGCTGAATGATGATGGGGGCATCCATTCCAAAATCATGCTCAAATCCCAGATCTTGGAATCTACTTTTTTTTTTTCCTCTCCATGGAGTATGATTTGAGTTGCTATCAGTGGAATGTTTGAAGTCCTGCTCCTTTGGGGCCTCCACTGGGGTTAGTGGGATTGTCATGCAACCCTATGGTGAATAAAATGTGTCCTTGCCCACATATTCTCTAAATCTTGAAATCTCTTTAATGAACGATATGTAGGAACGAAAAGTGGATTGTCCTTTTGACCTGCTTTCCCTGGATGACAACTCCGGCATGAGGACGGCTTCTCCGTCCTTCCCGGTGGTTGTAGAAGTTCTAAGCTTTTGGGGCAAGTTGAGCACATAGCGGCTATGAGGAGATTCTATGGGCTTAAATTTTTGGTGTGTGACATCATAGACGTGGCTTTAGTTGAACCATGTCATTTTTGCCTCCTTCTCTTTGCTTATTGATAGGACGTGGGGGTATAGGGTGCCCCCGAGCGAAGATAGAGTGGGGATGAAAAGTGATATGGTAATGGTGTTGCAGAGAGGATGAACCTTCTGTACTTAAGTGTGAATGTGAAAAAAAGTTTGAGGCTGGCGGCGGCTTTGGCTTTAGAGTGATGCGAATGTGTTGTTAATAGTTTTCTCACATGGCACGGTGCTCTTATTGCTCAGATAGCGCATTTGGTAGGAGATGCTTCACTCGAGTCTTTGTTTTGGTCGAGATTTTATGATTTAAATAATAGAGAAATCATTAATTTTGAGACTAGCTATCTTTGTTATATGTCTTGCTTTATTTTGAATTTTATTATTGTTTCCACTTTTACGCATTTAAGTGCTAATCCTCTACAATGCTAAAGTTCTTTGTTTCAAAATGTTCTTTGACAGACATCCATCAGGATCATTATCTTTGTCCACATGAAGGACCATAAGTCAAATTCTTCTAGAAATTCGAGTATGGTTGGTCAACTCCCGTACTTGAACCTAAGGTTCCTACTCCCAAAAGATGTCAAATCACAATTACAAATCCAAGTGGAAGCACAATTATTGGGTGGTCTAGCTTGAGATGCACCTTGGCTAGTCAAGTGCTATGTTGAAGGAGCAAAGCTTTGTTTGAAAATAACATTCTCAGCAAAAAAAAAAAACAAAAAAAAACATTCTCAAAGTTGAAAGTACACGTATGTTAGGATTCAATCATTCTATGAAGTGCATGAGAAAACACGTATTATTTAATCACAAGGACACAGGACTACTTAAAAGATATGCCTTGGTCATTTCAAAGGGTCTATGGTAGCCCTTAGATATGCCATGGATTGTGTGCCTTCTCTTCTTACCTTTTTTTTTCTTTTGAAACAATGACAAAGCATCAACAAATATTTAATAAGAATGTTAAAAATTTATCCATATCAAGTACACAGCGAAATCTCCCTTAAAGTTTGAATATACAATGTTATTCCATCTTCAGAGTGTGGCAACCACCAAAGAAGTATATATGCTTGTTTGCGTAAGTACTTATTATATTGTATTTTAAATTTTTAACCATCTTTTCTTTTTTTTTCGCAAGCTGAATGGTCAAAATGATCTTCAAATTATTCAGAAATAACCAAAATTTCAATAAGTTTGATAAATTATTCATGAACTTCTAAGTTCTAACATATCTATGAATTACTTGAAATCACTGAGAATATTTTTTTTCCTAGAGAAGAAGTCCACATCACCTTATCTTAGTAAGATCATTATAAGAGAAATCTTAAAAGGAACTCCTCTCTGTACCTTCAAAATCAACTTGTTATACATTAGAATGGTCATCTTATGGTACCTACTCTAGCTATCATGTATCTTAAGGATATTATATACTAGATCTAAGACAATCACATGAACCATTCATTGGATTGCTAGGATCGGACGGTTGTGGCTAACATGGACAAGGCTTGTTCGGCAGCGATGGTCATATTGATGATTGACTCCGAGTACCTTCTAAGTTTCTTCTAATCAAAGAAGCCATGCCAAAGTCTCTTAAAATTTGTCCGACTAAAGAAACCAAACAAGATTTAGAGATTGGTTTAGAGAGAAGCCAATGGGGCGGCCGACTGGATGGCTGCCTTTGCGGCTCACCATTCAGGGTACACCTTCTGGGCGGGGAGGGGGAGCTGCCACTAGCACTCCACGAGTTAGTATTTTTTGACTCTATTGGATGTATTCGTACGCGTATTGTATGAAAATTAAAAAAAAAAGGAAAAAGAAAAGAAACCAACAAGATGAGGAATGTGCATGCACTTACGTGTCACGGCCTCATTTCCTGGTTGTTGTCTCTCTCTTAGCTTTGTAGAGGTTCAGATTCTCTTAATCTCCTTCTAATTTTATAATTACGATACATTGTTTTCCTGAGAAAAAAATTGTTGCACTTCACTGTGGTTAGGGGAGAAGTACGTAACCAGAACCAGAATCGGCAACGTAAGCATTCTAGAAACAATATATTCCCAAAAGACTTTTTAATCCAAACATAAAAGTATCTCCACCATACTTTTGCCAAATGGAAAGCGGAGATTAATTTTTCATATTAAATTTATTAAGAACGTTCTCTCATCACTTTATTCAAGAGATGCTCTACGAAACGTGCACGCTAAAGAGATTGGTTTGTTAACCTAAGTTAAAGGAGACCTAATTTGAGCTTAGTTTGTTGTTTAACCCTTTGTTATCTTTTTTTAGTTTTGCTTTTAAATGTGTTTTGTGCATGGGCGGCTCAATATATTTGGGGGCCTAAGGCGAATTCATTAAAAGAGGCCTTTTTTTTAAAAAATAATAATTTTTTTAATAAATGCAAAATATTTTAAAAATTCATTTAAAAATAATAGCTACTAGATGTTCCGAAATTAGTGCTTACAAGTAGTGAAAAGCTATGAGAATAGGGCCCATTTATGCTCAGCTATTAGTGTTTAGAAATCTAAACCTTTCAGCACCCTTTAACAACCTAGCTATGTGCATTCATCTACACCACAAATGCTTTCCAATGTATGTGAAGAGGCCCTACCCCCAAAGAATTTACAACATACCTGATCACATTAGAAGATAGCCCAAGCCAAGGCCTTGTTGAAGAGGACATTTTCTTTTATCATGCTCACCACAGACCTCACCCCCTGGCCCCTCGAAAAGCTAATCAATCACAAACAAAAAAAAAAAAAAAAAAAAAGGAGGTTGAGCTCATTAAACCACACAATATCACTCCCAATTCTCAGGAAAACCCACCCCTCTACTTTAATGGCCAGATGCAGCCCAAACCCCCCACCACGGCACCACACCACCATACTAAACCCCTCAGCCTCCATCCTGAGTCCCTGACCCAATTCCTCCCTGGCTGGCGCCTGGCTGGCTCCCTCCATCCCTCTCCAGAAGACACCCCACAGTCCCCACCCCCTCCTCCCTCTGTCCCTCACCAGTCACCACCTCACCCCCATGCTCACCCGCCCCAAAACCCCCCTCCCTCAAGTCCTCAACTTCGAGTGGTGCATCGCTCTCCTCCAGACATGCAAATCCCTCCTCACAAAAAAAAAATAGAACAAGATTAGAGATCAAAAAAGAAAAAAAAGGGAGGTTGACGAGATCGAGAGGGATGAAGCCAGGAGGGACTAGGGAGCCCGGGTTCTTGCCTTCTTGTAGCCGGAGCCGGGCTGCCGGAGGACGGTGGACGTGGACCGTGGTCTGTGAACCGCTGGCGCTGACAAGATCGAGAGAGATCAATGGAGCCCAGAGGCCGTGGAGGCCGGAGGCTGGAGTGGCGGAGGCCGGAAGTTGGAGGAGCCGAGCTGCCGAGGAGAGCGGGTCGCTGGAGTCTGGAGAGGAGAGGAGGTCCGGACAAGACTCCGGAGCAGGGGCGGCCCAAAAACTGAAGCTTTGAGAAATGGGAAGCCTCAAGGGGGGAGGTTCAACAAAGAAAAGGTTCAGGAAAGAAAAAAAAAAGCTCTGGGAGAGAAGGGGGGGAAGCACTGACACTGTAGCCCGTTATTTGTCAATTCTGCCCGCCTACCTATAGCCCGTAGCCTGCTGCTTGCTGCCGCCGGAAAGCACTGACACTGTAGCGGTGCCTCCTATCCTAGGCAAAAAAAAAAAAATCGGGGCCTTCCTCAGGCCGGGGGCCTTAGGCGACCGCCTCAGTCGCCTAAGGCTCAAGCCGGCCTTGGTTTTGTGTGTGTGCGTGTGTGTGTGTGTGGTGGGGGGTGGAGGGTTGTACAACTGCTAAGACTTTTCCACATAGAAGAGGGGTGCAATTGCCAGGCGATAGTCTTGACAATGATTCACTTACAAGATAGATTCAACTTTTAGGGACAGTTTGAATGCCTGCAACTTATGTTTTACTGTAAGTCCATAGCTGCAATGCATGCAATTGGATGCCTATAGCTGGACCACTATTGCCAAAAGAGGTTACAACAAGGTTTGTAGCTTAGCCTCTATTTGCTGCAATTGTTGTAGAGTGCTATTGTAATATCCAACCCAGCTAATAAAAAACTGGGCCTAGTCCACTTAACCAGTCCAAATGTAAGAGTTGGAGTAGGAGATGAAAAAAAAAAAGATAAAGCCTTATTTGGAGTGGGAGACGGACTCTCCCATCTCGATTCGCTATAGATGCTTGGAAACTTAGCCTCCAACGGCTATTTGAAGAACCCCACACTCCTTTCACGTCATCATCGACAGATTTTGCCGATCACCACTGGTAGACCATCGTTGTTTCCTTTTCTTTCTCCTCTTGACTTCCAACAGTCATTATTTACGGTGCTCACTAAAGATTTTAGTTAAGCGCTCGCCAAAGTCTTGGGTTCAATTACAAATATTTTCTGAATCAAATTATTTTTGATTTATGAATTTGATGCATAATGTATTATTATATATATCTTTTTTAGAATATCTTATGATGCTTGATGGAACGTATTGGTTTTGATATGCATTATGCTCAGTTGATTTCAATATCGTGTGATTTTATGTATTTTACGATTTGGAATATTGAACATGCTTGTGAGAAAAAGAATTTTGATTTGAAATAGATTTGGACTCGCAACTAAACTATATTTTGATACCCTACCAGTGGGGGTTCTATGTTGGCATTTTGATACCCTGCTAGTGGGGTTGTACGTTAGCACTTTGATCCCTACCAGTGAAGGTTGTACATCGACATTTCGATACCTTACCCATGGGGGTTGTATGTTGGCACTTTCATACTCTGCTAGTAGGGGTTGTACATTGACATTTCGATATCCTGCCAGTGGAGGTATACGTTAGTACTTTGATACCCTGCCATTGGGGGTTATGCGGTGGCACTTTGATGTGGTTATAATTCTTGGTTGTCGAGTTGAATTTGATGATTTGAAAGAAATTGATTTATGAACGACATTTAGATTTTAAGAAAAATTGAATTTAGCATGTGTAATGTTTCGATAATACTGCATATCTGGATTTGGTTTTGAATTAATAAATTTTGTATGCTTATTTTCTGTAAATAATTACTTAATTTATTGCTTACTTAATCTGGTTAAAGTGTTCATTGTTTACTGAGTTATTTAGCTCATCATATGACTTCTTATTTCTTTTACAGATTCAGAAAACTAATCTGATAGGAGTATCAATATGGGAGAGCAAATTGTAGGACTTTTCCATAGATTATCTTAAATTAGATTTATTTAAACTGATGTATTGCTTTAGAATAATGTTGGAATTAGGATACCTTTTAATTTTTGAGTTAGTATTTAAAATAAAATTTAAATATTATTATTTAAATTATTACACTGCATGTTTACGATATCATGTGGAGATGCAGTACATACTTGTAGAAAGAAATCTCTATAAATATACAGCGGCTGACGCGACTCTTGACTCACGATCTCGGGCTGGAGGCATGATAACTGTGTAGCTCTCGATAGCTGCTATCAGGAGAACGGAGATTCATTGAATTAGATGGTCCACCTATTCACTCCACAAGTTCTTTGGTGTGAAATTGAGAGATTAAAAAAAAAAAGGTCGATCTTGAGCTCTATGGTAGGTTTCACCTTCGAGGGACAGGCTAAACGCGCATGCGACCGGATGCAAGATTTTTGTCGTAGGGTGAGAAAAGAAGTTCAATGCATACACGTAAGGGAAAAGAATCTATCAACTAACTTTTGATAAAAATTTTAATAAATGTGCCGACTAAGAATAAAGGAGCCCGTGAGTCGTGACATGGGCATCTTCCATTGGAATGGGTGACGACAACGAGTCAAAAAGATTAAAGGCCAAGAAACGACCACGCACCGGCTACCAAACCGAAAGGCTAAAGCAGGAGGAAAGTGGTTTTTCGCAGAATTTGGCTTGGATCCCATAGTTTATCTTTTACGGCAATTACTTATTTTTTTTTTTAACTGTATTAGATTTAAAGATGCAAATGGGTCAACTTGGCCTGTGACTCGATCCGTTTAGATCCGACTCGACCTATTTTGAAGGATCCGTAGAGTCGGATCGAGTTCTAAAATTGGACCCATTCCATTTTTTGGATCGGATCTGGGTTTACTAAATTCAGACCCGACCCTATGCATTTGAATTTGAGTAATTTTGAGTTTTCAACCTTGAGAGTTAGCACTAAGTTGATTGATTGTATGCTTTTAAATTTGAACTATGCAAGTTAAAGTATGAATTAGTTAAATGGGTTGGTTAAAACTATTGAACGTTACATATTCTTTTATATTCTTTTATGGTGAGCTTTTAGGTCTACTTTAGCAATAGGAAAATTAAGATATAGAATAGATCATATTCTATGGTCGTCAGATAGATAAAGATATAGAATGAAAATTAACAAGGGGATGAGACACAAGAAAGGTCTACAAAAATAGTAGTTGTTGTTCTTGTTGTTGCTGTCTCTCATAAAAATTAATATAAGTTGAAATATTTTCTTATATTCCTACTGTCACTTTTTTAGTGCATCACTATAAAAAAAAGCGAACAAGAGCTTGGTATGTTACCGTAAATTTCAGCATTGAAGTTTGGGGACATGATATTCTAACTGTTGTACCATCTGGTTTTAGGAGGAGACTGAAGGCACCTTTTGAGAGGAAAAGTAACTGAAGAAAAAAAAAGGTGAAATAGTGGATGAAGAGAGGAAGACTCAAGCTGGACTAAACCCGGATCCGAATTTTTTGGGTTGGGGCCGGATTATATATAAACTCGACTCAATCCGAAAACCTGTTGGCTCTGAAATTTTAGCACTGGACTCGGTCCGACCGACCCAGCCTTATATTGGATTGGGTTTAGGTCCAACATTAGGACTCGAATAAGGAGCTAGGTTGGGTCAGAGTCACTCATGACCTAGGATGGCTTGACTTAATAAATAAATAGAAATAATATTGTTATGTAGACTTAATAAAACTTATTAATTTGAGTCTAATTTATGCATATTTACTTTAATAAAGTAGCTAGCCGATTTTATCTTAGATTATCAGCACCCATCCTCTGAAAGAAGGGGCAGGTGTTCCAATCCTAATGATTGCACATACGTATATCTATGAATGTCATATTGCAGTAGGTCTATTAATAAGTTGTAGTTCGACAATGATTAAAACAAGATACAGGCAATTACATAGGTGTATCATATTTTTGACCTTGTGATAAAATTTGAGTTATTTAATTTGTATTTAATTTTACTTTTTCTATGGCAATTGGAGTCTGACTCTTTTAAAAGTTCTAAAGTTAAAGCTCTTCTATTAGTAGGAGCTTTCACACAAAGTGATTTCACTTTCAAGAAGATAAGCTTTGAAAATACGATATAAAATAATATACTATTTCGCACTTTGTGGATTGGGTATCTATAAAATACTATTTTTGATATATATTTTTTTGAACAAGGACTATTTTCAATATATGCTTAAATGCATTTAGTAATGTTTTAAAAATGGACCGGATGTCGAACCATTTTATTAGCCGGTTCCTGATTCAACTGATTCACGGAATGCTGATGTCGGCATGATATCATAATTGCAAATTTTATTATTTAAAATTTTTAAGAAACTAAAAAAATGAAAAAATTATCCTAACCCTAATCATAATGGTGATAAATGCAGTGGAGGCTCTCTTTTTTTTGGTTATTGAATTCTATTTATTTATTAGTTTGGAGCTTTGGGCCTTCGTATTTGGGGTAGTAAATTAGTAATTTAAGCTTTTAGATTAAAATATTTAAATCTAAAATTTCAGCCAAAATATCAAATTTTTATGATTTATCCAATTCAAACGAATCATCTGGTTCAATCGATTCATCTTGTTCAGATGGTTCATCTAATTTTAACTGATTTTTGACCAATACAGTTTAAGCGTACATACCAGACCAGTTAAATGACCGATTTCTGGTTCAACTGGTTGAACCAGTCGATCCAGTCCGATTTTAACAATATTATGATTTAGAGATTCAGTAAAGACTATTATCTGACGGACATATCCTAATTATTCTTTATATTTAGACTCTCTATTTATTATATGTGTTGTCTCGCACAAACCGAAAACCAAAAATCTAAATGAGAAAAAAATTTTCTTTTTTTTAAATATATTTTGAAGAGATTATATGCGGCTATAAGATATCGATTCAACATATTCACCATCCTTAGCTCGTCATTCAAGACTATAAATCTTATACACCATGAGTGGTTCGATCTACTTACTGAATGAAGTCACAAATGTGCCTCCACAATCTAGCTAACATATAGACCGTTGCTTTTATTTCCTAAATATCTGTTTGCGAATATGATATATTTTTGAATAAATCCTATATGATCCTTTAAATAAAATTATATTTATTTTTTTAATACTTTCTCATTGATACATGTCCTTCACAAGCAAGTACAGGTTTTAGCATTTGGGTTCTTGAATTTTAGGGAAGTATCAGCTACCAAGACCTATATAAACTATTACCATGGCTTTACCAGCTTATGTTCAGGATTGCCATGGGTCTGGTTTTGGGGGGTCTGATCCATTCTTTGGACTAGTTAAAGCCAGCTCCTTTGTCCAATTGGTGGCATTTCACTAAGGGAAGACATGTTTGGACTTCATCCATCAGTGATCCAGGTCTAGTTAAAGCCAGTGTAGGGTCATTAACCTGGCTCCAGCCTGCCATGGATCAATCTTTTTAATGCCTTGAGTATGTGCAGTTTTATGGCTTTTTCCAGCTAAGAAAAAAGTGTTGTACGGTTGATCTCGACGAATTTTTTATGAAGAATTGATCCTTTCATCACATCTGGATGAGTATGCTGGAGGTAGCTTTATGAAACAGTCTTTGGATAGAATAGCCTTGTAATATATTCTGAACCTTTTGCAAATGGCATAGAAAAGAACCTAGTTGTTTAAGCTCTACCATATAACTCAGGATCTTTCATTCTGTAATTAAATTATAGAGGAGAACCAGATCTATATATCTCCATGTAGGCCAAAACTATGTACAAGTGGTACGTATCCATGATCTCTCTCTCTCTCTCTCTTATGATGTGTCCTCCATCCATTTTGCAAACACAAGTGTATGGAGTGGAGGAGGGTGTGGTTCACATCACAAACTTGGTCGAATCACCATTCACCAACTTGTGCCTGTTGATTTAGATCAGCAATCTCATCAGTATAAGGGAATATCTATCTACAAGACCTAGAAGATAAAAATGGATGCCTATGGCTCTACTCTTATAGAATCTGTGCACCAACGATTATGACTTGATTAAAACATTTGAGGCAGGTGAGCATGAAGGTTGTGATCTATGTCCAATTACGAAGAAGCATCAAACTACCAACTCTTATAATCATATTTTCAATCTAGGTCATCGGTATCCAATCTCCAATTAATGACTTTATGAATTATATTTAGCATCCTAACGAGGCTTTTGTAATTATATATAGGCTGCTTTTGTGAGAAAGATGGTGAAGATCTACCCAAGATAAAAATTTTGTATTGGAGAGCTTGAAAATGAACAACAAGACTCAAACTTAGAACCTTCTCCAAGAATAGAAGAGCTGTGACCACTATAGCATTACCTAGTCTATAACATGGGCTGCTCCTTGATCAAGGAGTTAGTCTAGTATGCTATTCAAAAATGGCATTATGGGTGGCAATTATGAAACGAAGCACATAGATGTGCATGGGTTGTTTGCATGCAGTACACCACAAGATACACAAGAGTGAAGTAGCTTAATTAGCAAGAATTTTATTTCGAAGATGCTAGCTTACTAAGCTTCTGATAGTTGCACTAGTGACCTAGATTGAAATATTGTCTTCATCAATCCTCAGGAGAAAAAAAGAAAAAAGAATAAAAGGTTTCCACATTTCACACACTGCAAATGGAATAAGTCTAGATTTTTTGTTTTTTTTTTCCCTGGTAAGAAGTGCAGAAAGTTGGTAATGGCATGTAATTCTGCAAGTATATCTATTACCTTTTCTCATATCGATCGAGGCAAGGAAAGTTTTCAGTTACAGAAAATGAGAATGCTAATGATTTCTATTAAGTTCTAGAAATTGATGGTGACTTAGAAGAGTGTTTTTATTTTCGATTGCTTGCAAGATTACAATAAGGAGTATACTTAGGGTAATCTATACACCTAGATCTATGTAATAACTAGTGCATCTATATCTTCACCAAAAAAATATTTTCACTTGGCATCACCAATCTGTTTCTGAATGTATTACAACATCGTATGTTTGTAAATTAGTTAAACAAACTCAAATGGTGTGCAACATGTCACCCAAAAAATTAAGTGGATAAAAAGGGTCATGTTTGGAGAATTAATGATGACATTTTGATGTATTTCGGGAGCGAAAGCTTGATGTTTCATGAAAAACATAATGTTTCTTATCCAGTGCCAGAACAACAATGAAGTTTCAGCACCAAAGATAATTCCTTTTAATTTTGTTGATCAATCGATGAAGAGAAATTTTAATTGCTCATGCTCGAAGGAACGAAAAATGACCGAAGATGAATGCTTGCAGGTAGTGATCACTATTCCCTTCAACATTTTAAAAGTCGGATTTAATGACCCTAGAAAGTTAGGGTCTAAACTCATGTCATCTCAGTCCGATCCCCTTTAGATCGCGACAGTTAATTAAAATTTTAACTATGTTATAATTAAAAATAATGGACCACATAACATGGGCATCTCTTGACTTGCATGCACAAAGATAATCTACATGATAAGAATTTAGACACTTTAGTACATAAGATTTACGACGCATGAGCTATGAAATAAAGTGGTCCAATTGAGGCATTAATTTAGTATTCCCTTGATTTGCCGGATCAAGCTTTTGAATATGTGTACTATGTCCCAAAAGTTGACGTATCCATTTAATTACGTATCAGCTATAGTTGATTTGGATTCGAGTATAAATATAATATACCAGAATTAGATTCAAAGCGTGAATATGGTTGCAAAGGTCGCCTAATTAATCCACATATGGCTGAGACATTATGAATGAAAGGGTGGGTCTTTATTATTGCCATTAGTTGCTAGGAAAGAAATATGTAAATATTAAAAAAGCTTGTAAAATTATATTTTTAGTGTGATGATTGGTCGAGTTAGAAGAGTCACTGGATGTTGGCTACCATTCACCTAGCTTCGAATAAAACCTACCTAACCATAGCCATGCTATTCGCGTTATTGAAAAAGTGTTATGATTTGTATCATATTTGTTCTTAGGTGAAGAAATAAGTGCTTGCTAAGACTGATAATTTTAAAAGAAATGATTATTGCTACTTTATTTATAATTCATAGATTATTGCGGCACACGCCAGGACTCACAGTGGTCGGGGCAGAGCTGCGGGCTGTTTGGGAGGGTATATCCTATGCGTGGCAGGTACTTGGTGTGGAGTGGGTCTGCCTTGAGGGAGACTCATCTGTGGTTATCGACTGGCTTCGAGGGGCGGATCGGTTTGGGGATGGTCATCCCCTCATTCGGGAGACCCGTAGGGTGGCGCGGTTGATGGGCAATGTTCAGATAGGACACGTGTTCATGGAGGCGAACAGGGCTGCAGACTGGGTCATCTCTTTTATTGCTCGGCATTCTAGGGATTTTCTTTGGACGTCTGTATCAGATGTTTATCCTTATTTGCAACTTTTACTTTCCCGCGATTTAGCAGGCTGTACTCACGTTAGAGTTATATGAAATGAGTAGCCGCTTTTACCAAAAAAAATCATTAAAAATTCAAAAATAAGCTTATCTTTCCTCCTAACCTTTATAGCGGTGTTTGGTAAACTAGATGGTATTACTAAGATAATCTTAACACAACGGTGATCGCTATCCTGGGATAAATAGGTCCCGATGATCATCATAATCCATAATTGGTATGCTGTATTTCAATGATTAATTAAAGATTTTCAAGAATCCATAAGTAAAATATTTGGTATTCCATGAGAATCCAAGATCTCTGACTATATACTACCAAAACTATCCTGATATATTCCTTAATATATATATATATATTATAAAAATATATTATATTAATATATTAATATACTTATTAATATATTAATTATTAATGTATTTATTAAAATATATTTAGTAATCCAATAAATTACTAATCCTATAAAAATATATTAGTTGATGTTATAAAATTATTATTTTCATTTATACTTATAATATCTCATTAGTTTAATACTAATATTTTTTTTAATTAGGAAAATAAGGTAAATAGAAGTAATAAATTAAATAATTTTATTATATAAATATAAAATAAAATAATAATAATATGATGATAATATGATTCATAATATGTTATAATAAATATATGACAAATACTATATATGTAATATCAATAAAATACAATATATATAATATTGATATTATATATTAATGATATATTGATATAATATTTTTTTTGCTGGACTAACAGGTATTTTTGGCCCCAAATTTTAGCCTAAAACCATTGCCCTAAGCAATCTTTGATACCCATCCTCAAGGATAGATTTCTCATCACTAGGTTGGGTTGTTATTTGAGGATGTAGGGATGATTTTAGGCCTAGAAATAGGCTCAGGCTGGGCCAACTTCAAGCTAGGCTTCAGGCTGGGCCCGAAAGAGTTCAGACCGGGTTTGGGTTTAAATGTAGAGTCTTTTTTTTTTGGGCCGGGCTCGGACATGTCATTGGCCCGGCCTGAGCTTAGCTTGAGCCCGAACAAGTCCCGAAATGGAGCCCGAATTCAGACCCGAATCAATTTATTTTTGTATGTTGTTATTTGGAGAGAATAATGAAAAAGTGAAGGACAAATTAAAATGAGTTTAGCTGAAAATAATGTATTATGAATCATTTACTTGTGCCATAAAAGAGAGCCTAATTTTTAACTAGCTCATTTACTTGAGAAGTAATATTATGAAATATTAAACTTCAATCAGGTTTGAGTCGGCCCTATTTTTGTTCCAAACGTGTAATTCCGGCCGGCCCAATTGGGTTCGTGCCTGGGCTCGGACTTGGATTATCCAAAAAATTTTAGGCCTAAATCTAGCCCGAAACTCCCAAAAAAATTCGGGCCAAGTTTGGGTAGGGCATAGCCTGACCTGACCCAGCCCAGTTCCAACCTTAGATGATTTGGAATTACTGCCTCATAGGATAATCATGGTAGAACCAAATACAGTGATCTCCTCGCTTTCATCCACATTATTCTTTATCTTAGGATCATCACTCCATACCAAACACCCCTATATGTAAGCATCCCTCATGATAATTCGCTTTTGTTCTCTCTTGATGTCAACTTCTACCAAAGTTTATCCATTGAAATTGATACGAATCAATTGAACTGTTGACAAGCACACTATTTTTTTAAGGTAATCCACATTGCATCGATCCTTTAATTTTTGACCGCCACTTTATGATTCTCCCTATTGGTCAAATATTTTATAGCATTTCTCAACTAATATTTAGTCTGTGGTCTTATACATGCTTAAACATAATATATGTGCAATAGATATCATGGTGTATAGAAATAAGCATGTGCAAAACAATGATGTGTGCAAGATAGTAAGCCTATACATGCGTATGCAGGACTCAAACATAAAATAGCGAGGATAAAACATCTAATTAATGGCAATCAAACAGAGGATGTAGGTGTTAAGTTGCCCCTAGAAATTTCTCTGAATATTTGAGGACAATGCTGACATTTAGATCCATAAAGCCGGCTTTAAACCGATGGACTTTCCCGCTATGATTGGGATTGTTTGTGATCACGATCTAATTGAGTGTTCCACGTAAGATTTCCTTCAGCACCCGGGATTTACTTCAGATTTAACTCGCTGCGCCTTGAGAGTGCCTCCCACCAAATCCGGGATTCTTTCTTCAGTAGATCAGCCGGGTCGTTGCCTTCCTCTTATCTACTCTCTTCTTATTCGCCTGTTTTCTTTTATCCCAACCACACCAAAACTTCTTTTATTCCACTTTCTATCCTCTTCTCCACCTTCATCCATATTCCATTGCGATGGAGGAAGACACTAAACAACGTGAACGACGTGGCTTTAAAGTGAGTTCATTTTTTCTCGATCCTATAATAGTTTAATAGTGTTGTTTATAATCATCTTTAATCACATGCAATAACGATAGTCATTATGGTCTCGCTGTATGATTGTTTCATGGGAAGATCATACGTTACATGGTCTTGCACCATGTTAACCTGCTTTGTTTTTGGATAATGATTTAAGTTTTGCGTTTTTTTTTTGAAAGTTTTGAGATCCAAGATGTTTTTTTTCTTCTGATATTTAGTTATATGTTGGTTTGAATTATTCTTTGACCTACAGGCATATGCACAAGATTCCATCCGTGCTTTGCGTTCACTTCTAGGGAATTTCAAAGGAGCACATAGAAGAGAGAGAAGGAGTAGGAAGTTGTGTCGATGGATTCCGTGCGTTGGAATGGCGAATGAATCTAACCAGCGTAACGTGCATGGAATTCTGAGATTTCCAAAGAATTGAAGTTTTTATATTCGAGTTGCTTCTTTTATGATTGCTTGTTTTCCCAACAGATAACTGAAACAATCTGAATTTATTGCATTTCATTCTATCCGATGCATCCTGGAATGATTGGAAAAGGAAGTTTTGTGTTTGTCTTGAAATATTTGTTGGGTTCTATCATCTTTGTCTTTGTATTTCCTTCATGTATTTGTCTTTCGAGTTTTTGAACCATGGTGCATATTTATATTTATATTCAAAATAATAGCCGTCAGTTGTGGCAGTATTTTATTTATCTTTTGCACTCACTTTTTGCTTGATACTTAGTACGTATGATCTATTGAATGAATGATGAGAAAATAGAGATAATGAAATGGTCTTCAAATTATCTTATGTTTGCCAGTCTATTACATATATTTATATATATGTTAATTCTTTTAATGTGCTACCAATACTATGGGATGGATTTTTCGATTTTTTTAAGATGCATATTTTCATATGAAAGAACTATAGGATCTATTTCATTTTTAACCACTTGGTTGAAAATGTAGAAAAATAAATGTCGAGTTAATGGTGTTCTACTAAGTCACCAATGCTTAGTACATCTTTCCATTCTTCAAGTTTGCTTTAGGATATCTATCATTATTACTTAATGTTGTAATTGTACAAATATAGATCATATTGTCGCTAATTTTGGGCTTCACTTATTATTGGAGGATGCATAATGATTTCTCTATGTACCTAATTTATGTCTGTATGTGCACTAGGAGAGCCACAACTAAAATGATTCAACTTGAGATTGGGTTCAAGAAAGGCTGACGCAGTTTGAGGGTTTATATCTCTGTTTGAGGTGCATACATGAAGAAATTCAAGATCATAATACCAAGAATGGGGATATTAAGTTGAATGTGAAGTACTAAAGAGAGGCATTGCCTAATGGCTGAAGGTGTCTTCAACTTTAGAGTATAGATTGAGCACAATTAGTGAGAGCACAGTTCTTTGAATTAATCAACAGTCTAACTAAAACGTGTCACTCCGGTTACATGTGCATATAAAGACCTTTGAAATAATGTTGGAAATGTCACAATTTGTGACCAACAAACTAATAAGTCATGTCCCACCTATGTGAGTTTGCCAATATGGATTGGGCAGAGAACCATCAAAACTTGAGAACAGAATGCAAACTACTCTCAACTTAATGTCGACTACTTATTTTTGTTTATGTGAGGACCATGCCGTTATGTATTTAATTCTATACCAGCTATGCACAAGAAAAATTTTGGATACTCGTATAAGACTAAAGAATCAAAATAACACATTCTGGCTAACTTTTTCAGGGGAGATTCCAAATTGTTATAAATGACAACAAAACGGGCTGAGCCCATGATCTATGCGGACTAAAGGAACACTATAACATAGGGTTATTTAGATTGACTGCGAGCTAATCATGGTACTTATGATTGTATTTGGATCCTTGGTCCGGTGAGGACAGTAGGACTTAAATGAGGGGAGTATTTGAGGAGGCATCAGTTTAGCCTCATATTGACGATGCACTGATTAGATCTTGGGAACTAATTCAAGGTTAAGAAATGTAAATAATACCTTCTAGTTAGTCCTTTTAGATGAGGTCCAAGATAAGTCGACCTTAGGTAAGAGAGGGGCTATGGGAACTAGATGGCAAACTGGAAGAAATAAAACCTACCTTATTGAATAGTTTGTTTAAGCTCATGCAGTTAAGTGAGGAACCCTTCAAGGTTTATTTCGACCTAAAAAAGAATACATAAAGGGAAAGGAGATTTTTCAATGCGGGTAACTGCATTTTCTTTGGGGCACTAAGGCGTAAGTGCAGAGTGTAATACAGTACTTAAGGCACAACCCATAAGACTCGAGCAATTCTACGTTGGTATATCACCAAATACTGCTCAAAACCTTTTCAAGGTAAATCTTATAAGCAGAAGTTAAATTAATATGAAAAATAGCAAAGGAATTTTACTCTGTTAAAAACAATTGAAATCGTTTATCCTTCTGTGGTTGCTTATGTACGTTGCTATTACTATTGTAACTTTTCCCTCTTTTTTTAATGTTCTCCAGGTACACAAAAGGGCTCAGAAAATCCAGCTGCACATGAACCAGAAAGGGCACTGCCCCGTATTGCAGTGCCTGCACTCTCCTTAAATGAAATCAAGGAAAAGACTGATAATTTCAGCTTGAAGTCTTTGGTGGGTGAAGGGTCACATGCAAGAGTATATCGGGCAGTTCTAAACAGCGGCAAAGAAGTTGTAATAAAAAAGTATGATAAACCATCCAATCCTGAGTCAAATACTGAGTTTTTGAAGCAGGTAACATGCAGTACGTTCTATATTTCAGTTGCGATAAACAACGAAAGAGTTGAAAGTTCAGTATGGTTGCTTGTCTATATTTTGTATTCGCCTTTCAAGAGCTAATGAATCCATTGCGATGTCAGCTCTCGAGGGCATCAAGATTGAAGCATGAGAACTTCGTTGAACTGCTAAGCTATTGCGTCGAGGAAGATCTTCGTTTGTTGACGTATGAGTATGCAACTTTGGGTTCTCTGCATGATTATTTGCATGGTATGGTGTTAGCCTTTCCATTAATTTCTTCCTCTCTCTCGCTTGTGGCTAGCATTTTTCTTATATGTCATGCTGTTTCATGCACAAGTGTTACAATATTCCAGTCCTTACTTGGAACTTCAGGTAGAAAAGGTGTCTGTGGTGCAAAACCTGGTCCTTTGCTTAGTTGGAAACAGCGGTTGAGAATCGCGTTGGATGCAGCAATTGGGTTAGAGTATCTTCATGAGAAGGTTCAGCCCTCCATAGTGCATCAGGACATGAGATCCAGCAATGTTCTTTTATTTCAGGACTTCAGAGCAAAAATTGCAGACTTCAATCTTTTATGCCAAGCTCCAGATGCGGCCTATCGTCTTCATTCTACCCGCGTCTTGGGAACCTTTGGCTATCATGCACCAGAGTAATTGCACAAATGCTCGTATCCTCAACGAAGTTAAAGTTGATTACTTTTTGTTGTATGATGTGCTTACAACTTTCGCAGTCTACTTTACATCCTGTTCAAGACAGTGATGCTATGAAGTAACCTCAAAATTGCTTGTAATATTAACTAGTGCATTAGGTTTTGACTGGGCCTTCTGAGGACATTAGGGATTCTAGGCTTTACCATTAGCAGTAGGATGATAAGACCAGGCTCATTTGTGGTGGCCGGAGGGGGGAGAGAGAGAGAGAGAGAGGAGTATAAGTTACATGAGGAATGCACATTTATTTTAAGCTAGAATGAGAAACCTGAGCCACAGGTATTGATGATCAGAATTATGAGAGAGGGCCATTGAAGAGGGAATGAGGAAGAGGAATAAAAAAAAGGAGGTGACCATATGAGTGGAAGAGGACTTTGTTGTTGGGCCTGGTAAAGGTTGCTGCTCTATTGTAGATTATGAATGTAGGAAACCACTATGAGACTTCTATATTTGTCTTCTTTTCTTTTATTCTCCTTCTTTTCTATCAGTGGCAATTCTATGAGAGCCCATGCGGGTGTGTGTTTAATCTTATATCAATTGTATATTAGAGAGATCTTAGGTACCTATATAAGGTCAAGAGATCTAAATAATACTTTCTTGGCTATTATTTTTGGAAGAGATCCTAGGCCTTTACAAATGGCACATAGTAGATCCTACCTGAGGACAATATAGCATGAGCTCTTTAGGACTAACCATGGGCCGATATGTTGTTATGATTGAATTTAATTGGATTTGTACTCTTAGCCTGACGAGAATGTTAGGGATTAGACGGGAGAGCCCATTTGGGCATGTGTTTAGTACTATATTAGTTATGTACTAAGAAATCTTGGTTTTATATATAGACCCAAGAACTTGAATGATTCCTTCTTGGGTAGTCTTTTGGGGCGAGGTCCAGGGTCAAGAATAGAATTGCATCAAAAGGAATACGAAGTAGAGTAGAAGTCCTTGTCCAATTAAAGAAGTGATTGAAAAGTTGATTCCCTTCTCTTACAAATGGAATTTTCGTGTGATGTACAGAATTGGCTCGTAGTTAATAAGACTTCCCGCATTTTGCTTTGCATACTATATTCCATGCATATGGGTTTGAGCACAAATTGTAGTATAGTTTGCAGAAATGTCCTTCAATCTTCATGAGGTCCAAATTTTTTCTAGATTTAACCAACTTTATAAGAAAGACTGATAATGTATTACCATAATCACGTACAGTTTTGCTGATAATGTATTACCATAATCACTCTGATGCAGGTATGCTATGACTGGTCGTATAACACAGAAAAGTGATGTATATAGCTTTGGTGTTGTTCTTTTGGAGCTTCTAACTGGAAGGAAACCAGTGAGTTGTGAAATGCCTCGAGGAGAGCAGAGCCTGGTTACTTGGGTGAGCTTTTTCTTTGACAGTTATCTATACTTATTTGGTTAGCTTAATTCGAAAATATGAAATTAAAAGAATCGCATCATACATCTGCATAACTGAATTTCTGAATCTGAAGCAGAGGAGTGTGAGACAAGGTAACTGCTGACTCCTTTGATAGGTGATTGGACCAAGGAGCTTCTTCTCTGTGTTGTTATTAATGTTCCTATATAGTCTCCAATAAACCTAAGCAAACAGGTCTTCTCTGGGAAGAAGAGAAATAATCTCTTATCTTTTCTCAAAGAATTAATTCAAGGAGTAGTACTAATCTAATTTCTTATTCTATCAACTGAAATGTTTTTCATTTTAAAATCTCTTACTGCTCCTGTGGTTCTTTGCATAAATGTGCAGGAGGCAAACTTCCTACATGCAGAAAGTTATCATGGGGTATCCCTTTGTTAAAATTAACTCTAAAATTATCATCCTTTTGTTAAGTAATTATTATAGTGATTCCATTGTTAAAAAATATAACTATCTTTTTGTCATCCACAATGATTTTAAAACTCAGAAATAGCACTCATTGATTCGAAGTTTGACCCTCAGTATGTGAAGACTTTGACTGTGCCTTGGCTTGTTTATTCTGTGTGTGTGTTTGTGTGGGTTCTGTTCTTAAGCTGCTGCTGATTCTTTCAATGGTCTTATAAAATCATCTAGTTTGGCATGCAAGACATATTACACATTCCCATCCACAATTTCATATTCTGATTCCTGGTTGACAGCAACATGCCGACATGTTCCACTTTCGTTATAAGCGATCCATGCACCTGGATTTCCAGATATGGAGAACAAATTCCAAATGCTCCAGCTGAAGTTATCAGCCAAATCTTTTGTTTCATTCAGCTAAAGTAGTCAAAATACCTTCTAATAAACAAAGCTTTCTGATTCTGTATATGCTTTTTCTTCTTTTTTTTTGGCAATTCCTTACTCATCCTTTTAATAATGCAAACCAGGAATTCACACTTTTCTTGATAGCCTTAAAATCAAATGGATGAATGGACAATATCACATACCCTATTAAGCACACTACATTTGATTACTCAGATGGCATATGGCATTTAGTATTTGTTGCTGACAAAATAATTTTTTATGTTGTGTTTTGTTTGTGTTTTCCTCAATTTAGGCCACTCCAAGATTGACTGAGGATAAGGTTAGACAGTGTGTCGATCCACGATTGGAGGAGTATCCCAAGAGAGGGCTTGCTAAGGTCTCTCTCTCTCTCTCTCTCTGTGTGTGTGTGTGTGGGTAACACAAACATACACACAAACACATACACTTATTGTGCTCTTGTTACAAGAATATCACCTATATGTACACGTAATTCTTGCAAGCAAATGCATATCGTCATGTTCTCAACTAAGATTTCCCATATACGTTATAATACTGATATAGGTTCCATTGGATCCTGCAGTTTGCAGCAGTTGCAGCTCTATGCGTGCAGTATGAAAGAGAGTTCAGGCCAAGCATGACTTTTGTGGTCATTGCACTCCAAGATATAGTGAGGAGGAACTCAGGAACTAATGCCTCTGCTTCTAGGATTATGACATGAACCAACTATTCCAAAACTTCAGCAGCTTTTTTTTTTTTTTTTTTTAATTTCCATTTCTGCCTCTGCTTCTAGGATTATGACATGAACCAACTATTCCAAAACTTCAGTAGCTTTTCTTTCTTTTTTTTAATTTGCTCGTTGGGTTCTTGAGTTTAATCCTCACAATGTGACTTCTTTTATGCCAAATTTGATAAATTGCTTTCTTTGGTTGTGCCTTTGGGAAGCTTTGAATTGCTGCTGATGGCAGATGCTTGTTCAAAAGATTCTTATTGTAATATACTGCTAACGGAGTGAAAGTGGGTGTCATCCTGTACACTGATGAAAGGAACAGATAATTGGTTGACGCTTTATTTTCCATATTAATTAACTCTTCACCATGACAAACATCATTTTACATAATAATTTTAGATGATCCTTATAGTGCTCTATCAGGTTCAACAGGTGAGGATATTTCCTTTTCCTTTAGTTATAAGAAGAGTAGTACTTTGCTGACATGAGATTTAAACGTCTCTTTGTCTACATAATATGCTTCCAAAGAGATTTTCATGCCTTAAGCTAGGATTTTCTTTTGTCCAAATTTAACTATTTTATTTTAGAACTTGATATACTAGACTAGACCCAGATCCGATCCAAATCTGAATTTTTCGAGTCCCAACTCGATCTGAATGGTCCGTTGGATCAAAACTTTTAGCTGTCGACTCAACCCGACCTGGCTCGATTTTCTATTAGGTTGGATGTGGGTCCAATATTATGACCCGAAGAAATCGGGCTGGGTCAGGGTCACTCATAACCTGATCTATTCGCACCCTACCCTTGACAGCTTGCACACCTACTGGATATGTATATTTGCTTTGCTATAATCTTATTAATGCCAGCCTATCCTACTTGATCTTTAGGAAATCAAACAATTCTCTCTCGAAAATTTGGAGCACATATCCCTGGATTTACCCACAAAAACAATGGGTATCAATATAATTCTCCTTCACCTTCTTAGGCTTAGACCCACTGAATTTACGCTTCTTTGCCTTCTCATGATCATCCTTTCCATACATAGATTTAGAGGGTGCATCCAAGGAGGGCTCTGCTAGGGAAGTGTGGACTATCCTTTTCAATCCATGTAGCAATCGGAATGGAGGAGTTTGTGGGTTTGCAGATCCTAAAATGTGGATGGACAGATAATAAGAATAAGTCGATAATGTTAAATACATTATCCCACGTATTTAAGCATTTGTGTACCACGATAATGTTAAATACATATCCCATGTATTTATTATATGTGTGTGAATTCATGTGTTGTGTAGTACATTAAACGTGTTTCAGTAACTTTGGTGGTGTGAATCTCTACATTAAAGTTACGTGCACTAGTAAATAAAAAAAAAATTTGCATGTCTTCCTTTAAATATGCGTATCAGCTGTCAAAGTATACATACATACATACATACATATACACACACACATACATAATACAGATACGGAACACAAGACTGAATTGGTATAAATGTTTAGGACATGGGAGCAAAGGCCGTTTGATTCAATACAAGCATGAATAAAAGAGTAGAGTTAGGGAAAATTATCCTATTCCCTAAGGAACTTGAAACATAGTAGGTTTAGGCAAGTATTCGGCCGTAATTGCATGGGATTACCTAATAGTTATCACCAATATGCACCTATCAAACAAAGATATAAAGGGAAAGGGATTATTTAGTTTCTCTTGATGCCGAGGTTCTCCAAAATGGTTAGGGCCTTCATGGTGGTGGGGTTCTCAGCAATGCTAGAGTTGACAGCAGTTGGGACTTCTAGATTCCCCTTAGAGTCGATAATGGGGTAGGCTTGGGCACAGAAAGTATCAAACTTTAAATAAATCCAGCCCAAAGTTTGATTAAAAATAAATATAGTTTAGGCCTCAAACCGGCCTATGATCAGCTCTAGCCCCTTTGTGTGGGTTAGGTTTTGGGCTCCTGTTAGGGTCCTGGCAACCTTATGTTCTAATATTGCCATTAGGTTGCTTGGATTGTCTGAATTTGTGGAATTATGCTAGAAAAGTATGAGTATAATGGAGCCAGTAGTATCGAAAGAGATAAATAGAAAAGATGAGATGATAGTAAACCATTGGGACCGATATAATAACCGCCGAGTATATGTATTAGTTCCATAGTGGAACTTCCAAAATCATAATCGGAGCACACTGTGTGTACTACCATGGAACCCGCCATTCCAATTTTCCATATACTATCACTTACGAGACAATATAATATATACTTCCTAGTATATACATACCTAACAACTTACATACTGGGACGAAAAATTGGATTGAATTGCAAAATTGATCCTTAAGTAGATTTTTTTTGGCAAAATTGCCTCTCTTTTTTTTTGAGAAATGCGTATACTTTAAGAATCCATTCATTAGGAAGATTTTTTTTTTCTCGAAGAATCTATATTTTTCTGGATTGGTGTTTCTAAGATAATATTTAGATAAGAAAATAATTTATCCAAATTCTTTTATACATCAAAAAGTGACTCCAAAATCTATTATCTATATTTTTTTGCATTACTATTTTTTTAGGTAAGTTGTTAAGATCCATCCATATTTTTCAAAATATCTTTTATATGTAATATTTATAATAATATTAAATATTGTTATAGATAATAATATTATATTATATATAAAACATGCATCACGTAGTATATAATATATATGTTATATAATATATATTCTATAATAATAGTATAATATAATATAACATTATTACATTAAGGTTAGAGATATTTTAGTAATAAAATAAAAAAAGATTATTTTATTGATTGATTGGAAAATAATTTATCGGGATAAGATTTTCTTCATATCTTATGGATAAATAGTATTTATAAAAACATAACTTAGGAATGAGAATTTGAGTAGGTTGCTGGAAAATTGACGACCTTTTTTTTAAAAAAATTTATCCACGAAGGTGCGCGCTGGAAATCGTTTTCCGGGGTTGCCGACATATATTCGCTTCTGGAGAGGGTTTAAACTCTAAACCCTAGTTTAAACCCTCTCTCTCTTTCCGAAATTTCGGGTGGCGATGGCCCAAGATCTCTTCGCCGAGGACGGGGCCTCCGCTACGATCGAAGAAGCCCCACCGACGGTGGAACTCTGCCCCGTCTCCTTCGCCGGAAACGCCGAACTGACGGTGGATAACGACCTAAGGGGCCTCGTAGACTCGGTGGATTCCCCTGAGGACCGCCGGGGCTCTGCCCTAGACGCCCGAGAGAATGGAGAGGAAGCGCCGAGAAACGGATCTCTGGAGACCCAAGAACGTCCGCCAGAACCCACGGGGAATGGTGGTGAGGGGGTGGAGGCGAAAAGGATGAGGAAGGATTTGGAAATTGAGGAGAAGGACGGGGAAGTAGGATTGAGGGGTGTGAATTCTGAATCGGTTTGTGGAAACAAGGGGAATGGGTTGGTGAGGAGGTATTCGAGGAGCGAGATGGAGGCGCTGAGGTTTGTAGGGACTGGAGAGCAGCGGCAGAAGTGGAAGGAGGTGTATCAGAAGCTTGGTTCTGTTGTTGCGCAAGAGTATGATGGGCTTTGGGCATCGCATCCTCAGAAGACGAAGCGTGGAGGAAAGAAAAAGGAAAAGGAGACGCCCCTGATCATGGGTACGATCGTTTTTCTTGAAATTTCTCCACAAAGATTGAATCTTTGGTTCTTTTCTCGACTTACTAGTATTTAACAGATTGGTTTAAATTTTGTTTAACTGGAAAATAATTCATTGTTACTTGCACTTGGATGTATTCTTGTTTTTCAAGAGAAATGGTTAGCTAGTATTTAGAGAAGTTTATCTTCTAATGTAATTTTCAGAACTTTGGGATGGAACACCTCAAGATTTATAGAATTTATCACACTTCTAAGTTTAGGATTTGGTAACACAAATTGCGACTTATGACTTGCAATAATCAGACACATCTGCGGTTGTGATGTAGAAATTCAAGAATTTATATGCCCTGATTAATTCTTTTCCCCATGCAGGTCCTCACACACTGCCCCGTTTGAGCCCCGGCTTTTGGTCAGTCCTAGAAAGGCCTATGTTACAATGTCCCCTAGCCACATGTGGACCATGGGCTGAGTCGGCGCTGCTATCATTTATGATAACCTAGGACCTTACCAGAAAGGGCTAGTTAGAAGATTATTATGGGATCCTTAGCCCTACTTAAGTACCCAAGACTTTCCCATTGCACACCCAATGTGAGACTCAACACAGTCGCCTGAGTCCTCACACATCCAATGCAACCATGTGAGCAACATCCCAATCTTCTCTAAAATAAAAACTCAGTTAACCATTCAAACTAAATGGTGCCCCCATTAACTATCTTATTATTTCTTGAAGTCACTGACATTTTTACCTCCAGAGAATTGCTTTCTTTTGGTTTCTAACTGTTATGCAACGTTATTGCCTTTTTTTCATTAATATTCTCCTGTCAATAGGTTTGAGAATATTGAAAGCCTTGCATCTTGTCATCTCTAAGCATCCACCCATGATTAGATTATAGCTACATGATAAAGAGTTGGAGAAAGATTGGTATGAAGTGCAGGAGAGGGAATCATTGTACAAAATAATAAGCTTGAGAACTTTTAAGCATTCTTTTACTTGACAAGTCGTACAGGAAAATCTAGGAACCTCACTGAGCTTAAATGATTGGATGTGTCATGGGTTGCAATGGTTAGTGAAGAGAGCATTAGAAAGATCAGGCACATCTAAGATGGGGAGCGAAATGAGTTTATTAAGCACATACGAATCCTATACAGGAAGCTTCTTGCCACCTAAGAGCTATATGCCCATAGATATGCCATCTAGATTTATTAATGCTGAATTTTAATATATCATTGTTGCATAAGTATCAGATATGTCTAGTGGGTCAAAATCTTAGGAGCGTGGAGCTTAATAATGATGCTGGACCCACTTCGAAACCATGCTCCCATTTTCTATGCCGCTTCAAACCGTGAATAACATTTACTCTATTGTTCCATCCAATCTCAATAATATCTTGTTCATTATTTGGTTTCTATCTCCTTTTCTAGCTTGAGAGGTTAACATGTAGGTTTGTAATTAACACAAACTTGATAGATTTAGGCCCTGTTTGGGGGAGCTTTTGGAGGGCCAAAAAGCACTTTCTGGCCCTCCAAAAGTACTTTTAGCTAAAAAATGGTGTTTGGTAAATTTTTTGAAAAGTTGTTTTAGCTTTTGCGGGAAGCTGAAAACAGCTTTTGGAAGGAAGCTCCAATTTGGAGCTTTCCGAAAATGCTGTTTTCAGCTTTTTCGGAAAGCTGTATTTTTGACCAAAATACCCCCAGGTAAAAAAATAATTCCTCCCCAAAAAAAGGTTCCTCACCGCCTGTTCCTCTCCCAACCGACCCGCCCCCCCTCCCCCCGGCCCTGTTCCTCTCCCAAACCACCTCCCAACCCACCCGCACCCGCACCCCTCCCCCCCGCATCACCGCCGCCGCTGCCGCTGCTGTGCCTCCCTCTCCCCCGCCGCCGCACCCCGTCCCTCTCCCCCGCCGCCGCACCCCCTCCCTCTTCCCCGCCGCTGCAGTGCCCCGCCGCCGCACCCCCTCCCTCTCCCTCGCCGCTGCCGCCGCCGCACCCCCTCCCTCTCCCCCGCCGCCGCACCCCCTCCCTCTCCCCCGCCGCTGCAGTGTCTCCCCGCTGCAGTGCCGCACCCCCTCCCTCTCCCCCGCCGCCGTACCCCCTCCCTCTCCCCCGCCGCCGTAGGGCCGCACCCCCTCCGGCGCCGTCGGCCACCGAGACTGCCGCCGGCCACGGCCCGGCCCCCTCCCGCGGCCGCCGTGGCCTGGCCCCCTTCCGGTGCTGCCGGGTGCGCGGGAGGAGAAGAACGGAGAAGGGGGCGAAGGAAGGAAGGAGAAGAAGAGAAGAAAAAAAGAAAAGGAAAAAAAAGAAGAAAAGGAAATAAAATAAAAGAAAAGAAAAGAAAAGAAAAGAATAAATAAATAAATAAATAAATGCATAAATAAATATTTATATAAATGAATGAATGAATGAATAAATAAATAAGATAATAAATAAATATATTTCAATGGATAAAATAATAAATAAATAAATGCATAAATAAAAATATATATACGAATGAACGTATAAATAAATAAATATAAAGAAAAATAATGAGTGAGTGGCAAATAATCTGATCCTTATGATATTGATAAGTACGGTGAATTTGTCGCCATTGCAAATAGTTAAGTAAAAAGATAATCTATTAAACAGATAAATAGTTATTTATTGTTGTATTATACTATAAATATATTATTATATTACATTATATCATAATACATTAATATGTAATGTTAAATAATTTAATATTATGTTATATTATGAAAAATTAATTTATACTAATAATATATTATTTTATACCTTTATTATTGTATTATACTATACATATTATATTATATTACCTTATATCATAATACATTAATATGTTATTTTAAATAATTTAATATTATGTTATATTATGAGAAATTAATTAATACTAATAATTATATTACCATTATGCTATGCTATGCAATATCATATTACTATATTATAATAATAATATTTTATATTACAGTAATATTATACTATATCGTATATTATGTATTAATATATGTTATGTTTTATCATGCTCTATTGTATAATACTATGCAATGTCCTTTATGGTAATTTTGTCATATAAAAGTACTTTCTCAGTTTGTTTACCAAACATATGTTAAAGTGCCACAGCACTTTAAAAATATAGTTACCAAACAACAAACAGCTTTTTATAACAGCTCTACTTCAGACAGCTCTACTTCCAACAGCTCTACTTCCAACAGCTCTACTGCCAACAGCTCCCCCAAACAGGGCCTTAGCTCTTAGTTTTTTTTTTCAAAATTGATATATTGGAATATGTAAAATGGTGAACATTAATGAGAACTTTTAAGAATTGTAGTTAGTTGAAGACTCTTTAACTCAATATTTTGGTTAAGATTTATCTTTGCGTAGGAAATTGTGAATCAAAAAAAGAGTATATGTGTTGAATTATTGCTTATTGCTCCTGGTTGGTTGTAGATTCAATTAGAGGAATCCTTGTGTCATAAGATTATAATTGTACAGAACACTGAAACTCTAGGTTGTTGATTTTTTGTTTTTGATAAAGTTGCTCAGAGCATTTACTAGAATATTGCTTGTTGCCAAGGAGTCTTTGAGTTCTTTGCAGTTTTTGGGAGACTTGTTACCCTTTTATTAGTCAATTTAGTTTGAACCATTTCTTGTTCATATGCCAAATTTTCTTGACGCATGGAATTCTTCTTTGCAGTGTTTGGGAGACTTGTCACCCTTTAATTTGTCATTTTAGTTTTTGAGACCATTTCTTGTTCAAATGGCAAATTTTTTTGACTTAGTTGGGGATGGTCCTGGGCCGGAACCTTTTAGGCTCAACAGAATTTGAGGGATCATTTTGAACTTGATGCTAAGAATATAAAATGGTGTAGGATGGACTTGGGCAATGGAAGCAACACATGCATCCTAGCTTTGTTAGGAAAATGAACATGGGATGTCGTTCTGGAGACTGAGGACATTTAAAAAGGTTAAAATTGGTAGATGAGATACAATAAATTCATATGAAGAACCCAGATTCTTTTTGAAGAGTGTAAGGGAGTTAAGAAGTGGGTAGAACAAGAATTAAAGAGTGTTTTAAGAAAGAGGAAATGGTCTGGAGGGAAAGGTCTGGGATAACATGGTCAAAAGTTCAAAAAGGCTGATTTCGGATAAGTTGGCTAATGGCTGAAAGAGAAAGATTACAATGAGGGTGTTAGAGGCGGTAAGGTGTTTGAGGAGAGGAAGAGTTTAGTGGAAGCTTGTAGATTAATATTTGACTCTCTTGCAAGAAAAGTTGGAGAATCATTCTAAACCTCAAAATGTTCTTTCTTAGTTTGTAGGGGTTGATTAAAGAGAGACAAATTATCTTCAAAGGAAAGGTCTTGGGTGGTTTGAAAGAAATACATAAATGCAGAACAAAGATAGTTATTAAATCATTAACACCACATAATAACATTCCTCGTAGAGTAGCTGTTAATACGAATAACAGAAATTGAATGTACTCTATGAATAGAGGATTACATAGAGTTTACGATAGTAAAATAAGAAATTGAAAGATTTTATTGAAATTGTTCAGCAGTATTTGTGTCATTTGTATTCACAACTAACTCTCATGAGGTAATTGTTTGATTTTCCAAGCTAAAAGAGCACCTGACTAGTTAGGTCCACTTACATTTTCTTGATTTATAATTTAATGGTGGGTTTGATAAGAACAATGGAGAAGTAAGAATACTTTGGTTTGGTTATTAATAATAGGGATTGGATATCTAGAATATTCTAGAATATTTTTGTTATATCTCAGGACCAAAAATTTGAATAATGATGTATTTCATAAAGATGGCTAATGGCTGAAGGAGAATATATAAGGCTAAAAGTGGAAAGTGAATGAGGTATTTGAGGATGTTTCAGGAAAGTTTGTAGATCTTTACTAGACACTCTTTAATGAGTAATAAGAATCCTCCTACACCAGAAAAGGTTTCTTTTTAGTGTATTATGAGAGACTCAAGCGAAGATTTTGCCGATTGAGTTCAGGATGGAGGCTAATTTGATGATTTTCATGATTGAAGCACAAAGCTTCTGAATATGCCATAATTTTTTTTTCTTTTGTTTTTTACCATCGGTATTGGAATATTGTTAAGAGCCATCTTTGGAAGAATGTCATACTATATTAAACTTTAGAACAACTGATAGAATCAAAAGAAAAAATGTTCAGAAATAAAATAATATTTACATTTAAGGGAATTGCTGTCTCGCCCTCCCTCGACGAGTCTGATGTTATTCCTTCTATTTGGTTCTCATGTCCTATCAAGTCAATTTGATGGCTTTTGTTATGACTGTTCACAGGTGAAATGTCTGCAATGAAAGCAAGAAACACCTGCAACTTTATGTGCATTGGAGGATGGCTAAAAGCGGAGAACAAAATTCAATTTGGCATTATACTCATTGTAAACGACAGGGTTTTGATGTGCAGGGAGATAATAGCTTATGTGGCAAGTGATACAATAATTATGTTTTGGACATGATGCATGTTGTTTGACAAATCAACATGCAAGTGAACACCTTTTTGTGTTATCATGATATATGATTGTCCATAGTCCATCCAACCAACCTTGGTTGAACTTTGAACAAAAGGTTATTATCATTCATCCAACAGTCAAAATTTCAATGACTCCACTACCCCAAAAATGGATGCCTGTTCATACCTAGTGGAATTCAATAAAATCTTACTGCAAATAATTTTTATATAAAAGAAGAATATCTTTATAATCAGCTTTCACAGTCTTGTTAGAGAAATATAACATAATCCCTGCTTTCCTGCATGTTACAGGAGAATTGTTGGCAGTGAATGCTGAAAAAGGTTCAGATTTGCCTGACAGTGCTGATCTTGTCTGCAGTGACACTTATTTTGATAATGAGAATTGCACAATTGTAGAAGACCTACATGATGAATATGAAAATATCATTGATGAGGATGACAGCAGCAGCGATGAGTACCAAAGCATTCAAAAACCTGCTTTTTTGGTTGAAGGAGAACCTGATTTTGACTCTGGCCCCCCACTAGATGGTTTTGAGTATCTAAGACGTGTCAGGTAGCCTACTGTTTTCCTTTATTTTCTCCCAGTGGCATTTATATCAGATGTTTAACAGTTTTATGTGGGTATTATTTGCCTTTATTCCCTTTTGCATCTTTTCTTCAACAAAATAGATTTATCCTGGTACCTACTGTTTCAGTTGAAGCTGTCACTTCTTTCTTGTAATTTAGAAAGCCTTGTGAACATTTGTGGTTTCATTTTTTATTTGCATATCCCCTATCTAAGCTAATTGCAGTGTTTTTTGGGTGCAAATGCTTGCTTTTCCTGGATCTTCTGATTGATATGTACTCTTAGACATATTACATATAATGTAACAGAGAGGGAGAAGAAAAGAAAAAAATTAAAGAACATATTTACCTGCACAAATATAGCCCATTAAAGATTGTGTCCAATGTCACCTAATCCATCTTCACTTTTTCAAGTGCTTCCATCTAGGTCTCGAGAGTCCTCTGCTTTTGCTTTTAGACCCTTCAACATGAAGCTGAGCTCTTTTATACATATGTTTTATATTGATTAATTATTAACTACACCCACAATGCCACCTTATGCTTCTTTCAGACCTCCAGCTGTCATCTTCTGATTCACAAAGAAGTACTCTTAGTACCTATCTATGTGCTTGGTCCGAAACTGTTCAGTAAATTCATATATTAGCTTGTAGATTAATTGAGCTTACTATATGACATGTTATATTAGACCTTTATGCTTCATACTTGTGTAGCCTTTTCCCAACTATCTGGGATCGGCTTTATGGATCCTTATTCGCCAATTAGGGCCGCCTCCAACGTATTTCGAGTTTCTGCATATCCTTACGAGCTCCATCCATGTTAATTTTGGTCTTCCTCTCCTTTCTTTTCTTACAACCTTCAATACAAACTAAAGTACCTCTCCTTATAGAAGTCTCCTAAGATCTTTGTTGTACATGTGCATACCATCTCAATTGATTTTTGATCACTTTGTCCTTAATTTGTGTAGATCTTATAATTCCTCTAATATATTTATTTCTTAATTTATCCTTTCTTTAATGCTTTTGTAGTTGATTTTTAGTCTTTTTTAAGTATCCTCTTATGCCCATCAATGAAGTTTCATGGCCAATAAAATATAGGACTTTTTTTTTCAACCTCAAAGTTCTCAAATTGCAGAAAGGAGAAGTGTACGCTCGATTTGCTTTTCTGAAGCCCATATGACCAAGATTTATATTTGAAATCCACTTTGGAAATTTAATTTATTCCTACTATATATTTTCATAACGATGCACTTCTAAAATTGAGAATATTGAACTAAGAGTGCATATGGATACCAATGGCTTGGAAATGCATGTAGTTGGGGTTACATATGGTTGTTGTTGCTGTATTTGCAACTACATTTCCAGTATTCGGTTCAATGGTTCGCAGTTGTAGTAAAATAAAATTTCATCTTTGTTTGCCTATAAAGGAGATCAATAGCTATATTTGGTTGTACTATTAAAGCAGTATTAATTATGTCTCCACCAATCATTGCCTTTGGTGGGACTTAAACCGATCATAAAGATGCCTCTAAGCCTTTTCTGGTTGCCATAGTTTGTCTTACCACCAATTTAGCCGTAAAACAAAATATTGTAAAAAGGCCCCAAATGCAATTTAACTTACAGGAGCTTGGTTAACTTACAGCAATCCAAACATTGGAAAAGGCCCAACTGCGGAGGTTTTACTTCACTTAAATCCAACTACCGGTGCCCAAATGCACCCTAAATGTAGTTGGCATGTGGAGAGTCAAACTGCATACTGCAACACCCGCTATTATTGAATTTGATTCTTGCATCAAACAGATTTTGAGGAAGGAAGAATATCATAATTTTTTTTTAAAAAAAATATTCTCAATCTCATTGAGAAAAAAAGTGGTCTTTTTTATTTGGGTGTATAAGTGTGAAGATGAACTTTGGGAATCATGGTAAATTGAGGATGGTGGTATGAAAGATGCAATTGATTAAAATAGGAAAAATGTGCAATTAGATGGACAGATAGAAGTAGCAAAATTGAAGGTAAATTATGAGAAATGACAATTTTTATTCACTGCATGTGAACTGTGAAGGTGAACACTGAATCATGGTGAGTTGGAGATGATGGCATGGGAGGTGTGCTTGACTAAAGTAGGAAAAATTGGCAATTAGACAAATAGAAGTAGTGGGATTTAAGCAACTAGTGTGTGGTGACTCGTAATTGAGAGCTTAAGAATGGAAAGAATAATCAGGCAGGTTGGTATAATATTGTTTTTTGTCTATGTTTGGAAAACTTAAATGTAGAGTTGAAATTCCAAATGATACTAAAATTGTGCTTTGATTTCAAGGAAAGACATGTAAGAGAATAATGACTCGATAGCATATGCTGATATTAGATTATTTCTTTGTGGGTTGTCCACTTCAAATTTAGTAATTTAATCCAATCAGATTTTGCATAGAATAAAAATAATTACATGATATGCCATATTAAAGATCCTTGTCCTAACTAAATAGGGTCAGTCTCTATGAATTCTAGTTTGCTGATAATTCTGATTAAGGGCCACTTCTTGGTTAATGAACTGTGCATAGTAGTTGACCTAGACCTGGTACATTTGTCAATACAGCGAACTTCAATGTGTTACCACCGTCATGACCATCCTCTGTGTGGTAAGTTCAACTAGGTATCATTGAATTATTTATCAAGGTTTTGAATCACAAAATATGAAGAAATAAGTCTTATTAATTATATGACAGGATGATGTTTTGTCTGGAACTACATAAATACTATGCCATCGGCAAATGGAAAACTTACTTTTAATCCAAGCGATATGTACTTTTATGTGGCAAATTGCAAATACCATGTTAAGCTGTCAAGGATACCTTCATGGTTGCAAGAAAAAAATCCATTTCGAATGGAAGAATTAGGTTGCTGCTACGATTTGTTAGAAAAGAATGGGTTGCTTAAACTGTGCTTTAGTTTTTTCTTCTGCATGAAAGAGCAAAGAGTATCTTTTAGGTCAATGTCGAGATTTCTTAGTTTTAATTGTTTTTTCTTCCTTGAAGTAGTCTTAAATATTTAAAAAGAAAAAAATAAAGATCTATGAGGTAATGTCTCTTGACAATATTTAGACTGCTGTTGGTTAAACAAAAAGGCTTTCTTTGAGAAAGAAGAAAACAAGGTATATCGAAATAGCCTTGAGTAGCTTTATTTGTTTGCAAATATTAACGTGTAATTTATCTGACCCATTTATCTCTGAACAAGCCCATTGTTTCCCCCAGTAAGATCAAAAGTGTGCACGTCCAGATTCAGTGAATCCTAGTCCAGTTTATCTCATACTTATATTACATTAGTCATCAAGGTAATAAGAAAGAAAATGTTATTTTATATTCTGAAAAAATATTGTTACTGAATGACTGCATTTTGGCTTGATTTATAATCTGTAGAGGAAGAAAATTTTGTTGGTGTAGACTATTATTATGTATATGCACTAATATTTTAAGTTGCCTGGATAGGTGGGAAGCTGCTCAAATTCCAAAAGTGAAAGTAGCTAAGCTAAATTTGAGTAAAGTGAACAGTGAACAAACACCATATATGCCCAAAATACCAGAGATAGCAAAGTGCCCACTTAACTTATTGCCATTGAAGGATTGGGAGGATGCTTTTCTTGCAAATTTTTCAGAGATAAGACAGGTAAATATTTTGTCCATCACTTTGTATTGCTGAACTATTGTTTGCTAATACTAGAGAATATATCAAGTGGAGGACAAATTTTATTGTGCTTCATTTTTTCTTATGGCTTAGAAAAAAAGAAAATCTTATTTTAATAGGTTTTTTGTGAAAGATGTATAAGAGGATGTGCCTTGGCGCAATGGTAAGGTTGCTCTATTATGACACAGAAATATGTAGCCAGTTGAGGGAGAATTCAAAGTTGATCATAGGACATGTCTCTATAGAACTTCTAAATTTAATTCAAACTCATTCTTTTTTTTTGTAATTTGTTGTGGCTCAAGGGATAATTAGTGGTTATGCTTATTGATTGAATGTCTCCTTGACTTTATTCATTGAACCCATAGGTAGTCAAAACTCTGCTTTTGTTTATCAGCCTTGAGGAGTTTGCTTCATCATTGCTTGCCTATTACCATTGTAAAATGCTGAGGATAAGTGTCAAGGCTACTCGTGTTTAGGAGTGGCAATCGGGTTAGGTCGGACTAGATACGGGTTGGGTCGGATATAGGATAGGTCAAAATCTTATCAACTTGAACCCGACCTATTTATTGAACGAGTCAAAGATCTAGAGAACCTGATTATTTTATGAAACAAGTAATCCAATCCAACCTGCAACGGGTTGAATCAAGTTAAACAGGTTAAGCTTGTATACCTTAAAAGGCATTGATCTAGATGATCTAAGAAGCTTATATAGCTATTGTTCATAATTGATCATAATCTTATTATGCTAAAGGAGTTTTTATTAGATCTTCTGTTTGACGGCCACACATTCTTGTGCTTTTTGTTCGATTGAAAAATAGCCAAACTATTGGAGTGGCTGAACAGATCTTACATGTATTTTATCATGGTCATTGATCTTGAATACCTTCCATTAGTTGGGGACCAGTAGCATCAATCGTCTACATGCTGTCTTGCCATTGTCAACAAGTGGTTGGATGTGCTTTTAGGATGCTATCTGGTTAGTCTTGCAATTAGTGATGAATTAGTACTTGTTGTGCACTCCATTTCAAAATTCTCATTGTTATTATTTTTATTAGGAGCAGGCCATGAATCTTCCTTGATAAGAGTCATAAGTTCTTTAACGGGCTTTTTGAAGTCCTGTAAGTGGAGCCACACGTAACTCAAGTTGCAGGTGTGAGCCAGCCCGCTTGTTTGGATTCTTATAACTCAAATTGCACAGTAATTAAAGTTACATGTTTAGCTGCAATGTAAGAGTACCTTGCATAGGATAATTCGTGGTTAAAATGATTGCGGGATGAGTTGTAGCTGCTAGAGTGGGTATCTAAACTTTTTTAAAAATGATTCTCTCTCTTCCATCTCGATCAAAACCTTAGAACCTCTCCCCATGTCATCGTCTCCTACCTCTTCGATGTCCCATCCCAACCTCGCCTCCTGCCGGATCTCCCTAATCATGCCTCGCCAGACCTCTTCCCAACCTCTCTTCTTCCTCTCCTTCCCCTCTCCTCTCCCACCCCACTCTCGAGTCCCCTCTTGCCGCCGCCCTTAACGTTGCTACCAGCCCCTGCCACCTCCAGAAGGTCCACAGCCGCCTTGCCCACCTTGAACTTCACCGCTATAGCTTCCTCGTTGCCTGCTTCCGCCACGTTGCTGACTGCTGCATCCCCAACCACCCTTGCTAGCTCCTTATCTTAGCCTAGGTCCCCCACCCCAACCCCTTCCCTTGATCCATCCTCATCCACGACATTGCCCTCCTCTAGTCCACCTCCTCCTCTACCACCATCCATCCTCTCTGCCTTTACACCAATATGCTGCCTCTAGCTCGCCACCCACCCCACTCCGTCAGTTTCTCCGCTCTCCTCAAGGCCTATATGGCCACCCACTCCCCCATGGGTGTTCAGTCCCTGGCCACTGGTGGCTTTGATGCCAACTTCTTCGTCCAAAACACCTTCATCTCCATATATGTCAAGTGCTCTAACCTAGCATCTGCTTGCAAGGTGTTCCTACAGAATATCTATCAAAGATATACTCATATTTTTTCCAAACTCTTCAAACAGAAAAAAAATGGGCTTCTTTATAAATCAGCTATTGCAACTTCAACCACAAGATTTCAAACATCCCCTAAGTTGCAGCTATATATCACTGATCCATCTGTCCAATCTGGCTATACTGTTGTCCAAGGCATTTTGACCTGTCATGTTTTTGAGGCTTCTGATCACATGCTACATCTATCAAGATTCTAGTGGAAAGCACAATTCCATACTTCTTGTATTTTCCAATGATACCGATATATGATGTAATTTACAAAAGAGTGAAATTTCATTGTTTATCCTTCTTAAGAAGAGTAGAAAGATATATTTGATCCAATTTACTATCATAGGTTGAATTACCAGGCCTAGAAAAGCCCAAATGTAAGCATAAACTTCAATGGGGGCAACAAATCAAAAGGAATAAATGTGAAAACAAATTGCAGTTCATATCAAACTATCGTCCATCTCTTAGTGATGACTTCAATCTTACGTATGTAGCTATGACTTAGACTAAGGTATGCCATCTCAATATCAAGGCTCTGTACCGGTGCCACCCTTACTATATCGGTACGTCCAGGATGGGGCCGGTTCGGCATACCGAATGTTAGTACACCCTCCGCACTGTGTATCGGTACCGAACTGGTATGGTACGGTACGTTCTGTACCGTCCGGTTCGATATGGTATGGCATATCTTGACTTAAACCCTTTAAATTCTATTTTAAATTCTTAACCATTTTTAGATGTATCAATCTTAGCCTTTAAACTAACTTGTGACTCCTTAAAAATAAAGTAATTGCATTCCCGATTGACTAGATACTTTTAACCCATTATAGCTTGGTCTGACTAAAGATGCCCGGTGCTCCTGACACATCTAAAGATGGCTTTCATCTAGTCATCCAAAAATAATACACACCATGCGACTGCTGAATTTCATGTTACGGCCCTGAAAGTTCCATCCGCACGTAAATAAATCCATTGAACTTAACGTGTGAACATCATAATCTTGAAATTAGATAAAGTAGGTATCCATTGTCTGAGATCCTTATCTAACTTAATTTCCATAGGAACTGATGCTATGATTTCCTTTTGCTGATATATTTCAGGCTTTTTCATTGTTAGAAAATTCTTCTGACCAAGTTTCTGCCCGAAAAAGTAGTGACAACTATTGCAAACAGACTGACCGTGCAGAGCAGCCAAAGTGTATCCCAACAGTGTCTGTAATTCGAGGCATGGATGCTGTTTCACGAGCTGCAACACTAAGGAATTATATTAGCATGCTTGAGAGTGCAAGCATATTGTCTAGAGATGACTGCCTATGGTTGTTTGCGCTGTGTGTGGCAGTGGATGTTCCACTCGGTGCGGAGACAAGTGCTGCTCTGAGGTGCTTGCTTCGCAAATGCTCAAGCCTCCTGGCCCGAAAATCAGAACCAGATGATGAGGCTGCAATGTTGAACATTCTCATCACAATCACGGGGAAGTACTTCGGTCAGTTTGACAATCCAAGATCATAGCCAGGTCTGAATAATCTAATTCCTTCAAGCAAGGATGCAAAGTGGGTATCTCAAGTAACTGTGTGCTGGTTTTCTATATCATTCTGATCTAAATGTCACCTGTTCTGGATGTGCTTCTTGTCTTTCAACATTGATCCAGTGTTTGGTTTTGGCTCTATGAAGGCTGCATTAATAATAGTCTAATGAGTTCTGGGTTCTTTGAAGTTTGGAAACATCCATGGACGCCCAGTCCTTTGAATTTGTAGAAATGACTAATTCGCTTACTCTTCTTAGATAAAAAGCAGACATCTAGTACTACAGATTGGGTGCAAAATTTATTTGGTGATATTTCAGAGATGCATCTTATACCATCTTCTCATCGTTTTTGTCATTACAGAAGCATACAAAATAGAAGAGCTTCAAGAGCTACTGAGTTGCACGTCTTTATCTCAAGCGGCAAGCATCTTGATGGGGTCAGCAGTGTTGTTGGCACCATCGAGCATGTCTGAGGTGAAGGGATAGAGCTTACCCTGGCTGCTGCAGTGGCTGCTCTTCTAGGTAGGTCAACCAATGATGACTTAGATCTCGTTTGGGAGAGCTGTTTGTAGTAGAACTTTTGAAAGTAGAACTTTTTATAAAAAACTTTTTGCTGTTTAGTAACTAAATTTATAAAGTGTTGTAAAACTTTAACATGTATTTGGTAAACAAACTGAAAAAGTACTTGTGGTATGACAAAATGACCATAAATAACATTATATAGTATTATACAATAAAGTATTAATGTAATATAAAATAATATTATTATAATATAGTAATATAATATTATATACTATAGCATAATAATTTAATATAATATTAAAATATTTAACATAACATATTAATGTATTATGATATAATGTAATATAATATTATATTTATAGTATAATACAATAATAAAAGTATAAAATATTATAATTATTCGCGTAAGTTAGTTTTTCATTCTTTCATGGTATAATATAACATAATATTAAATTATTTAACATAACATATTAATTATTATGATATAATATAATATATTATTATATTTATATTATAATATCTTTTTGTGTAATTATTATATTTTATTATAATTATTTTGGTCTAAAAAGAAAAAAAATATTATAACTCAAAACAGCTTTTGACAATTTCTAAAAGTGATTTTTTAGAAGAAGTTCCATTTTGAAGCTTCTCTCATAAAGTTGTTTTAGCTTTCTCAGCTTTTTAAAAATTTTGCAAATTTTTTTATTTATTTAAAAGTGCTTTTGGATGGTTAGAAAGTGCTTTTTGGCTCTCTAAAAGCTTTCCATATTGGGTATTGGGTCTTACCATTGCTGGAGACATGGTTGGATCTTAGAGCTGGTACTTTCCGAACAACCCATAGCTCTAGTTGCATTCCACCATGGTTGAGGACCATGGGTGGGGATGGGTGCATTCTGGATGCCCTTGAGGTCGTAGTGTGTTGTGGTGGACGACACGATACCGTCCAAGCAAAGCCCACGGCAGTTTAGCTAGAGATGTAAATCTTCTGGTGGAATGTGAGAGGAATTCAGAATTGTCTTCGAGCATGGAGGGCAGGTCCACCTTGGCTTTAAAGGGTGAGAGCCCTGTTTGAACGAGTCTAGCTCGGTGAGGTTGGAGCTTGTGTCATAGGGGCACCAGACGTTCTTCCATTGGTCAAGTCCATTGTTGCCATGGCAGCTCTATGAGGTTCTTAAGCTGATCATCTATCCTATTTTGCACCTTGTTGACGGGGGAATGAGGTTAATTTGCATTTATGAGGCTCAGACTAGGGTCTCTTGGTGGTTGGCAGCCAAAGCCTGTACATTACTGTCTTCAAGATCTCTTGTAGAAATTTCTATATGGGTACCGGATTTGCAGTCCACGAGTAGGTTTATTGAAGAATCACAGTCCGACATTAATATTAACCGATACAAATTTTCTTTTCCAATCTGCTTGCAAGTGTGACGCATCACTGCTAACTCGACAGGTTCAGTTCCACGAACGTCAAGCCGTTTGGTATCTATGTTCCAAGGCCTGTGTACAGAGAGGTGATGACTTGTGGCTGCGAGGTTTCCACAAACTTCCAGCCACTTGGTATAACATTTTTTTAAGAATCACCAATATCAAAATAGACATTTGACAAATGAAGTGGACTCTTATAATAGTTTTTCTAAGAATCACCGATAATAATAGTACCACGTCGGATAGGTTGAGAACTCTTATAATCCTTATATATTCTTAGGTTTATCCATCCAAATGCCCAAATTTTTTAATAGGATCTTCACGACATCAAAAACCACCGATCCTCCTTACTACCGAAACTTTTATACTCCCTCTCACTAATGCACATATCATCCCTCAAGCTCTACCCATAAGAGAGGATGTTAGAGAATAGCAATCCTATATCGGATAGGCTGAGGATTGGTTATATACTCTTGGACACATCCGTCTAAATGTCTGAATTTTTAAATAAAATCGTCACATAGAACTAATTCTCACTAATTCTGAGAATGAGCGCCGAAGGGACTAAGGTTTCTCAAGTACAATGCTCTAATACCATTGATGATTGAGTCGAAAGAGTGAGGAGGATTAATGGCTGGGCTTGAGCTTACATTTTTGACTTCAACCTGGATCGACCGAAAAATTAAGGCCTAATCTAGATCCATCACATATATATAAGAAGCATAAGCATGAAGCAGTAACTCATTATGCCAGCTAATTAAATCGAATTTCTATCTTCTAGAGGTAATGTGATCAGGGAAGTCAATAAATAAACTGGGAACAACTCTAATCATCATGATGTAATAATATAGAATCAAAGTTAGAGTACAATAAAACTACATGGTATCAAGTTTTATTAAACTGAGGTTTATCATAGTGAAGTGATAAACTTAGATTATACAAAATAAAATTACATAAAAAAATAATTATAGCTACCAAGAACAATACCAATAAACACTTAGAATTGATCCGTCATACCTAAATATAAAAAATATCTAGAAATTGTAATTTCATATGGATACTCCAATCATATTGTATGATTAACGCTTCCATTTCACTTGGCCACTAAAATTCTCAGGTATTAAGGATTTGGTTAGTTGGCTGTCTGTATTTTGAGTGCAATCTCAAACATGAGTCAGAAATATGGCACAGCATACTGTTTTGCTGCCGACTGGAGGAAGAGGTGGACGGGATCAGCATACTGCTTAACTGATCATGTAATCCCGAGTTACCTGCAAGACTGTAAATCACCTTTAAAGTGCGTAGGAGTCATATGTGCATTAGTTGAATAGTCCAACCACAGCTCAAATATTATATCAGTATATCACGTCCAGATGCAGGAGTACCCTCGGATTTCACAGCTGGGTGTCCCTCGCATCCCTAAAAAACAAGCTGGTTAGAAAGAAGTGTTATCTCAAACGTAAACCATAACCAATGTTATATGGCCAAACAAAAATGCATGCAAAACAAGGTATTCAACTTAAAAAAAAAAAAAAAAAAAGATGACAGATCCTGGTCCCAGATGATAGTTATCTATATTTCATGTGTTTTAAGTCACAACATGGTAAGACAAGCATCCCACTTTGACAATATATGGGACAATCCGACAGGGTGCCAAGTAGTAGAAAGATTACATACCAGAGCTAGGGCTTCTGCTGCAATGTTCTGATTTTCAGCACCGTAAACTTCTCTGTACATAGTCAACAAGTGTTCCCTTTGTTCCACTCGTAAATTCCTCTTGAGACCACTAGCCACCATCTCCATTTCTGGCTGGACACATTTGTATCAAATCACACTCACTGTCAGGAAGAAATTGTGTACCAGAAGAAACCTAAGATGAGCTGAAACTGTAAAGGCATCAATCATGAACTTTCTGTCTCAAGTTTTAACTATACTAGTTAATAAATAACTCTTTGAAAGATGGAAGCATTGATTGCTGGGCAAAAAGAGCTTTAAACAAATAAAATCCTAGAGGAAAAAATGTGACTACAATCATCTGGCAAAAATAACTGCTCATCATCATGAAATTTTTTAGCGTGGAATTTGTGAGAATTCTAATTACTCAATAGTTCTGATGCCAAACAAGTAAATTCATTTATTGGAAACTGATAAGAAAGCACTTTGGATTAGATATTGCTTCTAAAATTGATGTTGCCCTCAAAGAATTCCTTCTAGGGTCATCTAGTTAAATGATCTAGAAGAAAAATATTTATTACAGTATCTAACATTTGGGTTGGCCCGGGCAGATCAATGCCCAGTTGATTTTGTGAGATGGGACTTAATACATTTACCAAGACTATGTTGTTATACATTGTTAAAATTTTAGCAATAAGCCAACCAATTCTTTTTATGATCATATACAAATTCTTCAAAGCAAAATGACCTGCATCGCATAATGGGAGTAGGTACCACTAGAACCTCCAAAAAGTTCCATTAAATTAAACTGGAATGTGTTCTAAGAGAAATAACTGCCAACTTAGTCTTGGCATATGTCCATGAAGGTGAACAATAAATCAACTGCATCTCAAGTGCAGATCTTGATAATGTTATGATTACCAACTAGGGGGAAAAATTCATTCACCACAATGACGAACACTAGGAATTACAAAATCACTGAAAATAAAACAACATTAGAACAGAAAACATTCCGGATATGCTACTGGAACAATTACAATAACTACTAAACAGTTCCTGAAATCGACATATTTGAAAGAGTATAATGACAACATCTATTGGCATGCACAGAACGAGGGATGTGACAGTATGCAAAGAGGCTATAAGAGATCAGAGAAAACTATAAGCACAAAAGGTATGTGGTGAAATCAATCGACCTGACCCAACCACTTACTGAATGTTCTTCGGGGGGGAAAATCTGATAAATTCTACAGATCTTTGATACTTCCTCCAATGCTTCAGAATGTTTCCCTTGGATTTCCAATGCCTGAGTTAGAAATGTGTTTAGTAGCATATATTATTAGAATCCTAAGATATTAAAAAGCTGTTGCATCACCGAGCCTTGATCAATGCTCTGCCTAAGTATTTCAAAGAAAATAACAGATACATAAAAAAAGACTACCCAACACTGCAGAAAGCATGAACGTGTGTGGGCTGCAACAGCTGCACGCACAAGTGTAGCAGCACGAATATTCTGAAGTCCAATATTATCAGCAAGTCCAGAAATGAATTGCCTGGCCTCCTCACCATCGATTTGAACATTGTCAGAGGGTGCTTTTACTCTGAATTATTTACCCGAAAAAAAAAATGTCAATATATGAAACAAACGAGGGAAGCTAAATAGTGAAAGTGAAAACAATTCAACAAAAAATTAACAGAAAACATAAACTATAAATTAATCTAAAAATCTTACAGAACCGCAATAATACCTGCTGCAAGTCCTCAGAACAAAGTCCACTGATGCCCGATAATAGGAATCACGTGCATAGTCTGTTTCAAAGGAGACCTTTGCACCAGAAATCTTGCATATCTTACGAAGCTGCTAACATGGAAAGGGTAAAAAATTATTGGTATTGCCAAAATTAGCAAGCAACTGTACGTGAATTTATTTAATGAATTATGATGACATATAAAAGAAAAACTGAGTTACAGGTAAATCAGTTTATCCAGCAAAGTGCATTTCATTTGGAAAACAAGTAAATTGATGTTTTACATTTTTTTGATATTTTAAATTGAGAAACAGTTTTGCTCTTCAGGATAATACATAAGGACAGATCATTGACAAGACTTTCTTTAGTTTAGAGATGTTATTTCGTTTTACTTTTGCTTCAAATACTTTCACATTAGAATCAAACCTTTATTTGTTTTTTAAGTTTTTCCATGTTTTTATTTCAGTCTCTTCTTTTGCTCTCTGGCTTTCTTCATCTATTAAATATGCTCAAGCAGCTCAACAATAGAATGATGTTGCCATATGTAGTTTATTGTACTTAATTCTTTCAAGGAAAGCTTTATCTGTAAAAAGGATATAGTAGTTGGGAGCAACTTGTTAATACCTAGCAGCAAAGGATGAAAGCTGAAGTGATACAACAACCACCCAAAATGTATAATACTATATATGCATCTCATTATATATATATATCTGTGTGTGTGTGTGTGTGTGTGTGTATGTATGTATGTATATGTATATGTATGTTATGTATGTATGTATATAGGGATAGGATCAAGTCACACCTAGTGTAACTCTTATAGAGTCACACCTAGTGTAACTCTTATAGAGTTACACCCTTTTGAATTGTATAAAAGAGATCCCACATTGATGATCCGAGCTGTTGGATATTACTTTTAAACAGCTCAAAAACTAAAAATCACATAATTTAAAGACCTCTAGCCTATGTATCAAATGGTCAATTTTTTAGTATTATTTGAACTATCGAAGTTTTGACCACTTGATGCATATGCTAGGGATCTTCAAATTGCAAGATTTTTAGTGTATAAGTATATTAGAGATAATAGAACATATTTAACATCTCGGATCATCGATATAGGACTTATGGACACAATTCCCAATGGGACATCTTGTGGGACACCGCGCTGGGGTACCATCTTGAGCATCGAGACAGGATTGTCTCGCCATTATCCTAGCATTCTGATCATCACATCTTAGGACATTCTCTATCCCAAGTGTCAGGGCAAGGCCACATGGCCGCACATCCCATTCTATGGGAAAACTGGGACAACCCCATTCTACATGATTTAAAACCTTGATGGGACACCTGTCATCCAAGTCAAAAAAGTATAATTCTATAAATGTTACACCGAAGTAACTTGAACTTGACCCATATATATATATATATATATATATATATAATATGTATAATATATATATATATATAGTAACATGAATACATATGCTAAAAAGATGTAACTTTATAAATGTTACGCTAGGTGTAACTCTATAAATGTTACACCAAGTGTAACCCTATGCATGTATGTATATACACCTATCATCCAATTCAAAAAAGGTGTAACTCTATAAATATTACACCAAGTGTAACTCTATGTATGTATGTATGTATGTATGTATGCAATGCATGCATACTTTGCCCCACCCTGCCTTAAATCAAATTTTCCAACAATCTCCACTTTCGAGCAACATAAGGATGAACATAGCCCAAAGACGGAAATTATCATAACGAAATAGGTGGAGACCTCCACATAAGAAGAAATAAGGGATATGGGGTATCACTAAGTTTTTTTTCCCCATTCAAAGTTAACTTTCAAACTGTAACTTTCATATCTCCATCTCTTTTTGTATAAGAAGGCATCCAACTGATACCAAAATAAATCGTAAACGATCCTACCGAATTTAGAATTAAGAGACTTTTGACATAGGTTTGCTCAAGACAAACAAATCAACCAAGTTATTGATTTTTCTAATCAAAAGTACTTCCTATATTAAGTAAGATTTAAACTCCTAAGATAAAAATGTTAATCTACCAAGGATTCTCTAAGGGTTCATCTGGTTGGGGTATGTCAGATTACACGATTCCTCAGAATTATTTATCGAAAAAAATGATTGCGAGGAAAAATAAATTTTACCACGTTTGGTTAGTGAAAAGAATTATTCAAAAAATGGCATTAGAAAAAATTACTATGTCTGGTTGGAGGTAATATTATATAAAAATATTGCCAAATTTTCAATAATACCCTTGAATAAACAATTCAAATAATATTTTTTTCAGCCCAGTTTGTTGGCCATTTATGGCCCACTTACATAAACGTTGTCGGTATTGGCTATTTCAAATATTAAAATATATTTACATTAATTAATAAATATTTAAATTAATTATGCATATAGTAGAAAAATATTTCTTATGGAAAAAAAATTTAGTATGTTTTGGTATATAAATAAATATATTAATTATTAATAAATCCTATGCTAGAACTATTGATAATTAATAAATATTTTTTTAATTATTTATTAATAATTAATATTTATTAACAAATATATTAATATATTAAATATATTATTATTTATAAATATTATTAATCAACATATTAATATATTTGTAATATATCAATATAATTAATACAATATTAATATAATATAAGTGAGGACATTTTCATCAAGAAATGACAATTTCTAATTACCTCCACTCGGCAATTCAACGTGGAAAAAGAAATACCACCTCTTTGGCCGTATTTGTTTTACCTTCTCTTTCAGAAAAATAAACATGAGACCCATTGTTTATTTTACCATCTCTCTCATCTGCTTTTCGTACCGAACATGATAATCTAACGTCGGATTTATTTTTTCATGCTAGATTACACCCAAGCAAACGGAAGCCACCAAAGTTTTTTGTCCTTAAACAAATGGAATATATTAAAACACAAATAAAACCTAAACTTCAAATCACATTGAATTGATTAAAAAATCAATAATATATCAGAATATTACCTATTAAAATTGAAGATGTTTAATCAATAATTTTCACAAAAGTTTAAATTTTTACAACAAAAAATTGAAGTACCATATCATTCCTCCAAGAAACTAGGACTCGAGACACCTACGCAACAATGATTCTATTGAACCGGGACATCCCAACCAACCCAATGCATCCTATCACTAGGAAAACTAGGGCATTTTAAAAATTCTGTTTCCTTTTTGTTGTCTTAGTCGTATCATCCTGACCTGGTCATGCACCATCCAAAAAGCAAACCAGGATGGAACTTGGTACTGAAATTTGAACCTCTTTTCTAATGAATATACTTATCCTATTAATTATTTTTATTTAATACAGCAATTATGTGTGCAAATTTTAGTCGTAGCAATACCTATTCAAGTATATCAATCATACGTATAGTGGTTTAGAGCTCACAGATCCACTACTACCTGAAGAATATTAGACTAAAACATAAATAATAAATGTATTTGAGTGGTTTTTTCTGAGGGGGAGATAATAGGGTAAACAGGGAAAACCCAGAAGAGATCTGTGGGTATACAGCACGGCATGCAAATTTTTTTGAGAAACTATAAAATTCTAAAGTGGGTCTACCTTTTATTGATTTCATTTTTTCTGATTAATATCCAAACCTGATTAAAACAAGGATTGGTGAGGTTTCATAAGGATAATAGATGGATTATCACAATTCAAACAAACTCAAACAAATCAGTGAGGCCATTTCACACTTAATTGGGCTAAACATGAAGATGTTGACCAATGTTGTCATATCATAACAAAGCAAATTGAACCAAAGGGATACATGCTGATTATGGTCAGCATAGAATATGGATTATTTGCATCACATTATCGCAAGTTTGGCACCATATAACCCTTGGAGACAAATAACATTGGAGTACAACATGAAGCCAACTACAAGTCCCTACACATTTTAGGATGGAAGTTGGGGACTTCAAAAACTATCTTTGATAAAATATGCAAAAGAAGGGAATCACCTTAGAAATGTGCCTACTTGCTTCTATCCATGTGAATTAAGCTCTTAAACATCCCTCAAGAATTGAACTTCATTTATTACGCTGGAGTTATTCTAAACGTCCTAAGACAGCATATAACAACGGTGACTTGGATACAAAAACCACTAGAAAATCAAAATAAAGATATATGGAGTTTGAATCACAAATTTTGAAGTGATAAAAATTTGCATAGAGTGGCCGGTTTTTGGAAAGCAATAATTACCAATAACCACAAGGTTTCTTTACTTCTGTTAATTTATTTCTTATCAAAGGCTTTTGGGAACATTTTTTTTCTTTTTTTCTTTTTTTTTGTTGGGGAGTTTGGGAAGGGGTGTGGGGTGGGCAAGTAAGCATGTACTGAATATGAAAACAAGATGGCGCTAGTCATGAATTTGATAAATTTCCATTTTATAAATAATCATGTAAATAATTACAATATAAATATTTCATTTAGTTATTGCTTGGCCAAACAACATCACTTCAAAATATTCTGGTTAAATATTGCACTTTGACATATCAAAGTCTAAGCAAGTTTATGCTATATATGTCACTCATAAACTGGTTATAGAGTCTACCACCTAGAAAACATATTTATGGTATTTCAGTATTGAGTTGTTGCTTGCCAGAAATATGTCCATCAGAAGAGTTATCTAAATTGAAATAATATTGTCATAAAATTCAGTAGATTATAAAAGAACTGACTTGAATAATATCATCATCTTTATAGTCCTTCCCGCTCATTCTATTATCCATTATTGCTGGCAATCAAGTAAATATTTAACGATCTGAGGGAGAAAAGCACAAGAGATGCATTCATGAAATCATTTTCAAGGCAAGGGGAAGTAAATTTACCTGCAAACACAAAAGAAAGTAATAAATATCAACTAGGTGAAAATGTTATGTTGCTCATCTGTCTAAGAAATTACAAACATGTAAAGACTAAGAGTCAAAGTGCAGTAACAAGCTTTAAAGGAGATAAATTTCTATAAACTGGCATAAGCTGTTGCAGTTTTTGTTTATACTATATTCTGTATTTAACAAATGCATGCTTTCAAGTGTCCATTCTAGCCAATCCATGCTGGCTGTACATGCCTTGCAGGGCCAGTACAAGCACTCAACATTGGGTTGGTATCAGGTGTGCCAGACCATATCAAGCCATGCCAAACCATGAAGGGTTCGTATCAGGTGTGTCGGACCGTATCAAGCCATGCCAAACCATGATGGTTCAGCATGGGACAGCACAGTTTGATAATGTACCATATAAAGCCAAAAGTCTTTTTTCTCTTTATCCAGCATGCTGCGGGCTGTGCCGGCCACTTACCAGCATTCCCATGCTAGGAACACTTAAATCATTGAATAAAAGCACACAAGCAAATGAAAGAGGAGGTTGACAATTATGTTCAATACATTGACTTTCATTAAAAAACTTATGGAGACCATTTTTATGAGCAAAATCTATTTTTTTAAGAAAAAAAACAAAGGTTATCAAAATTAGATAGCTATAATTACATAATAAAGTCACTAGTTAGTTTTTGAAATTCATAGTTTAAATACCAAAGTCAGAAAAAAGAAGTGTTGGATGAAAGCAACATAATTTGTAATTATCAAGTAGCCACTAGGCACTAAATCATCCAAAAATCAAAATGTTGAAGTAATCTCAAGTTGCAGTAAAATTAATTGTGGAAAGTTGTTTCCAGATTTTATCATGTCACAAGACAAACTTCTCTCAATCATGACTATTTAATTAATGACACTTGAAATACTCCAAATAACTCAAGAATTATTTTTAACTATGCAAAATTATCCACTTTTACCTTGATATCTGGAAAATTATTTAGCATCTGTCTCTCCTTAAGCATTCCAAATGTATATTATTTTAACAATTGACATTTCTGATTGTTTTTTGGGGTTTTGCAGCCATTGTAGACCAAAATGTTTGGGTTTTTATTTGGCCTATAATTTTGTCTAGGTCCTCGGAGAGATAAAAACATAATTTGGGAAAACAATTTTATTCTTTAAATTTAAAAAAATGCAAGGCACAATATGAGAGATGGGAATTTGCCACATCTACTGCTTAGTTGCTGTACATTAAGGGCAATGTGTTTATTGAAATCTTCTTCCCCATACTCGAGGCAAGAGGAAAAAAAGAAAAAATGTTCAAAATTTGGCATCCTCCTCCAACAATAATAATGATAGGTAAGCATGAAGATCACTAGATAACAATACCTTGTATAAGAAGCATGTGCTCAGAATATCACATTGTGTACATGTTTATGGATAAATGCTACTTCCTAGCTGTCAATGAGGCTTGTTTTCATACCGAAAAGAAAAAAGAAAAAAAAAAGAGGCTTGTTTGAGGGGACTTTTTATTTCTTAGTGTTTTTGGCCTCTTCTTATTATCAACTTGCTAAGTACAAAAGGCCCCCTGTTCATATCTGCTCCTTTTTTACAAGAACCTTCCTGTCAGCTAATGTAATTTATGCATGTCCCAAAGGGCTGGGCAGTGAGGATGTTAGCATTGAACTGCAGTAAAACTAGTCATTACACGCGGAGATACATGTAAACCAGGAGGGTAGCACACTAGAATTTTAAGTAGGAAATTCTATGAGATAGACCCAGATGTTGCCAAGATGCAGTCAATCTAAACAGTTAGCCTGGAGTACAGGTTGAATGTTCATTGTTCAAAAACGAGTAGTGGAAGATCTACGAAGTCTTGGACAGGGGTGATAGCAATGAAAAGCTTGATTTTCTAGTGAAATTGGATATTGTAGGATACACCAAAAGCTCCTAAATTTCCATGATCGTATTCCTTTATTTAATTTATCTACACACACAAAGGTACTGTCATTTCTTAAGGGGACACGTACGATCACTAACAACTACATTATTTTTATTTGAGGTGTAAAATTATAAAGATATTCTATCTTCTATATACTCGTTATTGCCTCACTAAAGTTATATTCAGAATCATTGCTCCGGCTGGGATGCTTTTGAAGTACTTCAGAATACTTCGGTACTGGTCCCATTATGGATCTCTAAAGCAATTAATTCTTAGAAGTATACAATCAATAGCAGTTTATTCAATCAAGAAAATATCAAAGATAGCTGACCTCGGACTAGTCTATTAGCTTCCCTTTGGAACTCCTCCTTTCCTACCACAACCATCGGAGAGGAAATCAAATCCGGCCACCACTTAGGCAGCTTCTCTTGCTTCTGCACAGGTCTTCGCAATGCATTCCGCCCAACGTTGACCTCAGCACCTCTCGGAGGCGAAAGAGGGCTCCCTGAAACCCTAGAACTCTTCTCCACTTCCCTCCCCTTAATCATCCTCCCAACCACAACCTCCCTCCCGCCGAGGCTCCGATCCCTCCGGACCACCATCCCGTCCCCGGACCACCACCCGGTCCGAAACCCCAATCCTAACCCCGATACCAGCCTCCCTAAAACCCTAGCTGCAAGAACCGCCGCGAAGCTCCAGATGAACAGATTCGCCACGAAGAGAAGCGAAGACTGGCGGCAGGAGAACACGACGTGGTGGCCGCGATCGACCTGGACAGAGGTCAGGAGGTCGTGGTAGGCCTCCGCGCCGGAGGAGAGGAAGAGGCGGAGCTTCGCCTCGGATGAGCGGCGGAGGCGCGTCAGGGCCGCCGCGACCCGGGCGGAGGCGGCATCAAAGTCGATCGACAGCTCGAGATCTCGGTCGGAAGGCGAGGGTTTGGAGCTCCCTTGGGGGTCTGGGGGGCGGCGGCCCCGGGCGCGGCCGCGGCCGCGGCGGCGGGAGAGGGAGGAGGAGATGGAGATAGAGAGGGAGGGGGTAGGAGTGGGTCGTCGTCGTTGTAGGAGGAGCAGAGTTCGCGGCCGCCGGTGACCGTGGAGGAAGAGAACCGCAGACGGAGTAGCGGAGCTCGCGGCGGTGCTCATTGGCCCCAGCGAAATTGGCGGAGGAGGAGGAGCGGCAAAGTTTATATAATATAGCTTGCGGGTCGCGGCGTAGTTGGGGAAGGAATTTGGGAATCGTTTTTTTCACGAAATAAGTTTCCCCATCGGGCCCCAAACGATGAAAAAACGATTCCTAGGTGGAGGATTGGTTTTTTTCCCTTCCTTTTTTTCGTTTTTCGTTTTTTTTTTGTTTTTTTGTGGCTCCGGATTTCCTAGGTGGATCATCTGGCCCCGTTGAGTCAGGCCGGATATTTGGATTTTAGGGGAAGAAAAAAAATAAAGATTTTGCCAAGAGTGCCCAAAGAATTGGGATAGTTTTTGCAACTAGAAAGATAGGATTATTAAAAATTAATTAATAATAGTTGCTTACAAATGTTTGTGTAAAACAAAGAAAATAATAGTTGCAGACGACACCACCAACAATAAGAGTCAAGAATGATTCAAGAACCTTTCAATAATTAAGGACTCAAATTCTAAAGGAGCATAGTTCACATTTAATTTTGGGGGCACTGTAAGAATCTCGTCACCATAAACAGATGAAGAATTGAAAATTTCAAAGATGAACCTTAAGCATGGTCAAAGGAATGATCAAAAGCCAAGCCTCCAAACATTTAACACAGCTCTAGAATTGATTTTTCTTTGTTTTAGCTGTATCTCCTTCTGTGGTAGAAGTTATAAGAAGAGTCATTTTGAGATGGTTTTCCATCCAACAACTAAACCATTTGTGCAGAAAGATGGGAAATATTTACCATTTGAGGAATTTTTTTTGGAAACAAAAAAAAAAAGTTTATAACAAGGTGATTTGATCAAATATCGTCCTGCTATCAATCCTTTTACAATTTTGTTCACTGCATTATTTTGAGCCAATTTAATCTATCAAAGGAGCCATCATGCAGGAATTTCTTTCTGAATATTTAATGGAACAAAATCTGCTACCCATGGTTCCCTCCAGTCCTATATTAAGATGGTTCATATGCCCTTGTAGGCTTTGTCACTCATAATCTTGGCTCTGGCGCAGGTTCTCCACAGAGTGGAACAAGAGATTCCTGATGTTATCGAATTTCCTCCTGTCCCAACGCATGCAGAGAACAGAGAAGCTTAGGAAGGCATCAAGTTGCCACTCGCCACTCACCTGTCCCACTAAGAAAGGCTTGTTAATTGCAGAATTTCATGAGGTTGCAGACATGACTTCAGACTCAGCAATAACGATGCAATCTCACCGAAAATAGAATAGAATAACATAGCAGCACTTAACCAAAGCCATCATTGCTGGCTCAGAGTTTCAAGTGTCTGTTAATTTAACGCAATACAGGATGCCTGATGAAGTCGCCAAAATAAATATATACAAGAATGAAAAAAATGTTTTGACTTAAAGAATCCAGAAATTCCTCTTAGTCACATGAAAGAATATCTCCAGTTTTTACATACTTGGATTGAAAAGCAGAATATAATAGAGGGAAAATGGAACACTGTATAAGTGTCATCTGATCACTAGGGAATTCCATTACAAAAAGAATACAGCACCAGCTGAAATTCGTAAACTCTCTACAGCCTGAATGCAATCTTGGTTTCACCCTGCAACCTTTCTAGGCAATGTCTATTGCTCTCCTCTTTATCTTGCCTTGAGGAAACCAACATAATGCAAATAACATTGCCTGCAGGACAGGCTACAAAAGATATATATGCTTTTTTTAGATTTAAGAATTGGCTTGTCTCTACATCACACCCCAATAAATGGATCTCTTTCAAAAATACCTGTGGTAGAAAAAAAATTTGTTAACTGAATATATAATCTTTCTATCAATGCAGTAAGTTCGAGATAAGCATAACCAAAGTTCGCCGTACCGGTATCAAATCCCGTACCGGTGCCGCACTAGTATAGGCGTACCGAATATCGGTACGGTACGGTATGCGGTACGCTAGGCGTACCGACATTGGCGTACCGATACCGGTACCCATCGGTACAGGTACAGTACGTTCGGTATCGACCGGTACAGCATACCATGAGCATAACGAAGGTTGCAATACATGAGGGTTAAAATATACATGTCAGCTGGAATTTTCAGCTTATAATTGATGTAGCCGCTAGAACAAATATAAAACACTATCCATGCTATATTAGTGTTTTTACAGTATCATGATTTATTCATGGTTTAAGATTTTTTTACTCTGGAAAATTCACCGGGCAGGGCAGGACCGAAGTCTTGAGGGATAACATCACTTCAAGACTCAAACCTCTGACCTCTTGCTTGAAGGAATGAGGGTGTCCCACTGAGCTAATGCTCAGGTATAATACAGACCTCACCTTTCACAGAACAATAACACTGCTGATATAGTGCAAATGACACCATGTGTTCATATTAAGGAGAGTCAAGTTTCAAGCAACAAACATCAGTTTCTATTTGAAAGGTTTAACTCTTAATATTCTACAGTTTAGGCAAGCCATCTACATTTAAGCAGATTGTGAAGCCTAAATTTAATTTCTGTTTTAGGTTTTCCTTGATTACACTGTTTTAGAACTCTGTGGAGCTTGAACTCAGGAGAGGGATGACTAAATGCAAATTAGATGTGCTAATTTTAGTCTGATTAGCAGTTCTTTAAATTAATGATCTCTAGATTGTCTTAAGATAAAGTAGGAGCTAATATATTAAGCACACACCTTTTAGAGATTCAGATTGATTTAGGAGTTCATTTGACAAATAATATATTGTAGAGATCTATGCACATAGTACTGTTAGAACAAAGGTTGGCTATACCGATACCGGAACCTATACTAATTGACCGGTGGTATGGTACAATATCGTACTATGTCGTTCCAAGGTATACCGAAACAACACGAGCCAAAGCGGGAGGAGAGAGAGGAAAAGAGAGAGAGGAAGGGAGGGGGAATGGGAAAAGCGATGGAGATAGAGGGGGGGGTGGAGAGACCGAGAGTGAGGGGAGGAGGCTGGAAGATAGGGAGGCCGATGAGGGTTCGGCAAACCAGTTGCCGACTTCACCACCCTCGTCAACCTCCCTCTCTCCCCCATCCCTCTCTCTCTCTCTCTCTCTCTCTCTCTCTCTCTCTCTCTCTCTCTCCCCCTCTTCTTCTCCCTCACCTGATTTTTCAAACCGAGGGACGGAACCGTGCCAATTCTCCCTTAGTACAGTTTGGGGCGATACAACCTTGGTTAGGAGTTAGGACCATTATGATGCTTAGGTTATTAGCTTAAGAATTTAATAATTGAATGACAAGAAAAGTGAAAGGAGCTTCAGTGCACCTATGACAACGATCTAGATTTACTTCTAGCTGGTATTCTGCACCAAGAATATGACAAGAAGCTGCTAAATGGGGAACCGAATAAGCTGTCATTAACGAAGAATGCAGACCCAACAAGGAACAAATGATGTTGAACAATTCACTACATTGACCCATCGATTCAGTTGCAAAACCTTTTATATCTAATTTAAACCAACTACACAAATCCATTCCACCTCCTTGTCGGTAGACACGCTTTCAAGCTTTCAGCTATCACTATCATGATTCTATTCATATCACTTATCATTAATTTGTGCTTCTTTCAGTTATTGCCCTATTTATATAAATTATCTTGTTTAAAGAAAACTATTAGATGATCATAATGTTAATCAAGTGAAATAGTATATAATGAACTCCTTTAATTTACTCCACCACCTATAATTTTCTGAAATAATTGTCCTACAATTCCTGCAACTATACCATTCCCACCTCATACATCTATATTTGGATAAGCATGGTAAAGATGCAATTGTTATTGATTGCTAAGTTCTTCAGGAAACTTATCTAACCAATGTCCTTCATGAGTGGAAAATCACAACCATGTTTGTAACCTCCTCCTCTCCATAGTAATCTTCTTTTATTCAATTTCCACCAAAATGATAATTCACCATTTTTTTAATTGAAGCAGAAGTCAGAAAAGGTTATTCGGTCAAAAGATTTTTAAAAAATGTAAAGTAAACATATATGGAAGAAGGAGGAGTTTTTAGTTGAACGTGGACAAGTTATGCTTATGTTATTTCTCAACAAAAAAGTTATATAATTACCTAAATGCACGGCTGTGTATGAAAGTTTAATAAAGAAGCATCTAAATGATCATATATACTTTCCAAAACTTTCAGAGATGAGAGGGCATACCTCAAAAAGTAGCACTATTTGGGAAGAAGCGGTTCTCTCTCATCAGGTCCAACGCGGTGACTGGCCTGTAAGTGAAAGTTAATGTGTAATTATTCCAAATGTAAAAATCGTCAAACTATATATACACTACAATAGTGGAAATGGCCCTTACATCTTCAGCAGCACCAGCAGTCATATTTATAAAAGAAGCATCTTTTGACCTGAAAACAGAGGCACCCGTGTTACATTTCTTTTTCCCGGGGGTGGGGGGTGGTTAAATCAGAAAAAGCTCTTCTAACTTCTGGCTCCAACTAAGCAAAGTCATAGGAATTGCTGATCAACTTTTTTCTTACAAAATAAAGTTTGAGATTTGTATTAATGAAAAATGCAAGATGAATTAATATGCCTATCCCTAAACTAGGCAGTGGTCTACATACAGAAAAGTATCTAGTGTAAGCTAGATAACCTAACTGAATTACTGAATAACAAGAAGTAAAATATTATCCTTGAATATGGTATAATTGATAATCAGGTCATTAAGAGAGATCAGCAGAATCAAAGAAATCAAGGCATGTACCTAAGATTTTGAGCATCCATCATTTCTAATGTTCCATTTGGTGCCTCATCTTTGACTTTTGCAAGTGGAGAAAAGAACTGATAGAGATTAAGTCTGAGGGTTAATTACAATTAAACAACTAAAAATTTTAAAAAATTATGTAAACAGAAGTCACCTGGTGCATTGATATAAACACTATTGAAATTCCCAAAATAAAATTCATTGTTAAAGTATGACCAAACAATGCAGCCGATGCTATCCCAGTAAAAATAGTGGCAACAGTAGATGAATATTTCTTCAAAATTGTGTCTGTCAAAATCATTTAAGTCAATTTAATAGTTAGGCAGAAGCTCAAACCATGACTATAAATTTTGGTCAGAATTATAAAATTTGTTTAGCAGCACGAAGAAATCAACAAACTCAAACACAGAATAGAATTCTAGTTTACCTGCATATTTGAAAAAGAATGAAGAAAGTATGCCCTGTGCTGCATTGTTACATATGAGAAACATTGTGGCCTTTGAGTGGCCTTGAAAGATGTCAAAACTACTGGGCCCTGAAAACATTTTGAAATGCCAGAGCAGATATCGATCAACATATAGTCAAGAGGCACTGCATAATTGAATGGGTGCAATATTTCAAAGACAACAAGATACAGAAATTACCTAATTCATGTAACAGAAAAGTCATTAAATATATCAGTAGTTTTTAGGTGTCATGAATACTGTGTTATGCGAAAATCATATGAATTCAGAACAAAGTATCAGATGAGATTACATGAATAGAGAACACCAAGTATTTATGATGACATCAGATGTATATTTTTGAAAAAATGATGGGTATCATAACAACTATATGATTCCATCACTATCTGTAGGGGATGAACTCAAAATTTATTTCATTCCTATCTGTAAGGGATGAACTAAAAATTTGATTAGCATACACAAACATTCTCTTTCCACATGCATAAGAACAAGACAAGAAGATTAACACTATAATTTTACAAATGGAGCTATGAAGAAGAATTTGCTTCAATATTTTCTGGACACTTGCCAAGACAACTAGGATTTTGGACAAGGAGAAAGCATGGCAATGACACCCTTGTAGCACCAAAAATGAAAAGTGATGCTCACATGATTCAGAAGTGTTGGCGCCTCAGTCTGCAGTGACTTGTTACAGGTACTACAGTGCAAGTGATGGCACTTCAATACTCAATCATCTCAAATGCTAAACAAGAAGTTTCACAACATTTTCTTCATTTTCTTTCATGTATTATGCCATGAACAGATACCGTTGCTAGTTAGTTCAGTCTAGTATTCAACAATTTGTGGTATATTTATACTTAGTTGCTAGAATTGAGAGTGGGTGAGCGAAGTGGATGCTTTAGAAAAACTTCTAGTAAGGAAGCACTTAAGAAGAAGGGCAGGTTCAAGATTCCATGAAGATTGTGAAGCAGGTGGACTCTAATAGATACAATATTCTGGCTACTAACTATTTGTCTGTTATTATTTACAGAATTATACCATAAAGAAGCATCCTGGTGCCAAACTTTTTAAACATTTGGATGCCCAATGTGTCACCACACTTGGACACTTCAGATCTTAGCCGAGTGTCAATGGTATTCAGGTTCTTTTTCACGAAGCAGATCACTAAGGCTAAACTAACAGGTGCAAATGAAACTACATAACAATAAGAACATCTGATCATACCATAGACAGTATTTGCTGAAAATGATTTCTCATAACCATACAAGATAACGAAGATGGATTGGCCTTTAGCTATATTTGTTTTTCTTTGTGTCATTTAATTTAAAAATTTGCTATTGGCACGACATTCAATATGAAATTAGTTGCGATTCCACTTACTGAGGATCCTAACCATTTTGTGGTTCAGTAGCCAGTGACATGTGATGCCTCATTCATGCATGCACATGCAGTACATATCAGCTCTTCCAGGCTAACTAAGCATGAGCATTCAGATCACACATGATGCTTCAACAAGGGAATCCTCTCTCTCTCTCTCTCTCTCTCGCGCTCTCTCTCTCTCTCCTCTTAAACCATATAAACAAACAGACACCCCTTGATGATTTATCTCGAAATTTGTTGAGAAGACACCTTTCCTAGGGACACTTCTCTCTGATATTCCCATCCTGCCAGATTGCTAATGGTTCCAGATACCCACCGAATCAAGTAGTGGTCCCAAGAGACAACTCTCTTGATGATTGGTGGCAGCAAATGGATGGACAGATGAACTCTTAGATGTAGCAATGCTATAAAAGATTGGAACATTTTCAAGTTCACTTGAATTATCTTAACTGCCGAAATTTTGATTTATCCTAAATTTCTCCAACAAGAAGGTTGTAAAGGAATAGTTGAAAATCTGGATTAGGTTTTCCAGAACAATGGTTCCATGGATGGTGATGAATGATCCCCTGATAATGTGGTGGTTGAAATTGGTGAAGTTTAGAGTCAAGTGAAGAAATAGTTGAGAGAAAGGGAATCAAGGTAACGGTCAAAACACATTAATGTTTATAATAATAGAAAAATTCCAGGAGTGTCACATCTTACATTAAAAATCTGAGCACATATAGAACATTAAGATGCTAACCTAAATCGTGTGAAGTGACTGCATTCCAACGTAGACAATTGCTGCATAAAAAACCCGTGCATCTAGATACATGGGCTCAAAATCATGATTACTAAATTTCCTTGGTTCTCATGAAAAATTAAATTCATTGTGTATATTATGCCGACTATGCATACAGAAATGACTTTGACATTGATTTCAATTAACCAGAATGCCCACACAAAGTGACTAATTTTTGAGCAAGATTGTGTACCTTTGAAAATGGCAGTTCCTAGGATAAAAAGAAAGTTGAATATTGCTCCATAACCATATAGGAACAAGTTCTGCAAATAGTGCAAGAGAAAATCAGAGGGGCTACAATAGGATCATCATATGATTGCTGATGAAATGCTACTGATTTATATACCCTATTGCAAGAAGAGGCCGTTAGATTTTGACAGTAAATACAAGTATTTGCACCAGATACATCTTCTATTATCATTTTAAAATCTTATCAGCATGCAACTGCATTCAGAGGCAAATCATCACCTGAAGATAGATACTTGTCTCGAATTGGCTTTTTAAAGCATACTCATTGAAAACTGATGCCAGTGATGGAACAGTTACCTGAAATTGAATATTACCAAGAAAACACTTATGGCATGTCGACAGGAATATATTACCTATAGCAAAGTCTGAAGCAATTTTTTCATTTGAAATTAACAAGTTATTTTTTTAAAACACATCAGTAAACCTTTCAACCATTCATTCTATCTTGTTATAAAAAGGCATTTGGGCTACAGAAGCATTTAGCATATAAGCATAACACTCCCCTTGCCAGATGGTAACCATATTATTTGAAATACAATAAAACACTACAATGATGTCAAAACTAAAAGCTCATCCAGGATAGACTAACAACATGTCAATTATATTGAATTTTCATCCTTTCATCCTGTAAAGGTATGTTTGGTTGCAAGGAAATCCATGAAAAAGGAAAAGTATATGACTTTTCATGGTAAAGAAAAAGTTTTCAGGAAAATTAATTATATTCTTTCTAATTTGCTAACTCCCTATTAAAAAAAAAAAAGATTCTTCAAGAAAATTGAGTCTTCCAAGAAATTTCCCTTGCACCCAAACATACCCCAAAGCTGAGTTTGCAGTTTTTCTCAAAATGAAATACAATAAATTTATTTACTCAGAATTTATACAGCAAATTTAATTTTAAAAAAGACTGAAACTTGTAGGTATGAAATAGGCAATGTTGATGCACTGAAGAAGATTCAAAATAACAGGGTAATTTAAAACTCCAAAACAAATAATCTACGACAAATAGATTTAGATAATATTAAAAATAGATTGAATATTACACACAAATACCATTGCAGCAAAACCACAAATCAAGCATAATGAGAATGTCAATATAACAGAAAATATTTAATCAATTATATAGCCAAACACTGGCCAGTAGCTTATAACAAGCAAATCAGTTAAAAAATGGCCACATCCTCATTGAGTTAGCATGCATGGATCATAATCCTAATCATCTAGTCTTTTCCCAACCATCTGAGATTGGCTTTACGGATCCTCATTCACCAAGTATTCCTATCTAGGTCCACATCTGATGTTTTTGCAACTTTCTCTATATCCTTCCTCACAACTTCCATCCGTGTTAATTTAGGTCTTCCTCTTCTTTTTTTACAACATTCAAGACAAAGTTAGCATGCATGTCAACATAAAAACTGATGCAAACCATGGTTCAAAAATAAAATGATATAGCTGACAGAGCTTACAAAAACTATTGTATATATGTATGCAACTGTTGCAAGTGGAAGGCCAAGCGCAGTAGTACCCTCAGGCAGTGACCGAAGTTGATTAACACTGATTCCAATTAGCAATAGTGCAAGAGCCTCCCACTGTCATCAACAAAGAGAATCAGAGGGAAAAGAATAAATGGGGAAAAACGTATATAATAAGTCAAGATCAAACCATTGACAATGAATGCTACAATAGCTGTCCTATAGATTGGAGAACTAACAAATATCAGCATAACTCATCCTTAACTCAATGCAAATGTTTACCTCATGAAAAACTCTCATAGGTATCAGAATAGCATATAACATCGAGATTTTCATCCAAGAATAAATGACTTTTTTTCGCTTCATATTCTTCAATTAAGATAGTAAATATGTGAATTGAACTTATTTCAACCTTGAACTTACCTGAATTATGGAAAAGCGCCTTCTCATTATGAGCTTTAAGAGAACAGCTATTACCAAAACCTGCAGGAGTTTACCCAACATTAAGCACTTTATCAATTATGTGCTACTCTAGAAGTTCAGGTTTCAGAAAAATGCATGACAACAGTCAACAGAATGAAGACAATCCAAGGACGCAGCATGCAATATATAAGGACCAGATCACCTTTAAAAAAAGCATACACTAATCAATAGGCACAACATACAAGAATATGTACTTGAAAATCTGTGATTAGCTTAACAAGGAAATGCACATTGTAGTTTGTCCATAATAATTCATGACTGAACTAACAGAAAGCCAGTATCCAAAAAAAGGCAAAAATATCAAACATGCACCCTTTTAAGGAACATGAGGATAAAGATAAAAGCTGTCAGATTATATAATGATATAGGAAATCTGAAATTAGAGGTTGGAAAAACAATATCTCAACTTAACAAAACATGATATTCAAACCATGTCTCTCAATAGTTTTGCAAGGAAAAAAATCATATAAGGTAAGAGCAAGCATTCAGAAAATCACACAAAATAGTACCTTCATGTTGCTCAACATTTTCACAGTTGCTGGATTGAAGTATAACTGCATAGAAAGGGAAATATTATCAGATAAGCATTTAAATTTGAAGTCAAATATCCAACATTATCCATCATCGCGAACAGAGGTTGAATAAGTGATGGGCGAAACATTGATGGTACAGCTGAAGCTAGACTTCTACCTGCATGATAAACTTTAGATAGTTGTTGATGGCATACAGAAAAGCAGGAACGGCAAGGAGGGCATTGTTGCGAGCTGCCTGAAAAAGAATAGAATAGTATAACCCAACAATCAGACAGCATCACTAATATGTGACAAGCCAATGGCCTTTTTTGTGCATGCATGTGTGCGGCCTTTATTTATTTATTTATTTGGGGGGGGGGGGGGGGGGGGGGGGTGGTTCTGCAAGAGAGAGGAGAGGGAGAGAAGTGCAATGAGTCAAAAGTTTCAGTTCAACTTGTTCACTTTTAGCGGGATATAAAAGGATGCACATGTTTCATTATCACCTATCTTGATTACAAGGATCTCGAGCTCAATGATGAAGCAGGAGACCTCTATACTTGAATTTTTTAACATATCACATATATATATGTTCTCATGCAAAATCTTAAATTGGAAAAACTCAATGACACTTAAATTTGAAGTTATGTTTGAAAAAACCCCTTCTCCCATCCTGCTCATCCTCTCAATTCTTTATTGAAAGCGGCCAAAAAGAAGAGCAGGCAACATGGATAAATATGATGTCAATAATATATGGCTATGTAAAATCCCATTAGTCATTACTGAGAAATGCTAAAAATCAAAGATCAATGGAATAAGTATCGATAATTTAAAACACAACTATGAATTATGAAACACAACATTCTTCACACACTCCTTTCTAGCATTTGTAAATTTGTTATAATTAAATGCTTAATAAAGCTAAAAATCACGTCAAGAAAAAAGATCGCATGTGTATGTGGAAGCACATCCTGCATAGCGAGACACCGCCCCCCCCCCCCCCCCCCCCCCCCCCGCGCCGACTTTTCCCCCCGAAATTTAAAAAAAAAGGTTGCCGAAGAAGGCTATCATAACTAACCAAAATGAATAAGGAACAATGAAAATGATAGGAATGGCTACAAACATAAAGCCTAACGATGAAGCTATGACATTAATATCATAAAAGTTATATCACCATGATTTCTATTTTTTAACATGTAAAGATAGTCTTGCCTGTAAGAATATGGAAACTGAAAGGAGGGGTTTCTCTCCAACCTTCTGACGTCTAGCCTGTCAAGTCACAAAGACAGATAATCTTAAAAATGTATGTGGGGGAAAAAAAATTAAGTCATTGCTCTGGAATATTCTTGCTGTCATTGCATCTACTGGGTTTGCAAGCCAAGTAGAGTTGGGTATTAACCATACAGCTAGAATGAAAACATTTACACTACCATATGGGCTACTGATTTCATATATATCAATTCATCCTACAGCAGTGGAAGTCATCTATCTAAGATTATGGCAGGTAGGTTCATATGTAAGCTGATGTACAAGAACTAAGTGATCTAGCAAGTAAAGAAACATATGTTACAGTGCGGATAAAACCAACATATCCAATTAATCAACAATAAGAATTATGACAATAATATCATTAACACAAACCTGGAAGAATAGCATGACAATGGCAAAAAGAACCTTTGCAGCCTCTGTCAAAAAGTTAACACTGACAGGGCTGAACATGAACTTCCCATCCACCTTGCACATATAAACTAAAATAGGCTGCAGAAAGTTAAAAACCAGTTAAGTGCTATCAAGTCAGACAAAAAATAAGATAAAATAAAAGAAAGACAGAAAATTTTCAATTTCTGCACATTTTTCCATTGGTTTCTAGATCCAATCGTCAAGTCTGAGACTGCTAGGCATTAAACCCCTGGTTACTACTTCATAAAGAAAAAGCCAAGTTTAAAGTGTGTCTGCATTGCATGAGATTAAACATTTAACGTAAAATGTGATGTTTGGTTTTCTAGATGTAGAAATTGAAAGATTATAAAAACTTAAAAAATTTCTTGAAAATCAAGATACAAGATAAAAATGGATCATAAATCAAAAGGCTTTTGTAATCTGTCCAAATCATGAGTAAATTTGCCTGACTCCTTTGATTATAGAGAGTCTCGCCTGAAAATTGATCTAGCTCTCAGTAGGGGCAGGTCAGATGGGATTAGCTAAAACTCCAATTCTGGATCTAACTATAGCCATATTATTTAAAGATCTTCAAATCCAAATCCCCTTCTAGGCTTGTGGTACATCTTCTCTGGTACATCAAGGAGAGACATCCTTTTACAGGTGCATCTTGTGAACACCAAGATATCATGGCAAAAAGCAGTATGCCAAGGGTAGGAACTTAAAAATTACCTTCTGTTTTCTTTACTCGTAAGTTTTGCTCAAGGGTCTGTACAGGTTCAGTTTAAATAATGGTTTCAATTAAGTTTAACTAGTATCTTTTATAACATCCAGGTCAGCATGTTCAATATATGTGCCCGTCCAGGTGAAGGATAGAAGGGAATATGGATATCTAGAGAAATGTAAAATAATGCTTGTAGGGTACGCTGCACTGTTAGTTGGTTCACATGCCATAAATCCTTAGCATACTCCTCTATGATATTTTGATTCAAAATAAACATTTGGACATGACTAGAATGCATTAGCTTTCGATCTGAAGTACCATTGAAGAATCTGCAGGAGTTTCTTTCATTAAGAACCTGTCTTGCAAATTAAACTACACATGCATGTGGTTGAGCCACAGAAAGGGACAATGAAAGCTGTCTTGAGAAAGTTGAACTTGAGAATTCAGTCTCACTTTTGATTTGCAACCAAGAAAACAAGTAAAAGCATGAGATATACCAGATTAGTTCATATCAGACATATTGTTCATTTATTTTATTTTTCAGAAGAAAAGTGAAGAAATAAAGATTATTCAATGTAGATCACCTGGAGGCCAACCAAGATGCAGTCACCTACAACCAGAAGGATGTTGAGAGCACGAGCCCTTGATGATATCTTGCTCCTATGCCTATCATATGCCCTTGACACAGTTCTGGTGCTTGGGGAAAGCAATTTGGAATGGCAGACGCTGCATTCTATCATCCCGTTTTTCATCTCAGCAATAAGCCTTTGCCTTACAGGACTGAAAGATCAAAAAACTGAAGCTACGACAGTGATGGTGACATCAGAGAAAACCCCCAGACACCTAACCACAAGAGATTATAATATCAGTTAGAGTCAACCAGAAAATACATTAGATATAATAACAGGGAAAAATTCAACAAGAGAAGCCTATACTTGTTCCAAGTTGAAATATAAATTTCCCTTAATGCAACAACAAGGAAGTGACCTTTCAACCAAATAACTTCATCACTAGCTGCAAGACTTCCTTTTTACTTTCTGGAAATCTAAAGTTAAAAAATTAATGACATCTACATTCCCTAAAACAACGTCCTATATAAGCTAATTGCAAGGAATAGAACACCACAGTAATTCTTATTATAACAATATCGCATATAAACAAAAAATGGCAAAAAAAAGGGGAAAAAACAAATAATCAACCTCCAGCAATCACAAATTAACAACAAGATTACATTCCAGATTCCAATCGGTCCATATCACCCAAACAAAAGCCTCGAATAGTAATTCAAAATGCCATAGAAAGCAAAGTTCAATTTTTGAATCGCCAGCACAAAAACTGAACCAATTCAAATTCAAATCAATATGCTTTCCTTCTCAACAAATCAGGCATTTAAGGGCCGAACATAAAATGTCCAAAAAGAACAAGAAACGGCCGCATCTTTGCACCAACTCCATCCAAATCCAAGAAACCTTCCTCAACAATGGCCATCCAAACCCACTAACCCAATCGAAATCAAAGCAAAGAAGCGAAACTCACCAATATTGCAGATCCAGAGCTATCAAGACCACAAACTTGATCCCAGAACCTCAATTCAGCATTCCTGAGCAAAACTCCAACGCCTACAAATCCGACAACCAGATCCAATCCGACGGTGACCGACTTAAAACCCCATTCGAGAATCCCGCATTCGTTTTCACCGCATCAACAGGCCAAGATCCTTCCCTCCCCCGGTCAGATTCATCCGCGCCGACGCCTCCACGGATCTGGCCAAGATCGCGGCGACGAGATCAAGAATCGGAGAAGATATCAGATAGAGGGCGGAGAGAGAGAGAGAGAGAGAGAGGAGAGACGGGCGGTGGAGGACGGGGAGGAGTTGCGTGGTTATTTATAATTTATAGGTGCCGCGTCTCTTTTGCTTACAATTCACAGCAGAGCCTTCGTTCTTTTTCTTCTTCTTCTTCTTCCTCTCTCTCTCTCTCTCTCTCTCTCTCTCTCTCTCCGTGCGCGCTCGCTTGGTTTTGCTCCTGTTTTCGGGCACTGAGAAGCGAATATAACACGAATATTTTCGTAAAACCGAAGCGGAGAAGCGGTGGAGTTCCGCTAATGCCCTTGGCATTGAATGGCCTCAAGTGGGTTTTCCGGTTACATTGTCGATTCCTGAGGGTGAATTTGGGAATTTGATATTTTGGCTGCCGCTGCCGGTGGGGTGGGGGAGGGGGGTGGGTTGTTTGTGGAATTCCCCACATGATGGTTTGAGAATTGTTTCCAAATTACCTTCGAGCACGTTCCGGCCAGATCATTTGGAGTTATGTTAGCGAATTTGGAATTATTTGATTATTATTATTATTATTATTATATTCGTGTGGAAGAAATAATCAAACTTCTCAAATGAATCCAATTGTCCTAGTCAACGTCCAGATAATTTGGTGCTTGCATAAGTGAAACTCATAATTTAATAATTTAATAAAAGATTTTGCTACATTATATTAAATTATATCTTTATAATTGAGAAAAATTGCGCTTATTTATTGGTTTGCAAAGGATAGCCGCTCATCACTCTGGAGATATTCTGTGGGAGCATCAAGCAAATGCTACATATTCTTTCTGCCAGTTTTTTTTTTTTTTCTGATTTTGTTAGCTATATTGTGTGAGGCATTATTATACCAAACTCTACATATAATTTCTTTTCAATGTTTTTATACCCTAGAATTGTTCATGCAAGCTGCCAAACTCCACCCAACAACTAATAGGCGACTTTTAGGCCTCGTCAACAATGGCAACCATGAGTTCGAGTTAGAGGTCCGCCACATATAAACCAATGCCCCTTGGGCCCCTCATCAAATACCTTTCTGCATTGCAACCATTGGCTGCTAATATGTGTGGGGTGTTATGATTCTAAATCAATGTACAAGAGATCTTGGATTGGATGGGACAAATGTGAGGTCAATGCTATTCCTACCAGGATGGAGGAGGAGGAGGAGGAGGGGAGAAAGGTGGTTCTTCCTGTCATATATGGCAAGCAGGAGAAGGATATGGTAGTTTTGGTGGCTCAAGGCTCAAGAAAAAAGGGAAGAATATCATGGTGAAGAAGAATGGGCAAGGTAAGTGATGGCTTTATGTAGATAGTATGAGGAGGTGGTGCACTTAAGCCATGGGTTGGTGGCTGGTGAGGAGCAATGTTCACACCCTCCTCTCAAAGTGAGAAGGTGGGGTTGGTGATGGTTGTAGATACTCAAAGTTGAATTAGTTGTGATGCCTTTTTTTCTTTTTTGGTGAGAATTTTTGGTGAAGCATCACTGTTGAGGAGGCAATGGCGTAGAATTGATATGGAATATTCTGAGGAGGAAGGTGAGAATGAAGAGCAGCGCATGTTGTTGCATCAGGGAAGTATTAGTGAATGACAATATGTTGACATTATGAGAAGGAAGAATAATGAAAACAAAGAGTTGGATTTTGAAATGAAGTATAGAGTTTTAGCTTATGATATGAGAATTGACTTTACGCATGTATGATCGACTAATTAAAAATTGCATATTTCCTGGAAAACTATAGTAGAATGTAATGCCGAATCATGAATAGTATTGGTTGAAAAGAATCTCAAGTTCAAGGTCAATTGAAGCTGAATCAACTTTGTTTGGAGTTTGATTAATGTTCTACTCACTTCGAGATCTTTAATTTGTTCATTCAAAATAGATTTTGTTTGAGTTGGCTCAAATTTTGGTGGTCAAGCACAATCAAATAGAAGATAGTTTGAACTCGAACATTAATTCTAAGCTCGAGTTTAGTTTCAAGCCAATTTTGACCAAATTTAAGCTCTCCAGCAAACTCCTCCAATTATACCCTTGTTGCTGAGATTGCTAAGCTAATTCCATTGTTTACATGTGAAAGTAAAATAATGGTTGTGATCCCATCTAAGAGACAGGCTGCTGCACCGACCCCGGTCCGGCTGCCGACCAAGGCTGTCAGCATGTACTCTAACTTCAGCTGCCATGGCTGTGATATCCAGGTCCTTCAACTAGTCCGTTCCAAGGGTGTCTCAACCTGGAGTTCCACTCCTCGCCGGACCTTTCTATAGCTCCGCTTTAGCCTTTACCCTCTATTTGACACAAAGGATAGATTGGAGGAAGGAATTTGGGTTGCAAGAGATATACAAAATACGGTAAGTTGATTTAGAATCGAACTAGTATTCCTACAATATATAATCAGGTTATGCCGATATATAAAATAGAGTAAGTAGATTTAGACTTGGAGTAGTGTCCTGAGTTGATTTGAACCCGTTCTCTAGGACTTGTAAACTCAAGACATACTCAACAATGGTAGAGTAGAAGTGCTTAAAAGATGATCAAGTGAAAAATGTCCCGACTTCGTCTTTTGGAGTGCTTAGAAGATCAACAAAGAGCAGTATGAAAACTTATGCTGCCTTCCAGATCTTAAAAGATATCTTTGGCATTGGATTGTATGGTGATTTCTTGGCTGTCAATAGAGCTGCAGAGGATTTGATTCACATTTTCTGTTACTCCATTCCCAATATGAAAATAAATGCATCGCAACTCTTTGATGCAAATCTGCAATATTACTTGCAGGCGAGTTGCTTGATTCCTGGGAAAGGTTACCTTATTTATCTACTCAAATTCTAGTAATTTTAACCTCATCGACACTCTTCAGTCACAGATGGCTCAGTCCTCAACTTTCTTGAGTTATGAATTTTTCAACTCGGTCCTCATTTTTTTCCACCATAGCCACCAAACAGGTGTTCTGAACTTAGAGCATTTGATTTGATATTCTCTTGTGTTCTCTAGGTATCTGCTGGACACTGCATGGAAGACAAACAGTGCACCTTGTGTATTTAGCTGAAGAATTTAAGATCTTTTGTTGTTAGAGTGCTTCATTCTTTGTTACGCTTCTGTTAGGGTTCGGTCGATATTTTTGTATATCAATTCATTCTTGTGCACAATGGCTAATAATGATTTTCCAAATTTAGTCAACCTGCTAGCAAATAGTTGTTCCGAGCCACCATTTAACTTTAGAGCATTTGATTTGCTAATCTCTTGTACTTTCTTAATATCTTCTGGATACTGCATGGAAACAATTGGCACAGCTTGTGCATTTAGATTAAGATTTTAAGACCTCCCCATTGCTAGAGTGCTCAGTTTTTTTGTTACATTTCTGTCCAGAATGAGGATACAGCATAAAATAAGTGCTGCTTTTTCGTTGTTTGCCCTACCCATGCTGATCATAAGATTCTAAAGCCAGATCCAAGAACAAGAATGGCAACATCTGATGTCGGTTTAGAGCTGAGCAAGAGGGAAAAGGATTTTGAGATTCCTTTGTTTTGCATTGTTCAACAATTTGTGTTGCAGAGGTTTTCATGCCCTTTCATTATCATGCGAACACTCGGCACAAATTTTTTCTGCCTAGCCAGAGCATGAGTCAATCTGTCCAGCAAGAAAAAATTTGTGCACATCAGGATCTTGGAATATTACAGTATTACATTGATTGTGATTTAGTTCCATATTGTTTCTGTGCATGCATTCTTTGAAAACCCAGACTAAATTCTTCGAAATTAAATGCGGTGATGTAATTATTCCTTGTTCATGTTAAATCACAATACTTGAATGACGGACATCATGAATCCCACAAAAAAAAAAGCGGGCAATGGTTAGTGATGCAGGAATCTGCATGGATTGTTAGATTACGTTAGATTACATTTTCTAATGCAATGACTTTTCGAAGATTCTGCACCTGAAGAACATATAAGCAGCTCATACCGGCAATTAATGTGAGGGCCATCGGATTCATCTCAAAAATTAACTTCTTTTTGTTGGTAAGTAGGGAGAAAACCTTGGAACTAAGAGAGAGAATATAAAGAGAAAAAAGTACTTACATGAATAATCTCAAAAGATACTTACATTGTTTGTTAATTGCCATAGCCAACTGCAGAAAGAACACTGCCTTGGCCAAAGATCTTTTTTCTTCCATATAAAGACCCTGGCCATGTTCAAGACCTGGTTCAGCAAAAATTTGAACTAAAGCAGCAGGATCAGTTTCTGCTGTCCTGGGACAAGGAACACTAGTGTTCCTTTACTAAACTTCTCAGATGACATTCAAGATTTATTCCTCTTCAATTGGCAGTTGAAATATATCTTTGAATTCCTTTGCCTCGCAGGTCAGCTCAAGGAATACAGAACCAAGGGCTAGCACATTTATTCAAAATTTATGGTAAGCGCCAAGATTTACATTCTGTCAGATATGAAATCATTTCCACAACAGATTAAGAAGATTTCTGACAACAACAATAATGATTGCAAGTAAATGCTCTCTGCTTCAGGATGAAACAAACAGCAGATAGTTTGTCCATGTAGAATCAAATATAGGACCAAGATACTAAGAGATAGAGATCAATCACTCAATGGAGTAATGACTCTTTACTGATGTAATCACTAATTTCATCTACCTTACCAAGAGTTCGGGAAGTTAAATTGTCTCTTCCAGCTGAAACTGCAATGCTGAAAGTCCCGAACTGTTTTTTTTATTCCTTTTTAATTTTAAATATCCAAAGTTCTGAAACCAATTTTGCCAGCACTGAGATGCTTGAAGCTCATGCATCCAGCTGATAGATGAAATTCTAGAGTCTAATTCAAGAACATTCCCTGTCTTATGCGCCATGCGAACCTTCACTGACAGAAATTACTGAACATTTGTGTTAACCCTGCTCAATTGTTTTTCTCTGATAACAAATATTAGCTTCTAGTCAGGTGATGTAAATAATCTAGAAAGATAAATAATTTGTACAATTCATTTCCACTCAATATATTAAAAGTGGCTGCCAATTTTTTTGTGGCTCATAAAACAATAATGTTGAAATCATTTTCTAAAACAAATTAAAATGGATTTACAGAAGAATTTATGTGCTTAGACTGTTGCAGCTTTTAGAGTAACAAAATCTGATATTTTGTTAGTATAGAAATCTGGCTGGATGGAGTTGTTGGGGCTTTGGAGCATCTGCAGAGTAGTCACACCTACAAAGAGACCATACTAAGTACCCACAGAGGGATGTCAAGCAGTTCAAGAAATGTAAGCGAGGAGGTATTTTACTTACCTGAGAGAACAAGGAGGGTCTTGCAGCCACCATTTTGCCCAAACAGGATATCAGTATCCAGTCGGTCTCCTACCATGCATATTTGTGATTTGAGAATGCCAAACCTGTTATCAAATTATAAACTATAAAATCTGTGTACAGGTCAATCGAAGATCAGCCTAGCTTCTACAATTAGTTGCCTACTATTGTCAATTGAGAAACCTACTCTGAGGCATGAGGCTCGGGATGTGCTCATGCACCCCTAGGCACATAGGGTTGTTTGTGAATGATCTGATTGCACTCGAGCAGACAGGCCTCAGAGTACCTAATCCAAATGTATCCAGATCCAGATTTGCCCCATGCTTCATTTATATTTTAGACTCGCTTCAACGTCCCGACTTTCAACTTGCCCTCAAATGGGGATCAATGCACCCTCAACAAACAGTTGCTCAGAACTCTAATGCTTACATTTACCTTCTTCTGGAGAGGACTAGGATTTTAGGTTTTGGCCTACTCAAATTAAAATATTTGTTTTTTTTTCTTTTCAAAATTGAATGTTTACATGGTCTTAAAGTTACACTTCATGCTACTTTTTTTATACAAAGATTTGACAGCAATAGAATCTATAAACTGAATGAAAGTATTCCTTCCATAATAATATCGGGCCATTGTTTGGAGCAATGGTAAAAAGCTTGGGTGACAAGTATAATAGCACAGATTCAAGTCTTGGGGGTAGCCACTTTGTATGGAAAGAAAAAAGTCAAATGTTAGATCTATCCCCAGTCTGCCCGTCCCAGGACCCTAGATTGCCAGGACCATAACTAGGTAATTATCCTTTTAATAATATTCTCTTATATAAATGACAATATGACGACTTCACAAACCTGATAGGTAACTTCAATCATCTTGGTTGTGCAACTCATCAAAGTTTTGTATAAATGGATAATGACTAATGGCCTCCTTGACCATATATATGAGTGTGCGTGCGCATACAAAATCATGTTGAAGAAAAAAAAATCAAACCATGATGTTCCAGAAGAAATTCAAAGGCCCAATTACAGACTGCTTTAGTCATGGGACACCTAGTACCTAAAGAGTTTTACATAATCAGTTTTAATACATGCCTTCATATAGTGTCCCTCCATAAAATATGTTGAGTAAGATACAAGACAAGGGGAGTGCGTCTGGAAGTATGGAGCTGCTTATACAAATTCTCTATAAATTATGTTGGTAATTTAGAAAAGAAATTGCAAATTCAGTACCTGACAGAAGTAAAGCAAATAAATTTAAGAGAGGAACCATCTTTCTATGGTTTACTTGTGAGAGATTATGTGAATTTCTTGTATAGGTTAAAAGGAGCTTTGCCATTATCCCTTGTTCAAAAGCATGTTACTCTCTGGTCCCTCCTAGAGAGGTGCAACATTCTTGGCATTGTCTGCTCTGCCATTTCATCATTATGCTCAGATTTTTTTCCCTAATGATTTTCTTCCTTCGTCTGTCCTACATCACATTAGCTACCCGTAGCTTCCCCTCAAGGCTCACCAGGTTTAACCGTTGAACACATTTTTTTTCTTCTTTTCTTTTTATTCTCCTCGTAAACTCAACTTCCATAATAGAACTTCTAATTGCCCATTGTTCTAGCATATCATATTACTTTTCTTCAAAAAAAGTTGAACAGAAATGGAAATATTAACTTTTATAATCTTACTTATTTGATAAATAGTCCATCATAAAAGTTGATGGCTTTCCAACGACAATAGGCTCTCGCTGAGTTGAACCGCAGAGTGCACCAACCATGGAACCACCACCTGAAGTACAGAAACAAACTTCAAGCAACGAGAAACTTTCTTGTGGATGAAGGAACTATTTTCCAAGACAGTTACACTTTCGTAATTCAAAAACTCAAAAGGCAGCAATAATTAATTTCACTAAAATTATCACCTGAACCCATTCTTACTGTGGTTTTGACATTTAATCAGCAGTATGCTATATAACAAACATAATATGAATGTGAAATCCTATTTCAGAAAACTATTCTTGTATATAGTTCAATTTGTATGCATATAGTGAAAAGGTCAGCAATCTGACTCATAGCAAGCACTGAGCAATATGATCCATTTCATCAGAGGTCAGATAGGAATCTCATTCTACATGAACCTTGCAGTGCCCTCAAGTATAAAAAGAACCATATGACCATGTCAGTGAATAGATATATTGTACCTGCTTTTTATAAGACAACCTTTAAAAATGCAGTTCATAAATTTTAAGTCAAAAAACCTTCAAGCCATAAACTTTTGTTTTAACAGTAAATTCCAGTACTTCATCATAAAATAAAGGCATATTCCTCTAATTGTATTAAAAATTATGAAAAACCTACTTCACATTTCACACAAATCTGTATTCTAGTAATGATTTTCTTTATGGGCGGATGAATTTTTCTAAGGTTTAAAATGAAGAGACACTGACAATACGAGATCAAGTTTTAGACAGTAAAGTTCACTGCAGGACTTTGAGGCCCATCATTAATGACGCTACTATAATTTGTTGTTCGATCTTCTATCGTAAGTTATGATGATTTGTCCAGGAAAGGCATCATGAGGACAAGAAGAAGCAGACTAGTTTGCCATCAGACAGAAAAGCTCTAGACATGGTATGTCGTACCGGTCCAAACCGGGTGCTACGGGGCGTACCGTACCAATTTGGTACCGGTATCCGGTAGGATGACGTACCGAAATTTCGTACTATTCCGTACCGACACTGTGCTAGTGTGGCATCGGTACGGGGTCCGGTACCGAGACGGTAAACCTTGGGTCTAGAGATTGAAATTTAGACACAAGATACAGATTCCTCTTCAGTTTCAAAATTATAATTTTGGAGTTAGAAAAATTACTTTATGTTTTTTTTGTTTATAAAGAACAGTTTTTTTAGTTCTAGGGAAACATTTTCTTGATGGAGGATAACATATATTGATTTTGTTAAAACTTGCTAGCTGTTTAATTTCATCTCAAGATTCATGAGTACTCATTTTATCATTATCAATGTCTGACATAAGATGCCAAATATGGGAAGTCTTGTAATGTTTTCTAGAATTGCTCGCTACTCTGACACCCTAAAGGTGCTTCCCGAACCAAGAAATTCCTGGATGATTTCACATGCACCAACCACTTTGCAACTTATTAGTAAGTAGTCTGGAGAAAGTCCAACAAGAAAAGAGTGGCTCCCTCACATGCATCACTGCTTAATTTGTTTCAACCCGAGATCTACCTCAAGTCTACTGCCAATAATCAGATATTCTTAGATGAAAGAATGAAGCAACACAGTCATTAGCATTGTTTGAAATGCAGTAATTTCAAAATCATAGTCAGAAAGCACCTTTTGATTTAAGCCAAAACTGAAATATATGTTGTTGGCATGCATCCAATAATATCTATTCTAGACAGGTATCAAGAGGCAAACCTGCCCATTCTTGAGCATCAGTGAGATGAGTCACAGCATCACGATTTGTAGCAATGAAAAGACACCCAGGATTTTCACGGATACAAAGGGTTCCATACCTCCAATTGGTACAAAAATGTAGAAAGCATTCAGCATTAAATAAAAAAAAAAAAATTCCCATAAAGAAACATTCCCGCTCACAATAGATGAAGAGACAAGATAACTTGGACTATGGTTTATAAATATAATACACAAGAACAATGCTGCGAGAAATGACAGACAGTTATGCAATACATACATAATGAAGACAAAGGAGGTGGATAACTGAATGAAAAATTAAATAAAGAATGAATTCTGTAAGGCTACATCATTACAATGACCAAATCATATGAACTTGTTAATTGTCAGTATTGTGACCTTTCCGTATCAAAAAGGTTCAACAAACTGATAGTACATGTCATTCATGTCATTCATATGACATCTTTTTACCCTGTCAGGTTACATAAATTTCCACTGAGTTTCTCTGCATGGCGCATAAACTGAACTTTTGACAAACAGGAGTCAAAAATCTCAAGCAAAGTAGAAATATAGTAGTTCAATAGAAGTGCAGAGAAAGAACTTAAAAACAAATAAGAGAATACTGATGCTCGAGCAGCTATCCAAATGTCTCCCTTCTATTACTGAAAAGAGAAACCTAGCATTTCACATGTGCAATGCACATCATCTATAAGTAGAGTGGAAATGAAAGGGGGAAACAAATAATAAATTTTAGGAAAGGGAGTGAGGAAACAAGGGACAGAGCAGATCTGTATAAGAAAAACCAAAGGACCTTTTTCCCAAAAGGGAAATAAGATAGAGTTGTTCCAGACTGGAGTCATTCTCTTTAGGTGTATCTTCATATCATTAGTGAACTCAAATGGGAGTGGAGACCTATCCCCAGAGTTCCATTAAAAACAGTAGAGATGGTCAATCCTCGGTTCCCATAATCAGGAGTAGCTGCAGGAGCAGGTGCAGGTGTGGGTGGATGGAAGTAGAAAATTTAGAAAACTTTTAATAAAGGAAGCATTTAGGAAGTGGGTTTGCATTCATAATTTGGGAAGATTCCGAAGTATGTGCATTACCTTAGATAGAAGATTCCAATTCCCAAGGATCAATCACTAGTAAGATCTAATATGTTCAAGATTTTTGTGCTATTTTACAATGGAGACCTAATTCGATAATGAAAGCATGCAATATGCAGTTGAGACTCTTCTCGTCATGAAAAAACTATTTAATTATCCTACGTTAGATGCCGGGGCATGTTTCACAAAGCCTAAAAGTGTGAGTTCTGTCATATAACTCAGTATTTAAGAGAACATATGTGAGGACCCGTGCGGGCGTGTGTTTAGTCCCACATCGGTTATTTGCTGGGTAGATCTTGGGTACTTGTACAGGATCAAGGAACCAAAATAATACCTTCCGGCTGGCCATTTTGGGTGAGGTCTTGAGTTGTTACAAATGGTATCAGAGCGGACCCGGCCCATAACCTATGTGGACTAGGGGACACTGCAGCACAGATCCATTGGGGCTGACCACGAGCCGATCGTGGTGTTTGTGATTAGATTTAAATGGATTTGAACCCTTAACCTGCGGGGTCGGGCAGCAGCAGAAGTCGGTCTTCTCTGAAGGAACAAACGGAGGCAGAAGAAAGCAAGGCAGTCAATCCCGATGCTTTGATTTGAACTCTTCCCACCTTAGAGCTGTCTCAATCCCACCCTCCGAAGTTGAATGGAAAGACCCGCATACAGCACGAACATAGGACAAGGACGTTAGGGCTTGAACGAGGGGAGTATGTGAAGACCCGTGCGGGCGTGTGTTTAGTCCCACGTCGGTTATTTGCTGAGTAGATCTTGGGTACTTGTACAGGATCAAGGAACCCAAATAATACCTTCTGGCTGGCCATTTTGGGTGAGGTCTTGGGTTGTTACAACATAGATACAAGATTAATCAGCAAATGAATTTCTTAATAGTGAGTTGTTTGATAAACCTCATAGGCCATACAGACTGCAAGAGTAATTGCTGTTTAGAAATTTAAGATGCAAATCTATGTTTTAAATGCAGGGCTCAGGCTATAAATATAACAACCCAGAATCTCACCCAAAATGGCTAGCCGGAAGGTATTATTTGGGTTCCTTGATCTTGTATAAGTACCCAAGATCTATCCAGCGGATAACCGATGTGGGACTAAACACACGCCCGCACGGGTCCTCACATACTCCCTCCGTTCAAGTTCTGACGTCCTCGTTAGACTAAGGGTTCAAATCCATTCGAATCTAATAACAAACATCACAATCAGCCCGTGGTCAGCTCCAATAGATTCATGCTGCAGTGTTTCCTAGTCCACATAGGTTATGGGCCGGGTCCGCTCTGATATTATTTGTCACAACCCAGGACCTCACCCAAAATGGCTAGCTGAAAGTTATTATTTGGGTTCCTTGATTCTGTATAAGTACCCAAGATCTACTCAGCGAATAATCGATATAGGACTAAACACACGCCCGCACGGGTCCTCACAATAAAAAAGACAATTTACCAAAGAAAGTCATGATTTTGATATGTGAGATGGAGATTGGATGCTGCAACTTCACTTGCTGCATGAAGCTAGCAAGAAATAGCAGCATCTATCCTTCATGGTGACTATTAACTAATAAATGCCATGTGGCATAAAAACCCAAAATCTGAAGAGAAAAAAGCCTGCATCACATGGAAATATGGCAGAAGTTACAAAATGAAAATGTAACAAGTATGGATATGGGCTGATCTCGACACACTCAAAAACCCCTCCTCATGTAGTGGCACAAAAGGTCACCACTAGCCCAAGATCTCCAACCAAAGTAGAAGAAGAAGACAAACGTCGGGATAAGATGAAAGCTTAACATTTCATTAAAACTTAAAAGGCTCCTACAAGATTAACAAGGAAGCTTATGAGTAATGATTCATGCAAAGGTACATCTACAAGCTTAACTTACATGCATACAAGCTTCACACATGGGGGTTATTCAAGGTTTGTTCATGGAAGAACATTCACAGAAAAGATGGAGTTGTCATGAATTCTCTGGAGAAGAGTTCTCTAGAACGGGAATGATGACTATGTGGAAAGTTTCATGTAATGAGGTAGTAAATACATGTATTTAATAGCCGGTCACTCCATTGGCTGGACTACAAATATTAGTCCCTATTGACTGGGACTTTAAACACGTGGCCCAAGTTTCAAACTTTCTTTAATTCCCGGTCCCTAAAAATTGTACACACTTAGACCCCAATAAGTACACAGTTTTTAAAAACTGTATACACACAGAAATAAGTGTGTGCAAGAACAGTATAACTGTGTAGAAGGACAATATAAATGTGTTCAAGAACAAGTATAAGTGTGTGCAATATGCATAACTATGTGCAAATCTTGTATAAGTGTGTGCAGGTTAAATGCTAATGGTCAAAGGACCGCGTGTTAAACTCCAGTCAAAGAAAGGACTAGTTTTAAGTTCCCTTAGTAAATAACCTAGTTTGATGGTGGAGAATTATGGCCTTTGGATAGGATAGATGGTTGGCTAATATATATGTTCAAAATTTGAATTTTGTAGAACGGGGATGGATGATGGAGGGAAGTGGGCTGCACCAAACATGTATTGCTCACACGTGCAAGCTAGCAAGTAACAAAATTGCACCTAATAACTGGCCTCCTACAACATGATATAACTAAAAAATAAAATAAAATAAGCTACTAGCTAACATAACTAAGGTGACCAGGAGTACGCTATACAAAAATTAACAATAAGGAAAACTCACAATCTTAATGAGTTAAATTTGGGCACTTTCAAAATGGCAGAATGATAAGCAGCATACAAATTTGTACTCTACATATGCTTTCTACTAGCCTACAAAGCAGGAAAAGTTAAGAAATGGATAGAAGACATACTGAACTTTATAGTAGTTGAAATAACGATCAAATCCAACCACAACAGCTCCAACCTAAAGAAAGAAACCCAACAAGATCTAATTACATATTTGGAGATGAAGAAACTATTCATTGGATCCTCACCAAGAATGCTGCAAAAGGAAACCAAGCCTGAAGCCTTGCAAATTAAGGGTTTGGAAAGAGTATAACTATACATTTTCATCATGCTCCATATAAAAGCCAGGCTTCAACTCTATCTTTTTCTCACCATCCACCTGAAAATGAATAAATTCAATGTCACCCTCATATGCTGAATGGTCGTATCATAACCCAAGGAGAATTTTCCCAACTAATTCGTGACAGAAGAAAATCAAGTTCTATTATGATCGGCAGTGCTTTTTTTTTCAAACTAAAGATCAGTACTATAGAATGCATTATTCTTACATCATATTTACCCCAAAATTTAACATGTGTCTACCAACTGAAATACATGGTTGATGATAATACAGCATTTTATCAAATTACTTGCTAGTCATGTAAGAGGCCATATATGGGTATGACTGGCAATTGTCACTTGTACAAGAGTCCATTGTGGGTAATTTTTGTTGGAAAAATAACTACCTCAAGGAAGTTGGTCATGTGGCAGCCGCTAAAGGGAGTTAAAGCAACCACCATGTAGAGTGGCTAATGGAGGAAACAACCTAGCAGAAATTATATTTTAGAGATAACTGCCCCACCTTCCTATATAAAGGAATGAAGGCTCCTATATGCTCCCTCTAGATAAGTTTGTAGCAAGAGTGAGCCTATGACAGCCTTTGACAGCTTTTAGTATCAAAGCTATCATTTGCATTCACTTCTCCGATGGAATTCTTTTAGCAGAAAATGAGCGTCGATTTTTAAATGAAAATAGGAAACACACAAAGAAGTAGGCCCTCAAATAAATCAATCAACATCATAGTTGACTTATTTGTGCCATAAATCACCATAAAAAATCATCTACTGTCATATTAAATAAATTTCAAGAGATCAAACAAGAGATGAATATGAAAAGCAAAGTGAATAAAAGATCAACAATATGTAACATTTTAGACTTTTAGTTTTAATACACAAAGTATTTATTTAAGTTTAAGTTTATGCTAGTGACTTACAACATACCGGACCACCAAGATATTGAAATCCAGCAAGCTCTAGCTCCTTTAGTATTCCATCCTCACCTATCACATATACCTGAAATTTCAGCAGATAACTTTAGAAAACTGGAATCATTTACTTGTCAATTTTTCCTCATCATTCAAGGTAAATAAATTAAATATTTGTGAAACATAAGTAAAAAATCAATAATATGCACTAATAACAGGACTTCTTTATTTTGAAAACTAAGAAAGGATGAAACCCAACCAAAATTGAGGTGAGTGCGGAATTCAAATATTGGTTATTGGTACCCAACCGCAGTGACTTTACCAACTGTATTAGCTAGCACTCTCCAAATAATAGGACCTCTAGAAGATCAAGATATATAACTCAAGTAAATAGTTGTGATTGTAATGCTATCACATTATGTTTTGTTCATATATGCCTATATAAATAGAGAGAAAGTAGAGCTAACATGCAAGCGCCCAAACAACATCCCTAATAAGCTTGGTCCTGATTGGGCCTAACACCGATGATCTAAGCAATTGAATATGATCTACTAACTCTAAACTGCTCGCTATCAAAAAGTCATGTGATCTGGAGATCCCTAGCCTATGAATCCAGTGGTTAAAAAAATATGAATTATTTCATGTGATTTGTCCATTTTTGACAACTGGATGCACAAGCTAAAGATCTCCAAATCACATGATCTTTTGATAATGAGAAATTTTGGGGTAATAGATTACATCCAATGGCACAAATAATTGGTGCCGAGCTCCGGTCCATCAAGATCAATCTTATTAGGGCCGTTGTGCATACACCCAAATATTAGTACTACATTGCTAATAAACTTTAATAATTTTATATATCCATATATGTATATAAATATTATATACATGGCTAATAAAATTTAATAATTTGATTAAAAGAATTTCCAGCAACATGATTCTTCAAGACATTAGTGAACCATCAGATAGGTTAAATGAATAAGATGCTATTGTTCTATCTTGATTTAATTATTTGGAAGAAAGGGTTTAAGACTTCAAGTTCATGCTCTTGTTGTGTTATGTAATTGGAGATCCTCTAACTCGTGATTATTGCACACTAGCAGTTTTATGAGATACATTTTAGTGTGTTATACATTGACAATTGAAATGTACACAATATTTATGATATCAACCTTTGACATGGCTTGAATACTTGAATGAGTGGCATAGCACAAAATCCTAATCACAAAATGCTTTGTGGGATTATGTACATTGCTGACAATTGACATCATATTTATATAGAGACACTTAACATAGATTTATCGAGTTTATATTTATCATATTGCTCATTGAACAAAAAAGACATGTATTTACCACATGGTAAATAACCTATAAGATGAACTGTTTTCTTTCCATAAGCTTAAACAACAAATATTACCCCATATATAATTGTCACTCAATGGATTATGGAGTGTAAATTAATCGGTCTTAGGAAAATATATTGATCCAATTATCATTTGTATATATCATCAAATTTTCTTCACCAATATCTCCTTTTATTTTGCAAATCATTTTAACATTAATTGATCTTGTTGTTGGTAGGTGACACACAGCAAATTAATTTGTAACATCATATTGGCACAATATGGATTTTTAGTATACATAATGTTTGTAGACATGCTAGAGCCATTAGCACTATCAAAAATCTGTACTATGCTTCAGATGACCATATTATGGGGGAGACCAGTACTCGCGAAGCTACATATGTTCAAAAAAGAAGATGTATAACATATTAATAAAATTAATCAAACCTTCCAAGATAATCAGCCAAATTAAGAATCCAACTTATTAGGTACTTCATATAAGTTTGGTTATTATCCTTGACATGGCTTTGGATAAGGATATAACAGCAGTTATTAGAAAAGGTAGGCCCATCTCCTACTCAACTGGCTTCAACTTTTGGTTCTATAAAGGATAAAAGTCCCAGAAATAGCTACGAAAACATCCAAATCACAATATGAATCTTCACTTAATGTAATGTCAAGATGATTCACAATAATGAAAACAAAAATATGATAATCAACTGCAAGAACCAACCAAAAAAAGTTATTTGAAAAAGAGGACAAATTCAAGAAGTTATGACTAACTACAAGCTTGATCATGCAGGGTTTGGTTAATGATAGAAATGATGTAGAGATAGTGGCGTAAAAAGATAAGAAAAAATCTGATTTATTTCAAGAAGAAAAAGTGAGCTATATGCTGTCAACATTAAGTTTGAACATTAAGTTTGATATAGTGAAAGAAATAACAAACACTGTCAGCATATGTGTCCACCAACAATTCAAAGATTAAAAAAAAAAAAATCAGAAGCCAATTATGTGATGAGATAAACACATAGGTACAAAAAAAAAAATTGTCCGTCCAAAAAGTGGCGCAATCAGCCAGAAATAAGATTAAATTCATGGGGGAGACATCAATAAATGGATAAGCATACGATAATGATTTCCATGAGGCACACATAAGACCAATTACATTTTATGGATTAGAGCATTAGCATTAGAGAAGGAAAATGAGTGCAAGATAAGGATGTTACGGTGCAAATATGGTAATTTATGTATGAAACAGTTGAATGAGCAAATTATGAGCATATCAATCAAGGATGATGTGAGAGAACCAATTGAGATAATTTGTCAATCTGGCTATTCATGCCTTCTAGATGAAACAAACACCCTATATCAAAAGGTATATTATCTTATTGCTTGGACTACACTCTCTGCAAATCAGGGCAATTCTAGAAGCTCACTCCTCTATTACATGAGTCTAACTTGCGATATATCAGGTAGATAACCCTATTTTCTAATTGACCATATCGGTTTTGTGATAGGCCCTCTTTTTCCTAAGTTTTGCTTGACCAGGAATTTGGCACCAGTATTAGTAGGTTGATGTCATATTAGCAGCCAATCTTATTAATGCTCTATCCTTCAGAGGAGCCTTTTCAAGTTTGAGTTGTAGTCTCTAGTCTCTACACCCTATAATTTATAGGAAAAGGCTTGATGATGATCACAATATAAGCCAAAAGGAGTTCTGATTTAAGAAGGTTAGAAAAAAAGCGGATAATCAAAAAAATTTAACAAAAGTATTAAGAAGGAAGTGAGGGCCCTTCTTATTTGGGTATATTCAAACATGCAGAGAAATAATATTGAAGTAGGGTGGATACCTTACTTCCAATATATAAAAGTGGAAGCAAACCCCATATCATATATTCTCCCATTCATGAAACTTTTGAATTTTAATTTCACAAGCCTTGTGTGGACAAAAGAAATAATCTACCACCAAATTTTTTTGAATAGCACAAATTTGGGGAACATCACACTCCGAATATTCACAAAGTAGTAATAAGAGCATTGAGTATTATCTGAAAATATAAGAAAATGAGGGTATAGACATATGTATAGATTAGATTACAGATGGTTACTGATCTGTTTGCCTTTTTAAATTCAAACCTTCTCTGATAGGTAGGAAACAGTCCAAACAAAATGGAAGGAAGTAAGGTCATGCCCAATGCTGCTGCTCCACCACTACTCTATCACCAAAATGTTGATAAAAAGTACTGTAAATTTACTATCCATCACTAAGATGCATACCTTTTTCTCTTTGGGGAAGTCAACGGACTTCAAATAGGCTGCAGCAGCAAAAGATGATGCAAAAATCTCTTCCTACAATAACTTGACCACTATTATGTTCAATCCCGCAGGAACATTATAAGCTAACTCAAAAGCAAAAGCAAAGTTGAAAAATAAAAAATAAATTTGCACAAAGCAGCGACATCAAAACACACCTCATTGACACTCAAACCAAGCGTCTCAAATTTCTTCCCATATTGCTTCCTCGACTTCGTTGAATTGTTAGTGACAAAAACCAATCTTTTTCCCTAAACAAAACAAATAAAAGCAAATATCTCACAACCACACAATAATCTATATTCATATTTTTCAATCTACCTGATCATTCTAACCTACCAATCAACTAATAACAACAGAAGGACCCGCAAAAGGTTACAAAAAAAGACTAACTTTTGACCGCAGCATATCGAGAGTTTCCGGCACCCCATCGATCAAACTATCCCCTTTCCATATAACTCCTGCAATCCAAACAAAACCAATATAAAACACCAGAAGAGGAATCCATCTCGATTTCTCAATTCTACAATATAATTCTAATAAAGTGGGTGCAAAGAGAGAAAGGAGTTCACCATCGCAATCAAAGATGAAGGTTTCGACAGAATCAATGAGCCCGTCGGCGTTCTCGAGCTTCTGAGCCGATCCTCGGACGGCAGAACTCGCACTCATGGTGGAATTCCGGCGACCGAGTGTTCTCCTAGCTACGGAAGAGGGAGAAGAGGAGAAGGAGGGCGGGAGGAGGCTCGAGAAGAGCCTCCGCCTCTTGGGGAGAAGAGGAGAGATTAGAGTTCTGGGGGAGGAAGAAGGGGAGTAGAGGGCGAGGAAGGAGTGCGAGACAGCTCCGGTTATCAACATCTCAAAACTCTCCCCTTTCCCGTGAGCTTTTAAAAGAAGAGAGAGTTTCCGTGGTTTCATTGGTCCAACGGCCGACTGAGGTTTTAAAAGGGTGGGGGAGTTTGTGGATGGATATGGGAGTCGAGATTTTGTGTGGGAAATTTTGAGTGGAACGTGTGGTGGTTGTGGCTTCCCACCATCAAGCTGGGAATGGGACCGGTGGGATGCGTAGAGACGTGAGTTTGTCGTGGTAGCAGTCATATTTGTAGATGCTAGGTTGAGGTTGGATCGGATTCAGATCATGTTCGGATCAAAAATTTTATTTATTTATCATAAATTAAAATTTTATATTTAAATTTGAGTCACTCATCATGTATTTGAGGGTGGGTAACATCAAATTCTTATCGGATCATCATTTGGTTTGACGCACCACTAATTGTCCGATTACACATGAACATGCGTGAAGATGTACAATTTGTAGATGCATACTAGTACAAATATCATATGTTATATCTCTGTGTATGTTTTCTTGCAGCTCAACTTATGAGTTTGCGGTGGCAGCAGTCATATTTGTAGATGCTTGGTTGAAGTTGGATCCGATTCGAATCATGTTCGGATAAAAAAAAATATTTATTCATCATAAATTAAAATTTTATATTTAAATTTGAGTAACTCACTCATCATGTATTTGGAGGTGGGTAACATCAAATTCTTATCGGATCATCATTTGGTTTGATGCACCACTAATTGTCCCATTGCATATCAACATGCATGAAGATGTACAAATATCATATGCTATATCTCTGTGCATGTTTTCTTGCATCTCAACATGTGAGCTGGTAGCTGAAATTGCATGGATCTATGGCTATCAAATGATTGGATGGGCATCCACCTACTTTGCTCCTGAAGTATTGTATTGTTTCAGATACAAAGGCATTTGAGACTGAGAAATAAGTAACTTTAGGTCTCTCGACAAAGTATGAGTCTGAAAATGCTACACAAAATCTTTAATGAGATACGAAATCATAGGTAACCATGTCTGTATGCATCACAGCCATTCACATCATACTCTTTAGTTTTCTCAAAACATATATATTACTACTTATTCTTGAGTCAACAAGGAGGTTTCTAATGCAGTAGCACGGATGCGTACTCTTAAGAGGGAATCAGAGGAATGGAAGTGGTACTTGTATCTCTGGGAAGATAATGTGCTGCACTTGCATGCTGTGGCCCAAATAGCCAGTTAAGTGGGTCTTTCTCTAAGACATGAGTTGAAATTGTTAAGAAATTAAAAATGCTGGAGTAAGTAGAGGACCTTGGCACTAAAACACCTGACAATGGAGTTTTAAGAAATTATAAAACAAAATCAACTAATATAAGAAATAAATGATTAATATCAAAAAGCTAATCTTTCCTTTGTTCAAGAATTTTTTTTTAAAAAAAAAGACTCACTTCTAGTTAGATGCTGGAAAAATGGATTTGACTTCAAGTACTGCATGGTGGAAGGAAATGTTAAATCCTGTGTTAGAGCAATGCAAAACTTAGTACTGCAATAACACAAATATCACAAGAAAAAAGAAACCCATTACACAACTGTCCTATAATTTTTACGTGGGAGCTTTTTTAAGTCCAGACTGTTGGTGTAAAAACCAAATGAGCGAGTCTCACATCAGCCATGTAATTTTTTTTGTGCGAAATTTTCAAGTTGCTCTAGCGTTTTCTTCGTACAAATTTGACCAGCAAGCCAGTCCACATGCATTGTCACTAGAATCTGAACCAAATCTTCTGATAAGCATAATCACGTTGCAATCTCTGACCTCTAAGGATTTTACATTGACTAAAATTCCTGGAAGCTCTTTACAGCAAGTCTGCAAATCCACAAGCATTTTTCGCCTGCAACAGGAGATTAATTCAAGCCTGAAACACTGACAACTTGCCTGCAACAACACCAGAAGTGGAGGCGGCCTCAGAAGTCCAACGAGAATTCGTATTGCAGGAAAAATACAAGAAATGCAAGGATTGTGCAACTCAAGCAAGGGATTAAGATGGTTACCTACTAAACATGAAGGGTTTGATAGCATATGTTGTTTGACCTTGGTACAGGTCTGGTACAATTTCTTTTCAATCTATCACCATCCAATCTTCATCTTTCGTTTCAAAAAACCCCCAAGTTTGGAAGTTGGCTTCAATGGAATATCGTGAACCGCGATCATAGAAATCATACAATAACCATGCCTTGCAGAGTTTCAAAGACAAGCATAGCATCAGAAAAAGAAAGAAAGCACATTAAAAACGTCTGGATACCTGTTAAGCGTATTCCAGAAATGACCCTTGGCCAAGTTAACTCAAAGATCACAGATGTTGATGTGGAATGCCCATCTGGTGACAGTAGATAAAAACACCTGCTACTAACAAGCAGACCCTAAATAGCCAATGGGTCAAGAGAAATTCAATAATAAACAACAATGCTCAAAAGTTTACAGAAATTCAGCTACTGGAAGTTCCTAAAACAATAAATAATGCGGATAAGAATTATTTGAATCCGAATTTATGATTGGCTACGAGTGAAAGAGAGATGTACAAAATAAAAAAGGAGATTGCCTCAAAATATTGGACAGTCAATTTTACAAACAAGCCACAATGTGTCACTGTCTTTAACTGTCGTACAAATTTTCATGTGGACATACCCAAATTACAGTCTACTGCATAAAAGTTGATAAGCATGTAGATAAATATTCCCACAGCTGGGCAACAATCCCTGATTCTAGAATCTCCAGCTTAACAAATACAAGACCATGTAATTCAGCTCTGGTTTTTCACAATGGTGAAAGATCCCCGCATTCAAACAACAACCGTATCATATTTTTTTTTTTTACTGAAGATAATCACATCAGCATCAATTTGTTTTAGACTTGACATGAGAGTGGCATATAGGGCACATTACATCTGCTCAAACAACAGAAGAAAGAAGAGGAGCATGCAGCAGCAAGCAGATGAGTTTGTATTAAGTAGTCACCCAAGAAGGGATGCCAAGGCTTGTATTATATCTGGGGCCTGGGAGTAAAGCTTTGGCTTCCATGCCTTGCTCAAGTATATAGATGAAAAACTAACCAACCAAAAAATTTTCAGGAATACTCTTTCAAGTATGCTGGCAAGGCTGTCAGGTAGAAAAACCTTTATGCAGCCATCATCTTATATCATAGCCATGCACCTGACTGGTTGCTATCACACTGGGAACCTAGCCTGTTTCCCTACGCTGTCTTTGAACAGACCTGCAACACCTCGTTGGGTTTTAAGAACTCAAACATCATGGTTTGAATAGAATCATAGAGACAATTAAATGAAAATGGACTACTAAATAAGATGCATAACTAACAGCGAATAAATAAACAAAATAGCAAACAAACATGCTGAAGGATAAAATCTTTTTGAAAAGCCTGTGATCAACAAAATTCAAATCAAGGTAACAAACAAGAATACAAGTTGGCAAGAAACATTGCCATACCTTTTTAGAATAGTAAAAATTTTCTTCCCAGGATGTCTAGCTTGGTCTGATTGGTTACGTCTTCACCCAATGTCTGGAAGGTTAGGACAGCAATCCAAACCAGAATCATGTTCTCAACAAAAAAAACTTCAACCAACCTTTTCATTCTCTTCTTGTGCAATGTTATTAGTGGCAGCATTCAATGTTTCTCTTCTTCTGGCTTGAATTTGGCGCACACATTCAGCAATTAGAACATTAAATTTTGGAGCAGGCCTGCTTGAACAGGATGTGTGAAGGCCTGATCTTTTCAAAGCTTGTAAAATGTTCCTCTGTGTCTTCTGGAAGTGCACATGACAGAGTGAGGGCATGGCAGCTCTCAGAACTGGCTTCCCGCAAAAAACTTGCCCATTTTGTGGCCCGCTGAAATTTAAACACAGCCAACATTGTTAAAAGCCAAGAAATGGTCTACAATCTAAGAACAATTCTCGTGTCCATAATAAATAGTGCACCCACTTTATAAAAACTAATATACAGCATCTATTGGTCACATTCATTCTATAAGTATGCAACATGTAGAATAGCTCCCAACCACTAGGATGGTAGTCCAGTTATGTTGTTGGACAACAAGAAACTAGTCAAATCCAAGTGCCACTTGATTTCTTATAAAATGGCTCGTCTGAGACTTAGGTTTGAATGTCACCTACATTACTATCAGCCTTTCCACCAACGATAGTGGAGATCCCAAGAAAGAAAGAGAGAGAGAGAGAGAGAGAGAGAGTAAAAAAAGAAACGAAGTTTACAATCTACGCAACTCATCCACGATTTATACATTTAATGAGAAATGTGAATCCTTTAAAACTCATCAAACCACTGCATCATGTGACACGCTCTGTCTTTATCTAAAAAGCTTTTGAAGAACAGATTCCTAAATTTTAAAAAACAAGGCATAGGCCTCATCATGCATCAAAAGTAGACAGAAGACCAGGGGAGGAAAGAGAAACTGTTGGTCGGGGATAAAAGTTGCCAGAAGCCTTGACATAGGGTCAACCCCATCAATCAAATGCAATTTTTAATCTCCTCAAACTGTTACTTCATTAAATCAAGCATTTGTTATCACAACACTAATCAAGAATCAATTCTGGTTCATTAACATCCAGTGTCACTCATTGTTTTGAATCCTTGTATCATTCATTTCATTAAGATAGAATGACCAAGTTAGTAAATCTTTATTGGTGTACAAAGTTATGCTTACAAGGTGCTTCCTTACCATTAACTAGATCTTGGCAAGTGCAAAATCACGTGAGGAACTTTCAATGGATCACCGTGATCCCACCAATCAAGATTGAAAAATATAATCTCCATTTTATTTCATATACATATTTGGAGGCTGTAGTTACTCAAAGAAGAGTGTATTCATCATGAGATTCAGACAGCGTAATAGTTATGACTCATGAACAACCAATGGACATCTGTCGCTCTTTTAGTTTCAAAAATGTACGATACATGTGGTTCATCAATATTGCACACAGTTCACTCAAGAGCAAGAGCATTTGATGGTTTGTAATGATTCCTTGGATCATGATCGTTAGGAGTGAATCCAATAAATATACTCCACTTTACTTGTATACACTTGCCCCTCTCTTACTCATTTATGGGGGAGTAAATTTGGATGTTTTTGTTTGGTACATTGTTTTGTGTGCCAAATCAAATTGTAGTAGTCCATATTAGACAACATACTGTACCATAATGATAGAGAAGTGGCATGGTACAGGGGCTCGATATGGTACCGCATCAAAACATGGTATCGATGTTGTCCTGACTTGGTGCCTTTACCATGTATCAATATGCAGATGTACCCTACCATACCATACCGTACTAGTAAGAGGCTTGAGACCAAAGTACGCTATACTATACCGAACCGAACAGTATGGAGCATTACCATATTGTACCGTACCGTATTAATATCAAACCGATACGTGGTACAATGGCATAACAACATTTGGTAATGCTGAACCGGCCCCCATATCGGGGGTACCGGCATAGTAACAGGGTGGCACCAGCATGAGGCCCGGTGCCGAGACAGCGTACCTTACTTGAGACCAAGATGCAAAACCTTATTTGGTAAAATTGAGAATAGGCAAAACAATATGTCAGAGGAAAAGAACATGGTTTGCAAAGTTGCAGTATGGGCACATACTGATCACATGGCAAGACAATAAGTAGAATGATCCACTTTCCATATCCAGTCATGGTTTGTTAGCATGGACAATATTCCTATACTGATATTGATCAATTCAAGTTGATATGACTCAGGTAGTAAACATGTGGCATAGGCCTGTGTGCATAAGCATTTCATACATTGGGAAAGACATGATAACACAAAATCCCCAAATGATGTCTGTGTACAAGACCTTACTTGTAAGGATATCATTTTCTTATTTATAAGAATTTTGTTTGTAACTATCATCTAGATGGCCCGTCCCTATAATTTGCATTGTTAAATAGGTCAACACATGAGAAACATGAGAAGTGGAGAGGGCAAGCTTAAGCATTCCCTCCAATTTGTTTATTTTCCATCTTTATCTCTTCATTATTTTGACTCTAGATCATGGTTCACCATATCGTACTAGGTGCATTGTACCTTAATAATAGGAAGCTAATACTTCTTCTTTTTTTTTGGCCCGGGGGGGGTGTTAGGATACCGAACAATATTGTTTTTTAACTTGCCTTATATTGGAAGCCAGGATGATACTCCAAGTTAAGAAAAAGTTATCCTATAAATCCCCACTACTTACCAACTAAGTCTAAAAAGGTTCAACAATTACTTATTTTCCAACTAATTAATACTTACAAGAATGGAAAGTCATCCAAGATGTCAAACACCGTGTGGCCTTCCTAGCAAAATTATAATTTTCTTATCTTGTTTAAAATTTTTATTTGTTTCTATCGCTAGGTTCAGCAGAAAATGCTGAACCTGACTTTGGATTATATGGCTCTAAAGCCAAGTTCCATGTGGGTGTGTGGGACATCTAATACTGATTCAATGCCCTCCCACACACTACCTCCATTAAAAATGGACCATTTAAGTAGTATTTATATGATATCAATGATGATTTAGTGGTAATTTCATGCTACAAATTGCAATTCCTGTTCACCATTTCATCCAAACCTAACATCCAAAATCAAGACTTCAGAACATGATTTCTCAGAACTCAAGTTAGGACACTTCAAACACTTAGAGCCTATTTAAAAATTCCTGCAGGAATATCCTGTAGGAATTAGTCCTATTGACCTGCTTAGTCCGCGATCTTCTAAGAGCCCGCCCAATTCCAAGCCTATATCCCAACTCAAGATTCGTCATCTCGAAACCGGACACTATACTGGTGCCACACTAACATTATGTTGGTACGATATAATATGAAAAAATTTTGGCGTATCGAGTGTAGATGCACCTTCCGTACCCTCCATATGCCTCCCATATCATGTACCGGTACCAAACTAATATGGTAAGGTATGTCCTGTACTGTTCGGCTCAGACTGGTAAGGTGAACCATATCCCAATCTGTAGGTCTGTTGGTCTACAAGAAAGAAATAAAAGACCTATGGAGCTTCTTTTTTTTTCTTCCACAAGATTCAGGCTGGAGGGGTGCTGGATTAGTATGAGTGATACACAAATAAGCTGCCAAATCCATGAATCCAGCAGGAAATCCTGCCCAATCCTGCTGGATTTCCCGAACAGGCCCTTATATGGGAAAAAAGTCAGCATAAGCTTTCCAAAATCTCTGCATTGGCAACATCTTCCCACACCTAAGATCTGTTTTTATGTGCGAACTTCCTTAACAGTTCCCTATAGTTTCTATCATGAGTTGCGCACTTATTTGATGTTGCCAATCCGCAAACATGAGTGAGTAACGTTGCGTTGTCTCACAAAATACTTTTAATCTACAACAACAGAGAATAAAACGTTCAGAAAGAACCAGCTACCCAGTCTCAAGAAATATCAGAACGCAACTTCAGAACATAAAGCATTAATAAAGACCTTATTCTAGCATTAAGTGTGCTTCCAGCAAACCGGATACAAGGGGAAATCGTCTAAGAACTAAATCCCAGCTCAAGATCTAGCATTTAAAAAAGAGAAAAAAAAACTCCATGAAAACCAAAACACCCTCAATTGAATCCTAAAATCAAAAATATCCCAACTCAATCATAATCAAAACCATCAATCTTCTAAAAACCATAAAACATAAAACGAAAGAGAAAAAAGAGGAAAAAATATTAAACTCTCAGATCAAGTTCCAGCCCATACCTCCTGGTAACATAATTGCAAGGCTTGTACAGCGTCTGCTTGCCATCCAAGAGTATGTGCGCATGGCAATACTTTGTCAGCGGCATCGCCCTCGTCTTGCACCCCGAAAACGCGCACCGTTTCCTCTCCCCCTTCACCGCTACATTACTGTTACCCCCCGGCTCCCTAAACCCTAATCCTCCCCCCTCCCCCACCCCAACCCCACCGTTCTCCGGCCCGTTCCCTCTCCCCTCCTCCACCACCGGGCTCACCCCGAACTCCCAGTAGTAGTCCCGGTGCCTCACCCGCACCTCCTCCACCAGCGCCCAGTACTTCCGCCGATAGAGGTTCTCCAGCTGCCTCACCCGCCGCGCCCGGCGGCGGAGCACCTCCTCCCGGGACAGCGCCCCCGCGTCCCGCAGCACCTCGTCCTCCTCCGCCCCTTCCACCGCCACCGCCGTCACTCCCCCCTCCACCGCCGCCGTCGAAGAGCCCGCATGATTAGTGTTGAAATCGGGGGGGTGGGGCAGTGGGAGCTCTCGCTTCGGGGGTTTGAAGGCCGTTTGGAGCTTATTCGAAGCACCCATCGCGCTCTCTCTCGCCACCCGCCCCCCCTCCCTAAAAGAAACTCCCCCCCTCCTTCTCGGACTCGGAGGAGAGAAGGAACGCCGAGTTGTTATCGAGAGGCCCGAGGATGTGAGTCGGTTACAGGGGATGTTTGTTTATTGGCGGCACCAGCGATCGGACGGCGGGGACGCGCGTGGGGTTGATTTGGTGCGGATTCAATTTGGACCGTGCTGGTCTCCGGATTCGAGGATTCTTTTTTTTTTTTAGAGGATGTTTTGCTGGTGTCCGGTTGGGTTTGAAACTTTTCCAGTTGCTGCGAGTCTCACTCCACGGGCACGTTTCAGTTGATGAGTGGAGAGAAAAGGTGTTTGCTGTTTGTAACATGATGGGCTATTTTGGATATTAAATAGGAAAAGGCGCGTAGCGTTAATTTAGGTTTTAAATTCAGGGTTGTTTTTTGTGGAAACTTTTGTTTTTGGTGATGTTATTTGAGGAAAGTATAGGTTGGTTGTTATATATTAAAGAATTGTAGAATTAGGCTTACCAAAAAATAATTATAATATTAAAATGATTAAGTATCAAAGATGTGTGATTTTTATGGTTAAGTTAGACTTCTATTTTTCAGCATAGGAGGTATGATTTTATTTAGCATCTTGCTTACTCTTGCTTCTCTTGAGCTACTGCTCTTGGTAGTGCTGCTCGGCAATGTCATAAATACATAAATAAAATATAGATTCTGTATTCATGTTGCTATCTTAGTAAGTATGAGAAGAATAATGTCCAAGCATGCTAATACTTTTTAAAGTTCGTATTCTTTGCATTGCGTGTTTTGCACCACAGAAGGTTGTGCACCTTTAAATAGCTGCCATGTCATCCATATCAAAGATGGAGGATTGTGGTTCATTCTCAAGACGTACTACCATATTTGAAACTTGTTTCTATTCATGAAATGAGTCATAGCCATCCATCTCCAAGATGGATGATGTGGTGGCTATTCGAAACATCCCTGACATGCACCACAAAGGATTACGATCTCTGCTTCTTATGTGTAGACACACTCTTTAATTACAATGTGTATTTTTATTTAACATCCCATTTAATTCACCATGATTCAATTCAAAAAACAAGTATATACTACACATGAATCATCTTTGCTTGCATCATTATATGATTTGATTCTCATTATCTAATAAATAAGAATATTATTATGACTCCCCGTAACCACTAATTATTGTACCTAAGGAAAAGATACTAGTTATTGCAATGATGCAAGAAAAACAAAATAAATGCAAATACAACACAAGAATATTATCTCCAAATAATGCATTATCTTTGTGAGTTACTCATTGATAAATATGTGGTGTATTTTTTTGCACTTCAATGAAACTCTATTTGTCAGCATCTCACATGTGACTAAACCAAGCTCAAAATCAAAGACCAATGCAAGGGTCCTTTTAAGCACCACTCCACTTCTCTTTTACGCTTTCCAATTTTTAGCTAAATATTGTGATGTAAACCCTAGTGTCTAACCATCATAGTAACTATGTAAGACTGAAATTGTTCACACTTGACAACCATCTTCATACTCCCACAACCTATTAAAATACTTTCAAAATGTTCTAATGAAAAAACTAGCATACTGATGGGAAAAAAGAAGGTATTATTTATACCTTGATATTGCTTGAACCACAAAGTAAGATCCCATGTCTAGATGAGTATGCTGGAGGACATCATTTGAGGCAAGAGTCTGGTAACCTAATTTTTCTACCTAATTTCTTTCTTGAAATTCCACTTTTCCCCACACATCCTGCCACCTTCCATTTTTCAAAATTTGGTTTTCTTATGTATCTTATCTTGCCCTTGCCAATAACTTTCTGAGATATAAAATTGTTATTTGTAGACAAAATGTTAAATCATTACATTATCTTTGTTAAAATAAATGGTTGGGAAGAGAATCTACCTACACTTGCGCAGTTCATTACCATCTTTCTTAGTAGATTAGTTTGATTTCTTGCAAGTAAAACATCATGTAAAATTGTTATATTTCATAATAATGGTTGGACATCCGTTCTGCAAAAAAGTTTCCATTGAAGGTATGGTTTATAGAAATTGTCAATTTTGCATAAATAATAAATAATAATAAGATAAATTGGAAAAATAGATGAAAATAAAGGCATGTCCGGATAGAAAAACTATCTCCAATATATAACAAATTTGGCTCAAATTTATCCTACTATTATGAGCACGATGGTATGGGAAGCTTGGCCCAATCAACTCTCCTTCAGAAAAGAGGAAAAAAGAAAATTTAAGTTAAAAAAGAGTAAAAATAGAAAGGCTAAAGAGGCTTTCTCTCTCAAGTAGTATTATCACAACGCCTGTATTAGATCTAATATATTGTGCACGAGACTCATAAAGGCCTAATAATATGTGCATGTTAAAATCTATAGGTGTGCTAAACATGCGCATATGTGCATCAAACCCAAGCACAGCTAGCCAAGTTGAACCGAGCCGAGCTCATGTGTAGTCCAACTTGAGCTTAGAAGAACTGAACATCAATAAATGCGAGCAAACCTGCATTTAGACATATAATATCCGATGATAAAGATATCTTAAAATTCCAAATCTTTTTTTAAAAAAAAAGAAGAAGAAACAATTAAAAAAGAAAATAATTATAATTCCATTTAAACATTTGAATCCTTTTAAAAGGAAATATTTCCAACAGTTTCCATATGACATAGTTTTATACTCTTATGACCTCTCAATTCTTCTTCCTTTTTTTCCTAGTAAAGCATGACAAGGTTAATAGAATATCTTCTAGCCAAATATCTATGAGCACCCGCACGCCCTCCATCCTTATCCAAGAAATATTGTATACAACCAGATAATTGAAAACCCCCACGGCATATGAGAGAGAGAGAGAGAGAGAGAGAGAGAGAGAGAGGATTGATTCCAACGGATTAAAAGGTCTAAATTTTTCAACTGTGTTTATTATAAGAAGGGTTGGATGGAAGACAACTGCTTCCGACGTTGGCTACACAGAATATCTCGGTATGTGACTTCCAACTCACCTCTTGGTCTTCCTCTCATTTAATCATTATAAATGGATTTGGTATGAAAACTGTGGCCTACAAGTGAGATCGACCTGTTCTCTGTAGAAGTGCAGCATCTCAAAGTAGCTCAAGTTATTAAAAACAGGCCCAAGCTTCTTTATATTCTAAAGCATCACACAAGCGCTTTTTGCCTTCAATTCTGAGGCCGAAGTGTAAAGCTACATCCCATCCTTTCCATCATTGCTCTGTTCCTCACAATTATAGCAGGAATGAGAGGTGCCAAAGTGCTCAACAACTTCGCTTTCAACAGCAGACCACCAACAAACAAAAAGGCATCTGTCCTTCAAATTCTTTACAGCTCTACAAAGAGCTTTGACAGAGTTTCCACTTACGTTTCCATTGTACTCGCCAGATGAGCCGAGTCCCCCACTTATCCGGAGCCCATCCAATTGGGCTCGTGTGGAAGTCTTATGTAGTCGGGGTCAAATAGCACAAGAACATCACATGCATTCGAACATATTTCAGCACTGGTTTTTATATATCTTTTAGTTCTATTAAATTTTTATATATAAATCTCCGACTTTTTTTTTTATATGTATATGTACCTGATATACCTCGAAACTGATCATAGCTGATGTGGCAAAACGATCTGGTTCTCAGTGGCAACAATATATGTAATAAAAAACTTGATATGTTTATAAATATATATTGATATAGTATATGATTAGTGCTTCACGTACTCTTTAGTATATCCTAAATAGGTGCTAAACAAGGGCCCAATAATAGAGCTGCTCTTGTTACTCCTTTCCCCTTTTTCCTATCCTCCTTTTCGTGTTTCCGAAGTTAAGTGCAACCGGATTTCGGATTGCACGAACATCACGTGTTTAAAGGGGAGGGGGTTTTATGAAGGGCTTTATTTCTCATTTTACCTCTAGTGGCTGGTTAGGGGCTTGCAAAAATATCATAATCAACTACTGAGAGTTATTTATATGCCTACTTCACGAATCACTCCACACGAACTTTGATAGTTCTTCTAACAATATGCTCTATTTCATAAATTTTAAACTGAGGATGTTGGTACATTAGTCGCTCATTTAATATGAGGTGTTATTACTTGAATGAATTATAAATGAAAAGGGCTTAGTGTTGCGACTTTTAAAATCGTTGAGTGATGCTCATTGAAAATAAGGTTCAGATTTGGACATAAAATATGATCTACGTAGTCCATTTGCTGCTTAGTTTAGGAGATTTAGATTGGATTTAAATTTGGACGATAAGATAAATCTGGATATAAATTCTAGGCCTCATGTCCATCCAACTAACTTGAGCTAGCGTGGAAGACAAATAAGATAACTTATTCCCTCCCAATTCCCCAACCCAACAAATAAAACCTCAGCCTAAAGTGGAGCCAACCACTCAACCAAAACAGTATTTTTTTCTTCATGTTGTTAGAGAGAGAGAGAGAGAGAGAGAGAGCTGCCTGAACCAGTTGAATGATTTTTCCTTCTATTTTTTCGCAAGCTTTGTATTGGGATCATAATTGTGAAAGCTGGATGGCCATACACATTTATACCATCTTCTGACAGCTATAATTATTCTTAAACTGGGATCTTATTGTGGCTATTTTTTGCCTGTCTACGTGGCTCAAAAGAAATGCTAGATTATCGTACATTTATCAGAAGCCTTGCATTCAAATTCTAGTTCATGTATGGTTTCTTTTGAAGGATTGGACTATGACAGCCTCAAAACTTTGCTTGTTTTGAAATGCATGCAGCCGACCCCTACATATGGAGAAGCTGTTTCCATACGTCAAAATCATGATTGGGAGATGTTGCTGGTAGAATCCAGATTAAGGTCGATCTCCACCAGAAGTGTGCTAAGATCAGTTGCAGCCAAAATGCCCTGATATCGGTTGGATCCGAGGTACTCCGAGGTCACCTAGAACTGTGAAAGAAGGCGGGATTGATTTATAAAAAAATCCACTTGTTGGAAAGTTTCTGGCGGAGAACTCTCCGATGCTTAAGTCAGAGATCTAAAACAATAGTTAAAGAGAGAGAATGAGTGGAAAAAAGTATAAGTTGCTTACTTGAGGATCCCCTTGTCATCCCTATATAGGGTGAGAGCGGTATCTGTTACCTAATTTATCACATAGTGCCATAACCGTACAATAACGGCTAATCGTGCATTAACTGCATGGTAACAACTACCTACAATCGTCGTACAACAATGATCACATTGTTCGTGTCTTCACTAATGCATCTGTTACTAGAACTATGATCATGACCCATCCAATGTGTTTTAACATTACTTCTGGACAAGTTCGACTAGAATGGCATGTCAACCAATACCGAGATTATTTACTTCAGTTAAGTCCGAGCTTAAGGCGGTCGGAATGACCTGAGGTTGGGATAACCAATATTCTCCCCATCAAGAGAAAATAATATAAGCACTTTATTATTGCGTTAAGACTCATCCTCAAAAATTAAAATAAATATTATTATCAAAAATGAACAAATAAGTAATATATAATATAAAAAAGCAACAAACAATATGCTTGATATTAATTAATTAATTATGATATAAAATAAAATATAAATAATTTAATTAATATTTAAAAATACTATTATATTAAAATAATAAAAAATCAAGTAGGTTATATTGATAATTTATGTTAATTACTACTCAAGGTTTACTATATATTATACTAACAAATGAGAATTGTGCAATGTATGTTATATCAGAAAATTTATAAAAATATAGAATGAATTATTAAATACTATTGACTATAAATAAAAATATATCAGAAAAATTAAAAAGTCAATTAAGAAAACAAAAATATTAAAAAAATAAAGAGCACTAGCATACTTCATTAAAATACAAAAAAAATATAAAACTGATGTTGAAGAAAAAATGTCAATTAAGATTATAAAATATTATAAAAATAAGAAATAGAAATTTAAAATTAAAATAGTATAATAAAATTGTAAATCAGAATATTAACAAAGTAGAAAATAAAATGCAGCATATTTATGAAAATAAAATAAAATAAAATATAAAAAAGATAAATAAAGAATAAAATATATGATATTCTAATATATAACTAGCTAAATTAAATATCAGAATTGAATTTTGTTTAGTGCCTTCCTTTGTCGCAACCAATAATGAAAAAGGAATCATGGTTCACATTCCCTATCTTCTGATTCCGTTTTGATACCCATTCCTTTTTTTTTTCTTTTTTTTTTTTTGATTCTTGCCAACCAAATTTAATGGTAGTTTCTTTCTTGTCTTCATTCCCCTAATGAAATTGGCTTATGCTTACCTACTTTTTCTCAAAAATAATTCTTATGAGCATTTTCCTAATAATTTCCATAAGTGGATCATAATTATCATTTCTGCCGAAGCATAAATTTGTAAGTACCAGTTTTCTTCTAATACAATGTATCGAAGTAGCAATTATTGCTGTCTCAGTTGATAAGAATTAATATATATCTCAAGATATTGGCCAATGGGATACGATAAGTTGACCAACATCTCTTAATCTCTTTCATACATATCATTAATGTTCCTAAGAAAATTATGAGTATTGTTCAATTGTATCAAGATGATCTTTCAATGTTCACCTGTCACTCTAGATGTCTCAGCTGTGTTTACTGGATAAACCTGAAAACTATAGTTTCGAGGAGAAATATATACGAGAGAGAAGAATTTTAAGCAACAAAGCAACAGAGGAAGAATTTAGATTATGCGGCCACCATTGGGAGAGAGCGATATGAACAATGCCATGAGATTCTTTTTCAGGAAAAAGCTACAGTAACATGGTGAAAATGTTTGTGTTGACCAGCTACACTAGCCTTTTGAAGGCTAATAATGCTTTCAATACTGTTTCAATACTGTTTTAATCTATACAATTAAAAAAAAAAAATCATTTCTTGGTGTCTCTGATTTATGATAAGTTATCAACTCGACTTCCATCCTCTGAATTGGCAGGAGAAAAGAAATCATGCTTGATTTAGAAAATTTATTCAAATATATAAGCCAAAGAACAAAATTTAAACACAATCCCCATACCTATGCATTTCTTCCTAGTCAACTAACAGGATGAGTTACATAAAATTTTAAAATCCAAAATATGATGATAACACACAGCAAGTCGCAGACTAAAATGTTTTAGAGATTCCTTATGGATGCATCAAATGACCATATAATGGATGCTTCTAGTAGAACTAGGTAAAAGAACAATGATGCATACAGGTGAGAATTCACAAAATCAATAATGATAAACACATTTTGAGCACATGGACCATAAATAAATGGGTTCATTTACTTCTAAACCGCAAATTATCTCAAACAATTTTAACCATGAATAAAATGAATACATAACACAGACACACACACACAATTACACAAACCCACCTTAAAAAAGTCACCTTATTTAAAATCATTTGATGCACAAGTAAGAAACCTTCGACTAATTAAATTATTTGGCTTTAGGAACTACAAATTTTCCAGGCTATGACCAGCATTCAGATTTCTCAATTTTACTGTAACATGATTTGCACAGATCAAATTAGTGCATCAGCGTTCTCTCCTCTACCATAGGCCACCTTCTGTTTCTATACAGGTGCCAAATTTCTATTTTGCTCCATACTTTTTTGGCTTGAATACTTTGTTTATAAGATTCTTTGTAGATCATGCGAATTCAATTTTTTATGAGCTTACGACCATATCAGGAAAATCATGTTAGTAATCCACACCATTCAAATGATAAAAAAGTAAGCCTCAATCACCAAAACAATAACACAACCAATTTTCTACTTGAAATAATCTCAGCAAAATAAAGAATAAAAGTTCTTGGGTACAAGGCAATATAGTTGCTCAAAATATTAGATAAATGATTATAAAAATAACTAATGGTGGCTAGGACTCATGATCCAAGCAAGTAGGCTAAATTATTCCACATGGAAAGGAGACGAAGGGATCTAATTCAAAATTCTTAACCATAATTAAGGGTACTGTGAAACAAATTTCTACAAAATTAAATGCATTAATGCTGAGGAATGAATTAAAAATATAACGATCATTAGTCACCAACAGACTAAACAAGGAGAATAAATAGTATGAGCATTAAAAGAAACAAAAATGTAGTTGAAGAGAACAGGAAGTATGAAGGTAGAAACATTTCCAACACCAAAAAGAATGCAATTTTTTTTCGCAGAAATGCATGAGATGAGATGGAATATAAATTTAATCAAGAAAACTAACCTTCCTTGCATAACAGGAGCTTCCAATACAAAATTGAGACTTTATATCACACTTTAAGTATTTTGTACAATGAGAAAAGTACCTAAATATTATAAGGGCAATGATAATGATCGCTGCTATTAAAGGAATGGACATAATGATATAGAACTTTATTAGTGATAATTAGAAATGACAAGGCTTGTTATCTAGAAACATGACATTGACTGATATAGCATAAACAAGAAGTTGTTAACATCTCACCATATTCATAACCCTCCACAACATGGAAATGGACATCATTCTCAGTGATATAAAGTGATAGGCAACAGAATAGGTAAGTTGACAAGAAGCATATAACTCCAAAATCCAGTGAATATCACTGAACTGAAGTAAAGACATATGACCTTGATAATGTTTAGCTATTTCTGACACAAAAATGTAATACAGGTTAAATGCATGAGCAGCTAAGTACAGATGTACTGACCATGGTTATTACAGACTAACACCTGCAACGTGAGTGAAGCATAAGGTGTATCATGAGTTCCATACATGCAGCTGGAACTGCATTTAATAATATAGATGCAATCTTTCGAAAATCAATTGATGTGCAATTGTAAATTAAATAGACATGGGATATGTACAATTGCTGCAGGGTAGTATAAACATGCACATGCACATGTGCACCAACACCAAAAATATTTGATGCATTAAGCATGAAAAGAAAGGGAAAAATGGAAAAGAAAAGAAACATTTGCATTTGATTACCCTGTAATCAACAATATAGTACAAATAAATATGCAACAATAAGTAGGACAAGGTGTTTGTTTAAATAAATAAGCAACCTAACAAGGAAAGATGAGATAGACACTGTTTTCCTTCCTACATAAAATTAAAAACGTGGGGCACTAGGTACTGCAACCTAAATTTTGGAAACCACTTATACCAAATATTTGGTGTGCATGTTCATGAATCAGTATATCCAATTGGACACTCACGAGACCTCAACTGTACAACAACCATGGGCGTCTATTCAATTTGAATGTGAAAAACATAGGAAAGAAATGAACATAAACTACAATGTGATTAATTAATTGGTGATTTTTCATGATATCAAATTTAGGAACCATGTGTCACGGGTCATTTACCATATACTTACAAAGTGTGTAAAGTCTTCCTGCATGAATAGTTCTTTCCAAATTATTCATAAGTTGAAGAGGTACTTCTGCAATCAAAGGGTAAATCGTCTAACCATGAATCATCTAACAGAAGTGATGAAGATTCAGACTCTGTCGGCCACTCAGAACTTACATCTATTTCATCATATATAACAGGTTTACATTTTCCATCCCTATTTTGACTGATGGCCTGTAATCGAAGATTGCAATGCACAAACATTAAATCACTCAGCTTTTCTAATTCCATCTTGTTACGTTTCTTTGTATGCAAGTTGTCAAAAGTGCTCCAGTTCCACTTGAACCAGTATGAACTGCAAGGCTGGCTTAGTATCCGCATTGCAGCCCTCTGCATTATGGGAATCTCACAACCATATGCAGCCCACCAATCACCTGGGAGTACATGAAAGACCAAGAGGTTAAATAGTATGTATATGTATTTACGTATGCAAGATGTTCACTAAGTAGGTCAATTAAAGCTCCATAAAAATGGTATTGACCAAACAATTGGTGAACAAACCTGGTGCATTCAATGTCCTTCCCATGATAGCAAATTCACTCCCAAGAGCACCTTGCGCATTTAAATATACAGGCTGCTCTTTAGTAAGTTCAATTTTATCTTTCTCTTCAGGAAACATTTTCCACATAGCTGCATGAAAGCCATTTCTCACATTTGCATCAAACTTAAAATTTGGATTATAGAAGATTGAAGGGTTAAGGAAAGCTGCAGCTGCATGTAGATGAGAATGAAGTTGCACACTCCATCTTCTCTCGATTATCTCCAAAATTGGCAAATATTTCTCTTCACACCCCTTATAAAATATCTTGATTGCCAATTTTGCCCTTTCTATACCTTCATATATGTATCCTATAGCTGGCATATCACCATCTACAACCCTCAAAATTTTAAGAAGAGGCTCACACACACTAACAGCTTCATGTGCTGATTTCCAAAATTTATCTAGAAATAGTAATGATCTGATTACTTGTGCATCAGGTCTTCTGCTGTATACAGATGACAACCAATCAGCATGAGAAAACATGTGCTTCAGATTATCTTCTTGAATCACGATGGACCTTAAAGTAAGAAAATGGGTTACAAATCTTGTAAGCTTTGGCCGGATTAGTTCCTTTCCCCCAGTGAACTTTCTCATCATATTCAATATCCAGTCATGACTGTATATATACCTTGTGATGGTCCTGGCCTCCTCCAAGACTGGACCCATCCAGTCCTGCTTACTGATATCCTCCAACATCTTCTCAATACAATATGAAGCACATGGAGACAAAAATAATGAAGGATACTTCTTTAACAGAAGCCCCCCTGTGCAAGCATAGCTGGTTGCACTATCTGTTATGACTTGCACCACATTTTCCACACCAACATCCATGATAACAGAATCAAGTAACTCGAACAAGTAATAAGCGTCATCTGCATGGGATGAGATATCAACTGATTTTAGAAATTGGGTCCCTTTAGGTGATGCAACTGAAAAAACTAAAAGTGATTTGGACCTGCCGTCAGACCAACTGTCAGAGAAAATGGTGCAACCTGTTTCTCTCCACTCATCTCTTAGTTTTTTGTGATTATCATTTATTTCACTTTTAGCTTTTTCTAAATAAGTTGATCTCAACCCCTCATAAGTTGGTGCTTTATAGCCCACTCCACATTCTGCTATTGCATCAACCATTGCCTGATACTGAATAGATTTAGATGCACTAAAGGGAATAGAGTTGTGAAAGAAAAACAGAGCTATTTTCTTATCAGCATTATCATGCTTTTGCTTTTGAGCATCATCTAGTGGGGGCTGTGTACTTGGTGAAGGGCGCGGCAGTAACAAGGATGGGCAAGTGCTGCCATGTTGTCCGCTAGATCTAGCATTATTGGCATGGAAACCACTACTAGCAGAGGAACTATTTTGGGGACCATTCTGCACCCGATCAATCTTCGGCTTCTTGGAAGCTTTCTGTTTTCTTGGAGTGCTTAAGATGCTGTGTATTAAATCTCTTACATCATCTGGGACTTCAGTACATGGGACTATGTCTTTGTTTTTAATCTGAGCCAGATGAAACTTCATCCTGTAAACCCCTCCACTGAACTCACGATGGCAATAGTTACACCTAACTTTCTGTCTTGTAGCATCAACCAAGACACAGTGCTCCCAACAAGCATCTCTTCCTCTCACCATTCTCCTGCAGTAGCCACTCAGTTTAACATCCATGCAGCTATTTAACAAAAACTGAAATCTTTGAAAGTCAAGAAGACAGAGAAGATGCTTAAAAGTTTAAAGACTCATTCATGAGAAAGTTCAAACAAAGTATTTCAGAATTTTCTTTATTGAGAGAAATATGCAGCATTTATCTCATGCTATAAGAGAAGGCCAAAATTAACAAATTTAAACCATTGGAGAGTAAGTGATACATAAATCAATAACATTTGTAGCATATCTTTTAGTCAATAGGTTCAAAGTAGAAATCAATAAATCAATATTGATAGTTCTTTCAAATTAACAAAATAGTATGATCCTTAAATAATTCATAATTGCAAGATATCAATATAACATTCTCACCTGAAATGAGGATGTGGGAAAAGAAAACAATAGTTGGATGTAAAGCAAATGGAATGTAATGGTGATCTGAGCGTGATATACTTACCAAACTATGATGATCATCATACCATAGAGTGACTGTTTTTACTAATTTTAATATGTCATACTTCTTAGGGACTAGGCTATAAACAGTGGATGTTTCGGCACAAGCAATCCCATAGCTGTGACTCTAGGCCCCTAACAGACAGAAAGTAACAAAGAAAAGGAGAAGGATAGAAAAGAAGAAAAAAGGATCAGATGGAGAAGATGAAACAAATAACCAGTGAGAAAAGTTAGGATAAAAGAGAAAAAGGGATGAAAGGAAAAATCAGGTACTTCATTGGGTTTTATCAAGAAGAATGTACTCTTTTTTCTCTGATATTATCAAAGTAAACGTTTTATAGACAAAAGACTGACATACTCTAAGTGGAGCTGACGATTTATGGGGCTTGTACAAGGGGAAAAGCCTGACAGTTATTTACACCCTGAAATAACATATTAGCCAAGTCTTCAAACTCCCCATGAAGCTGGAGAACATATATCAATTATTCCCTCCTTGGAACACACAACTGATGCTGAGAATGCCTAAGAAAGCCTATCAGAGAACATCAGCCAACTAATTCTGAGCCCTTACTTTCTGAGTAACCATTTGTTTATATCCTTTTCATCTTTTCTTCAACAGAGTAACAGACTAACAGCCAACCTTACATGCTTTCTCTGCTCATGGAACAGAAAATACAGTAATATAAAATCATGTTATTATTTATATTTCCATTGAGCCTCACAAAGGCCATTTCTTACATTAACTTCTTCAGCCACAAGAGCTCACATCTTGAATATACTCTTACTTGGCCTATCTACTAGATCTTATAACAATGCCTTAATTTGCTTTTATAGTACTCTAGGCTCCCCTCAATGAAGGTACATATCAAGTAGTGGTTCCCTCACCTAATCTATATCTGATACACTTATGCCACACAGTCTAACTATGGATATGTATGTAACATCTTTCACAGGATCTCCTATATGATTCACTACATCCTGAAATCAAGTTGAAGGAGAAATTGTAAATGACTAACCAAGCTTTAGAGATGTATACACGCTTAATATGGCACCCTAAGCAATTAATCTAGATCGATGCTCCATGTAGACCTCTTTTTACAATCCTTATGAAGGAAAGAACCTTCACATCCACTTAACAACCAGATTCTGATTATAGCTATGACCATCCCAGCATCCTAAATGTTATGAAGTTTGGTTTTGCAATGCAAGAGATCCTCATGTTTCAGTACATATCTTAGCAACAAGTTGAACATTTTTCAAAAGATAATACTTTACTGTGTACACCAAATGAGCAACCTACTAGCCCCCTTACTAGCTTGCAGCTCAACCAATTCTCAAATCTTTTAAGTTTGAGGCAGTCCTGTCTCCAACAATGGCCTACATCTGACCAAAAGTTCCTAGTTGTTTTCTTAGTAGCTTTAGGAAAAGAAAAAACATATGGAAATTAGGAAAAGGATCAACACAAAGCACATAATGGCTAAAATTAAGTTAAAAATTAGTTATTAAGTATGAGCACTTCGTTTTCCTTCATGTACTAGGAAGATCATCCTCAATCCAGAGAAAGCAGGTCCGGTCAGTTAAAAAGCCAGTTTATTATCCTTCATTTTCCCTTACACATTAATCTTAGTGAGCTTATTCTGAACATGAGTTGGCGGTGTAACAAAAGGAGAAATGATATGATTCAAAGAAGAATAGAGAAAATTAGCTATCATTTGCATGTTCCTCCTTAGAAAAGTAAGAAGCATTTTCCAACGACACTGTCAAAACCAAGATACCTCATTTTTATTCACCAATTTCGAATGAATCAGTTCTCTTTGTTGGGCACAAACCTAGTTATCTTGGCAACGACAGTGAATCAAAAACCCACTAGCCTTAAGTAAGACCTGCAGTCACTAGTACCCTGCAGAGAGTTGACATTGTCACAAGGGGTAGGGGGTCGACAAAGAATAGGAACCTGCTAAAGGTGACAGCTTTCTAATGGGCAGCACAAAAACCCTACAATATTAACCTAAACCACAGATCTACCAACATAATTCCATCAAAGCCGAATAAATTCGATAATTTCAAAGAAATGAATCCAAATCAACCAACAATACGACCAAATATATGACACATATAAACAAATGAGTATATTTGCATAGCAATAGCTTCAAACCTAACCAAAATGGGAAGAAAAGATCCAATCCTCCAACTCAAAGAGCAATACGACTCCTATACTACATAAACCCTAGCCGCCCGCGAACGGCGGCGTCGGGAAGGATAAAAATCACTGTTTTGACTTGAAGAAAGGCATGGTAAAGGGTCTAAAAATCGCACCTTGGATCAGTAATCGACGAAAAAGGACAGAGAGAGTGAACTCGCCGCACAGGTGGCGGCGGAGCGCTCGCCGGCGGGCGGCCTCCGGGTCCCGGGAGGACAGGAAGAGAAAGAGAGGAAACGGGGAGGGGAGAGAGTGGAAGCCAGGCTTAGGCGTGGGCGATGCGGTCGGGAAAGGCCGAATGGGGCACGTGCGAGCACTAGGCTGGCATTAGTGGCAAGAGGGGGCCTTTCTTATTGCCGATTTTCTTTTTTTTATAAAAAAGGAAAAAAAAAAAAAGGAAAAGGAAAAGATTCCCATGATCTATGCAGTCAACCGGCAACTCGGTGGAATCCAAGAATTATTCTATCATATAAAATCTGTGGTAGAAATTTCCTACATCTAAGTTGGCTTTGATCATGGCCCTACACTTATATAGTTACCTAATTAATTGAGAGTGCAAGCTTATCAACTTAGGCCCTGTTTGGAAGAGCTTATCAACTTGGTCTTTGATGGTTACATAGCACGCATGCACGAACGCACGCAAGATGTAGCCAAGAAGGGTCAATTTGCATATAATAACTATCTTGTCTCAATTCAAGCAATATTCAATATCATGAATCCAAAAATGGTCCTCTGTACTATAATCTGGTAGTCTTTGGCAAGGGGAAATGAGCGTGCTAGGGTGTTCGGTTGATATGGATTATGTCTAATTGGGTTACTCAATCCACAATTTCAGCAAAAAATCTAATTCAATCCCGCTAGATTACTCAAATGGATTCTAATTTGTATTTGAAAACTGCAGCATCAAATCTGTCCAGCTTTGTAGCATCATGAGGCATTAAATTTAACATATAAACCAAAATCACAAGTAGGATGCACAACAGCAGCAATAGCAACTGCAGCAACAGCAACAACAACACAAATTAATGGGCATCTATTTTGTCACAAATCTCCTTAGAAATAGGTAATGATTGGCCATCACAACTAAATCTTTGATAACTATACCTGTGACTTTAATGAAATTCATTGGTTTCTTGGATGGTGAAAAAATTAATGCACCATAGTGTAAGGAAAAACCACCTAATTATGACATGAACCATACTCTTATCTACTTATATCTTGGGAGCTACATGGATCAGATTCTTGCTGCATGTATGCAAACTTGCCTAAATTATTGTGTGTGCATAACAGCCTTGCCATCTGGCTTGCCCTTCTGAATCCATCTCATTTGCTCATGCATACCAGGGTGAGGGAGGTGAACACATATCGCATCGCACTATACTCTGACAGATGAGCATGTACATAGAAATTAGAATGCTCTTGCTTGGAACATTGACATTTCTTGAGTAGAGTCCTAAATGTCAAGAGATACATCTTTCCTAGAGAATGTAAAACATGTAGAGGTCATGTGATACTTCAGAATAAGTCAGCCATTGAATTTGTGGTTGGAGAATAATGAAGTGTTTTCAGGTTCTATCTTGTATAGAAGCTGTATAAGATAACTAATTGGGATACTCACCCCCCCTTCAAATTTCTTCAATATTTCATTCACCATACTTCATATAACATGCATGGCTTTACTCCTACCTAGTTGATTGAATGGAACTAAGGACCTGTATCTGTATATGGTTGTAGCATTTTAAAGATGAGAAGGAATTACCAAAGGGTATTGAAAACTATATTTGGAAAAACATAGAACAATATCCATACAAAACAAGCAAACAACAAAAAAAAAAGCACTTCTTCCTTATATTTATTACACAAAGTTAATAACCATGTCGGTGTCTATGAACAATACCACCTCCACTCTAGGGAAAGCAAATTTGATTTAGATACATGATGTTTCCCCATGCCAACCTGTGGTGGTAGACCAGCACAAATCCATGCTCCTTGAACCTTGAGCCTCTCAATCTCAAGTCTCAACATAAGTTCTAGCTCCACCAGCTTCAGTGTGTAAACATCGTTGCAGTGCTGAGATCCTCTTATCTATGCTTTTGATCTTTCTCTTTTCTAAAACTAGGTTCTGTTAGAAGAAGTAATTCCAGCTTGATATGTGTTCTTAAAACAAAATACGGTCTTGTGAACAATTGAGTTCCGAGACATTTAGAGAGAGGGACCTTTCGGCGAGGCCTTCGGTGCCTTCCGTGTTTTCGACAAATCTTCTTGAGTGCAGTATTACATATGCCAAGCTCCTTAGCAGCATCTGCTACGGAGAAGTGAAAATAATCAACCAAGTCCTTGAACAGCATATTTCCGTTCTCTGCCTCTGGCATAAAACATGAGATACTTATCACATGATTAAGCAAAAAAATCAGGAAACAATATTGAAACCCAAACGATCTTTTTTGATGAAAAAGAACCACAGAAATGTTAAAGAACATGTGGCCTCTGAGAGAGGAGCATGTAACTGTCCAAATTTATGCAGTCAGACTTTTCCTATACATAATATTGATGAAAAGAACCTTTTGTTCAATTTTATTACGGCAGTAGTAAGTCAAGATATAAGTAGATAATAACAAATTGATGTCCTCTGACATTCTATAAACCATTCATACTATGGACTCTTCAAATGGTACTTAGAGAAATATAAAACCACAAAAATAGCCAAAAACGAGAAGTGTAAAAATGACTATGTTAATATGTTTTGGCGCGTTCAGATGCACGTAGTCGAAAGTGAAGAAAAAAAAAAAGAAGGTGGTCAAGTTGGGCCAGTAATTTTTGTTCTTGTTTGTATTTAATTTCTTAAGGTCACACAAGCTACTTGTCTGAACTCTGAAATACCAATATCTTTTTTGATGCAATGGGAGGTTTGACCACCTGATTTTTATTCTAAGAAAGTTCAGGGACTAAGATTACAAGAACTTGGGTAACTGCGAGAGTGCTACGAGAGGGAGCCTCTGAACTCTGAAATACCAATATCACTTGCTCAACTTTGCACCACCAATACAGTCACAATAGCATCTTATTAATTTATTTATCTTGAGGTCACAGTTGTTACTTGTCTGAAAGTTACTGACATGGTGCAGTTCGTTTTTCTTTTTTTGGAATCTAGTGTAGTTAGAGTTAGCTTATTATGAAGGAAAGAAATGAAAAAAAGAGAACTAAAGAAGGCATTACTTGATGTAGAATATAATTTTTATATCAACAAGCCAAGTGCAGCTTGTACACAATTAGCTGATTCAGAGAATCCCTGAATGTAACAATAGCATGTCAGCATATAGAAATTTTAGGAGATCTCTTCAGTCTTTTCTTCATCAAGTCAAAGAGTTTAATGGATAATTAGGAAGTTTTGCAAGTATGCATTACATTTACTAGTACGAGAGGCAACGGCAGTCTTCAATGCATGCATACTTGTGCAGCATATCCATTCTTTGAGAGATCGACCAGATTGGCTGCAATCCATTTCTATTGGCCTCGATTTAACATGAGTGATTGGGCAAAGTTTGATTCCTATATATCCACTCATGTGGTACTTTATCATACGATTCATATAAGATCCATCTGTCTAGATATCATCATATACATCTAGAAAGCCGTATGCTTTGGAAGAAGCTTGTACAATTTGGAAAGGGATTTTTATTGATAAAAAAGAAGAATCTACTTCAACCGATATATATAAGAATAAAAAATTCAGATAGATGTGTCATGAAACTTGGAGTCTCCATGCATATGAGAAAAGAAGAAAAAAAGAAAATAGAAAAAAACAAACATCTGAATCTGGTAAAGTTGATACATTGATAGTGTTAGTGCTCACCATGTTGTAGCTCATTTTTGCACATCGAACATTATAGAAGAAAGAAAGGGAGTCCTGCAGGATAACATAATTATCACGTGGTCGTAGCAAGCCATAGTTGATTAGGAATTTCTGCACCCAGTTGAGAGAGCGGTTATGGTTACGGTGACTACACATCATGAGACATGCCAAAAGAAGAGCAATTTTAAGTCCTCGAGATTCAAGTCATATGAAAAAAGTATCTTTAGAGGTTCTTATTATAGTATTGACTAATCTAATTATGCTCTTAAACCCTAATCTTTCCCTAAACTATAAATATATGTAAAAGTAGTATTGAACTTTGTTGCATAATTGTTCGCCGTCCGATGATGCCCAAAAGGCATGTGCAAGTGCTGGGCAACAAAGAGGCTGCACAAGTCTAAGATCAGTTCAAATGAATAGGTTCAGATGGTTTATTGTAATTTTAAGAAACATAATTGGCACCAAGGCTCGAGCCGCTTCACTACTCAATTAAATTCTCCAGGAAGAAGAAAATTGTCTTTCCCCATTTGGAATGGGTAACATAGTGTGTAACATTTCTTTTCAAATGGGGCAGCAGCTGAGAAGAGTCTGAGATGTTGGTTGCTTCAGCACTCTTAAGTTATAGAAATTGTATTATAGAATGGTTAAGATGTGGATCACATATGAAGTGATTTAGGGATGGTATAGACTTGTTTAGCGTTTCAGCTCTCAAACACCAGGAAGCTTTAAAAATAAGTACTGTTTTAAAAGACTGGATTCCAAAGAAAAAACAATAAGAAAGCTGTTTAAATTTCAGAGAGCCACTATTAATGTCTCAAGAATAGTTGATACTTTGATTTTGTAACTATCCAACCTCCAAGATCAATGGGAACATCAAGAATCATAACAGAACATGCAATTACAGTGGATTATGGAGATCAATAATTGACTTGTTTAACTCTTTATTTTCAACCTGACAAAAAAAGTGTCAACCCTTACTCAGTGTAAGATTGCTCCACAGTGGAAAGCCATCGGCGTTGTAGTAAACATCAAGTGTTGCGTGGTAGAAAGTGTCAGGCCCTCCATGGATTGAATGCTTCATATTTTGTGATCCTAATCATACAAAGATCATCATTAACTCCCTTGTGTTCAAATGACAAACATGTAACTTCGAGATCTGCCTTAAATTTGTAGTTTGGGACTGCTAATATAAGGTACAAACACCATTGGAATGAACCACTTCTCTTTAACACTTGGCATCCACTACAATCTATGGTGGACCGCGGGACCTGCGGGGTGCTTGCTGCTGGAAACTCATGATCGATCGGTCGCAAGGCCTCAAAATTCCCACATCCCTGTTCAACCGATGCAAATTGTTCGTTAGTTGGCTGTTCATCATCGAAATCCCAAAAATGCATAATGTCAGAGAATTCCATATTGACATCATCATTTGGCAGTGCAGGGAGAGCCAGAGACTGGTTATAGTTCGGGTCGGAGAACTTGAGGATTCGGAGGACATCATCCTCTTGAGAGGAGAATTCAGTGGAATCAATGAAAGAACCAAATGGCTGGAAACTGTCCATCGACAATGCCGGAGTGAGACTCCTCCAGTTTGCTGTTGGAACGATGGGGTGGAGAAGCCACAGTGGGAGTGAGTATAGAAGAAGAAGACGGAAGGAATTAAGAAGAACGAAAGAGGTGGTTTGAAGTGAGGGGGTTGCATTGGTCGGAATATGGCGGGAAGTAAACGGTTACATTTTGGCCTGGTGGTTTTTGACCGTTAGGTCCCAACGTTTAAGTTTTTCGAATAACGGAGGGAGAGCGTTAGATTCCGGACTTCAAAAGGCAAATATATCGCAGGATCCGAAACCAAAATCCTTTGCTACCTCCGAGGATTTTATAGCTCTGAAAACAATATCTTTTTCATTTGCCAAACCAATACGAAATAACACAAAATAATGGCAAATAACACCAAAAAACCTATCTGTACCAAAATTGGAAAAAACGACTGGAAATAACACTAAATCAACACTACTATTTGCGAAAACAAATCTTGACTCATTATTTAATATTATATTTTTGATCTCCTACAGTTCCTATTATAGTTTGAGAAAAAACTAAATACAATGCTTTATTAAATATATATATATATATATATATATATAATGATAACAAATATGCATATTATTCTTACAATCTATTATTAATTTGTTGTAATACTATATTAGTGAATTGGGGCTTATCCCAATAGTTGCACATTTTTGCATGGTAATTAGAGTATTTAAATCTAAATAACTAATTATAGTGTAGATGAGTCTCTCACCTTTCTTTTAGAAAAATAATTTATTTTTATAACTTATGACAAAAATTTTGATGCTTTTTTCATAACTTTTTCAGCATCCATTCCCCTAAGGGGGCGTTTGGTAACCCCAACAAGATCACCATGGTGATCTAAGATCCCCGGTGATCCGAATGCTGGGTGATTTGATCCCCGGTGATCTAAGATCAATGTGTTTGGTAAGCCATGATTCAGTGATTAAAAATCTCCGGATATCCATGAGTAATTTGTTTGGTATGGTACGGAGATTCAAGATCACTGACTACATAATACCACAAATACCCTTGATATATCTTAGATGGATTTTTAATGTATTTTTAATTCTCATGAATTAAAAATATAAGTCAATATACTATTATACTAATTCCTATAATAGCTCCATAATGTTGTCACATATTCTACTTTTAGTAGCCCTTATCATATATTTATTAATCATATAAAATATATTATAATAAAATATTAATATATTTATCAATATATTAATTATTAATATATGCTATAAAAATATATTTATTGATCCTATAAATTATTAATCTTATAAAAATATGTTATTTTTTATTATAGAATTAATATTTTTATTTATACTTATAATAGATAATTATTTTGATTAGAAAAATAAGGTAAATAGGAGTAATATGGTAATATATTAAACATTTCCATTATATAAATGTAAAATATAATAATATATTTCTACTAGAATTTAAAATTATTCTTCAATAATAATAGGATAATAATATGATTAGTAATATATTATAATATAATATATAACATTAATATAATATATAATATCAACATAATATATATATATACATACATATATATATATATATACATACATACATACATATATATATATATATATATATCATTGACATAATATATTGATGCTATATTGATATGTCAATTTTTTTGCTAATTTGAGGGGTATTTTTGTCTTTAATTTTCAACCCAAGATCACTGCTCTGGGGTGATCTTGGATTCCCGACCTCAAGGACAGGTATCCCATCACCAAGTTGGAGGGTAATTTGAGGAGTAAAGGTAATTTAAGATCACCGCCACGTAGGATCACCGTGGTGCAACCAAACACGGTGATCTCATCACCTCCACCCACATCGCCCTTAATCCTAGGACGATCACCCTATACCAAACGCCCCCTAAGGGTGGTGTGCTCAACTCATTCCCAATGTACACCTATAATACTTCCTCTTATGCGATCAAGGTATGCCATGCTCCCTTCATATTGAAAACGTGGCTACTACTAGCGATTTTTTTGTTGGAAAAATGACACCAATTTTTTGGAAAATTAAACTATGACAATCAGTGCTAATCCAGTCACCAGCCTTTAGCTCTTGGGGAAAAGGCTAGTCCAAAATGTATATACACAATATTAGATGATCTAAAATTAGAGCCATAGATTTGGTGCTAGATTAAACAGCTCCAAATGTTCTCGGCCAATGTAAAATTTTCTATAGCTTTAATAAAGAATCTATGCAAGCCAACAACCTAGGAAATTGAAGGCCTCTACTATTAGTTATTATAATGCAATACATATTGAATATATACCCTTATGCAAATGCCATTTACAGTAGTATAATCAATAATGTGAGAAAAGGGCCTTAAAAATGGCACAGTGCATTGTCATTTACAGTGGTCGATATTTGATGCCCAGATAGCAAATTCTATTAATGCATCAAAGAGGTTATGTTTTTTATATGATATGAGAAGTTTTTGCAGTCAAACTGAGAAATTGTTTTTAAAAAGTTTGATGCAACTTATTTTATAACCACTGTACCCATCAAAATTTCTTTTTTTTTTTAATGTAGTTTTCCAATCTCATGTAGGAACAATTAATAAAATACAAACAAGGGGAGGCTTGTGTCCATTACCAAGCGAAAATCTAGTATCCTCGTGGTGGCTGTGTGCCGCCTCTCATGACTTTGTGCTTCTACTAATAGACAACATCTAAATTCAATCACTAAAGTCATAAAGGGCTCGTTTGGTTCGCGGAAAAAGAAGGAGGAAAAGTGTGGTCAATGGGAAAGTAATGAAATGCCTCTTGTTTGGTTGGAGTTTTCAAAGGAGAGAGAAGGGAAAGTTGTATTCCCATGGGAATGTGATTCCCACATTTCATGGAAAAGTCTTTCCCATGAGAAACATGGGAAAGTTACTTTCCCATGAGGCGGGAATCGCTCCATTTTTACTTTTTTCCAAAAAGTCCCTTCAGCATTAAAGAAGCATTAAAGAGGCATTAAAAACCTAATTTTTATTAAGGGCATAATAGGAATTATATATAACTTTCCTAGAAAAGTGGATGGCCAACCAAACATAAACATCTTGGAAATTTGTCACTTTCCAATGGTCACCCAAACATGCCAAAAGTATTTTCCTATGCATCCTCTTCCTAGGAATTTGTTTCCCAGGAATCATATTCCTAGGAAGGAAAATACTTCCCGCGAACCAAACGAGCCCAAAAATGTCTCTTGCATGTGGTATTTAGGTGCAAATGCGATAGAACTCAAGAGAAGTCAAATTGTATGTGATTTCTTCATCATGAATTGCTAATCATAGAAGTCAAATTGTATGTCATTGCTTTACCATGAGTTGCTAACCATATTTGATTACATCGATAAGGGTTGCATGCATAAATGTCCAATTTGGTTATAGTAGTTCCTCAATATGATACATCTTGCCGATAATGAATTCGATGTGAAATTTTAATGGCCACTTTGCCACTTCTGCTATCTTCACCATTACTATTGGTATTGTTTCCCAGGTATATTTTCATTATCATTGCCACTTTAACCATAACTACTACTATGCTGCTGTCCTCCCCAATACGATCATTTGAGAGAGAAAAAAAAAGATTATCTTTTATTGTACAATAAAAATAAAATTGACCAACTAGAATAAATATATTTATATTTTTAAAATGTAAAAAAATAACATAATTCATTTGATTTTAAAAATAGTAAAGAGGACATGCCAAATGTAATACATTTTTTGTTTGGAATGCTATGAAAAGGAAAAAAGGAAATAGAAAGAATTTTAAGAAAAATCTAATACGGGATCTTAACTTTTTCCATCATCCAAGTAGCCAGAAACTCGGGTTTTTTTTTTTCAAAATTTCTAATTTTCCTAGCATTTTCCAACAACTAATTAGGGGCTTGTTTCTTAGTTTATTGCAGTGAGTGGGAGACGGTTTTTTGACCGATCCACTCTTTTCTTGAAGAATAATAATTATTTTTTTTAAGGCGGCTCAGCTACAGTAGATGATTAAATTTTTAAATACTCCGAATCTAATGTCGAACATTTGCTATTATTGGATACTTGGAGATTAGGCAAAAATTGTATATTATTGGCCATGACTCGTATTAATTTTGTTGGATGTGCAACCGCCGCCGCCTACGAGTCACAAAATAAAAAATTAATACAGCCATCTGACCCAGCTACCCCGCCGTCGCCACCTACTTCCAATTCCCTCTCGGTTTCGTCGCCTTCAACTTCTCACCCTTTTTATCGTCTTCTCCTCTTCTGACGATCGCGGGCATAAATTCTGAACCCTAGAAACCCAGGGCTTCTTCCGGTTCCGTTCCAGAGCTCTCTCTCGCGCGAGAGAGACAAAGATCGAGGTAGAGGATGCTTCTGATCCGATCTCTTCGCTCAGGAATCCGTCCGCCGGCTCCGCATTCCGCCTTCTCCACCTCTGCCGCCGTCGTGCAGGCGGAGAGGACGATTCGAGAAGGCCCCAGGAAAGATTGGAGCCGGGAGGAGATCAAGTCCGTCTACGACTCCCCCATCCTCGATCTCCTCTTCCACGGCGTGAGCCCCCTTCTTCTTCCCGTTTCTCTTGGATTATTTCTGTATGTTCTTCTGGATTAACGTACCAGTTGTGTTGAGTACGCTTGGATTTATCCTACTATCGATCTTTTTCATTATGCTGAGTAACCTCTATACTCAAAGATTCCATCTTGTTGAGGCCTCGTGCTTGTGGGAATTTTAATAGTTTGTAAGGTTTGGGGCAAGATGACCTTCTTCTTGTTGCACATGTCTGTTTGATCTGAAGAGAATGCTACTTCTCAGCGTAAATAGTGAAACAGTGGCAGTTTAGAGGGATCAGGATCAGCATCATGGGATTTCTAGATGTTATACTTTCTTTCTGAAATGTTGATAAAGATCAGGTGAACAAAAATGCAGTTGATTCTCCGTTGCATTTAAGAGATTTAACAGGAGTGGCTTAATTTGGACATGTTAAGCATGCCCTTTCCCTATAATAGTGAAACATGTTGATAAAAAGGGAAAAAAAAGGGGAATCTGTCATGTAAGATGCTGAAAAGAGACTAGACATGAACCATTTTTGCTATAACGATCATGGAGTTTGGTACATTGTAAGTCGATGAATTGCTGGTTGTAAACGTGCAACACAAGGCTTGTACGCAAAAAGATGCTAGCTGTTTTCATCTGTTGGAATCTAGAAAAGGAAATTGTGCAAGTCTTGGATGTAGTTTTTCTTAACTCTTTGGTTTTGCTCATCTGAACTAATCATGGAACTTTTAAATTTGATAATTTTCCTACCTAAGAGTTGCAAACAAGCGGATTCATATGCTTGTCTTCACGTTGCATAATAAACTATAATCTCTTCAATTGTTGCATTGTAGAACAAATTGTAAACTTGAGTGTTGCTTTATAGATAGGAATGTTAGAAGGTACAAAATGGTATGATGATAGAAAGTTGCAACTTCAATCATATTTCACCTTTCCTGACTCTATTTCCATTTATGGGGGTGAAATACACATCCAAATAGTGCTACTCGTATAAGACGAAGACTGTATAACAACCTCACCACTATCTGAAATATGCCCTCCAAGATAATATGATTCAACAAACTGTATATATTGACTGCAAACAAAAATGACCACTATTTGAGGAAACAGGAAAAAAATGATAAACTAAGTAAATCCATTTATGCAGGTCTGCCTCTGAGTGACTTGGAAGCTAAGGTGTTTATAATTTTTCTTGGTTGTGCAATATAATGAAAGCTCATTCAAAAAGTGAAAAAAATGTTGAGACGGATCTTTAGCAATACCAGGTTGCTTTTTATATCTTCTTTTCTTTTCAGGCTCTTCATGCAGTTTATGAATCCATGGAAGGAACATTACATTGTATAAATTTGGATTTGTTAATTAATGTTGGCTCTAACATATGTTAGAAATAGCTTCAGATGTGATATCTAGCAACTTGAAATTTATGTATGAATATTATAGATCTATGTAATATATTTCTTTTTCCATAGTTTATTGTTTCAGCTGAACCCAAAAATGTTGCAAATAATTTCTGTCAAGCAGCTGGGCTGTGGACCTGTTAAGAAAGAAGAAGAAGAGAAATATTTTGAACCTAGCCTTTTATTGTAAAGCAATTCTTCCGTACTTATTCAGATTAAAAAAATTAATGTGTTAGTCTTCATACATGTTACTTTGTTCAAGCCAAGCTTAGAAAACTATTGCCTCAAAACTTTGTGAAGGAAAGGATGTTCATGGCTTGATCTTTGCACCTCTCTTGGCCCACCTGCAACCGCCTTCTCATTTTTGTCCCTCCCCATGAGCGTATCTTTTACCTGTTCACAAAGTATCATTCTAGCTTTTCAAACTCATTTACAAATATCCAAATTTTGATGCCTAATACTCCATAAATAGTTCGAATTATATAGGAACAAGATCAATTTTTGGGTGAATTGTTTTTGAGAGAATTTAATCATGGATCCTGGATGTGTCCTTTCATTGTTTTGTATTTTTTTTCTGTGAACAACAAGGTGATATATCCATTATAGACTCAATTTTGATGCTGAATGGATGACTTCTTGTAGGCACAAGTCCACAGGCATGTTCACAAGTTCCGTGAAGTGCAACAGTGCACGCTTCTTTCTATTAAGACTGGAGGGTGTAGTGAAAATTGTTCCTACTGTCCACAGTCATCGAGGTATGACACCGGATTGAAAGCCCAAAAGATGATGAACAAGGATGCTGTTTTGCAGGCAGCAAAGAAGGTAAATTCTGTGTTATGAAAACTAAACTTTGCTCATGGATGCTGCTTCTGTTAATCTTTTTTTCCTGTATTCTTCTTTCACATGATGTAAATTTATGGACAAACAATCGGTTGGGCAACATCGCTATCAGCTGCTTATATATTACCCACTGTTTGTTGTAGAGATATATTGATGTATTTGTTAGTAACATGTGATATAACTAACTAATTTGTGAGGGATCTGTTGCCCAGAGATGGTCACCCAAGAGGGGGGTGAATTGGGTGTTTTAAACTTTTTGTCTAATTAAAAACAAAACACACAAGTGTATGCGCTAAAGTAAAGATAAAGCTATAAGCACAGTCAATCGCAAACACGAAGATTTATAGTGGTTCGGAGCTTCCACTGCTCCTACATTCACTCCCCAAATACCTTTGGGAATTTCACTATAATCCGCGATTACAGTCTGGTAGTTTTGCGAGTGCACTACCCAACTCGTTGTTTTACACCGGGCTAACAACGAACCCTACAATCCCCCAATTTAACCTAGGCTTGGGACGCCTATCCCTTGTTCCAAGTCCCTTGACTGGAACAAGCACAATAAACGAGTGTTTCACAAAAATTTGAAAGCTCTTAAGAAGGCAAATATATCAATGAGAAATAACAAAACCCGGAAGAACCCTTTTTGCCGTTGGAAGCGTGGGTAATGGTGGTTCTTCTGATGTGGATCGCGTTGGATTGAATGTGAGCTTTGAATGCCGAGTGGGAGTGAGTAGTTGAGCACAAAATCAGATGGAAAAGCTTGAATGCACTTGATTTCTTCTCTTGAAAGCACTAACTCCCTTGAACCTCTTTCACTTTCTTCTCTCTTGAATGATCTTGTGTTAGGTTGGTGAGAAGTTGTTGGAAGGCACTTAAAAGCTTCCTTTTATAGCCCAAAAAGCAATAGATCCGTTAGACACAAAAATATGAACGTTTGAAATTCAAACAAACCTGCAAAAGTGTGTCAGTCGTGTCCCAGGCGCTTCGGAGACGTCTCCGCTTGACCGCGAGACGTCTCGGCTGTATAAAATTTCTTTTGACGTTGTTTGGAGTCGACTCGGCGCTTTACGGGGACGTCTCTGAAGAAGAGCAGCTTGAATGCTTGTTTTTCTGTTTTTCTGAGAGAGTTGGCTCGGTACTTTACGGGGACGTCTCGGGATGTTTGCGCTTTTTGCATGGGGACGACTCCGCGACGTCGGGGACGACTCCGTAGCTTTATCACCGAAAAACAAGTCCTCTGGAATCCCCTGAGAGAGTCGACTCCGCGCTTTCTGGGGACGTCTCGGGAAGTTTGCTTTTTATGCGTGGGGACGACTCCGCGTCCTTCGGAGACGACTCGCGCGCATTTCTTGAGTTTGGTCTTTCTGCCGCCTCTGAGAGAGTCGACTTCGCAAAGTCGGGAGTCGACTCCGACCCTGCGAGACGCCTCGCCAGGTGCCGGGGACGTCTCCAGACGTGCCAATTCTTTCTGTTCGTGCCAGAGACGTCTCTGGGACAAACCGGAGACGTCTCGGCTGTCCCTGATCTGTTTTCTTCATCTCAAAAATTCTTCAATAAATCCTTGAAAAATATGGGAACTTGCCTAGACATTTCTTAACGATATTCTTAATTAAACACCTGAAATCCTCAAATAAATTGTTAAGATAAAGGAAATTATACTCTAGTGTTTTGTATTCATCAAAATCCATTAGGGGGTCAACAATCTCCCCCTTTTTGATGATGACAAAACACTGAGTATATGCAAATTCGAAATTTAAACATATACACAGTATTTGATCAGATGTACAAGTATTGTGTTTTGGTTAGAGCTAGATACAGTGTGCATAATTCAAAATAGTCAACTTTCAGTTCTATCCTTATGCATAAGTATTGATCTTAGTAGCTCTTGAGCAATTTTAGCATATCAACTGAATTTGAATCAAGTTAAAATGTAAATTAATGAAATATTGATGCTAAAGACAATTGAAAGCTAAATACTTTTTGACTCCCCCTTTCAATTTCCAGAAGGGCAATTATCTTAAAGCCAGTATTCTTCAATTTTATCTTTTCTAATTCAACTTTTAAGTATGAGTGTAAATTTTGTATTTTGCATTCCATATATTGGTTTCCATATATCCATATATTGGTTGCCATATATTGGTTCTAGGTTCTACTCCCCCTTTTTGTCATCAACAATGAAGGGGACAAATTTTCCTTAAGTACCTAAAACGCAATTCCTATTAGAATTCAGCATTCATATTATGATAAAGCAATCAATGATTTCCAAGTTATTGCCATCCATGAATTCATCATTCATTTTACTCCCCCTTTGGTTTGGAATTCATTTCAGACTTTTTGAAAGCAGTTATCACAAGTTGTGCTCCCCCTGTTTCATATGCATTGATAAGTTGGCAGGATAGTGTCAAATTTGAACACTTAAAATATGTTATGATATTTTTATGGCACATCACAGAATTAGCAGCATACACAAAGTTTGATACTACAGAATTAGAAACATACACAAAGTTTCAAAAGGAAGTGTATGAAATTCATATATCATTGCAATCATTTGAAGTCATTACAAGTTTGAAAAGGAAACCATTACAAGTATTGATTGCTAATACAAAAGAAGTTTCAAATAAGCCTAGGGTTTTACAAAAAGATGAACCCTAGATGTCTACAAAATGTCCTTCACTGGCGACGTTGCTCAATAGCCCTAGCAGCTGCCTCTATAAATCCATTTATTGAATCCAGTAGAGTTCTAAACTGATCTCCCTGAGATTGATGGAAGGCTGACACTAGTGCTTCAAACTCAAGACTTGCCCTTTCAATTTTTCCTCTAAGTTGGGCAACCACAGTGCCCACATTGCCTCCAGGGCTCGTCAACTCTTGAAGACCATCTGATATGTTCTTCAAGTCAGCCTGTATCTCAATTGATCTTAAAGTTTGACTTGTTCCCACATGAACCAATTCTGATGCTGTAGCTTCTATCTGAACTTTGATTTCCTTCAATTCTTGTAGAAGTGCTTCATGTGAGGTACGGATGGGAGCCAACTCAGCAGAGACTATTGATCTCATCTCTTCCCTCATCTGCTGGCATATCACAGATGCTAGGGTGTGCATCTGCTCATCTGATAGAGTGAATGGCCCACTGACTGGAGGAGGAGGCACTGAGGTGGATGGTCCAGCCGAGCTGGAAGGTACATCAGGAAAAGCCATGGGACTATGTGGAGGTGAGAGGTGGTCAGGCTCCTGATGTGGGATCTCAGGCTCTATGGTTTGGGATTTTCTTTTAGGGGCCTTAACCCAAGACCCGTTTTTCTTGTGAAACTCCATCCTATGTAATGTGCTCTCATTGTAGTAGTCAGTGTTTCTTAAATGTTTTGCCGGCTCATTTTCTGGAATTGGAACCTTAAAATGTTTGAACAGTAGTGTAAAAATCATCCCATATGGTATGCTAAATCTGGAATACCTATGACATATGGAGATGTAGTTCAACATGAGCCTAGGTAGGTTTAGGGGAATCCCTAGCAAGATATGGTGCATAATAGCTAAGTCTCGCTCCGAAACGAAATCGAAGCGACCTGTTTTTGGAAACAAGACCCGGTTAACTATGCTCAAAAGCAATCTCATTTCGGCATTGAGGTCTTGGGAGTTAACTATGTCAAGAGGGCCGCAGTCCTCTCTTCCTAAAAGTAGGTTTAGGGCAATCTCCCTTTGGGGATGTGAGGTCGGAGCCTCACCATATTTAGGGATTTGTAATAAGCTAGATAGGATATCCTCATTGATTTCTATCAATGTCCCTCGGACATATCCGGTATACCCCGAGTCCCCTAAGGCCATATTGCTAAACATTTCTCTCACTAGGCCGGGATAGGTTGACATATTTAGGGAACATAGGTATTTCCAACCTTGGGCTCGGAGTCTCTCTCCAATAAAGAACCCCTCACTAGCTAAAAATTGGAAATCAATGTACCTACCCGTGGTTACTGTGCGATTTGCACAGGAGAGGGTCATGGTTGGCGGAGCAACCGGAGGAGACGGCGCGGAAGGCTCTTCCCTCCGTTCCTCGTCGTCGTTCGCTACTCTAGGACGCCTCCCACCCGTTCGTCTAGCTCTCTTAGGTGCCATGGATTGGAAATCTAGGAAAATGTGGAGAGATTTTGGTTCGGTTTGTGGTGGAGAGCAAATGGAGGCTAGGGTTTGTGTTTTTGTTGGGGACGAAAGAAGATAGCTCGGGTCGGCTCGAGCTGTTTCGACCTAATTTAAAAAACTTTCATTCGGTCCCCGAGACGTCTCCGCGACTAATGCGAGACGTCTCGCTGGGGGGACGTCTCTGTGATTTACCAGAGAGGTCTCCGGCACTGAAAAATTTCAGAAAGATTTCTATCTTTTCTCAATTTATTTTATTCAGCCACAATAATCAGCGTGATTTCTTTTGGTGAATATAGAGTGAGTTTTCCTGTGATCCTTCCCTTCAATAATACATCCTATAAAAGTTTGATAATGGTTTTTGAATTATCAATATTGAAATGAGGAATGTTTGACCAAATTTCGAATGCCTATGAAATAGGCTTTGAAAATATCTCCATGAAGAGTCCAAGGGAGGGTAACCATCCTCCGGAAAGTCAAACAATTCGTCATCTAACTTTGATAGATTCATGTTTTCACTTATTAGATATTAGGTTTGCTATTTGTGACCTTGAAGTGTATTATTAGTTTGAGTAGCATTCACATGTATCTCTAGAGCTTACAAAACATTGCATTATAAATTCAATCTATTTGCTAGGATCATACAAACACAAAGCATTCCTTAAAAAGTTGAACCTATCTTTACAAAGGGGCTTTGTAAAGATATCGGCCAATTGATTTTCAGTACATACATACTCAATCATCACATCATTTTTCAGCACATGATCCCTTATAAAGTGATGCCTAATCTCTATGTGTTTTGATTTAGAGTGTTGAACAGGATTTTTTGTTAAATTAATTGCACTTGTATTATCACATCTAATTGGTATGTTGTCCATTTTGATACCGAAATCTTCAAGTTGTTGCTTAATCCAAAGAACTTGGGCACAACAGCTTCCAGCTGCAATGTACTCAGCCTCAGCTGTGGACAAGGCAACTGAATTCTGTTTCTTGCTAAACCAAGAAACCAAATTGGCACCCAAGAATTGACATGTGCCACTTGTGCTTTTTCTGTCGAGTTTGCACCCGGCAAAATCAACATCGGAATAAGTAATTAAATTTATATCAGATTGTTTAGAATACCATAAGCCTGCATTAGATGTCCCTACTAGATATCTGAATATTCTTTTAACAGCTTGCAAGTGTGATTCCTTAGGACATGCTTGGTATCTAGCACACATGCAAACACTGAATAATATGTCTGGTCTACTAGCAGTAAGGTAAAGTAAGGAACCTATCATACCTCTGTACAATTTGCAGTCTATACTTTTACCTTTTTCATCTTTGTCAAGCTTGCAACTTGAGCCCATGGGTGTGCTGATTTCCTTTGCATCCTTCATCTTGAACTTTTCCAACATTTCCTTGATGTATTTGGACTGACTGATGAAGATGCCTTCCTCTGATTGTTTTATTTGTAGCCCAAGGAAGAAGTTGAGCTCACCCATCATGCTCATTTCAAATTCTCCCTGCATTAGCTTAGCAAACTCTTGACAAAGACTATCATTAGTAGCACCAAAAATTATATCATCCACATAAATTTGCACAAGTAATAAGTCATTTCCTTTTCTTTTAATGAAGAGGGTTTTGTCTACATTTCCTCTCTTGAACTTATTTTCAATTAGGAAATTACTTAATCTTTCATACCATGCCCTAGGGGCTTGCTTAAGTCCATACAATGCTTTATGCAATTTAAAAACATAATCTGGATGTAAGTGGTTCTCAAAATCTGGAGGTTGTCCTACATAAACTTCCTCCATTATATAACCATTTAAAAAGGCACTTTTTACATCCATTTGATAGAGTTTGAAATCCATGAAGCATGCATATGCCAAAAGTAGTCTAATAGCCTCTAACCTAGCAACAGGAGCAAAAGTTTCATCAAAATCTATCCCTTCCTCCTGATTATATCCTTTGGCTACTCGCCTAGTTTTGTTTCTTATTACTATTCCATCTTCATCTAGTTTATTCCTATATACCCACTTGGTGCCTATAATAGAAACATTAGGGGGTCTTTTTATTAGAGTCCAAACTTGATTTCTTTCAAATTGGTTTAATTCCTCTTGCATAGCATTTATCCAATTTTCATCTTTTTCGGCTTCTTCTAGTGATTTAGGCTCTATCTGTGAAACAAATGCAAGATAATTACTAGTGTTTCTTAAAGAGGATCTTGTCCTTATCCCTTGTGAAGGATCACCAAGGATTAGATCCCTTGGATGACCATGTGCATACCTCCATTCCTTAGGAAGATCTTGATTTCTCGTTGGAGGTTGATCTTCTTCACCTTGCTGAATTGTATCTTCTTTGATCTCGTCCTCATGTTGTTTGTCTTGTATGGAGAATTCCTTCATTCTGTCTTCAAGTATACCTGCATCACCATCTTCTCCTTTTCTAGAAGAATCTCCATTAGCTTCATCAAAAACAACATGAATGGATTCTTCAACAACGAGAGTTCTCTTGTTGAAGACCCTGTATGCTCTACTAGATGAGGAATAACATAAGAAGATCCCCTCATCTGATTTAGCACTAAATTTACTTAGATTGTCCTTTCCATTATTTAAAATAAAGCAGCGACAACCGAAAACATGAAAATAGCTTATATTGGGCTTCTTATTTTTCATTAACTCATAAGGTGTTTTCTTTAAGATAGATCTAACTAAAGCACGATTTAAAATATGACAAGCAGTATTTATTGCTTCAGCCCAAAAGTACTTTGGTAGATCCGATTCGCACAACATGGTACGAGCCATATCTGCTAGTGTGCGATTCTTCCTTTCTACCATCCCATTTTGTTGGGGTGTCCTAGGTGCCGAGAAATTGTGATTGATACCGTTTTCTTCACAAAATTTTTCAAAATGCTGATTTTCAAACTCGGTACCATGATCACTCCTAATTGCTTTTAGTTTAAGATTGAGTTCATTCGAAACCCTATTATGAAACTTGATAAAAGCGGGAAAGGACTCATCTTTGTGTGCAAGAAATGAAACCCATGTAAAACGTGAAAAATCATCAACAATTACAAGACCAAACTTCTTACCCCCTAGACTAGCAGTTCTAGTAGGTCCAAATAAATCCATGTGAATTAGTTCTAGGGGTTTTGATGTTGAGACTATGTTCTTAGACTTGAAGGAACTTCTTGTTTGTTTTCCTAGTTGACATGCAGCACAGATTTTGTTCTTTTCAAAGTTTATTTTTGGTAGTCCTTTGACTAGGTCTTTTGTAATCAATTTAGAAATTAAATCCATGCTAGCATGCCCTAACCTACGATGCCATAACCAGCTAGTCTCATTGACTTTGGCATCCATGGCTACAAGACATTGGCCATCCTTCATGGTGAGATCATCAAGATCTACCATGTAAACATTTTCACACCTATATCCCGTAAGTATGATTTCATTGTCAACTGGACTACTAATTATGCATAGTGAAGATTCAAAAGACACTTTAAAGCCCTTGTCACAAAATTGACTTATACTTAATAAATTATGTTTTAATCCATTAACTAACAATACATTGTCAATAGATGAGGAGGGTGATATGGAGATTTTACCAACGCCAATGATTTGACCTTTAGCATTGTCTCCAAATGTGACTACTCCTCCTTTCGATTTTAAGGTGACGAAAAGGCTCTTGTCATCGGTCATATGCCTTGAGCAACCACTATCAAGATACCACATTCTCTTTTTACTCCCGGCTGCAAGGCATACCTGCAAAATAATCATGTGAAGCCCTTAGGTACCCAAGTTTTCTTGGGTCCTTCTTGGTTAGTGTAGTTGGTTCCCTTAGGCACCCACACTTTAGTTGTGTTTTTACCCTTTACAAATGTATTCTTGTTAGTTTGAATCTTTTTTCGAATGCAAGAATAGGCTTTATGTCCACTTTTTCCACAATGAAAGCATGTAGGTTTTTCAGTTTTGATATCTTTTGCTTTCACAAAAAAATTCTTTAGATATTTTTGTTGTTTGTTAATTTTGTATCCCAATCCGGCTTTATTAAAAACAGCTCTTTGATTGGATAGAATAAGATTTAATTTTTCAGAGCTATGTGTAAATTTCTCCACAATTGGTTTGTACTTATGTACCTCATTTTTAAGATCCAAATTTTCTTTAGCCAATTCTTCCTTATCATTTTTAAGGGATTCAACATTTTGTGCAAGTGAGGTATTACTATTGAGTAGGAATTTAACTTTTAGATTTAATTCCTTAATGAGTGTTTTTGCCGTTTCATTTTCAATGCTAAGTTTTGAATTTTTATTTTCTAGGTCAATGGTGTTAACATTTTCAAAGCTCTCCTTCTCAATCAGTAAGTTTTCAATGTCATCCTTTAGTTTTTGATTGGAGGCCTTTAATTCTTTATTTTTTGCTCCTAACATACTACAATCACTCATGAGCTCTTGGAAGGCTTCATATAATTCTTCTAAAGTAAAATCTGTAGTTGAGCTTTGACATACCTCATCGTCGTTGAATGCCATGAAACATAAGTTGGCGGTCTCTTCCTTCTCTTCCTCGGAGGAGGATGTGTCACTATCATCCCAAGTTGCTTTCAACGCCTTCTTCTTCTTCTTTCCGTAGTGCTTCTTCTGTTGAGGGCATTCGGAACGGATGTGTCCCGGTCTCTTGCAATCATAACATATGATTGGGTCTCTTTCCTTTTCTTTTTCCTTTTCCCAATCATTTCTCCCTCCAAACTTCTTTCTTGGAAAGGATTTCTTTCTTCTCATAAATTTCTTGAACTTCCTTACTATTAAGCCCATGTCCTCATCTTCGCTTTCTTCTTCACTCTCACTGCTTTCTTCTTCACAAACACTTGAAGTAGCCTTGAGTGCGATTGTCTTCTTCTTTGGCACATCTTCTTCATGTTGCTTCATTGTGAGCTCATGCGTCATCAATGAGCCCAATAGTTGTTCAAGTGCCAATGTGTTGAGGTCTTTAGCTTCTACGATCGTCGTGACCTTCGCTTCCCAAGCTTTTGGCAAGGACCTGAGAATTTTACTCACAAGTTCTGGGTTAGTGTAAGATTTACCCAAATTCTTTAGACCATTTATTATATCAGTGAAGCGTGTGAACATGCATGAAATGGTTTCGTTGGGTTCCATCTTAAATAACTCATATTTGTGAACTAGAATGTTCACTTTAGATTCTTTGACTTGATTGGTACCCTCATGGGTAACTTCAAGCCTATCCCATATTTCCTTGGCGGAACTACAGGTGGAGACTCTATTAAACTCATTCATATCTAGAGCACAAAACAATGAGTTCATGGCTCTAGCATTGAGTTGAACCATCCTACTATCATTCTCATCCCAATCCTCCTCAGGTTTGGGAACTTGAATGCCATTAATTATGTGAGATGGTTCGTGTGGTCCCTTGATTATAACCCTCCACAAGGCATAATCTTGTGCTTGAATAAAGATCCTCATTCTAGTCTTCCAATAGGAATAATTTGTCCCATTGAAGAGTGGAGGTCTATTGGTAGCCTGCCCCTCAGCAGGAACATTGTTGAAGGGTGTTGCCATCTAGATCTTTGGCAAAGACGGTTAGGTCTTCAAGAAATACACAGAGCACCTGCTCTGATACCACTTGTTGCCCAGAGATGGTCACCCAAGAGGGGGGTGAATTGGGTGTTTCAAACTTTTTGTCTAATTAAAAACAAAACACACAAGTGTATGCGCTAAAGTAAAGATAAAGCTATAAGCACAGTCAATCGCAAACACGAAGATTTATAGTGGTTCGGAGCTTCCACTGCTCCTACATCCACTCCCCAAATACCTTTGGGAATTTCACTATAATCCGCGATTACAGTCTGGTAGTTTTGCGAGTGCACTACCCAACTCGTTGTTTTACACCGGGCGAACAACGAACCCTACAATCCCCCAATTTAACCTAGGCTTGAGACGCCTATCCCTTGTTCCAAGTCCCTTGACTGGAACAAGCACAATAAACGAGTGTTTCACAAAAATTTGAAAGCTCTTAAGAAGGCAAATATATCAATGAGAAATAACAAAACCCGGAAGAACCCTTTTTGCCGTTGGAAGCGTGGGTAATGGTGGTTCTTCCGATGTGGATCGCGTTGGATTGAATGTGAGCTTTGAATGCCGAGCGGGAGTGAGTAGTTGAGCACAAAATCAGATGGAAAAGCTTGAATGCACTTGATTTCTCCTCTTGAAAGCACTAACTCCCTTGAACCTCTTTCACTTTCTTCTCTCTTGAATGATCTTGTGTTAGGTTGGTGAGAAGTTGTTGGAAGGCACTTAAAAGCTCCCTTTTATAGCCCAAAAAGCAATAGATCCGTTAGACACAAAAATATGAACGTTTGAAATTCAAACAAACCTGCAAAAGTGTGTCAGTCGTGTCCCAGGCGCTCCGGAGACGTCTCCGCTTGACCGCGAGACGTCTCGGCTGTATAAAATTTCTTTTGACGTTGTTTGGAGTCGACTCGGCGCTTTACGGGGACGTCTCTGAAGAAGAGCAGCTTGAATGCTTGTTTTTCTGTTTTTCTGTTTTTCTGAGAGAGTCGGCTCGGTACTTTACGGGGACGTCTCGGGATGTTTGCGCTTTTTGCGTGGGGACGAGTCCGCGACGTCGGGGACGACTCCGTAGCTTTATCACCGAAAAACAAGTCCTCTGGAATCCCCTGAGAGAGTCGACTCCGCGCTTTCTGGGGACGTCTCGGAAAGTTTGCTTTTTATGCGTGGGGACGACTCCGCGTCCTTCGGAGACGACTCGCGCGCATCCCTTGAGTTTGGTCTTTCTGCCGCCTCTGAGAGAGTTGACTTCGCAAAGTCGGGAGTCGACTCCGACCCTGCGAGACGCCTCGCCAGGTGCCGGGGACGTCTCCAGACGTGCCAATTCTTTCTGTTCGTGCCAGAGACGTCTCTGGGACAAACCGGAGACGTCTCGGCTGTCCCTGATCTGTTTTCTTCATCTCAAAAATTCTTCAATAAATCCTTGAAAAATATGGGAACTTGCCTAGACATTTCTTAACAATATTCTTAATTAAACACCTGAAATCCTCAAATAAATTGTTAAGATAAAGGGAATTATACTCTAGTGTTTTGTATTCATCAAAATCCATTAGGGGGTCAACAATCTCCCCCTTTTTGATGATGACAAAACACTGAGTATATGCAAAATTCGAAATTTAAACATATACACAGTATTTGATCAGATGTACAAGTATTGTGTTTTGGTTAGAGCTAGATACAGTGTGCATAATTCAAAATAGTCAACTTTTAGTTCTATCCTTATGCATAAGTATTGATCTTAGTAGCTCTTGAGCAATTTTAGCATATCAACTGAATTTGAATCAAGTTAAAATGTAAATTAATGAAATATTGATGCTAAAGACAATTGAAAGCTAAATACTTTTTGACTCCCCCTTTCAATTTCCAGAAGGGCTTTATTTTCCAATCTTTATTTTGAATATATGATATGAATCATTTGCTTTAAAGTTAGATTGCTGAAGACTCCTATTCATTTTACATTGTAGGCAAAAGAGGCTGGCAGCACGCGTTTCTGTATGGGTGCTGCATGGAGAGATACAGTGGGCAGGAAGACCAATTTCAACCAGATCCTTGAATATGTCAAGGAGATAAGGTATTTGTATGAAACTATTCTGAAAAAATAGCAGGGGAAACAAGGAAAGTTTGTTCTTAATGGTTTTAGATGTTTGAATTTATTAATTTAAAAACTTCAACATATTCACTTCATCATAATTTGCAAGCATCTTTTTTGTCATCTTTCAGATTTGTGTTAAGTATCTTGTATTGGCTATTAGGCTTACAGCATCCAACAATTAGACACAAAAGTGGGCCTTGAAATCTATAAAGTTTTCCCTATCATGCGAAAATGATATTTGTGAAATGGCATTATTCGCTTGAGCTTGTGAACCTCTAATAGTTATTATGCATTTTTCCTAATGAACTATTACAGTGCCCTGATTGGGCAGATTATTTAGTATGAGCATTTCTTATCTTGGAGTAATGTGTTGAGTGGTCTATATCGATAACCAAACCCATCGTGAATATAAAATCTCTAACAACACATTTAGTTGACTTTGCTATGTATTCGTTTTGTATGCCAACCACGATGCATCTAGATGCTCAAGCTGATGGTAACATATGATTCTTTTGCATGTGATAGCTGGAAAGCTTGGTTTCTTTTCCTTAGAAACTTTAACTGGCAATTTGCCACTTCCCGCAAATTGAGCCATTGTACCAATAATAATATTTCTTTATATGTCTACTTTAGTTCAGTGCTGATAGTAACTAGCAGCATGTACAATATATGATGCTTGCAGGAGTATGGGTATGGAGGTCTGCTGTACTTTGGGCATGCTAGAGAAGCAACAAGCTATGGAGCTCAAGAAGGCAGGGCTCACAGCATACAATCATAATCTTGATACTTCTAGAGAGTATTACCCCAATATCATAACAACGAGATCTTATGATGAGAGATTGGAGACGCTCCAATATGTCCGTGAGGCTGGAATCAGCGTGTGCTCAGGTAGTCCATTCTATATCTTTATAACCATTCGCTGAAAATTTTATTTACAAATCTGCACAAAAAATTGGCTGTATTGTATGAAAATGCATTCGACAAGCCTACTCAGTACTTTATTGCTAAATCAAAATTATTCTTGTCTTTGAATTTTGATAATGATATAATTAACATGGACCCATAGAATGCTTCTTTGGGGGACTGTTACATTTGGATTACTTAACTAAGGACTTGAAAATTGAGACCCTGTCATGTTTCTAAGATGATCTGCTGTTTCTGTTGAAGTGATATTAGTATCATGTAAATGCATAATTTCTTTATGCAAGAAGTAATATGTCACTCTTTCCTTCTATAGGAGGAATTATAGGTCTTGGAGAAGCAGAAGAGGACCGTGTGGGGTTGCTGCATACATTGGCTACCCTCCCTACACACCCCGAGAGTGTTCCGATTAATGCATTGGTTGCAGTCAAGGGTACACCTCTCCAAGATCAGAAGGTAATCCTCTCTCGTTCTCTCATGCACGCATGCACACAAAAAAAATGCCAAAAAATCAAAATTGCATGTTTTGCGTCCCCGCGCCCCCCCCCCCCCCCCCCCCCCCCCTCCTCCAAGATCAGAAGGTAATCCTCTCTCGTTCTCTCATGCACGCATGCACACAAAAAAAATGCCAAAAAATCAAAATTGCATGTTTTGCGTCCCCCCCCCCCCCCCCACCAAAGAAAAAAAAAGAATGTTAAAATAATATAAGACCATGTTTTGCTATGATCTAAGCATTAAAATTTGTTGATTTTCAATCTATATATATGTTGTAAGATATGTAGATCGTAATCAACAAGTTCGATTCTCAATATTAGTACTTTATTACATATTTTAGAATATTAGCACAATGGAAACTATCCATTTTTTGTGTCTACAATATGAATAGGCAAGAGCCCACATATTCATTTTTAAGGTATTCTTAATGGTATGAATCATGATTGAACAGTGTTGCTCTTCAATTTTAAGTGCCGCATATTGATCTTTGATTTGAGACGAGTAGATCCCTTATCCTCTCTAAAGGAGTATGGACCATTCCTATATATGATAAAAAACTATAATCTATTTTTCCACAGCCTGTTGAGATTTGGGAGATGATTCGGATGATCGCTACGGCTCGCATTGTGATGCCTAGGGCGATGGTGAGGCTATCAGCTGGTCGGGTAAGGTTTTCCATGCCAGAGCAAGCACTGTGCTTTCTGGCCGGTGCCAATTCTATCTTCACTGGGGAGAAGTTATTGACAACACCGAACAATGACTTTGATGCTGACCAACTGATGTTCAAGATTCTTGGATTGACACCAAAAGCTCCAAGTTTTTCTGAAGAAGCAAAAGCTTGCGAACTAGAGAGATGCGAGGAAGCCGTCTCCAGTTCAGGTTGAAGCTTGTCCTAGTCCAGGAAACCCTTTCGATGCAGGCCCGCTTTGCGCCCCCCACTTGTATCTTAATTTAATTGAGTTAACACATTGGTTTTCTTTCAACTTTGCTTCTTACAGCTCTCTTGCTTGTGCCAGCAGGATGCCTACAGATTGTTCTTAGAATGAGAGTAATTAATGATTTAAATGATATAGGCCATTGATGATGTCATTATAGCACCAAAGGTATTTTTATTTCAGGGCTGGTTTTCTAGGTGCTGATAAGGGTTGATGTGTTAAACTTTAATTGCTATGGTCTTTGCTATGGTCATTATAGCACCAAAGGTATTTTTATATGAGCCGGCCGTGCACATCTAGTATAATGAGAGATCAATGGCAGGCTCAGGATGAGATAGGAAATAGTCAAGTTGGCATACCTTCTGCTTTAGTTATTTTACTTAGCTTCTTACTATAGGAGAATTTTAATAGGAGTAATGACAACCAGTCATTTTAAAAAGGGGCATATGTATCTGTATGGCAATATATATTTTCTCCAAGTGTCATTGTGGACTTTTCTGGAAAAAAAATGTCAATATGGACCCACATCATCGACAGGAATTTTTTTAGATTAGTGCAGTTTCTTTGCCAAATATGCTTTCTGGAGCAGAAACTCCATTTGTTGCATCAAAAGTTCTAGGTGCAGCTTTAATTCCAATGTTAAAAGTGAAGGAAAATTTATCATTAAAATGATAACTATTGCTCTTCTGGTGCATCACTGTAAGCGGTCAGCACTTAATTTGCTCAAAAAAGTATTCAGCTGACTCCCATTGCATCTATTTTACTGGGACAGAAGAAAATAACATATAGAAGATAATGCGAAAGCTACATTTGTTATTCTGAACCTCTCTAATTCCACTTTCACCTCTCCTCTCTTCCCTTTAAGATCACAACAAACAATCAACTGTAACTAAAAGCCTGCTCATTGTAAAATAAACGCAAGATATGTTTGGCTGTCTATGCTCTTCTTCATTCTAGGTTAAGTATTAGAGAGTGGGATAATTCCACGTCATATAGGCAAGGGACTTTAGGTAAGCTCTTAAATGCACATGGGCCTATCCTTCCATCCGTTAGGTTTTTGGGTTGGATGCTAACTTGATATTGGAGCTGCTTGTCCCTTAACCATCCATTTTACTCCCTTCTCTCTTGCTTTTCATGTGTTGCTAGATATTGGTTTCATCCTGCAAGTTCGAAAAACTTTAGGTGGCTTTAAATACACATGAGCTTATCATCCTATTAGTTTAAGCTTTTGAGCTAGATTGCTAATATTGTACCTGAGCCAATCATCCATTTCACTGGGTACTCTCCCTTTGTTCTCCCCCTGCCTTCCTGGTGTCTCCCTTCTTTGGGTTTCATTATATGGGTTCTCCACATGCAATGGCATGTTGGAGAGTGGGATGAGGATACACATAGGCTCCCTCCTCCTATCAGCTTAAGCTTTTGAGTTAGATTGCCAATAAGGTATCAACGACAACCATCCCTTCATTGTTCGCTATGTTCTTCCTCCTTCTCCCCTCTTGCTTTCTAGGTGTTGCTCCTCTCCAAGTTTTGTCTTGCCAGTTCTTTAGGTTTTGGGCTACCCTGTTAACATTTTCTAGGTGCCAAGATACATATGTATACACTTTTTCTTTCTCCTCCACTTGATCATGTATTAATCTTTCTTCAAAGTCTCATTGGTTATTATGGTAAAGCAAAAAAAATATTTAATATAAGACTAACATCACCAAAGCACTAGCTTATCATAATCAACCATATGCTACTATCCAAACTGTTCGAAATTCTCATTAGGCTGAGGAGCTGCTACTGATAGAAGGGAGACAACATATTTTATTTTTTCATAGATCTTTTATGCATAATCAATGATTTATGAAACTTGCATAAAAATATATTTAATTATTAATTTTGGAGAATTTGTTTCCAAAATAATTTATGTTCATGGTTTGTAGATAATTTTGTCACCAATCTAAGTATAAAATATTGTTCACATTTATCGAATATCTAATACTGTTGCCCAAGGTGACAAGCCAAGAGGGGGGGTGAATTGGTTTCTTCTTATTTTCGGTGCTTTAAACGTTTTCTCAAATAAGTGCGGTGGATGCTTTCTTAAGCTATTAGAATGATTTAAACTAGTGCAAAGATAGAAGATGATGCAAGAATAAACGGAAACACAAGCACAACACAAACACAACAATATATAGTGGTTCGGTGCTCTCCTTAGCACCTACGTCCACTCCCCAAGCGTCCCCTTGGGAATTCACTATAATCTCGCGGATTACAGTTGGATTGTTTTCCGGGCTCACAATCCAAAAACCTTGTTGGTTTTACGGGCTCACCAACGAACCTATATACTTTGGTTTTCCGGGTTCACCAAAAACCTTTGTTGGTTTTACGGGCTCACCAACGAACCTATACACTTTGGTTTTCCGGGTTCACCAAAAACCTTTGTTGGTTTTGCGGGCTCACCAACGAACCTTTGTACTTTGGTTTTCCGGGTTCACCAAAAACCTTTGTTGGTTTTGCGGGCTCACCAACGAACCTTTACAAAGTGTTTAACAAATGAAAAGAAAAGATTCAAACTCCTAAATGAGCATATGAAACAATATAAACTACAAAAAAGAGTTAGAAAGTATTTATCGCTTTGAAGTGGCTTTGCTCTTCTTTGTCAAGGATGCTTCACTCTTCAAGGGAGGATGGAGCTCTTGATGCCTCTTTGAATCTGCTCAATCCCTTTCTTTGATTCTTGAATGAAGCACTTGGATGAAGCTTGCCTTGCTAGGGTTCTCTCTTGAATGCACTTAATGTATTTTCCCAAAAGCTTGCTTCCTCTGATGAATACTCCCTCTTAAATACTTCTCCAACCTCCAAATAGTCCTTTCTGACCGTTGGATTGAAGAAACTAGCCGTTTATAGCCGTTGGGAGTCCAAAAAGCATTTCTGCACAACTAGCCGTTATGTTCAGCCCGTGTTTGGGTCGGCTCAACCTGTCCTTGGGTCGACCCAACCTTCACTTGGGTCGACTCAACCATTTCTTGGGTCGACCCTCTCAGAAAACACAGAAACTTGAAATTCAGCCTTCTGTTGCCTTGGGTCGACCCAACCTTTCTTTGGGTCGACTCAAGGTTTACTTGGGTCGACTCAACTTCTTCTTGGGTCGACCCTCTCAGTAAATCCAGAGAGCATTCTTCCTTTGCATTTTGAGGTTCTTTGGAGGTTGGGTCGACTCTTGCTTACCTTGGGTCGACCCAACTCACTGTTCATTTGTGCTGTTTTTGCAGGAGTGTGCCAGATGATTCCTCGATGTGCCGGGGTCGACCCAATCAACCTATGGGTCGACTCAATCCACACTTTGCTGCATTCTCAAGGTTAGTTTCATCCAAATGAACAAGACCATATATATATTTCCAATTAAGCAAATGTACTGAGAGCAATGAACTTATAAATGAAGTATCAATTTTAACTTATAGCATACTCTAGAGAATTGCTTGTTAATCATCAAAATAACACTATCATCCTCAATCTCCCCCTTTTTGATGATTACAAAATAAAGAGTATAAGCCTATTGATACTTGTCTTTAAAATCAGTTTATAAAAGGGATTGAATTTCAGAATTTCAGCTTTTCATATATATAAGTGAAATCTCCCCCTATATCATTCAAAATTTGCCAATTTGATTTTTTTGAATGGCTCCCCCTTTCATTTATAATTCATTAGCAATGAAACTTCAAAAATTTGAGATAAAATAAGAGTTTCAGCTTATGTATCGGGGTAAGAAAGGAGCGTGCCAAATTCTGAATTTATATGTGCCAAATTCTGAATTATGATAGAAATTTTTGATTTGATGATTTTCATTGTTACAAATTGCTCCCCCTTAGATATGTAAGCTTTCTTATATGATTTTCAATTTGTTTGCCCATTTATTTCTCTTTTCTTTTCATAACTTCTTTACTCACTCTTTCTCACAAAAGTAATACTCTTTCTTCTCAAATGAAATACTCTTTCTTTTCTTAGAGTGAATACTCTATCTTTTCGTCTCCCCCTTTATATACTCTTTTCTTCTCCCTTTATATACTCTTTCCTTCTCTTCTCTTTTATATACTCTTTCCTCTTCTCCCTTTATATACTCTTTCCTTCTCTTCTCCTTTATATACTCTTTCCTTCTCTTCTCCTTTATATACTCTTTCCTTCTCTTCTCCCCCTTTTTGTTATCATCAAAAACATATATATGGGAAAAGATGCAATAAAGAACAAACTTCAGACTTCATTGATCAAAATAGGAACATTTTCATATATTAATGCTCAAAATGATGAAAAGTACAATGTTCCACAATCAAGATTTAAAGATATAAGGGAAAGACAAGATTCATAAGGGAAAAAGCAAGATATATATGAGAAAAGGCAAGATACATACGAGAACTAGATTTCTAGCCTAGGCTCTAAATATAGATGCTAAGATCAGCCTAGGGAGACTCTAATTGAGAGTGGGAAATAGGGTTTTCGGAAGAGGACAAAGGGTAAACAGTGCCCTAGATAGCTCACGGGTCCCCCTTTTAACAGTGGGGTCCCGACGTTGGGTCGACTCAAGAAATTTCTTGGGTCGACTCAACGTTGGGTCGACCCTATTCTGGGTTGGGTTGACCCAAGTGCAGAATTTTTCTTTTCTCTTCCGTTTTGCTTCTAAAATGTTTTCCTTGCTTCCAATCCTTATAAACTCTTTATGGGACAATGATACATGAGTAAGGAATCTATAGATAACAAGTTTGACTCATGTTTCATGGGTTTTTAGAAATGGGAGGAATGTATCATGAGATTGCTTGCTCCCTTTTATATCTCTTCAATAAAAAGGATCACATATGCCTAATTTCCTCCTTAGCGTGCAGACTCTATCTTCACTCAAGGGTTTTGTGAATATGTGAGCTAATTGTTTTTCAGTACATGTATGCTCATATGTTTCCATTTTGCACATGATCCCTAATAAAATGATATCTTATTTCTATGTGGTTGGCTTTAGGAATGAGATATTTAGAATGTAAGCCAGAAGTGATCTCTAAATGTAGATTCCAAAGATAGTTTTGAAATCAAGTGTAGATGGAATCTTTTTCATGTTATTTCAAGAAGTATCAAGAATAATATTCAAAGAAAGGCACGGATGAAAATCCAACATTTTTTTTTTAATATATTAAGTATATAGCAAAATGAGAGCAATCTAATTAATTTTCAGAGTATAATATAAGAGCAGATAAAGATCAAAACTTATATACTCGAAAAATATAAGATTATGTTGAATCCTTAATTCTTAATGACTTCAAAGTTCTTTCATGATATAAAAGTATTGGGGCATAGATACCAAAACATGAATTTATGCAATGTAGGATACATTAAATTTAGGGCTTTGAAAGTTCTTTTAAGGCTCTCTTAAAGACTTTCTTTTACTCCTTTAAAGATCATAACATCAAAATCAATTAAAATGAATTGGCTTAGGATTGAAACACTAAGGTGCAAGCCAATAAGAGCTCATTAGTAGATTCCAAAGTAAATTTCCAATACTAAGACAAATGGAATCCTTTTCACTTAGTTTTCAAAACAAGTGATTTACCAATTAAGTACAGATGAAAATCCAACTTTCAAAAGATATTCAATGAAGCACAGAGTTTAATACCACTTTACATTTGGTATTCTTTCTCTCATCTTTAGTTGTGAATTTACATGATTAAGTTCTATATGATCTCTCCCTCTGAAATTTTCTTTCTCCCCCTCAATTAATCATTCCATTTGAGAGTTTAGAGTTTGAAGATAATTTTCAATAAAGAGATTGAGTATTTAAAGCTCCCCCTCAAAAGATGCATTTTCTTTTAAACTTTCTTTTCTTTTGTTGAATTTCAGATTTTAATGATAAACGTGAATAAAACTGAAACTTTATGATATCAAGAATGTAGAGTGATCTAGAATTTTTCAAAATTTATAGCAATCACTCTTTTTAATCTTTCAAGAATAAATTATATTTCCTCTTATTTTTTTTAATATGTATGGAAATATTAATCAGAAAATAATTCTTTTGAAGCTCAAATTTCTTTCAAAAGTAATTACATTTTCTTTCTTTTAAGAATCATTTGAGTGAGCTGAAATATTTCTAGACTTGAGATCATTCACTCTTTTAATAATATATATACATATATATTTTGATGAAAGTCTTTAACAATGTAGGAGAGGAAAAAATATATAGATGATCATTGAAGTATATGTATTTATAGAACTCAATTTCTTAATCAAGGTTTTTCAGCAATGTATATATGAAGCACAATAAATCTTTTCAATATCAAAATAAAATCATATATTAAAAATATTTGTTTGCAATCAAGATCATCAAAAGACACATCATTCAGACCAATATTAGTACACTTTGAAGATAAGAAATGATATGTTTCAGATGCGTATCGGGGCAAGCAATCAAGGCATCAGAATTATTCTATTTTTCTTAAGCTGTAATTTTATCTAGAAATTCATATTGAGTTTAAGCTTTTATATAAAATCAGATTCTGAATTTCATAAAGATTCTCAAGGAGGCTTTCAGGATTATAATTTGAGATATGCATCTTCTACATTGTAGCTCATCTTAAATTATTAAGATTGAAAACACATATTTCAAGAACATTAGAGCACATCCAGAATCTTTGTAATTCATATTGAATTTTGGTACAAATTGGAGGATATTATGTACTAATGTTAGGCAAGATAAAAGATAAATCAGAATCAATCCATTTTGCCTAATTTGCAAATTCAAATTATTCTTTTCTTTTATTTTTCAAAATATATTCATTAAAACAAAATGATGTTGTTGTTGGTAGTAATATGTTTCAATCAAATTTTATAGGCATGAAGCATTACAAGTTATATTCAGGAAAGATCTTTGCTATTTGAATATTGAAAATACATAATTCAAAACATCATGTATTAAAACATTAAGAGCAAGCATATCAAGGATCAAAATTAATTCTTTTCAAATAAACTCTCCCTATAGTTCTACACTGATTTTATCCTTAAGGTGTGTTTTCAAGTGATCGAAACTTCATTTGGCTTTTCACAAGCTTTTTATATACTTTCATTTATCTTGTCATTCATTTCCTCATTTTTGAATTGCTTCCTTTAACCACTTAGTGAACATTGTAATCTTCATTTCTTTTGATTTTACTTTTCTATGCTCTATATTCTATTTGCTCCCTATCCGGTGGAGTTGGAAGGGGCACGAGGTACTACCGCTAGCCTCCCTCTTGTGCCGTCCCTAATATGCCCTACACCGAATAGTTGGGTCAAATAGTACCGGGTACTACCACTAGCCTCCCCATTGGCACCATCCCTATAATGAGCAATGTAGAAATGTTAAACTGTTCTATTTAGCAACAAGATATTCACTCCAAACTCTCCCTATTTAAATATAATTAATTACGGATTTTATCCCTTCCAAAAGAATGTTCACACAAGTCTCACAAATATGCTGAATATATTATGCTTGCGCTGCTTTTCCTTAAGATTGAAGTATTTGCCTTTACTTAGATTTTACTTCTCTTGAATAATATCCATTTTCTTTTCTTTATCTCTCTCTCTTTTTGTTATTCTCAAGTAATTTACATGAAAGAGCAGAATAAAGAAATAATCTTATATGCTGCATATAAATGAATATCATGCAAACAGCATTTTCATTATACCCAATGATTCATAGCTTATCACAAGTTATTTTGAATTAGAGATTTGAGGCATAAACTTGTGTATTTCATGGTTATGCATTATATAGGAAAAGGTAAACTTCAATTTAATCACACCATGAAACAATCATCACTAGCATGAGAATGAAGCATGATATCAAGATGATCAGCAATTAAAGGTTTAATCATGCTACCATATAATTTCAAACTATTGATTTTGCTCAACTAACTTACAAGAGAAGAGTTTAGATTACCAGTGCATTTAGCATTCTTCAAGCCAAATACCTTTTAGATTCTTTACACCCTTGGCTGAAGAAAATCTCTCCCTTTTTTTTTTATTTGCAAGGGAATGTTTATTGTATCTTTCATCGAGGTGTTCTTCAAGTTGAAATTTCTTGCTCATAAATTCTGTATCATTAATAAAATCTTTTTCTTTCTTGAAGGAAAGTCATTAGTTTCTTCAAGATACAAAACATTCATACAATATATTCCTTAGCTAGATGACTCAACATAAGATATGACAATAATTGAATATTAAGTCACTTCACTCAAGAGATTGTCTAAATATAAGCAAGCACAAGTCACTTGAACTAAAGAGATAACTTCATTAAGTAAAATGGTTCAAGGACAAGCATGTGAGGTAATAGAAGGATTTATCAAGGTCAAATCAATTTTTTTTTTATTTTCAGAATTAATTTAGCTTAGATTCTATTTGCTTAAGATAATTATCAATAAGATATACAAGTTGAGTTTTAATCAAATTATCTTAAACAATTGTTTCTATCAAAATTCAGATTGTTACATAGAATCAAAGTGATAAACTATATTCTCAATAAAAGATCTAATTTTAATAAGAATAATATAAATTGATCTTTCTATAACTAGTATCTTTTCATTGAATATTCTATATGCATTGTTCAAAGAGTAATATCCAAAGAAATACTTGTTTTATCAGATTTGGCATATATTTCATTCTTGAGAACATAATATGTATAACTGAAAAATATGAAGGTATGCAACATTTGATTTTCTGTTTTTCATGAGTTCACATGGGGTTTTCTTTAAAAATAGATTTAATAGAAACCTTATAATATGACAAGCTGTGATGATAGTATTAATCAACTACAATCACAAAGCATTGTCCTTACACAACAAAGGTTCTATTTTTATATTTTTATAACCCCTATATGCAATAGTGTTCTTGGTGCAAGCACAATTGTATTCAATACCATTTTCTGTACAAAACTTATCAACAAATTGGTTTTCAAAGCTGTGCCATGAATTTTCATAGTTTGCAAACCTTTTTCATTTGAAACCTTTTGTAAGTTTGTGCCAAAGCAGAAAATATTTCAATTTAAGTGCCAAGAATAAAACCAACATTAGCTTTGAGAAATCATCCATAATTACAAAATTAGAGAGCTTATCTCCTAGGTTCACAATCCTAGAGATCCAAATAAGTTCTTATGGAGAATTTCCAACGGCTAAAAGGTGGAAACAATGTTTTCAAATTTAGAAATGATTCTAGTTTATTTTTCTAGATGACATACATAGCAAACTTTGACCTTGCAAAAATTAATCTAAGTGAACCAATGACAAGGTCTTTTGAGATTAAGTCCATACTAGTATGAGTTGATTTTATATGCCAAAACTAGACTCTTTAATCTTGGTATTCTTAATACATATATTAAAAAAAAATATACCAAGTAGACATTCTTATGTTTATGATCAATAAAGGATAATGCCATGGATAAGAACTCTCAATCAAGCATATAGATAATTCAAAGAGTTATTCTAAGAGTATTGATTAAGCAAATTATCCATCAATAACTGAAGCATAATATAGAAAGATGGAGTGATTTGGATATATTTTCATTTCATACCAAAAGTATCACCTATATCACAGAAATGATTAATACTAGCTACAATTTCAATATGAGAGGATGCAAGGATTACTAATTTCATTATTTCTTCCATTTTGGTCACTCTTCTTAATTATATTTTAAGTTCTATTCTTTAACACGTGTCTAGAGAACCCATTGTCCAGATAACATCTTTCATTGGAATCTTGGGTAGCTAGACACATTTGCTAACAATGATCATGTTTTCAACTTAGAAACCCAAGCTCTTTTGGGTCCTTGCAGGTTAGCTATAATTGTTCCTTTTGGAACCCATATTCTCTTAATTACCATTTTGTCTATTAGTTTGCAGGTTTTAGGAGTACAAGTAATATACTTCTGCATACTCTTGCTAAATTTAAACAACATAGATTTAGCAAAAATAGATAATGAATTTTCAGTTTTCTGTTTTTGTTTATTAGTTTCACCAGATTTGTGAAAAATCGTTTTAGGATGAATAGTGGAGGATTTCAGAAATATATTCTCGAAAGATTTTTGAGTGTACCAAGGTTGATATCCCAATCCAGCTTTGTCATATACAGCTCTTGAGTTTTCTATCATTAAATTCAGTTTTTCAGAGCTGGGAGTGAATCTTTCAACAGTAGGTTTCAAATTATCAACTTCTTTAGTTAATTTTTTATTATCTTCTGAAAGCAATTCATTGTTTTTCTTAAGTTTATCATGGCTTTCAGTGAGAAGTTGATTTCTCTGATTTAGTTCTTTATTTTCTTTAATTAAGATTTCAATTTTATTATTTAGTTTTAGTTTTTCATCTATTAGAATTTGATTTTCATTCTTCAAGTTCTTGTTCCTATAAATAAGTTTCTTATGTTCTAAATACAAATCAGAAAAAGCATCATGAAGTTCATCGAATGTAAAATCAGATTGAGCTTCAGTATGTACTTGATTTTTGAATGAGAAATCACTTTGTGTTCGAGTACATACCTCATCTTCATGTGCTCCAAAGTATAGATTTTCAGTTTCAGTTTGATGCTCTTCTTCTTCGAAACTAGTTTCAAATTCACTAGAAACGTTAGTGCATTCATATTTAACTTCAAGCATATTCCATATTTCCTTAGCAGTTATGCAAAAAGATATGCTATTAAGTTCACTATCATCCAATGCACAATATAGAATATTCATGGCTTTTGCATTTTGCTGAAACCTTTCTTTATCATGATTAGTGTTTGTGTGTAGCCCATTGACTATGATACTCCATAAATCGTAGTCATGTGCTTGAATGAAAATGCGCATGCGTGCTTTCCAATATGTGTAGTTTATACCATCAAATAGTGGAGGTCTATCAATTAATTGTCCCTCACTCATAGAACATCCCACTTGGGTTGTCATGATCTTTAACTCTTGATTGTGAGATCAATGAGTACTATTAGAGCACCTCGCTCTGATACCACTTGTTGCCCAAGGTGACAAGCCAAGAGGGGGGGGGGGGGGTGAATTGGTTTCTTCTTATTTTCGGTGCTTTAAACGTTTTCTCAAATAAGTGCGGTGGATGCTTTCTTAAGCTATTAAAATGATTTAAACTAGTGCAAAGATAGAAGATGATGCAAGAATAAACGGAAACACAAGCACAACACAAACACAACAATATATAGTGGTTCGGTGCTCTCCTTAGCACCTACGTCCACTCCCCAAGCGTCCCCTTGGGAATTCACTATAATCTCGCGGATTACAGTTGGATTGTTTTCCGGGCTCACAATCCAAAAACCTTGTTGGTTTTACGGGCTCACCAACGAACCTATACACTTTGGTTTTCCGGGTTCACCAAAAACCTTTGTTGGTTTTACGGGCTCACCAACGAACCTATACACTTTGGTTTTCCGGGTTCACCAAAAACCTTTGTTGGTTTTGCGGGCTCACCAACGAACCTTTGTACTTTGGTTTTTCGGGTTCACCAAAAATCTTTGTTGGTTTTGCGGGCTCACCAACGAACCTTTACAAAGTGTTTAACAAATGAAAAGAAAAGATTCAAACTCCTAAATGAGCATATGAAACAATATAAACTACAAAGAAGAGTTAGAAAGTATTTATCGCTTTGAAGTGGCTTTGCTCTTCTTTGTCAAGGATGCTTCACTCTTCAAGGGAGGATGGAGCTCTTGATGCCTCTTTGAATCTGCTCAATCCCTTTCTTTGATTCTTGAATGAAGCACTTGGATGAAGCTTGCCTTGCTAGGGTTCTCTCTTGAATGCACTTAATGTATTTTCCCAAAAGCTTGCTTCCTCTGATGAATACTCCCTCTTAAATACTTCTCCAACCTCCAAATAGTCCTTTTGACCGTTGGATTGAAGAAACTAGCCGTTTATAGCCGTTGGGAGTCCAAAAAGCATTTCTGCACAACTAGCCGTTATGTTCAGCCCGTGTTTGGGTCGGCTCAACCTGTCCTTGGGTCGACCCAACCTTCACTTGGGTCGACTCAACCATTTCTTGGGTCGACCCTCTCAGAAAACACAGAAACTTGAAATTCAGCCTTCTGTTGCCTTGGGTCGACCCAACCTTTCTTTGGGTCGACTCAAGGTTTACTTGGGTCGACTCAACTTCTTCTTGGGTCGACCCTCTCAGTAAATCCAGAGAGCATTCTTCCTTTGCATTTTGAGGTTCTTTGGAGGTTGGGTCGACTCTTGCTTACCTTGGGTCGACCCAACTCACTGTTCATTTGTGCTGTTTTTGCAGGAGTGTGCCAGATGATTCCTCGATGTGCCGGGGTCGACCCAATCAACCTATGGGTCGACTCAATCCACACTTTGCTGCATTCTCAAGGTTAGTTTCATCCAAATGAACAAGACCATATATATATTTCCAATTAAGCAAATGTACTGAGAGCAATGAACTTATAAATGAAGTATCAATTTTAACTTATAGCATACTCTAGAGAATTGCTTGTTAATCATCAAAATAACACTATCATCCTCAAATACATATATATCGAACATTTCATACATATATTTTGAATATTTGATACAATTTTAATATATGTATACATTATTTCCTATCTCATACCTAAAACACAAAGATAAAAATAAAATTGTGTAGGAAGATCTAAAATTCACTTTATTTTTTTTTGTTGTAAAATTTATATTTTTTGGTAAATCGGGTATAGTAAATTAATCTAAACATGAATAGATATATCCATAAAAATCTAAAAATAAATATTTTAAAAAAATCTATAATTTTTTAAAATAGAACAAAATCGTTTTTTTCTCCATGAAACCAAAATTTTCATGTCATCATGAGTTCATCAAAACTTCTTGGAATATAATCTCATCATCTAAATTATTTTTCACTCCTTTTACGCTTCACCGTTACGCACTATATGACCGACAGTCCATAACAAGCAATATTTAGAAAAAGAAAATTATCATACCCAACATAACTCTCTCTGACTTCTTTTATTTCCTATTGGCCCACGTGTCTCTGCGGTCCCAAACCCCATGCCAAGGTTCTAAGGATGAAGATGATGAGGGGACCGTTTTTGATGTAGATAACACGCTCTCTTCTTGCTGCCCTTGGAACCACGCCTATGCTACTCCAATATAGGTGCCTGGCGATAGGAAAGAATCAAAGTATGGGCTGAATATGAAAGAAAGATGATTCTATTGCAATAGACAAAGAAATGAAAATGACTCTTAACAAGATCGGGAAGGGATCATGCTTTGTCTAGAACAATCTAAGGGGAGTTGATTTACCCCACCCTAGCCCAAGCTTTGCAGCCGAAATTCCCATCTAGGAAACCTAAGGGATAACCCTTTACAATGAAAAAATATGATGATAAAAAGATATCTTGGAAGGGCCCTAATGGCTCCTTTATATAGGCCTAATGCCCATGTGCTGAATAGCTTATTGGCGGCATGCTTTTGAAATTCAAAAACTATTCCTATTCAACCGCAAGGGAATTCAAATTGATGCTGATCCCTTGCGGCCATGTGCCGAAATTGCTGGGCTCTTTGGACGCCCTGGATGCGTCGCTCGGTTGGCCGGGACACGGATCCAGTCGTTGTTCTCCCTTCATCTGGCAGCCTGCTGCATCTTGGCCGCCTATGTTCTTGCTCGCCGGATAGCTATGGAAGAGTCATTGGGCTCCTCGCATTTTACATGTGCTCTTTCCTCCTTTGGCCCCTTGCTTGGATTTGTGCCATGTGGCTCACCCTGCTGTCTTTGGCCGAGCGCTACCTTTGGGGGTTTTCCTTCCTTCTTTATTGGTTGGGCGCACATGTGATGCATGTGCTGGCTGATGTGATGCCCGTTGGTTTGTGCTTGATTTGCCAAGTGCGAATGTGGTCGGGCTTGGCTAAACATAGGCTGATTTACATGGGTTTAGCCCATGCGCATGTTGCTAGGTTGCATGGCTGCTAAGTTTGGCATGTGGGGGCATTTGTGTTTGCTGGCGCGTGGCCCGTTGGATGACATTTGGCTGATACGTGCCCCCTTGGATTGGGCTTGATTGGGTGCAGACTGCTGCAGTTGGACTTAGCCATTTAAGGACTGTTTTGATGTGTCTAAGTCTGGGCGCTATCCTTTGGTTTGGCTGTCTTGATTGGGCGTGATTGGCTGCTGGTGCATGCGGCTCGGTGCACTCCATGGTTGAGCCTTGTGTGGCCGGATCTGTGCTTGGTTGAGCTCCGGCTTTGGTCCACTTGATTAGGTGCAGTTTGCTCAAAGGCATGGGTTTGGCGTTGCACTTGACCGGGTGTGTTTTGTTCCCAATTATGGGCAGCATGCGTGCTTGCCTTGCCTTGCCTTTAGGTGCTGCTAGACCTCTCTCTCGTGCACGTGTGCTCAGGTGCGCACGCATGGGTTGGTGCCCCTTGTTGCCTCTCGTGGTTGTGCCCATCCTTGGCGTGCTTGCAGCAACTAGTGGCTGCTGCATGTGTGCCAGGTGTTGGCGTAACTCGGGTGGGTGCCTTGGCTGTGCACCAGCTCCTTCCATGCGTGGTAAGTCACTCAGATGTGCGCCGGGGGCTGCTCAAGTGAGTGGGGGTCAGCCCTTGCTTGGACGTGCGCGAGCGTTGCTAGGCTTGGCTCGCGCACATTTGGTTGCTGCTGCAGTGGCTCGGGCGTGCGGTTGGCCGCGCACTCGGGTTGTGGTTGTCCGGTGCGCGTGGGTGTAGGGCGCCGTGCGCACTTTGGCGAGGTTGGGCGCACGTGGGCAGAGTGCCTTACGCGTGCATGCTGCTGTGGTAAGGCGCGAGCGCCCGACTGTGGCTAAGGGTGCGCGCGAAAGGCCACACGCTGATGGGCGTGCGCGCGGAGGGGCACACGCTGCAGGTGTGCTTGTGGTTGGATGCGCGCTGGCTGATGCACGTGCAGAGGGCCGCGCGTTGCTGGTGCGCATGCGGAGGGCTGCGTGCCTGATGCGCATGTGCGGTTGGCCACATGCTGATGCAGTCGTGGCTGATGGCCCTAAACCTCACATGGGCACTGTAGAGGGCCCGTGTGAGGTCGGGTTGACTGCTACAATGCTTGGCCAAGCCTCCAAGTAATGGAATAGTCTGGGCCGTAGGTGAGGTTGGCCTCGCTTGTTCCGGCTGAAATTTGGCTCGGGGGTGAGGGGTTCGCAGCCCTTTTCCAACTCCGTTGTGGGTTCCTCTCCACCATCCCCTTCTTACAAAAGCCATTGACACATGCAACCAAGCTTTTCCTGGTCTGTTTTCTTTCTGGGTTTAGCTCTCTTCTTCTTCTTCTTCTTAAGGAACCCCCCTCCTCCTCCTGACAAAATGGCAGAGGAGACGCCCAAATCCATCTATGATATCACTGTTAAGGTATGGGGTTCTTATACTCATCCACTTCCAGGATTTATTGTCTCAAGCCCTTTAATATGTCCTATGTTCTGGGATTTTGAAATGCCACCTTCTAATGCTTGCTGTCAAGATGAGATTTTGGTCATAACCTTGTGTTAAAAAACCGATCTTTTGATTATAGCCAATCTACAGTATAGATTCCGAGATTGGTTTTCGTTACAAAGGGATTGAAGTTGTTTTTTCTCCCGAAAAAATATTTCTTGTTTTCTAAGAGAAACATGGCTTTAGGAAGTTGGTTGGATGCTGTTGCAGTGTTCTTTAATTTGATCCGATGTAGTGTATTACTTTTGTGTTATTTCGTGTTTTTTTTTTTAATTTTGCTTTTCTTCTTCTGATGGAATCTTGCACAGGATATAAATGCCAACGATGTGAACCTGAGCACATACAATGGAAAGGTTCTTCTCATTGTTAATGTTGCTTCTAAATGGTATGTACTCAAATTCAGTTTAATGAATCAAAGCCCCCTTTTTTTAATCATGAAATAGTTCTGAGTTCATTTCTTTCTGAAAATCATTTTATGCGATGGGTTTTGGGATTGAGGGGATCTAAAGATTGGATTTATGTGGGTAAAAATGTTCGGGAATGAAAGCTTTATTGCTGCTCCGAACTGAGAAATCCCGAGTTACTTTGCTGGTAGGCTTTAACTTTTTTTTCTTTCTTGATATATAGGTAAAAATAACTAAGAGAAAAGGTGATAAGAGATACGGAAGAAGTTTGTGGGAAGTCCCAAAGCACTAGGTTTTGGCTGACTATAAGATGTTGCTTGTATGTGATTTTGGATTTTTGCATTTTATCTTAATTTTAACTTTTATGAGCCTACATCTCTTGGAGTGAGGCATCTTCTTTAAATGATCCAAAAGCAAATAAATCCAGATTGAATAACATGCTATAAAAAGCTCCACCAGGAAATATATTCATTTCTTTTATACATGTACATGGTGTGAGTTTTTGCACAACTATATTCCTGATGACTCTTGTAAATTCATCTTCTATCTTTCAATCTTTCATCATGTGTCTTTAGGTTAGATTTGGAAAAACTATCCTCGATTTCTATTCAGAGATATAGTATTTCATCCATAAACATATCTTTGATGTTTCCATGAGTACATCTGCTGTTCTTTCACAAGAAAGAAACCATGCAGCATTATTATGTGCCTTTTTTCTTTTGGAGTATATTGATGCTAAATCAAACAATGTGGTTTTTAATCTATGGCTGATTGAAGAGTTCTCTTATTGTCTGATATTTGGGCCATTCAATTATACTAGAGATGGGTATAACTACCAATTAATAACATGATCCTGAAGTTGAAAAAGAAAATCATACTCCCATGTTTGAACTACATCATGTTGTCGAAGTACTAGATATTTCTTACCCCCGAAACAATTCCCTCTAATTGGCAAGCTACTTAATTAATTCTCATGGTGTATTTCCTCAGCATCCCACTGATTTTTCGCTTTACCCTAGTATTCTAGGTCTTGCAAGTACTTCTGCATGCATAGACACTATCAATATATAGAACTAACACTAACTTGAAGCATTTTAATGATTAAACATCCACTTGGGAAACACCATTATCAACAAATAGTAGTTTTTTTATTTTGATCAATTTTTGCCAACTTAGAATTTCTCATAGTAGTTCTCGTAGTTCTATTTTAGATCTTGTTTTTGTCAAAGATGCAGTAGTTTTTGCAGATGTCGTTTCTGTGACAGACAGTTCATTGATACTGAATCTCGAATGATGCAGTGGATTTACTCATTCCAACTATAAGGAGATGAATATTCTATATGAGAAGTACAAAGATAGAGGTTTGTTTATTATCCCTTTCTCAAAATGATCCATCAGCTCAACTCTCCTTGAGAAGGATTATTAAAGTTGCTTCTGGATATTTGGTAAATAGGATTTGAGATACTGGCATTTCCGTGCAACCAATTTGGTGGCCAAGAACCTGGAAGCAATGAGGAAATTCAAGAGGTTGCCTGCACAATGTTCAAAGCTGAGTTCCCCATATTTGATAAGGTAAGTGCAAAAACAAGAAAGTTCATTCTGCGATAAGCATGTTTTCTTCATTTGAAGACTTATATGCTTTGCATGGTGCAGGAGTGATGATCTGCATGGTACATGTCTGAGCAAACAAACTTTGTGCTTTCTTTACGTCAAAGTTTTTATTAATTCTATCATTCTTTGTCCTGCTATTAGATGACCTTACATTGAAGAGCTAGGTGAATAATGCAGCTGACTTGGTCTTCAATAAGGAAACATAGTCTTTACAAGTCCAGTTTACAGTTGATCGTTAGGAGGCAGAATGATCTTTATCCAGCAACCTTATCCTTGAAGCGTCTTACTCTGTTAGAGTGCAGCAACCTTGTGTTGTGGAAAACTAAAACCTATTTCCCGTTCTCCTCCACCGCCACCGCCCCCACCCCCACCTCCCTCTCTCTTCCTTTGAGGGGAATGGAGGGCAGAAGCCCACTTGTTTATAATAAAATTGAGGCAAACAAGGTTATAGCCTAGTGATTGCATGTCCTCTATTTGGACTAGGTTTCATGTTCGGACCTCAGGAAGTGTTCCCCAAATGTTTGGCATTTGTAATTCTTTCATCACTTCTGACAATTGCTTGGTGCTGCTCCCGCTGTTGTTCTCAAAAACAAAAAAAAGAGGATGAGACTTTATTTGTTCAACAGTTATAGGTTAACATACCCAGTTTCAGACATGCTTTTACATTTCCACGGAACAAAAGATGAATAAATTTCCATCGAAAGAATGGTTGAGGATGCCCTTCAGCTGTCTCAAGCAGTTAGCTGAGAGGTATTTCTGGAATCTGCATGCCGTATGTTGGGCATTAGCTACTGATTCACTATTTAAAAATGTAATGCAATAAAACCCAACGATTTAACTTGCCTGTAGAGCACATTTCTTGCAACTACATTTTGTTTTTTAAAATTGCATAGATTTTTTTTCTTGAGAAACTAAATTCTATATACTAGTTATTATATCCTATCAAGATTTGAGTACTAAACACAAATGGCTCTTGATCGAACAGTAAACCTCTGTAAAAGCTTTGCAAAGACAACTTTGGGATGGACATGGGTTTGCCTGAAGAATCAAAGACAACCTATCTTGTTGTTATGCAATTTAAGCTGGAAACATTTCCCTAGATCTACAACGAGTCTTGGTTAAAAGCTAAAAAGTGTGGATTTAGTAGTGAAAGATGCAATTCTTCCAGAGGCACAAATTTTACAAGAAAAACAGATTAAAACAATCACCTTTTGTTATTGGCTAATTGCTTTGATTATATTCAAGAAATTCATTGCATTCCTTCAGTCTTGGTTTAAATAGATTTACATATTTTCATGACGTGATTTGAGAAAAATTCCTAATGTTGGAATACATGTAACTCGCACACGTTGTGTTTCCAGGTTGAAGTGAATGGGAAACATGCTGCACCCCTCTATAAGTACTTAAAATCACAGAAAGGTGGGTTCCTGGGGGATAGTATCAAGTGGAACTTCACAAAATTTCTTGTGGACAAAAATGGGAGAGTTGTGGAGAGATATGCACCAACAACGTCACCCTTGAAAATAGAGGTTCAATTACTTCACTCTACCTCTGTTAGCTTATCTTCATCTGCTGCATTCTTACAATTGTCATACTTTTTGCAGAAGGACATTCAAAAACTAGTGGAAAGTTCATGAATCCAGGACCTTGTTGTCTCAAACCTTTATATGAGTAACACGAGGGTATGCGTATAATACTTAATAAATGACTGACACTCTTGAAATTGTATGACTACTATGAGGTTATGGAAATTATATTAGTTTTGCAAAGTGCTTTTTAATAAAGTACTCTTATTTAAGTAATGCATGGGTGTGGAGTCTCTTTCTTTCTTTCTCTCTCTCTCTCTCTCTCTCTCTCTCTCTCTCTCTCTATATATATATATATATATATATATATATTATGAATAAAGGGCTGACACTCCATATATTTTCCTTATAGCTGGAAATTGTGTTAGTTTGGAAAAGTGCTTTAAGAAAGTTTTCTTTATCTTTTTCCCCTTTCAAATCTTCTTGTACTTTAATATATTGATATATTGTTGCATTTTTAATGGTGAGTACTGATAATATGATGATAATTGGATTCTGAAAGATGGTTTACTTCTAATAAATGTGTGCAATGGAAGAAAATCATTTTCATGTTTGTTTGAATAGTTTTGGTACAAAAAAAAACATGAACACAAAGAAATTACGAGGAGCCAGTAAAATTTTATATTAAATCCTTAGGTGAAACCCCTAGAAATAATAGAATGCAGTTCAATTCAGCCATCCACTTTCTCCAAATAATGGCATTGTGAAGTGCAATCTAGGCTAAGGTCTGCCCAGGTGCCTATGCTAAGGTCTAGGAGAGGTGGGACGGCTACTGTCTCCTCTATCGGAAAATTAAAAAAAAAAAAAGAGTTGAAAGGAAGAGGATTATAAAATCCTTTTTGTGTTTTTTTCCTAGGGTAGGCAAAAAGAATTTTGTCACTATGTAAGTCGTGGTTGATTCATGGTTTAAAGTAGAATGAGGAGAATCAACCAGGTTTATGCCAGTTTACTGCCAAACAACCTTTGTAGCCTACTCTCTTCTCAAGAATAGAATGGGTATTTTTCAAATAGCCTACTGCCCCTGTTTTTCTCACCTAACCCAGTTAATCGGATAAAACTGCTCTGCCAGAATGGCAGTCTAATTTTACTTCAAGTCAAAGTGAGTCAGAGGTAGCTCACTGTGGGCTGAACCATTTATTCTGGGCTAGATTTCCATAAGCTCCTGCCTCATAGTCAAAATCTTCTATCCATGGAGCCCCATTTGCTTCAGAATTTTCTAAAGTCACGCTCCAGTGATCGCTTCCTAGGCGCTTGTCCTAATTTTTTGTTAAGAGCTCCCCCTCCCTGCTGTGCCTTCTGTTGCTGACTTAGGTAACTGTTGTTAATACTTGTTTAAAGCTAAAGAAAGGATTGATGACTGCAAGGATGCATTCACCAATGTTTTAGGTTTGTGTGTCAATGTTGCTTTGATAGATAAAGGAAAACAATGTCGTCGCCTTCCATTATGCATGCCCGCTCATTCATCAAGAGTGATGGCAATGGGAAAAAGTCGTATGAGTTGTTCTAATTAGATGAATGGAGTCCTGTGAACATCATGCCTAACTATTTCAGCATTCATTTGGATTTCAGTTGCATGCAGCCAAGTGGCTAGTGTGGATTTAGCAATTAAATGCTTCAAATAACATGTCACTATTGTGGTATAACACCATTTGCTTCTCACTGATAATGAACGGCTGCATAAATGTTGAAGCTGGAAGATATAGTGAGACTATTTATATACCATCTAATAGATGCGATTAGAACCTGACATTTTTGGCTTGGAAAACCGGTTAGAATCTTCACTATACAAATTATTCATTCATGTTCCTATACTACATGGAGTGTGGGAGGATGAACAATGAGCAGGGATAGTGATGAAAGTAGGGAGGGTGAAGAAAGATGAGTTGATTTGAGACTGGAAGTTAGTTTGCGTGCTTTTAGTTGCAAGATATATGTCATAGGAGAGCTAATGCTATTTATATAAGTTGGAGGAGCTCGTGAATAGTCATCTGAATTTAGTATCCTGCTTCCTGAACTATTTATGTCATAAAGAGGTTTGAGGAATCAATCATCATCTATGTCAAGATTTGATGGACCAATATCTACATCATCTAGAGTAGAATCCATTCATGTAAGTCAAGAATAATCATAGTCATCAGCTTCACATGGTTGATTATTTTACAGACTTAGGAGACTTGAGCAAGCAAAGGTTAGGTAACGAAATGAGTAATGACGATACCCCCTCTCGTAGTTACATCAGATGATAGTTTATAAGACATGTCACCATCCTGAACTTTACTTTTGTAGCATATGCATCTTTAACCACTATCACTCACTTATGAGACAGGAAGAGATCTACCTGCAATCCCTGCTACTAGCAGACCATTCAATTACCACTCAATCCTTTAATTCTTCAACATATTGTATATTATAACAAACAGTCTTCCTACTGATAAATTGACATCATTTGTGCTTTCAGTAATAGTCGTACTCTGATGTTGTAAACTTCTAGTTACTCTGGAAGATAACAACTCTTACATGTGCCAACGATATGCAAAGATGTGATTAAATTGCAGCCACCTCCCCTGTTTGGGAGGAAACCTTATCATATATTTCAGTCAGCTGTTGAGGAACACGGGGATCATGCCTATAGACATACCTCTTTGCCCAGTACAAATAATTCAAGAGAGCCACCAGTTCGAGGACTGTAAGTAACCAGTAAAACCGATCAAGGTGGCTCTTGTTCAAGTTGGCTCCCCCTAACCACCCCCTTCCACTGTCACCATGTCTAGTAGCTTTGTTCACCATGTCAACCAGGAAAGTTCCCAACAGGGATGCTAACCCAAGTACACACCAGAATATGGCTGTTCCTATTGATTTCATTCCTCTTGAAGCTTCACCATTAAAAAATTCCAGTAATCCAACAAATGAAGTTACATCAACAATGCCCAGAAGAAAGAACTGCACTCCTAGCCAGAATACAGACATGGGGACACCAGTTTCAAAGTCCTCTAGCCCATGCTCTTCTACTATGTTTTTTCTTTTCCATTCCACCAATGCTGCCACACATGTTGCTAATGACATAGCAGCAAAACCAATGCCCACACGTTGCAAGTTAGTAATGCCGCCTACGTAGCCCGTGATCCTTCGTGCGAAGGGCACGATGAATTGATCATAGATTACCAGGATCACCATCTGAAAGATCAATGGAATTACAAATAGAGATGCAGGGGAGATGTGGATCTTCCCAAGCCTTGTGTTCATAGTGCTGCCTTGCTGGACAGTGAATGTCAAGAGGAGGGGAGAAGGTATGTAACCAAGCGTAGAGCTGATTAAGATGGGAAGCATCCGAAGTACAATTTTCGTCTCCTCCACTTGTGTTACAGTGCAGGACAAAGTTCCTGTGTCTCCATGATTAATTGAAGCTTTATCAAGGAATCTAATAAGGAAAATACATTTGTCAAAAATTATGTGATACAACAATGCTATTTAAAAAGTTTAGTTTGGACAGCAGATTGTTTTAGATGCTACGTGTCTTTTCTGTCACTGTTTTTTTTTTTTTTTTCCGAACACACGCATGCACAAACTGGAGACACTAGATGATGTTGAGACTTACTCGAAACCCTTTGTGTGAGGAAGGACTTCAATATCCTTAGAATTATGTTGCAATTGGTCTAAATTTTCAGGCAACACAAGCTTTCGCTTTTTGAATGCAGCAACAAAAACCTGAAGTGGGGAAGATCAGCAAAAATAGCACTCATGCCCCTACATATGATTAAGTTTGCTTCAAAGAAACTCGATACACACTGATAAATACAACAGATTAGAGTCTTGGAGGCATTTCTCTTGAAGCCATAATGAATTTTAAGCCCTATAATCGAACACGTCATATTAGATTCATCTTCTAGTTGAGAAGTTTTACCTGCATTATTCGAGTCAGAGGACTTCCTTTTGGTATCTGAATGCGATAGAAAGAGACACCACTGGCTACCGCCAGCACTCCTAGGAGAACTGCAAGTGCAGAGACACCAAAACCAATATCCCATCCCTTCTTGTTCTCAATCCACACCAAAAGTGTAAGGCCTATGAAACCTCCTAATGAAATTCCAAAGGTGAACCAGTTGAAAAAGCTGGCCTTGAGTTGTGACTCAACTGGGTCCTCATCGTCGAATTGATCTCCCCCCAGAGATGGTAAGGCAGCACGCACGCAGCCCTCACCCAAAGCAATTGTGTACAGAGCAATGTAAAGCAGGGCAGAGTTGAAGCCATGAACTTGCTCACAATTCTGTTGTCTATTGATCTCACAGACTGGTGGATGGAGCGATGGGAGGCGTGCTTGCAATGCTAGCAATGCATAACCCTGAAATAGGAGATTTGTGAGATAAAATGGCTCTACTTTCCATATCGATTGGTTAGATAAGCCAAGAATGGAACATCTTTTGTAAACATATCTTTTTTTTTTTGAGATAAAGCAAATATGTCATATTGTATCATTGAACTTTCTGGGCATCTTTGAAGCAAAGCTCCTTGTTACTCACTAGTTGTGCGTAAATGTAGTTGTGTTAAACTGCTATTAAGTGTAAAAGCTTAGTAATCTTTTACCTCCTCTGTTCCTCACATATAAGGATTTATTGGACCCTTAATATTTTTAATCAACATATGCAACAGGTCTCAAGATTTTGATTCAATGATGCAAAATGAAGAACAGAAAAGGGAAAAAGAAAGGCAAGATATTTTCAATGAGCCTAACTCCTTTTTAGATGGATAAATATCTACAAATACATAAATAGAGAAACTGCATGATTTCATGCAGCAGAAAGTGACATATATGTTACCAAGAATTCCACAGGGCCGAATATGATTATGGTTTTAAATCGTGTGATGTATGAATCGGAAAAAAAAGCTCCTAAAAGAGCAAATCCGCATGAGGCGCCGATGAAGTTTGTGACCGTCGTTGAAGAGCTTGAAATGCCCATATGCATGGTGCCATGTAGGTAGTTAACCAAGTTCAGCATGTTGGCGACGGTGGCTATGTTTACCATCATCACCATGACTGCAAAATGAGCAAACTCATCAATTCTTAAGGCAGCAGATCTTTTTTTTTTTTTGTCACCTTTTGTTTTTGTTCCTGTTATGTCTATAAAACCACATGAGTTTTGTTAGCACCAAATTTGCAATCAGATGACTAGAACAAAGAGTGGAGTGTGAGGCTACTTACAGTTGATGAAATATGAAGTTCTGACTCCACCATGCCTCTTTTTCTTGACTGGATTTCCCCTCCAATCCACAAGGCCCTGGATAGCCATGGTGCTCTCTCAGAACAGCTTCAAGCTTCTGTTCAAGTTCTGTCTTAACTTATGGTTCTCCGCTGCAATCCAAGAAGCCGGGGCCATATATCCACTTTGGGTGGACTATAATAAGGTAGACCTATGATTTTAAAAAAAGTAATTGATTAGATAAAGACCACAGTACAATAATTAGACTGACCAAGCTCCAGTTTAACCAACTTGCTCATTCGTAAACTGTTGTGCTGCCTATCACAAACAAAGAAGCTGCCATTATTTTCCATTGACTGAGCTAACGTCTTCATTAGCTTGCATTACCTATATGATATATTATGATAAGAATCATATTTTACTGCAACCCCTTTCTTGGATGGCTACGTACAACCAAACATCACCACATTATCTCAACTAAAAAAACCAAACGTCACCTAATGCTGCAAATGACAAAAATGGCATTTCTCTTTTTTTAAGGATCACAGGTAATTGTGGCATTTTGTTCAGCCTACTCTGGGATTTTTTGCAAGTCTTGAAAGTCTCCGTTGGTGATCTCATAAGGATGGACAAAGTAACAACAATGAAGAGCTCCGACCAGCTATGAAATCAAGAGCTTCCATGTAGGAATTGAAAGTTGATTGATGAAGTATAATTTAGCTGTAATTTAAGTTGAGAACTATAGTTTGGTCGATTGAGCTTACACTCCCAGATATGCATGCAAATAAAGAAATTAGGATACACTGATACAAGCTCTGAACTGGATGCTGGATTCCTTTTTTTGGATTGGGAGAAGCTAGAGGGCTAATTACTTTTTGGTCATGACTACCTTTTGCACCTGAATGGCAGTCTATTTCTTGGAGGAAACAAGAAATGACTACTGAAATGCTTGTTTTCTATTAAACCTATCTTTCCCATGGATTATTCATCAGTACCTTCTCTTACCGTGATTGTTTCTTTCTTTCAGAGCTCTGCTTCTCTTCTGTCATGCCAGATGATTCAGGCAAGGAAGGTTCATAGTTGCCCAAAACATAGAACAAGATTGGTTGATCAAGCATATTCATCTGGCAGTCTTATTTTGCTGCTTCTTAGATCAAGGAAGCAACATTTTCTTGCACAGGCAATAACATTATTCAAACATACATAACTGTTTTATTTAATATAGCCACAGGGTAGGGTTGATTTAGCAATTATATACTTCAAGAAGTGGTTTCTCTGGCATAGCAGATCATCTTCTCGCTGTTCATGAATAACTGACAAGAAGTGTCAAAATTCAATGAGACAGCTTATATGCTATCATATCCTCGTACTTTGGCCTGGGTTTGGAGAGGTTCAAATGTATGCACCTTTATCCTCACATACCAGGACTTGTTCCGTGTTTCAAACTCATGATCTCGAAGTTACAATAAAGCAAGCTTACCATTGGCCAAGGCTCTCCCTCTTGTACCATCTAATAGTTTGTGCACATAAGAATCGAAAACCAGAAAAGCTTACTGCAGAGAAGGTTGTTGTCTTGGGATACTAGAAGCTATTTGCTTCAATCAGGTTCCTATATAATGTGCATGGAAAATGGGACGATCAACAAAGAGTGGGGCTGCAACGGAAGTATGACAAGTGAAGGAAAATGAGTTAGTTGCATGCTCTCATTATAGAATTTACTGTCATCTCAGAGCTAAATTGATTTATTATACAAGTCGGAGGAACATAGCACATCACTTTTTATGTCATCATGAGATATGATGAATTGATCAATATTTAAGAGTGAAACCTCTCTATCACCCAAAAAAAAAGGGGAGCCAAGCCTATTTATTATAAGTTTGAAAAATTCTATCAATAAATACATTATTTGTACTTATATTGATGTAATAACCAACTCTGCCAAATAATCTTGCTGCAATATGATGCAATTAAATCGCGACCTATGGTTTTAAAAAAAGGTAATTGATTAGATAAAGACCACAGCACAATGATTAGACTGACGAAGCTCCAGTTTAACCAACTTGCTCATTCGTAAATTGTTGCGTTGCCTATCACAAACAAAGAAGCTGCCATTATTTTCCATTATCCTTGATCACGACTGAGATAACGTCTTCAGTAGCTTGCATTACCTATATGATATATTATGATAAGAATCATATTTTACTGCAGCCTCTTCTTGGATGGCTACGTACAACCAAACATCACCTCATTATCTCAACCAAAAAAAACAAACACCACCTAATGCAGAAAATGACAAAAATGGCATTTCTCTTTTTTTAAAGTATCACAGGGATTGTGGCATTTTGTTCAGCCTACTCTCTGGGATTTTTTGCAAGTCTTGAAAGTCTCCGTTGGTGATCTCATAAGGATGGACAAAGGAGCAACAATGAAGAGATCCAACCAGATACGCATGCAAATAAAGTAATTAGGATACACAGATACAAGCTCTGAACTGGATGCTGGGTTCCTTTTTTGGGATTGGGAGAAGCTAGAGGGCTAATTACTTTTTGGTCATGACTACCTTTTGCACCTGAATAGCAGTCTATTTCTTGGAGGAAACAAGAAATGACTACTGAAATGCTTGTTTTCTATTAAACCTACCTATCTTTCCCATAGATTATTCATCAGTACCTTCTCTTACCGTGATAGTTTCTTTCTTTTTTTGAGACACAGAGCTCTGCTTCTCTTCTCTCATGCCTGATAATTCAGGCAACGAAGGTTCATGGTTGCCCAAAGCATAGAACAAGATTGATTGAATCAAGCATATTCATCTGGCAGTCTTATTTTGCTGCTAGCTAGATCAAGGAAGTAACATTTTCTTGCACAGGCATTAACATTATTCAAGCATACATAACCGTTTTATTTAATATAGCCACAGCATGGTGTTGATTTAGCAATTATATACTTCAAGAAGAAGTGGTTTCTCTGGCATAGCAGATCATCTTCTCGCTGTTCATGAATGACTGACATGAAATGTCAAGATTCAATCAGACAGCTTATCATATTCTCGTACTTTGGCTTAGGTCCGGAGAGGATCAAATGTATGCAGCTTTATCCCCACATATGGAGATTCTTTCCATGTTTTGAATCCATCACCTTGAAGTTACAGCAAACTTACCATTGGCCAAGGCTCACCCTCTTGTACTATCTAATAGTCTGTGCATAAAAGAATTCGAAAACCAGAAAAGCTTACTGCAGAGAAGGTTGTTGTCTTGGGATACCAGAAGCTATTTGCTTCCATCAGGTTCCTATAATGTGCATGGAAAATGGGGCGGTCAACAAAGAGGGGGGTTGCGAGGGAAGTACGAGAAGTGAAGGAAAATGAATTGGAAGGAGACTAGGAGTTAGTTGCATGCTCTCATTATAGAATTTACGTAATCTCAGAGCTAAATTGATTTATTTATACAAGTCGGAGGAACATAGCACATCACTCTTTATGTCATCATGGGATATGATGAATTGATCAATATTTAAGAGTAAAACCTATCTATCACCAACAGAAAGGAGCCAAGCCTGTTTATTATAAGTTTGAAAAATTCATGAATATTTACCTTCAAAAATAAATTCGTGAATATACAACTGACATGAGCTTCATATGCTTAGTAGTTTACAAACTTAGGAAACTTAAGCAAGAAAGGTTAGGCAAGCAAACAGTATTAATTAGATGGAATTTATATGTACAACTCAGCTGATAGTTTGTAAAATGATTCACCATCTGTGGCTCTGTGAATTGCAAATTTTAGAGCATCAAGTTAAAAACATTATCATTGCAATGTCTCCATCTTTAACCATAATGACTCATGAGACAGGAATGCTAGTATTCTCTATTCACTTGCTACCGAATTCTTTAATGATACATCACCTGGCTGTCAATAAATACATTATTTGCACTTATATTGATGCAATAACCAACTCTGCCAAATAATCTTGCTACAATATGATGCAATTAAATCACAACCAGCTCTCCTGCTTGGGAAGAAATCTTGTCATGAATTTCAACCATCTCTTTAGTAATGTAGGGAATATGCCTATAGGAATACCTCCATGCCCAGTACAAATAATTCAAGGATGCCAAGAGTCCATGGATTGAAAGTAAGCAGTAGAACCTATCAAGGTGGCTCTTAGGCTATTAGGCTTACAGCATCCAACAATTAGACACAAAAGTGGGCCTTGAAATCTATAAAGTTTTCCCTATCATGCGAAAATGATATTCGTGAAATGGCATTATTCGCTTGAGCTTGTAAACCTCTAATAGTTATTATGCATTTTTCCTGATGAACTATTACAGTGCCCTGATTGGGCAGATTATTTAGTATGAGCATTTCTTATCTTGGAGTAATGTGTTAAGTGGTCTATATCGATAACCAAACCCATCGTGAATATAAAATCTCTAACAACAAATTTAATTGCTATGGTCTTTGCTATGGTCATTATAGCACCAAAGGTATTTTTATATGGTCATTATCAGCTGACTCCCATTACATCTATTTTACTGGGACAGAAGAAAATAACATATAGAAGATAATGCGAAAGCAACATTTGTTATTCTGAACCTCTCTAATTCCACTTTCACCTCTTCTCTCTTCCCTTTAAGATCACAACAAACAATCTACTGTAACTAAAAGCCTGCTCATTGTAACATAAACACGATATGTTTGGCAAGGGACTTTAGGTAAGCTCTTAAATACACATGGACCTATCCATCCATCCGTTAGGTTTTTGGGTTGGATGCTAATTTGATATTGGAGCTGCTTGTCCCTTAACTATCCATTTTACTCCTTTCTTGCTTTCATGTGCTGCTAGATATTGGTTTCATCCTACAAGTTCGAAAAAACTTTAGGTGGCTTTAAATACACATGAGCTTATCGTCCTATTAGTTTAAGCTTTTGAGCTAGATTGCTAACATTGTATCTGAGCCAATCATCTATTTCATGGTTTCTCTCCATTTGTTCTCCCTCTGCCTTCCTGGTGTCTCCTTTCTTTGGGTTTTATTATATGGGTTCTCCACATGCAATGGCATGTTGGAGAATGGGATGCGGATACACATAGGCTCCCTCCTCCTATCAGCTTAAGCTTTTCAGTTACATTGCTAATATGGTATCAGCGACAACCATCCTTTCATTGTTCACTCTGCTCTTCCTCTTTCTCCCTTCTTGCTTCTAGGTGTTGCTCTTCTCAAAGTTTTGTCTCGCCAATTCTTAGGTTTTGAGCTATATTGTTAATGTTCTCTAGGTGCCAAAATACGTATACATACACATTTTCTTTCTTCTTCACTTGATCATATATTAATCTTTCTTCGAAGTCTCGTTGGTTAATATGGTAAAGCAAAAAAGAATATTTAATATAAGACTAACATAACCAAAGCACTAGCTTACTATAATCAACCATATGCTGCTATCCAAACTCTTCGAAATTTTCATTAGGCTGTAGAGGACTTGCTATTGATACAAGGGAGACAACATATTTTATTTTTTTTAAATCTTTTATGCATAATCAATAATTTATAAAACTTGCATAAAAATATATTTAATTATTAATTTTGGAGAATTTGTTTCCAAAATAATTTATGTTCATGGTTTGTAGATAATCTTGTCACCAATCTAAGTATAAAATATTGTTCACGTTTATTGAATATCTAATACATATATATCGAACATTTCATACATATATTTTGAATATTTGATATATATATTTAATATATGTATATATTATTTTCTATCTCATACCTAAAATCCAAAGATAAAAATAAAATTGTGGAGGAAGATCGGAAATTCACCTTAATTTTTTTTAATGTAAATTTTTTTTTTGGTAAATAGGGTATAGTAAATTAATCTAAACATGAATAGATATATTCATAAAAATCTAAAAATAAAATATTTTAAAAAAAATCTATAATTTTTTAAAACAGAACAAAATCGTTTTTTCTCCGTGAAACCAAAATTTTGATGTCATCATGAGTTCATCAAAAGTTCTTGGAATGGAATCTCATCATCCAAATTATTTTTCACTCCATTTATGCTTCACCGTCCGGAATATTTAGAAAAAGAAAATTATCAAACCCAACATGAGTTTCTCCGACTTCCTCCGTTTCCTCCCTTTTTCAACTCCGTTGTGGGTTCCTCTCCACCATTACAAAAGCCATTGACACATGCAACCAAGCTTTTCCTGGTCTGTTTACTTTCTGAGTTTAGCTCTCTTCTTCTTCTTCTTCTTAAGGAACCCCCCCCCCCCTCCTCCTGACAAAATGGCAGAGGAGACGCCCAAATCCATCTATGATATCACTGTTAAGGTATGGGGTTCTTATACTCATCCACTTCCAGGATTTATTGTCTCAAGCCCTTTAATATGTCCTTTGTTCTGGGATTTTGAAGTGCCACCTTCTAATTCTTGCTGTCAAGATGAGATTTTGGTCATACCCTTGTGTTAAAAAACCGATCTTTTGATTATAGCCAATCTACAGTATAGATTCGGAGATTGGTTTTAGTTACAAAGGGATTGAAGTTGTTTTTTCTCCTGAAAAAATATTTCTTGTTTTCCAAGAGAAACATGGTTTTAGGAAGTTGGTTGGGTGCTGGTGTAGTGTTCTTTAAGTTGATCCGATGTAGTGTATTACTTTTGTGTTATTTCGTGTTTTTTTTTTTTTAATTTTGCTTTTCTTCTTCTGATGGAATCTTACGCAGGATATAAACGCCAACGATGTGAACCTGAGCACATACAATGGAAAGGTTCTTCTCATTGTCAATGTTGCTTCTAAATGGTATGTACTCAAATTCAGTTTAATGAATCAAAGCCCCCTTTTTTTAATCATGAAATAGTTCTGAGTTCATTTCTTTCTGAAATTCATTTTATGCGATGGGTTTTGGGATTGAGGGGATCTAAAGATTGGATTTATGTGGGTAAAAATGTTCGGGAATGAAAGCTTTATTGCTGCTTCGAACTGGGAAATCACGAGTTACTTTGCTGTTAGGCTTTAACTTTTTTTTTTCTTGATATATACGTAAAAATAACTAAGAGAAAAGGTGATAAGAGATACGGAAGAGGTTTGTGGGAAGTCCCAAAGCACTAGGTTTTGGCTGACTATAAGATGTTGCTTGTATGTGATTTTGGATTTTTGCATTTTATCTTAATTTTAACTTTTATGAGCCTACATCTCTTGGAATGAGGCATCTTCTTTAAATGATCCAAAAGCAAATAAAATCCAGATTGAATAACATGCTATAAAAAGCTCCACCATGAAATATATTCATTTCTTTTATACATGTACATGGTGTGAGTTTTTGCACAACTATATTCCTGATGACTCTTGTAAATTCATCTTCTATCTTTCAATCTTTCATCATGTGTCTTTAGGTTAGATTTGGAAAAGTTATCCTCAATTTCTATTCGGAGACATAGTATTTCATCCATAAACATATTTTTGATGTTTCCATTAGTACATCTGCTGTTCTTTCACAAGAAAGAAACCATGCAGCATTATTATGTGCCCTTTTCTTTTGGAGTATATTGATCCTAAATCAAACAATGTGGCTTTTAATCTATGGCTGATTGAAGAGTTCTCTTATTGGCTGATATTTGGGCCATTCAATTATACTAGAGATGGGTATAACTACCAATTAATAACATGATCCTGAAGTTGAAAACGAAAATCATACTCCCATGTTTGAACTACATCATGTTGTCGAAGAACTAGATATTTCTTACCCCCCCAAACAATTCCCTCTAACTGGCAAGCTACTTAATTAGTTCTCATGGTGTATTTCCTCAGCATCCCACTGATTTTTTGCTTTACCCTAGTATTCTAGGTCTTGCAAGTACTTGTGCATGCATAGGCATTATCAATATATAGAACTTTACTAATTTGAGGCATTTTAATGATTAAGCATCCGCTTGGGAAACACGATTATCAACAAATAATAGTTTTTTTATGTAGATTAGAATTTCTCATAGTAGTTCTCGTAGTTCTATTTTAGATCTTGTTTTTGTCAAAGATGCAGTAGTTTCCGCAGATGTCGTTTCTGTAACAGACAGTTCATTGATACTGAATCTCGAATGATGCAGTGGATTTACTCATTCCAACTATAAGGAGATGAATATTCTATATGAGAAGTACAAAGATAGAGGTTTGTTTATTATCCCTTTCTCAAAATGACCCATCAGCTTAACTCTCCTTGAGAAGGATTATTGAAGTTGCTTCTGGATATTTGGTAAATAGGATTTGAGATACTTGTATTTCCGTGCAACCAATTTGGTGGCCAAGAACCTGGAAGCAATGAGGAAATTCAGGAGGTTGCCTGCACAATGTTCAAAGCTGAGTTCCCCATATTTGATAAGGTAAACGCAAAAACAAGAAAGTTCTTTCTGTGATCAGCATGTTTTCTTCATTTGAAGACTTATATGCTTTGCGTGGTGCAGGAGTGATGATCTGCATGATACATGGTCTGAGCAAACAAACTTTATGATTCTTTACATCAAAGATTTTATTAATTCTATCATTCTTTGTCCTGAAATTAGATGGCCTTACATTGAATAGCTAAGTGAATAATGCAGTTGACTTGGTCTTCAATAAGGAAACATAGTCTTTACAAGTACAGTTTACAGTTGATCGTTAGGAAGCAGAATGATCTTCATCCAGCAACCTTATCCTTGAAAGCATCTTAACTATGTTATGCAGGAACCTTGTGTTGTGGAAAACTAAAATTGAGGTAAACAAGGTTATAGCCTAGTGATTGCATGTCCTCTATTTGGTTAGGTTTCATGTTCGGACCTCAGGAAGTGTTCCCCAAATGTTTGGCATTGGTAATTCTTTCATCATTTCTGACAAATGATTGGTGCTGCTCCCGCTGTTGTTCTTAATAATAAAAAAAAGGATGAGACTTTATTTTTTCAACAGTTATAGGTTAACATCCCGAGTTTCAGACATTCTTTTACATTTCCATGGAACAAAAGATGATTAAATTTCCATCGAAAGAATGGTTGAGGATGCCCTTCAGCTGTCTCAAGCAGTTAGTTGAGAGGTATTTCTGGAATCTGCATGCCGTATGTTGGGCATTAGCTACTGATTCACTATTTAAAAATGAAATGCAATAAAACCAAACTATTTAACTTCCCTGTAGTGCACATTTCTTGCAACTACATTTTGTCTTGTAAAATTGCATAGACTTTTTTCTTGAGAAACTAAATTCCATATACTATATTCTATCAAGATTTGAGTACTAAACACAAATTGCTCTTGATCGAACAGTAACCCTTTGTAAAAAGCTTTGCAAAGACAACTTTGGGATGGACATGGGGTTGCCTGAAGAATCAAAGACAACCTATCTTGTTGTTATGCAATTTAAGTTGGAAACTTTTCCCTAGATCTACAAGGAGTCTTGGTTAAAAGTTAAAAAGTGTGGGTTTAGTAGTGAAAGATGCAATTCTTCCAGAGGCACAAATTTTATTAAAAAAACAAATTAAAACAATCACCTTTCGTTATTGGCTTATTCTTTGATTATATTCAAGAAATTCATCGCGTTCCTTCAGTCTTGCATTAAATAGATTTAGATATTTTCATGAAAGATGTGATTTGAGAAAAGTTCCTAATGTAGGTGTGAGGACCCGTGCGGGCGTGTGTTTAGTCCCACATCGGTTATTCGCTGGGTAGATCTTGGGTACTTATACAGGATCAAGGAACCCAAACAATACCTTCCGGCTAGCCATTTTGGATGAGGTCTTGGGTTGTTACAAATGGTATCAGAGCGGACCCGGCCCATAACTTATGTGAAATAGGGGACACTGCAGCACGGATCCATTGGGGTTGACCATGGACCGATCGTGGTGTTTGTGATTAGATTTGAATGGATTTGAACCCTTAGCCTGACGAGGACGTCAGGGCTTGAAAGGGGGAGTATGTGAGGACCCGTGCGGGTGTGTGTTTAGTCCTACATCGGTTATTCGCTGGGTAGATCTTGGGTACTTATACAGGATCAAGGAACCCAAACAATACCTTCCGGCTAGCCATTTTGGATGAGGTCCTGGGTTGTTACAGTAGGAATATGTGTAACTTGCACACATTGTGTTTCCAGATTGGAGTGAATGGGAAGAATGCTGCACCACTCTATAAGTACTTAAAATCACAGAAAGGTGGGTTCCTGGGGGATAGCATCAAGTGGAACTTTACAAAATTTCTTGTGGACAAAAATGGAAGAGTTGTGGAGAGATATGCACCAACAACCTCACCCTTGAAAATAGAGGTTCGATTACTCCGCTCTACCTCTGTTAGTTTATCTTCATCTGCTGCATTCTTACAGTTGTCATACTTTTTGCAGAAGGACATTCAAAAACTAGTGGAAGGTTCATGAATCCAGGTCCTTGCTGTCTCAAACCTTTATATGAGTAACACGAGGGTATGTGTATAATACTTAATAAATGACTGACAGTCTGACACTCTTGAAATTGTGAGTAATATGAGACTATGGAAATTATATTAGTTTGGTAAAGTGCTTTTTAATAAAGTACTCTTTTTTACATAATGCATGGGTGTGGAGTCTCTCTCTCTCTCTCTCTCTCTCTCTCTATATATATATATATATATATATAATTTTGAAGAAAGGGCTGACACTCCATATATTTTCCTTATAGCTGGAAATTGTGTTAGTTTGGAAAAGTGCTTTAAGAAAGTTTTCTTTATCTTTTTCCCCTTTCAAATCTTCTTGTACTTTAATATATTGATATATTGTTGCATTTTTAATGGTGAGTAGTGATAATATGATGATAATTGGATTCTGAAAGATGGTTTACTTCTAATCAACGTGTGCAATGGAAGAAAATCATTTTCATGTTTGTTTGAATAGTTTTGGTCCAAAAAAAAAACATTAACACAAAGAAATTACAAGAAGCCAGTAAAATTTTATATTAAATCCTTAGGTGAAACTCCTAGAAATAATAGAATGCAGTTCAATTCAGCCATCCACTTTCTCCAAATAATGGCATTGTGAAGTGCAATCTAGGCTATGGCCCAATGGTTGCATCTCTTATTTATTTGAATGAGGTTCGTGTTTCGACAATTGTTTGACCTGGATAATTTTCTCGTTAGATCTTTGAGATAATTAGTGGTGCCCCACCAACATTCTAGTTAGTTGACAGAGGTACCTGAGCTTGTAGCTCAATGGTATACCCTTTTACGTTATAAGTGACAGGTTGAGGCTTTGAAACTTGAGAGTTGTTATCCCTTGAGTATTTCACCCCACATCAAAGTACTGGTTTCACGAGCTCTGGGCTTGGTCTGCCCAGGTGCCAATGCTAAGGCCTAGGAGGGGTGGGATGGCTACTGTCTCCTCTATGTGAAAATTAAAAAAAAAAAAGAGTTGAAAGGAAGAGGATTGTAAAGTCCTTTTTGTGTTTTTTTCATAGGGTAGGCAAAATGGATTTTGTCACTATGTAAGTCGTGGTTGATTCATGGTTTGAAGTAGAATGAGGAGAATCAACCAAGTCTATGCCAGTTTACTGCCAAACAACCTTTGTAGCCTACTCTCTTCTCAAGAATAGAATGGGTATTTTTTTAAATAGCCTACTGCCCCTGTTTTTCTCAACTAACCCAGTTAATCAGATAAAACCATTCTGCCAGAATGGCGATCTAATTTTACTTCAAATCAAAGTGAGTCAGAGGTAGCTCACTGTGGGGGGAACCGTTTATTCTAGGCTAGATTTCCATAATCTCATGCCTCATAGTCAAAATCTTCCATCCATGGTGCCCCATTTGCTTCAGAACTCTCTAAAGCCACGCTCCAGTGACCGCTTCCTAGGTGCTTGTCCTAATTTTTTGTTAAGAGCTCCCCCTCCCTTCTCTACCTTTTGCTTCTGACTTAGGTAACTGTTGTTAATACTTGTTTAAAGCTTAAAAAAGGATTGATGATGGCAAGGATGCATTCTCCAGTGTTTTAGGTTTGTGTGTCAATCTTGCTTTGATAGATAAAGGAAGACAATGTCACCGCCTCCCATTATGCATGCCCGCTCATTCATCAAGAGTGATGGCAATGGGAAAAAAGGCATATGAGTTGTTCTAATTAGATGAATGAAGTCCTGCGAACACCATGCCTAACCATTTCAGCATTCATTTGAATTTCAGTTGCATGCAGCCAAGTGGCTAGTGTGGATTTAGCAATTAAATGCTTCAAATAACATGTCATCATTGTGGTATAACACCATTTGCTTCTCGCTAATAATGAACGGCTGCATAAACGTTGAAGCTGGAAGATGCAGTGAGACTATTTATATACCATCTAATAGATGCGATTAGAACCTGACATGTTTGACTTGGAAAACCAGTTAGAATCTTCACTATACAAGTTATTCACTCGTGTTCCTAAACTACACATGGAGAATGGGAGGATGAACAATGAGCTGGGATAGTGATGGAAGTAGGGAGGGCGAAGAAAGATGAGTTGATTTGAGACTGGAAGTTAGTTGCGTGCTTTTAGTTGCAAGATATATGTCATAGGAGAGCTAATGCTATTTATATAAGTTGGAGGAGATCATGAGAAGTCATCTGAATTTAGTATCCTGCTTCCTGAACTATTTATGTCATAAGGAGGTTTAAGGAATCAATCATCATCTATGTCAAGATTTGATGGACCAATATCTACATCATCTAGAGTAGAATCCATTCATGTAAGTCAAGAATAATCATAGTCATAAGCTTCGCATGGTTGATTATTTTACAGACTTAGGAGACTTGAGCAAGCAAAGGTTAGGTAACAAAATGAGTAATGATGATACCCCCCCTCGTAGTTACATCAGATGATAGTTTATAAGACACGTCACCATCCTAAACTTTACTTTTGTAGCATATGCATCTTTAACCACTATCACTCACTTATGAGACAGGAAGAGATCTACCTGCAATCCCTGCTACTAGCAGACCATTCAATTACCACTCAATCCTTTAATTCTTCAACATATTTTATATTATAACAAACAGTCTTCCTACTGATAAATTGACATCATTTGTGCTTTCAGTAATAGTCGTACTCTGATGTTGTAAACTTCTAGTTACTCTGGAAGATGACGACTCTTACATGTGCCGACAATATGCAGAGATGTGATTAAATTGCAGCCACCTCCCCTGTTTGGGAGGAAACCTTATCATATATTTCAGTCAGCTGTTGAGGAACACGGGGATCATGCCTATAGACATACCTCTTTGCCCAGTACAAATAATTCAAGAGAGCCACCAGTTCGAGGACTGTAAGTAACCAGTAAAACCTATCAAGGTGGCTCTTGTTCAAGTTGGCTCCCCCTAACCACCCCCTTCCACTGTCACCATGTCTAGTAGCTTTGTTCACCATGTCAACCAGGAAAGTTCCCAACAGGGATGCTAACCCAAGTACACACCAGAATATGGCTGTTCCTATTGATTTCATTCCTCTTGAAGCTTCACCATTAAAGAATTCCAGTAATCCAACAAATGAAGTTACATCAACAATGCCCAGAAGAAAGAACTGCACTCCTAGCCAGAATACAGACATGGGGACACCAGTTTCAAAGTCCTCTAGCCCATGCTCTTCTACTATGTTTTTTCTTTTCCATTCCACCAATGCTGCCACACATGTTGCTAATGACATAGCAGCAAAACCAATGCCCACACGTTGCAAGTTAGTAATGCCGCCTATATAGCCTGTGATCCTTCGTGCGAAGGGCACGATGAATTGATCATAGATTACCAGAATCACCATCTGAAAGATCAATGGAATTACAAAGAGAGATGCAGGGGAGATGTGGATCTTCCCAAGCCTTGTGTTCATTGTGCTGCCTTGCTGGACAGTGAGTGTCAAGAGGAGGGGTGAAGGTATGTAACCAAGCACAGAGCTGATTAAGATGGGAAGCATCCGAAGTACAATTTTTGTCTCCTCCACTTGTGTTACAGTGCAGGACCAAGTTCCTGTGTCTCCATGATTAATTGAAGCTTTATCGAGGAATCTAATGAGGAAAATACATTTGTCAAAAATTATGTGATACAACAATGCTATTTAAAAAGTTTAGTTTGGACAGCGGATTGTTTTAGATGCTACGTGGTGCGAGATATTCTTTTCTGTCACTGTTTTTTTTTCCCCCTGAAACATATGCATGCACAAACTAGAGACACTAGATGATGTTGAGACTTACTCGAAACCCTTTGTGTGAGGAAGGACTTCAATATCCTTAGAATTATGTTGCAATTGGTCTAAATTTTCCGGCAACACAAGCTTTGGCTTTTTGAATGCAGCAACAAAAACCTGAAGTGGGGAAGATCAGCAAAATATAGCACTCATACCCATACATATGATTAAGTTTGCTTCAAAGAAACTCGATACACACCGATAAATACAACAGATTAGAATCTTGGAGGCATTTCTCTTGAAGCCATAACGAATTTTAAGCCCTATAATCGAACACGTCATATTAGATTCATTTTCTAGTTGAGAAGTTTTACCTGCATTATTCGAGTCAGAGGACTTCCTTTTGGTATCTGAATGCGATAGAAAGAGACACCACTGGCTACCGCCAGCACTCCTAGGAGAACTGCAAGTGCAGAGACACCAAAACCAATATCCCATCCCTTGTTGTTCTCAATCCACACCAGAAGTGTAAGGCCTATGAAACCTCCTAATGAAATTCCAAAGGTGAACCAGTTGAAAAAGCTGGCCTTGAGTTGTGACTCAACTGGGTCCTCATCGTCGAATTGATCTCCCCCCAAAGATGGTAAGGCAGCACGCACGCAGCCCTCACCCAAAGCAATTGTGTACAGAGCAATGTAAAGCAGGGCAGAGTTGAAGCCATGAACTTGCTCACAATTCTGTTGTCTATTGATCTCACAGACTGGTGGATGGAGCGATGGGAGGCGTGCTTGCAATGCTAGCAATGCATAACCCTGAAATAGGAGATTTGTGAGATAAAATGGCTCTAATTTCCACATCGATTGGTTGGATAAGCCAAGAATGGAACATCTCTTGTAAACATATCTTTTTTTTTTTGAGATAAAGCAAATATGTCATATTGTATCATTGAACTTTCTGGGCATTTTTGAAGCAAAGCTCCTTGTTACTCACTAGTTGTGCGTAAATGTAGTTGTGTTAAACTGCTATTAAGTGTAAAAGTTTTGTAATCTTTTACCTCCTCTATTCTTCACATATAAGGATTTATTGGACCCTTAATATTTTTAATCAACATATGCAACAGGTCTCAAGATTTTGATTCGATGATGCAAAATGAAGAACAGAAAAGGGCAAAAGAAAGGCAAGATATTTTCAATGAGCCAAACTCTTTTTCAGATGGATAAATATCTACAAATAAATAAATAAATAGAGAAACTGCATGAGTTCATGCAGCAGAAAGAGAGATATGTTACCAAGAATTCCACAGGGCCGAATATGATTATGGTTTTAAATCGTGTGATGTATGAATCGGAAAGAAAAGCTCCTAAAAGAGCAAATCCGCATGAGGCGCCGATGAAGTTTGTGACCGTCGTTGAAGAGCTTGAAATGCCCATATGCATGGTGCCACGTAGGTAGTTAACCAAGTTCAGCATGTTGGCCACGATGGCTATGTTTACCGTCATCACCATGACTGCAAAATGAGCAAACTCATCAATTCTTAAGGCAGCAGATCTTTCTATAAAACCACATGAGATTTGTTAGCACCAAATTTGCAATCAGATGACTAGAACAAAGAGTGGAGTGTGAGGCTGCTTACAGTTGATGAAATATGAAGTTCTGACTCCACCATGCCTCTTTTTTTTAACAGGATTTCCCCTCCAATCCACAAGGCCCTGGATAGCCATGGTGCTCTCTCAGAACGGCTTCAAGCTTCTGTTCAAGTGCTGTTTTAACTTTCTCCGCTGCAATCCGAGAAGCCGGGGCCATATATCCACTTTGGGTGGACGATAATAAGGTAGAAAAAGGTACTTGATTAGATAAAGACCACAGTACAATGATTAGACTGACCAAGCTCCAGTTTAACCAACTTGCTCATTCGTAAATTGTTGTGCTGCCTATCACAAACAAAGAAGCTGCCATTATTTTCCATTGACTGAGCTGACGTCTTCATTAGCTTGCATTACCTATATGATATATTATGATAAGAATCGTATTTTACTGCAGCCCCTTTCTTGGATGGCTACGTACAACCAAACATCACCTCATTATCTCAACAAAAAAAAACAAACACCACCTAATGCTGAAAATGACAAAAATGGCATCTCTTTTTTTAAGTATCACAGGTAATTGTGGCATTTTGTTCAGCCTACTCTCTGGGATTTTTTGCAAGTCGTGAAAGGCTCCGTTGGTGATCTCATAAGGATGGACAAAGTAACAACAATGAAGAGATCCAACCAACTATGAAATCAAAAGCTTCCATGTAGGAATTGAAAGTTGGTTGATGAAGTATAATTTAGCTGATAATTCAAGTTGAGAACTATAGTTGGTCGATTGAGCTTACACTCCCAGATATGCATGCAAATAAAGAAATTAGGATACACAGATACAAGCTCTGAACTGGATGCTGGATTCCTTTTTTTGGATTGGGAGAAGCTAGAGGGCTAATTAATTTTTGGTCATGACTGCCTTTTGCACCTGAATAGCAGTCTATTTCTTGGAGGAAACAAGAAATGACTATTGAAATGCTTGTTTTCTATTAAACCTACCTATCTTTCCCATGGATTATTCATCAGTACCTTCTCTTACCGTGATTGTTTCTTTCTTTCTTTCTTTCTTTTTGAGAGAGAGCTCTGCTTCTCTTCTCTCATGCCTAATGATTCAGGCAACGAAGGTTCATAGTTGCCCATAGCATAGAACAAGATTGGGTGAATCAAGCATATTCATATGGCAGTCTTATTTTGCTGCTTGCTAGATCAAGGAAGTAACATTTTCTTGCACAGGCAATTACATGATTCAAACATACATAACTGTTTTATTTAATATAGCCACAGGGTGGTGTTGATTAGCAATTACATACTTTAAGAAGTGGTTTCTCTGGCATAGCAGGTCATCTTCTCGCTGTTCATGAATGACTGACGTGACATGTCAAATTGACAGCTTATATCCTATCATATCCCGGAGAGGGTCAAATGTATACAGCTTTATCCCCACGTGCTTTGAATCCATGAGCTCAAAGTTAACCTTACCATTGGCCAAGGCTTACCCTCTTGTACTATCTAATAGTTTGTGCACATAAGAATCGAAAACCAGATAAGCTTACTGCAGAGAAGGTTGTCGTCTTGGGATACTAGACGCTATTTGCTTCTATCAGGTTCCTATAATCTGCATGGAAAATGGGACGATCAACAAAGAGGGGGCTTGCAACGGAAGTACGAGAAGTGAAGGAAAATGAATTGAAAGGAGACTAGGAGTTAGTTGCATGCTCTCATTATAGAATTTACGTCATCTCAGAGCTAAATTGATTTATTTATACAAGTCGGAGGAACATGGCACATCACTGTTTATGTCCATGGGATGTGATAAATTGATCAATATTTAAGAGTTAAACCTATCCATCACCAACAAAACGGAGCCAAGCCTATTTATTATAAGTTTGAAAAATTCATGAATATACACCTGACATGAGCTTCATATGCTTAGTAGTTTACAAACTTAGGAAACTTAAGCAAGAAAGGTTAGGTAAGCAAACAGTATTAATTAGATGGAATTTATATGTAGAACTCAGCTGATAGTTTGTAAAATGATTCACCAGCTGTGGCTCTGTGAATGGCAAATTTTAGAGCATCAAGTTAAAATATTATCATTGCAGTGTCTCCATCTTTAACCATAATGACTCGAGACAGGAATGCTAGTATTCTCCATTCACTTGCCACCGAATTCTTTAATGATACATCACCTGGCTATCAATAAATACATTATTTGCACTTACAATATGATGCTATTAAATCACGACCAGCTCTCCTGCTTGGGAAGAAATCTTGTCATGAATTACAACCATCTCTTTAGTAATGTAGGGAATATGCCTATAGGAATACCTCCATGGCCAGTACAAATAATTCAAGAATGCCAAGAGTCCATGGATTGAAAGTAAACAGTAGAACCTATCAAGGTGGCTCTTGTTCAAGGTGGCTCCCTTTAACCATCCCCTTCCCCCATCACCTTGTCCAGCAGCTTTGTTCACCATGTCAACTAGAAAGTTGCAAGGATGCTCACCCAAGTATGCATCAGAAAATGACTGTCCCTGTCGATTGCATTCCTAAGCACTCTAGTAATCCGGTAAAAGAAGTTACATCAAAGATGCCTAGAAAAAAAAATGCACTTAGCCAAAACACTGACATGGGAACCCCATTGTCAAAGTCCACTAGCCCATTACTTTCTGCAACGCTCTCTTTCCCCACCAAAGCTGTCACGCATGTCGGGAATGATGTTATCATTCGAGCAAAGGGCACAAGTAATGGGTCTATAGATTACTCGGATCACCGACTGAAAGATTTTGGAATGACAGAGAGAGACGCAGGAGATACGTGGATTTTTCTCAGCCTTGTGTTGATAGTACTGCCTTGCTGGACAGTGAATGTCAATAGTAAAGGAATTGGTAGCACAGAGCTGGCGAAGATGGGAAATATCCGAAGGACAATCTGTCACCTCCACTTTAAAATGCAGAAGGATGAAGGGTCCTTGTCTCCATGATCAATAGATAAAGGAATCCAATAACAACAACATATGCAAGCTTTAAAAATCTTCACGTAATGATACAAGTCAATATGGAACTAGGAATGTCACTCAAGAATTTATTTTGGGAAGAATCATTTTGTGGAGTGCCATGCTTAGTTTAAGTATTATTTTTATTCTGCATGCCTTGAGTTGTGACCTGAAAAAATCAATGATACTTGGACTTACTTTAGACCCTTCGTATGAGATAACACTTCAATACCAGCCATATGTTCAGCATTCTGTTGCAATTGCTCTTGATTTTCAGGTGCCATGAGCCTTTGCTTTCTGAACGCGGCCACAGAAACCTAAGTAGGGGGGATCAAGGAAAGCTAGCACTCATCATTATATATTTATATTGAGAAATGACTGTGTTTCAAAAGAAACTACGAGACAATTTGATAAACTATGACTGATTCTAGCATTAGTCCGAGTGCATAATCTCATATATACAATTGCTGATTATGAGTCCTACCTAGTATACCTGAAAAATTCGAGTCGGGGGACTTCCTTCTAGTTGTGACTGAAAGAGAAACCACTAGCTAACACTAGCACTCCTAGCAAAATTAAAAGAGCAGAGACACAAATGATAGGCCACCCGTTTGTCATTCTCAATCCACACCATGAGAATTAGCCTGTGAAAGTTCCTCATCAGATGCCAAAGATGAACCAGTCTGAGAAGCTGGAATGAGCTTTGACTCAACTGGGTCATTACTGCCGAACTGGTCACCCCACAGACATGGTTAGGCAGCATGCACACTGCCCTCAGCCAAAGCAACGCCATACATGGCTATGTAAAGGATAGTCGCATTCGAGACATGAACTTGCTCACAGTTATTCTGTTTCCCATTGACACTGCATTCCAATGGATGGAGTGGGGGAAAGTGCAATCGTAGCAATCCATAACCCTGTGAGATGGTGCACCTTACATGACATTCACCTCTTTTCTTTAGAATTATCTTATATGACACACATCAACGTTTCAAGCAAGGCCTGTCGAAATCGGGTCAGTTCGTCATTCATATTTGGTTCCGGCTCCTGCCGGCCGGAACCGGCCGGTTCGGCCTTTCGCACCAAGTCAATCCAGTTTCGAATCAGGCTAGGTATGGGTCACCTGCCACTGCCACTTGATGCCTTTTAAAGGCATCATGTGGCGTTGGGAAGGCCATAGAAGGCTTTCCCAGCGTAATTTGAAAGCGGCTCCACCGCTTTTCCTTCCCAAAAAATTCACAAACAACACCGATTCAGACTATCAGAAGAAAGATCCAAGTCTAAATAAGGTGTGCTTCCTCTTTCCTATAAAAAAAAACCGTTTGACACAGAAGCACTTCAACAATCTTGTATATGTTCACTACAATCTGAGTTTGAGGCTGAAGTGCATTCAGAAGGAAGTCGAGCTCAAGTATACAGATACGATCCATAGTGCTTTCTTTAATGATGAGGATGATCCTATGATCGGATGGCTTGTGGGCCAGCAGTAGGAGCCGGATCTTGATAAGTAAGAATCGCCTCCATAACCGGCCAGTTTCGTAGCTAACGAGGCTAGGATCGATGCAGAGCAATAGCTGAGCGCAATATTCCACATGCTCTTCCAGCTGATCAGCCATAGCCACAAGGAAGCCAGTCACGACATGACTCCTTGTCCGAGACATCCTCTTAGAGATATGATCGAAAGATGCTTAGAGGAGGCCACTACGCTATTCGGTTGACTCGGTCAGGAGGGCGGCATACATCCTCTCAGCATAGCTAGTGAGAGAGGCACGAAGGATAAAAAGGTAGCTGCCCAGTACACCAAAAAAAGAAAACAAAAGGCACCTGCAGCCTTAATGGAGAGTGTGGAGGAGTCAGTACACTTAGATTCAGAGACCAAGAGCAGCAGCAATGACAATTCTAGTGGTTGGATCTACCGACCAGAGAAGGAGTGGACAGGAGATCATTGTTTATGAAACACAGTCATATGATGGTCTTCGATTCACCGATGAGTCCTAATTTACGCATACTACACAGGATTGGGACCGCATTGAACGATCTGATAGAGCCCGCGAACATACGATTGCATATAGGAGACGGACTTTTCGAGGTCATTTAGGACACGATGCAGCTGCAGATGACCTCGCACGTAGAGTAGGATCGATAGACGTATCAGGTTCTGAGTCGTATATTGGATCCTATCACCCGCAGCCATAGGTAGCCTATGACCCATACGGATACAGATATAGATATGGTGCGTCTAAGACATCTTCCGGTGGCTACTATCCTATGCAATCCGGAGCATCTTATAGGTCTGATTTTGCTACTGGAATATTCGGATGGACCCCTCCATAGTCGTATTATCAGACAGGATACCTCTTAGAGCCAGAGCTTCAGCGAGAGATCCAAGAGTGTTTATAAATCAGCGCATGTTCCTTATGGTATGAACGTACAAGATTACAACGCCGCTTGGTTAGAGGGGTGGGTTGATCTACCTCCTGATTATGCTGATAATCTAGATATCTACGAGAGGCATCGCCACTTGACCAGATTTTAGATATCGGTATGTATATTAGACTAAGTATATAATTGGTTGTATTATTTTTTAATTTTCACGTCACTACTTGATTTGAAAATATTTTATGTTCATTTTATGATTTGTATCATTTTAAAGCAATAAGATACAACATCTAGGTTAAACCGGAATCATAGAAACATAAAAAAAAAATCAAAAAAATATTAAAAAAATATTAAATTAGACTTAAATTCATAGAAAAATTCGAAAAGAATGATTGCCAATTAAATTTTTTTGAGAACTCCAAAAAAAATAGGGTGTGCCGGTCCGTGAACCAGCACGCCCTACCGGTTCGGTCTGACACCGAACCGTACCGGGCGCTGACTGGTACGGATCCCAGTACCGGTTCAATGGGCCTTGGTTTCAAGGTTCAAAAACAAGTAGGAGATGAGATGCGGAAACAATGGATAATAAGCACATGGACTGACTAATATATATATAGAAATGCTTGGTGGAACCACAGGAAACATAGCACGGGTATAAGGGAAAAGCATGATAAAAATGCCTGAGATGTGTATTTTTACATAGATGGTTAATGAAAGTTAAAATAGCAATGCATTAGTCATTTCCCCTTCCCTTCATATAAAAATGCATATAAAAAACACACCATCTATCAACTAAAAAAAATAATTCTGTTATATTTTCTATATCAGCAACAACCAGGTGTATTTTGTTTTTCTCACAGAAGATATTATTCCGTGATCTTCTGTGTTTACAGTATGCTTCCACTTCAGGAGTACAAGGCCCAACCCTAGTACCAAAAGTTCTGTTTTTACAGCTGGCAAGTCATATTGCACGTGGGATTGATGCAATTCATGGTTCGGTGTCATTCATGGTGGGATCTTAGACCAGTCCCCTCATGCATGTGGCATATCAACTGGAAACGAAATATAATTGTAATAGGCATGGCAATTGTAGCATTCTTGATCGTTTCAACATCAAGTTCTCACATAAATGGAGAGTGGAACATCTGTTGCCAATATGATACATTGTATAAAGTTTCATATATCTTGTGACTTCAAGTTGGCACATCTAATAAATAAAACTTCTTGTTTCTTTTTTTGATTGTTTTTTTTTTACTGAAAAGCTTCTTGCTCGTTACTATGGAATTATTCTAACTCTGTGGTATTGAAATTGCAGTCTGTTGGCTGGCTTCGGTGGGTTGTGGTCTGAAGCAGGTTATATGCAGAATAGGCATGGCTGTAGAAACTTTGTAAAAATATAATCCACTAAGCATCATCCATTCAAGTATTTTCAAACAGAAACTGATATCTCATGTAAGTTTTATTGTACCTATCATGGTAACATAGATGGTGATGGAATGGATTGGCATCTTAGCTTGAGAAACAATATGAGTATCAATTATATTTATTTATTTGTTTGTTTGTCAATCTGTCTGTTGGTTTTTTTTGTTTGTTTCTCCATTATTTATTTATTTATTTTGAGAGAAGGATATGAAAACCCCATTGATTCATTCATAACTAATGTAAAATAACACAAAATCCAACAAGTATGCAGCAAAACAGGAAAGAAAACAACAAATATCTAGACAGACAAAAACTAAAAATAGACCAGGGATTTGACAATGTGAACATCCTTCTCAACTTTATTATCAGCATCAACATTATACCATTAGCAATATTGTTTAGTCAAGAATTCAAGAAGCTGTTGGATACAGTATTATTTCCAGTCTGTGGCTACTTATAAAATAGATTAGACTGAGTCTTCTATCCAGTGGATTTTAGGCTTAAAGTAAATCCAGTAAGATTGCTCATGTTGTTAGCAGCATGCATAAGGATAGGCTTTAGGCAGAGTATAGATCTCATGGGTTGCATGGTTGAGGAAATGTCTCTAGGTACTTATAGTCAAGTCTGAAGTTGTCTAGGACTAACTATTATGATCTAGATCCTGCAGTCAAGAGCTTTATTTAAATTTGTGAAAAAAAAAGTAGGGTGATGAAATAGACTTAGCAACCGGGTCATCTCTCTCTCTCTCTCTCTCTCTCTCTCAACATGGAAATCAAGGCAGCTTGGTGGCAGAAAAATGGACTGGGTTCTTTCTGTAAGGAAGCAGCCACTTAATCAACAGAATGCTCTATGTTAAAGCAGTGAAACACTTCAAATTTGCAAAAAACATGCCAACCAACAGCTTTGGCAACATGCTTCTTTGAATTTTTTATATCAGTCACCTCTTTTCCTGATCAGTTTCACCTTGTCAAAATTAGCAGATGGATCTCTAGTTGTTATCTTTTTTTCTCCTTCTCAATAGGTTTGGATGAAATACTTCTGCAAATTCTAAAATATATCATAAACCATTTTTTTATATGACTTTCAATGCAATAAGGAAAAGGAAAGTTAAATAATCTAATATATCCTAATAGGCATGCAAGCTAGCTGGATATAATAATATCTGTGTAGGTGTGGTTGTGCCAGTGCATGCATGCATGTGTATTTATATGAATATTGTTCATATGGCAACAGTTGTCCTAGCTTCAGTTGATATATATTAAAACTTGAGTATTGTGTGGGCATGCATCAGCGATACAAAGGTAGGTACATTCATGTGCAAGTGCATGCATCTGTACATAGATGGTAGTTGGAAGTGATGAGTATAGATCAGATAATACTAGTTTATGAGAAAGAGCCTTTATGCTTACCAGTATTTTGGAGAATTATTGGAACCTACGATTGCTCATGCCAAAAGCTTTCAACCTTGAGTACTGTTCTTGCTGACAGTTTGATCCAATTTTTCGAGAAGTTCCTGTGCTATCTTCCACTTGCCAGATCTCCGAAATGCCTGCTCAAGTGCATCCCTAACATAGACCGGTGGATAAAACCCCTTTGCAAGCATTGAACTTAACTTATCGTAGGCAGCTTCTAGTCTACCTGCTTTACAATAAGCATGTAAGTTCTCAACTTCCATTTTTCGTTCTAACTTCTGTGACAAATCAAGCCTTCCATATTCTTTCAGAAGACCATTCACCAAATTATAAGTACCAAAATGCGGGTTCCATCCCAATCCTACCATCTCCATCAACAATTCATAGGCTGCCTCCCATTTCCCATTTGCACAGTTTGCATGAATTAACATGGTATATATTGCACAATCTGGTTCGCACCTCCTCTTATTCATAATCTCAAAGTACTCTTGTGCTTCAGCTACATTCCCCAACTTACAAAATGAGTGAATTATTGAATTGTAGACAATAAGCTTTGGCTTCAGTCCTAGAAATATCATCGTTCCAAACAAATTACAAGCTTCATCCATCCTACGTAGCCCACAAAGAACTCTTATCACAATTGTGTAACTCTCATCAATGGATCTCATCTTCATATTCTCAGCCATCTTCAAAATTTCAATTGCTTCCTCAATGTTTCCCAATCGACAAAGCTCTGAAATAAGCCCATTCACAACATGTGAGCTTGGCAACAAACCCAACTTGGCAATTGCCCAGAAAACCTCGACTGTGGTTTCTATACCACTCTTCACCCGCATATTGGGAACCAAAATGTCAAATGGCCTACGCCAATCCTTAACCTTAACCTTCTCGATCAACTGATTCCTACCACCAAGCCCACACAATTGCCCGATAAGAATATTAGCTGCACTTCTTGTAGGAGCCAAATGAGCCAAACTCATCTGACGGAAAACCTCGAGGGCATTCGCGAACCTCCCAAACCTACAAAGGCCGACAATTAAATTACTATATGAGTACGCATCAGGATGCCCAATTCTTCGAAAGATCGCAACAGCAGCATCAATAAAGCCTCCAGATGAATCTTTCCTGCAGAGCACATAGAGCACATTATTGAAGACTAGATTGTCGGGAGAGCAATTGAACTCCGATTCCATGGTCTCGAACAGCGCAAGCGCCTCGACAACCCTCCCCTTTCTCCCTAGAAACCTGATATAAATCGAGATCGTTTGAGTTGAAACTCGGCCTTTAGTGGATGAAACCGTCTTGAGAAGCCATTTGAGATCATCAAAGAGCTTCCTTCGGCCAAGGAAGTCGGCCATGTAATCCACCACAGGATCATCAAATCGGAATCCTAGCTGGAATCCGGCCCAGGAGAAGAACTCTAGGGTCTTGGACTTCCCCAATGTACGATACTTCCTCAAAATTTCCAAGACGAGACCGGAGCTGAGCTTCTGCTTGAAGTCTTTTAGCAGAAAGTCCAGATCTTTGGATCGATTAGCGGGTTCTGATAGCAAGGAACAGATCGATTCGACGTCGGGATTCGAGGGTTCTTCCCGCATTGGAACGGGATTGGGATCGTACCTGGAACGCCGATCTACAGCGGGGATCCGGCGATCGCCGAAGCGGCAGGAGGAGTCGATTAAGGCGTTGGATTTGGGGATTTGACGGGATTTTCTGGCTAGGGTTCTGAGGGTTTCGAGGTTAGGCTTGGAGGACAAGCGAAGAGGAGAATGAAAGAGATCGAGGGCGAGGGAAAAGACTCTTGTTCTTCCGAGCATTTGGTTGCGGGGTTTGCGATAGCGGAGGAGGAAGGAGTTTGGTTTAAGAAGCTGAGCGGCTGAACCGCCCCTGGACCGGAAACGAACCAACCGGACCGTACCGAACCGATTCGCAAGCGGACTTATTGCAAGCCGTTAGCCTCCTCGAAATCCATTTCCCTTGTTGGGTTTGAGGATCTGTTTGATCGCAGGGTAATCTGTGAGTTATCCCAATTCCATTGGGATATCTACACTTATTCTTAATAAAATTATTGCTTGAGAGTGGGAGAATTATTTCTTCTCACTTTACTTTCTTTCTTCATGGTCTTCACTTTTGCAATTAATCACACCAAGTCTCAATAAAAAATAATTATTCTTTTATCCACAAGTAAAAGAATCTTGAAGAATACTAAAGATTAGGGATAGCTATCTTGAAATTTTCCATCACACGATGAAATGCAGTCGGTGTCTGTACTTGTGGAATTTTGTGAGAAAAGATTGGAGAGAAGTCATCGGATTTTTACCATGAAAGAGAGACACGGAAGTAATGAAAAAGTACATGGAGATTATAGAATATTTAGAAATATCTTAAAAAAATTATCAATCAATTTCAGATGCATATATTGAAGTTATCTAAATCTTATGGTGGTTGTTTCTCACTTTAAATTGGACTGCCTCTGGGGATGAAAATACCCAAAAGCATGATAAGCTATGGCCGGTGGGTAAAAAAAAAAAACGTCGATTATAAATGACCGTCTGATTCAGGTTTCATACCATCTGGTTCCGACTGATATATACAGTATACTTTAGGTACAATACTGTATACAGTTGACCGCAGCTCCTGAGATAACAACAAACATAAAGTTTTATTTCTACTTTCTACCAGTTCCTCCCACCATTTCATGATATCGATGCAACAAGGACCATCATTTATCTTTGCCATTCTTATTTTAAAATTCTAAAATGTTGAAATTAGTAAACATCAGTAGCATGTACAGAGGTGACAGGGTTTCTGCCATATTGTTCATTAAATTCTATACAAGATTCCCAGTGTTCTGTGGCATCCAAGCATAATTTGGTTGTAGATAGGAAATGTAGCAACCTTTAAGCTTTTAGAATACAAATCATAACAAACTCCTAATGGTCACATCAAGTCATTAAAGAATGCAAACAGGTATAAGAATCTTGCCATGGAATGGTCCAATGATCTGGCTGTCTAAATAATAGGACTTTGATCAGACAACATCCCTGAATCTGTAGACTATGGCGACACTAATTAAGAAGCAAGGAAAAAGAAATTGAATTGTTTCTGATCTGTAAGGCTCAGTAACAGATGAAATTCCAGCAGCTTAGCAATGCTTATGTTCTGTATTCTAATCAGCTCAAAGAAAGGTTCCATCTCCATCAGAAAAGGCCAGTACACAAGCATGCGATTTGAGATCCAACATCTCTGTAGCTAAACGATGGCTTCAGCATAAATGCAGAGAGTAGCATGTGCAAGCAAGAGACGGATAAGGCAAGGAAGAACAAAACTGCAGGATGGAATTCAGAAATAAATGGAATGCGCACAGTGCAAGTGGGCTCTAATTGATACAGATACCACTGTGGTCCCAGACACCAAAGGAACCATTGCACTGGAATGAAGCAAAATGTTGTTCTCATCCGCCAGCAGAAAGGAATCACCTCCGAAAACCTGCCGCCTCAGGGACCATGGTTGCCCACTAGAATTGCGTGGAAGACAAGCGAATTTAGTGTTCCATGGTTGTCCTCTGTCAGGTGAAATGTAACGAGATCGCATAGTAAACTGCAAGAGCTCATGTCAAGACTTGTCTTTACCAACCAATATATGAAGCTTCAGATCCTGCTTGTAATGCTGTCTGCCTGCAATTGGTCCCCAGAGCCAACTTGACTACAATAACAGCAGCCACAGCTAAAAATTGCAGAAAGAATGTAAATTTGCCAATAAGGCGATTTAAAAGAAAAGAAAAGAAAACACGGCAAAGAGCCAAATTCATATAGCAGTACCAAAGTGGAAGAAATGCGCTTGTTAATCTTAAATTATTGGTACATTCATGTGTAGGTGAGGCAGATTAGCTACATGGTGTTATTAGTAAATCTTAGACTTCAGGTGACTTCTTCCTCCTTTTTTCTTCTACCTCATTTCTCTCTTCTATCATCTTGAATCAGATGCCGGCCAGGCTGTCCACGACAAGAGAGTTGCACAGTATACCAAAGGGCATAGAGCAGCAAGGCATCAGTACAGAACTCTCTGCAAAAAGATTCCAAGTTGTTGATCATCATAAAAATCTGTTTCTGATCACAGATTATATCAGGAGTGCTCTATCAGTTGCATAATCTAACAGTACATGCCACTGCTTGGGCCCAATATTTCAGCCTTGCTTTAACTTCTTCAGGATGGTCCCCTGAAAATACAGAAAAAAAAAATCAGAAAACTGCAAGGATGAAAATAGACAGAGTGTAAGATGAGGTTCTCATCCAATATTGAGATTGCTAAGTAGAACAAACAAACACTAAAATATAAAGCAAAGTTTGTAGGTTTGTATCAAAACTTAAAGTCACAGCTTTGAAAAGCATATCCATTTGTCAAATGCAGGTTGACAAAACGAATGGTGGTATCAAATCGCTCTTAAGCCACAATGTCAGAAACATGCTTTAATACCTCAAACCAATAAAAACACAAGTCAGAAGGTATTAATACAATATCCCTACCAAGAGTAATTTAGAACCATTTTCTGATAATCCATAAGATATTAATTAGAGAGGAGCCAAAAGAACTTCTTCTAAACAATAAACATTACTAGAGACAGGATTGTGCGGAAAATTTAAGATATAAAGTTCATATTAGCAATTAAAAGGAAAAAAATCTCTCGCATCTCAACTGATCATGAGTCACGGCTACCTGTAAGTAGTTTGCTAAATAATCAAAGAAGAATGAAATTATTGATGAAAAACAGATCCATCAATAAATCCCACCAAAATATCAGTTTTACGTAAAGTGAACAGAAATAAAGAGATAAAGAAAACCTTCAACAAGAGTTTAATTCAATCTTCTTTTCAATCACCTCATACAACTCATTACCGAAGTCAAAATCCTATACTTTCAGTAAGCTACTGAACAAAAATTCCATCAGATAAGCAAATAACCAGTTTACTTTTGAAAAAAACACCGTACATATAAGATCACCAATTTATCAAATAGTTTCGTGGCGATCTTTCACAGAAATCCTTCATCCGCAGTTTGAATATTGAAAAAAAATGCCATGAAAATCGAATCTTTCACCCATTAGTCACTGCTAGGAGAAGATTCCCAACAAATCCCTCGGAATTTTAATAGAAACAAGAAAAATAAAACAATGTTTTGCCCTTAATTTTTCTCACAGACATGAGAAAAAAATGATTCTTTAGCAATATGAGAAATGGGTTTGAATCAAAATCAAAACTTTCGCTCAGATCTAGACCAAAGTAACCAAATTCCACACAGGAACAGCAAAAAGTTAACCAAAAATTTGATCCTACCAGGGCTGGAGATCTTCCAATTGGCCACGGGGACAGGAGACGCCGCAGAAGCACAGGGCTCCGCCGTCGCCGCATCCCTCGCCGCCTCCGGCGACCGGGTCTGCTGCTGCTGCTCGTCCAAGAACCTCTGGCTCATCGAGTAGCAGAGCTCGAGAGCCGGGAGAGTGTTGCAAAGCTCGGGGATCTCCTCGTAGCTGAAACCGAACCCCAAATCCAAGCACCCTTTCAACTCCTCCAAGTCCTCGTCGGTCAGACTCTTCGTCCTCCCCACCACCCCATCGCCGCCGTCCGACCCCTGTTCCGCCCCGTCCGCCGCCTCCACGTAGCCCTCCAGCATCACCCCGCCGCCGCCCCGACTCCTCTTCGGCCACTCCGATTCCCACGCCCTCCCCTCCCACCCCATCTCCTCCTCCTCCTCCTCCTCCTCCTCCGTCCTCTTCTTCTCCTTCTTCTTCTTCTTGCTCCCTTTCTCTAATCTAAGGTTAGGGTTTCGTATCGAAACAGGGGTCTCATCCTCGGAGGAAGAGTTCCCCATCCCCCCTTCCATCTTTGGGTGTTTCTCTCTCTCACGCGGTGCGGAGAGATTTTAAATGGGCGATGGTATGGTGTCAAGGTCATGATGTATGTTATATATGGTATCTTGTATGATGAATGGATGGCATGGGATGTGGCGATGATGGCGGCGCACATGAGCTGGAAATGCCTGAGAGTTGAAATGACGAAAACGCCCCTACATTTCATGCTCCTGTACGTTGCTCCGCGGAGCAGCGCGGAGGCGCTGCACGTTGGAGATTTGGACAGTGAATTTGGTGGGGCCAGCGACCGTTGCAGGTGTCTGAACCTTGAGGTGAGTAAATGACGAAAATAGGCATGGTGGCATGGACTATATAGGGGTATTTTTAGTCTTTTTATGCAGGTTTCTTTTAAAAAAAGATTGGCTGGCGATCCGAAGTAGGCTTAGCGTTGGAAAATGTAAGCAAGATGTGGATAATGAAACACAAAACACTGAATCTTCCATTCAGAGAACGCCAGGTAACCAAAATATAGATAATGAGGGCTGATTTTACTAACCTGGCTCATTCTGATTGGAGGTGGAGAGTTCGTGTCAATGAGTTTTAACACCGAAGGTTTCTTCTTCGTCTAACCAAGCGTTTGTTGACGCGTGTCGGTTAAGGATCGTGGAATCGGGTGGTGGAGCTGGCACAAGACAACATGCCACGAAAGGCATGCTTGGAGCAGACACGTGAAGAAACCCGCCAGCTGTTAAAATGCTGAGCTGGTGACTGGTAATGGGAGACTTTTATGGCGAGATTTTAGGAATGCTTTGACAACTCTGAAATCACACGCAACGAAAGTTATGTATATGATTGGTGCTAATTACAATGAGAACAGTAGCAAAATCATATTAATCTCCAAAGCTTCATCTACAAGATTTTTAGTATTAGTCAATATACATATATTTTTTTTGTTGAAACGATTACTTTACAAAGTCTTTGATCATACTTAACAATTGGTATCAGCCACAACTACATCCCGGTGTCACTAGGATAAAATTGAGGAAATCTTCTATAGTATGATGATGTTGTGGTTGGCTACATGCCATCTAATCAGTAGCATTGTTGGCTTCTGCAAATATATCTGATGACAAATGATGTTAATAATTATTAGCTCAAGATGTTGGCATCTCTTTCCTAAAAGCTTGATACCTGGAGGACGTTCAGAATTCAAATCTTGATTTACACCATTATTTGTAACTATAACTTTCTCAATAAGAGTTTGATGCTTTATTGTTTTCTTTCGCTTCCATGACTTATCTCCCTCACATGATCCCATGCAAGTAGGATTGATTATATTGACGAGATCTATGGTGCCTCCAAGGCATCTCATTGTTGTCGCTGGTTTGTAATTGCTAGGTGGAAACTAGAAAGTGAATAGGATCTTCAAAACTTTAGCTGCTTGAAGTCTCATCAGCCACATTTTATATGATTATAGAATCCAACCAGTAATTTTCTTCTTTCTGATAATTGTGTTTTAACTTTGGCTGAAATTATTTGCTTCAGATTCTTATACTAGATAGTCCTTCCCACTTTAGATAAGCTATTAAAGCAAAATTATTTGTGAAAATGCGACGAACCATTCTCTTCTAACTCATTCCTTTTTTACCACTACCATATTACTGGGACCATAAGATCTTTCTTCACCTACTCATATTTCTTTGCACCCCCTACTAAGATCTACCTCTTCTATTTTATACATTTGACATGAAAGGGAAAATTGTTGTTACAAGTCCCATTTATTTACAGTAATTCATGCTTGCCCCCCTATAATTTGAAGGGTTCGGATTGTATCTTTCATGCGAAAGAATGATTGATCTTTTTTCGTAATGTCGACCATTGAATCATACCCTATATAGATCTCAAAGCACTCCTAACTCTCTGGTACATCCGCATGCATTTTGAAACAACCATTGCATGATCCAATGATGGATTCGTGCAAAGAAAGAGGAATCATTCTTTCGTGCATCTCGAAACGACTATTGCATGATCCAATAGTAGATTCATGCAAATAAAGGGGAATCATTCTTTCTCGCAAAAGATATAACCACTATCCTAATTCGAAATATATAAATCCTTTAATGGTTTTGCTTTATATCATAATATCTCATGGACATGCTAAATACCTTGCACACTAAACACAATGGGAACTATTATCCTTGTGAGCAACCTAATTCATTCCAGCACTCAATTGGAGAAAAGAAAGCAAGAGAACTATCAGAAACCTATCTTTTGAAGGCCTACATATCTCCAAATGAACATGCGAAGCACCTATGATTAGTTATGCATATTTCAAGTCCTCCCATGCTCCTTGTAGTTCAACACAAAGTACAAAGATATCCAAAAATTGCACTCCAGTGGTAGCAATAAACTCCAATCCAAACCCTCTAATCACGAAACTAGCACCACCTCTAGTGCCTCCATCAGCCATACTGGTAATCAAAGTTAACTTTGAGGAAGCTTAGGGGTGAGGGCTCCTTGGTAATGAAGACTATCTTAGTTGCAACCTAGGTTGAAAAAGAGTTCCAGTTGTCCTTAGCTATCAAAGATTTTTTATTGGAGTAGTCCATAATTTCAGAAGACTGTATTACAGCCCTTTCTAAAATAAATCTAGGCGAAAGCATCATATTTTCAAAATCCCTACTATTCCTAGCATACCAAATGCGATAAGCAATACAAGAAACCTTGATACCAACACCTCATCTTGGGATTTTATCTTTGTTATGCTTCACAAATCCAAGAAAATTTTCTACTAGAGACAGATCCATAAGCACTACAAAAGGGATGTCAGAAAGAGTCTAGACCTATCGAGCCTTTTTTTTTTTTTGCTGGAACAGGCATTTCATACATCACGGGTACGAATACACCCAAGAAAATCAGAAAGCAAAAGGTCCCGAAGTGCTTCGGGCATCTCTCTCTCTAGGCCATAGGGTACCTTCTGAGTGGCTCGCTACATAAGCTGCCACCCAGTCGGCCGCCCCATTGGCCTCACAATATACATGCATAGCCTGGAATGTGACACCCTCCCTCCCCATCTCCCAAATGTCGCGGAGCAGGGGATGATCTCCTCCATAACTACTCAGGCCCTTTCGAACCCAGCTGATCACCGTGGCCGAATCTCCCTCCAGTAAGACTGAACTCGCCTAAAACACTCGCCGCACGTAGCACATACCCATCCAGGCCGCCGCAGCTCTGCCCCAGGAACTAAGGTGTCGAAAATCTGACAGTCTTCCGCCGCCACCGCACAAGAACTCGGTCCTCTGATAACGAATCCAGCCCCACCTCTCCTACCTCCATCCAAGACTGAGCCATCAAAATTAACCTTGAGAAAACTCGGAGGTGGGGGCTCCCAGATAAATAATACCGTACGTGGAGCTGCCGAAGTAGTATGGGGGCCCCAGATGTCCCGAGCTGTCAAAGGTCTATGAGCTGGATCCGCGTGTATGATCTCTGCTGACTAAGTCCGAGCACGCTCCATCACGAACCTCGGTGACGGGCTGCCCTCGCTAAAAATCCGGACGTTCCTGGCCAGTCATACCTGATAAGCTGTACAAAATGCTCGAATAGCCATGCAACGCTTCTGAGGGATACTAGCCCATCGCCGAACCTCCTCCAAAAAATAATCCCTCCAACTCCAAGCATCCTCCGGGATCCCTATCAACCTCCAAGCACCCCTCGCCCACATGCACTGAAAGAGCACATGATCCACCGACTTGTTTACCCCACAATTCAAGCATAGGGGAGAGATGCCCACTCCCTATCTGCTCAACACTGAGCTCGTCGGCAAACGCTCCCAGGCCACCTTCCAGAGGAAAAGAGCAACCCTCTGGTGTAGCCAAATCCCCCACACCCAGCCACAATCTAAATCCGGCTCTGATATCCGTTGAATAGCCCAGGAAACATCACCGACTTCAACCCTAGCCCTGCAAGTAGTACTCCAAACCCTAACATCTGAACCTGCAGCTCCCGAAATGGGAAGCGCCCGCACCCACTCTGCCAAATGCTTCCCAAACAACTGGCCCAGTCTATCACCATCCCACTCTGCCGCCCCCGACCTGAGAAGGTCAGAACTCGAAGCCTCTCCGCCTCCTCACCACTAATCATCGTCAGCCAAAGTCTCAATGGAAGTGCATCCACCCACGGGCCCTCCATCACATCAATGCTCCGTCTATCGCCGATCAACCATCTGGAATGCGCCAATGCCATCGGCAAGTACCTCTCAATCTCTCGTTACATAAAGGAACACCTCCAGCTACCTACCGCCTGTACGGTGAATCCGGCTCGACCATATCTAGCCATCATGACCTGGCTCCAAAATCCATGTGGCTCCAAAACAACCTGCACTGCCCGCCACGCCAGAAGAGCCTCGCACCGCATCAAACGTGACTGCACCCCTAATCTGCCCTCCTGCAGTACTCTCTCCCAGGCCACCAAATGTACTCCATGATCCCCCCACAGGAGCCCTAGAGGAAACTCCTCATGAGCCGCTTAATCCTCTCCAGCACCATCTTCGGCACAACAATATGTGCCATCAGGTAAATGGGCATAGAACATAGAACTGACCTGATCAGCATCAATCTGCCCATCATAAAGAGTGATGATACTCTCCACCCCTCTGGTCTGCTCCACACTCTCTCCAACAAGGTAGAACACTCTGCCATCCGTAATCTCCTCCCTGTAAGGGGAACCCCTAGGTAAACCAGAGCCCCCTCCTCCTCCTCCTGCATCCCCAGAATCGCACTGACCTTCCGTCGCATCCTCCGCTCCGTGCGCGGACTGAAGTGTATAGCTGATTTTTGGAGGTTGACTCTCTGCCCAGACATCTCACAGTACTCTGTCAAAATACCCTGAAGGGCTCTCGCATCTGTCACTCTCGCCCTGGCGAGCAATAAGCAGTCGTCTGCAAAAAGTAAGTGAGAAATGGGGCGAGCGCCAGGGGCTGGACAATATGCTGCCAACTTCCGATTCCCACAAGCAATATGCAAAGCATGCGAGAGTACATGAGAACAAATAATAAATAGATACGGAGAGAGAGGACTTTCGTGCCGCAATACTATCGATGAGTAGAAAAACTCTGTGGGTGTTCCCTTGCTGATGGGTATCTGAAGATTAGCCAGACAATGCACTTCGATTTATGCTAGACATATCTACAAAGAAGTGAATAGCGCAGCGGATTGAGTGGCATACTTTGTTATGAATCATTCTAGTAGCAGGAGTTGGATGGAGAGTCCTTCTCTCCCATGCAGTTTCGCTAGTAGATATATCCATACTAGATTATGTGAGTCATCCATTTTATATAAAAAAAAATCTATATATCTCTTTCTTTCTTTTTTTCGTTGAGCCAGGTGAATCATACCTAACGAGTATAGATACACCCAATAAAATTAAAAAACAAAATATCTTGAAGTACCAAGGGCCAAAACACGTGTCATGTCTTTTGTTATGCTTTATTTCATAGGATTATTTTAGATGCTCCAACGTGCATGCTATACATTGAATGCATTTCCAGATCATAACCTGAATTACTCCGGACGTATGACTTCTCCATTCTGTCTGTTTTTTCCCAAACACTACAGCATGCCAACAAACAAAACAAACAGGCACCAACTAAGACGAAACCCAGTTCCGCAGTTGCTCTTTCTAAAGAAGATAAGCATTCCCACTGCTCAAGGAAGCCAACAAAACAGGAGGAATCATGTTCAAATCTTTTGAGTTGTTCATGGAAAAGAATATAGAAGGGACAGCACATTTTCAAAGCTGATGCAACTCGGAAGTTGGAAATAAAGCGTTCGTATATACTTTTTCAAAAAGGAAGGACAACTTTGTGCTGTTTTCAACTTAAGGAGACCGGCTACCTCTCTCCTTGTCCCCGTTGGGTCCTTTGATGCTGTCTATGGTATCAAAAGCACCGTGGCTAATTGCTCTTCTTGTCCTTTGACAAAAGGAATTGGTGAACCTTTCGCCACTGATTTCTCGTCCTTTTCTTGGCACGCTTGCAACTAAAGATGTGATGATTGCTCCAACTATTTATTAATGAAGGTAACTAATTTATCCTCAAGAATTAGCGATCTTTAAAGAATTACTCGAACAGCTTCATGCATGCTCTCGAAAGTAGATTATAATATTTATGAGCTGTATAGCTAAATGTTTTTTTTTATTTTTCTGAGAGGAAGCTGCAAATATAATGATCTAGCTCTAGTAGGAAAGTGATGTTATAGTGATTTTTGAAAGAAGAAAGGGAGAAGGGTGCAACCCTTGGGACAAGCCCCAGCATCTATAAACAATCCGAACAGATTTCAAAATAATTAAGCTTTGTATTCCATTGACCAAATCTGCATATAACTCGAACAAATCATGCATGCAGCAGCCAAACTATCCTTTTCACTTGAGTGACCACTGATTTAGTGTAGGGCCATACTAGAGCATAAAAATGAAGACATCAGTTAGCATGAGAGATATTATGAATCTCTTGGTCCTTGATGATGAAGCAAAACACTTAGATTAACATTTCTTTCATTGCTTGTTTCCAAGCATTAGCCGACCAAAAATATGCTGATGCATTCACTGTTGACATCTGCAAGCCAAGTTGCGTATATTAATGAAAAGAAATTATTTATATTATCAAACTTCAGACAATGAATAGCTAAATATTGCTTTGCAATCCCACTTGGCTCGTGGGACTACAAAACACCAATATGTAATTGATAGAGAACTTTCCTTGGGAAATAATGGTTGGAGGACGACCAAGTTCTCTCCTTCCTCCAAAAGCTTGTTCCTTAAAGCAAATGGGTTGGTTTCTCGAGGAATTATTTTATTAGCCCCGGTCTGACCCCAGCAACCTCCAGATTTTCTGACCTGTGGGCTCCTTTACCATCATCTGAGACTATCATCCAAGCTCATATATATATATATATATATATATATATATATATATATATATATATATATATATATATTCGCACACACATCTAAGGTAAAGTGTCTCACATGAAGAATAATTTTATTCTCAATATTCTAATAGGTCTCCACGATCAGCAGCCGTCTCTAGAATGACTACCAGCTCATTTTCCCATCAACCTAACTCCTCTCTCTCTTCTGATGAGAATATATGTATAAAAAACTGGAGGAGATGAATGATCTATGGAGATCCAAGGGGAAACTACAAATAACTTCCAAAGCTGGGCCCTTATCCCCGCATATTGAGGAACTTTTCCTAATGGTTAAGGCTTCTTGGAGAGATTTTTTTATAGCATAGTGCAAGAGCGGGATAAAGAAATAGAAAGAAAATTCAAGAACGAGGTCTGAAAACATTGAACCTGGCATTATTGTTTGAGGCTCGGAGTAACAATGTAACATGGGGCCGTCTTAGAAGTACATTATGATAGCCATGACAACTTGTCTCTGCTATCATCAATTTCTAGGAAAATGATGACTTCTCCAAACATAAAAAGAACAAAAGATTCCAAGCATTGGATCTGTTTTGGAGTATTCATCACTAAGTGCTCGAAAGGTTAGAATATTCTTGCGTGTCTCCATTGAAATGTCTAATTCCATATTTAGATAATTAATTAGATTGGGCTAGATCATGGCTAGATGTTTTAAAATAATAATTGGACCGACCAATCACTAGTTGGGCTGGGTTGGACCTAATGGTTCCCTTGTCATCATCTCAGGAAAAATAAAGATAATGAAGAGTTTATCAAAGAAAATTTCTAGTGATATCATGCTTTTCTTGGGATGCATTATTTACTTAGAGAAAGTATATATCTGTTCTTTCCCTTCATTTTAAATATCTCATACAAGTAAAAATGCTAGAGACAGCATGGGGGATGGACATGCATAACATGTATGGCTATTCAGAGCACTTAAACAGAATAATATTTTTTTATTCTTTTTGTGGTGCAATGGGCTCCTTTTTTTTCAAAAAAAAAAACCTTGGCAACTCTAAATCACTTGTGCGAGAAGGGAAAAGGGAAGTGCAAGTAATTTTTTCCGCCTATTTTTGGCTCTCAAGATGAGAGCCATGATTCTAAATTATATTTATAAGATATACTCTATCCTATTGCAAATAAAATCCGGAAGTTGGATAGATTAGCAGGATTCCAAAAGGCATTCAAACTTTTTTTTTTTTTTGCCTATGCCGAGAGTCCCACTTAAAAAAAAAAAAGTAACAAGCACACCACCTGGAGAAAAAATAAAGAAAAAATCTACATATTAAAACATCCTAAAATCATGTATTTCGAACATGTTGTTAGCAAGTAAATAGAAAAAGATAGTGATGTCTAGAGGTTGGCCACATCAAGATGACCTCAAAGCTCTCCCATTATATACAGAAGTAGATTTTGCTTCAGAATCTAAAATCTGATACCATGTGAAAGAAGAAAAAAACGTAGAGAGAAGGCAATACAACCTTTATTCCACGCCTTCATACAAATAGTCCCATAACTCTCATTTTATAGATGAGAAGGAGGCTATACACAACTTTATAGTTTAATCAGAAGAAGGCTATACACAGCTATATAGTCTAATCAATACAGCTGGATACAATTATTGTATAGCTAAGTTATATAGCTACATTCAAGTATCGCATCAAAAATGGAGGCATCCTTATATTTACGTCTTATGTTCTTATAAAACCAGTAAAATTGATGCGGATCTGGCACCAATTTCATGGATTTGCTTCATTGACTAAGCTTCCTTCAATCATAATTCTTGAATAGAAAAGGGATAAGATAAGGATCCCTTTCTTCAGCCATTGACTAAGTTTCATTAACAAACATTAGATTAGACAGGCATGTAATTGTCATAGATTTATTCTAAATAAACTACTAATACAAAATGGTCTTGCAGACTAGTATACTCACACGAGGCCCTTTGAAATCATATCCTATCAACCAACTTTGGATCCCTGGAGACCCTGTAACATATGGATGCATGCTGCTCCCAAGCGACATCCAGGATCACATCACACACCATCGCGTGATCTGACCTCCCATATTTTCCGCCCACGGGGCGGTCGCCTGCAGTTCAAACGTACGACCGATTGGTCAACTCAATCGGTTAATGACAAGTCCACGTAGCTCCAAAAAAAAATAAAATAAAATAACGAGTCCACGAGCATGCCATTGGATGAGACATCCAGCGCGAAGTTTTCACCAAAAACTCACCGGAAGGTGAGCGGACTCGAATAGGACCCGGATCCCGGAAGCATCTGTGGCCCGATACCGTTGGCCCTCTCCGGATCCGCTGTTTTTTCCGGAAGAGCAAACAGCTTTCAGCTTTCGTTGCGTGGGGCCCACAAGGAGATGGATGGGAAGCCATGGAGATGGATGGGATGCGAGATGACATGCATGCATGCATGCGTGGATGTGCGCGAAGCACGAGGGACACGTGGGGCCGGATGAGGACAAAAGAAGACAAGCCCTGGCGACCTACCCACGTGGCCGGTCGTTTCCTCCTCAACAAATAATTGGAGTCGTGGACGCTGTTTAGGTCAGCAACAAGGCGGAAACTATCGAGTTAGCTGCCATTCTGGGGCCCACCTTCAATACACGATAGATTTTAAGATTTGTGCGTATCACGACATGCTTTGTTATAATATAGACATCTGCATAAGTTTATTGGAAAAGATTTTTATTCTTTGTTAAACTATATGCCTTCTTTCTACCAAACAATTTTCTATTAAAGTTGAATAAGTATCAAAAAGATATACCTTGGTTTTGCTGAAATCTAAAATGTATCCCTCGCAGCGATATTCCACTTTATACTATGTTGTCATCTTATTATGTGTTGTACCAAAAAAATGTTGATTACGTGAAACATAAGTATTGTAGAATTAATAATAGCTTATTGATGATCTTCTAATTATTTATTAATTATCAAGATCCATGTTTATACATGGCCATGCTACATTGCCTTAATAATCTCTCTAAAATGGGTGTTTGGTGGAGGATTTTGGAAGAGATGAAGTATTTTGTTTGATATCTGGATGGCAAAAAAATCTTCAATATAGTTTTTGTTTTTTCTAGTAGCTACCTCATGCTATGATATATAAAGAAAGAATTTAGCAAATGATTAAGAAAAAATGATCGAATAAGTAATATTCATGCAAATTATGTTATCAAATGAGTTGTTAGTTTTTATTCTCAGTAGTTATATTAGTACCAAGACAGTAAAGAATATACAGTATATATATAACTATTATACTTTTATTCTGAATTTTATTGGCACGAAGCAAATTTTCATGGTTATAACTAAAACTTCAATATTTATGTTGTGCAACATTCCAAGAAAAAAGGCAATGCTTTTTTTCTATTTTTTATAGCCCAAGCAAACAATGGAGCAAGAAATGTTCTAAATTTAGTTAAAGAAAAATATATAAGACAAGGAAAGTATATTTTAATATGTTTTGTTAAAAAAATACTGATCTTTTGATGTAGGCCAAAAATACTTGAATTTCAAATTCATGCCAGGGGTATAAGCTTTCCTTACTAACTCTAATCATGGCAAACAAAGAAGAGTGAGGAAGTTATGGCTGAAAAATACAACTTGTACTAGTGTAATATGAATCCATAAATTAACAATAGGTGCTCAAAATAAATATGTATGTTGATAATAGTATCCCTACCATCCGATTACTTATTGTCAACAAAAACCCTGTTGTTGAAGGAAATTCAACTCCTATTAAAAGTAGGAGTCCTCTAATGGTAAACTGAGATAGGTTTTTGTGTCCAATGTGCCCTTAAGTCTTGGATTAGTTTTTAAAAATCTTATTTTTATATATTGAGTTCTAGTTGCGTCTTAAGGGAGCTTCATGAGTCCATCCATGTAAAGGTCCTAGAACTATAAATACCTTATGTACTCCCCTCTTTTTCATCATATTGGTAACAAATATATTCAGCTAGAGTTTTTGAGTGCTCTTTGTGAGTATTTTTGGTGGTATGACTTTCTTATTGTGCTGGGACTATGACAACTTTAGTGCAACTCGATGACCTTCTTTCTTCCCTTATAAATGTGAAGTCAGTGCAATATCATCATGTCAATGGAGGCATGGGAATCTCGAGTGACAAGTGATGCGAACCAGATTGAGCGGTTCAATTGGCAACCCTCGACTAGTTATCCATCTAAGATCTTGCTTTCTAGTTATCTTAGCCTAGCTTATTTATTCTCTCTTGCACTCAAATAATTATAGAAATCCTAGAAATATAGTCACTGAGCCCGTGGGTTTGTTGAAATCCTTGGAGTGAGATAAAGAATAATACACGACAATTCGAAACTCATGAATCAGGGGGGCAAATGTTCTTTTGATTGCAAAAGAAATAAATCCTTGTTGAAATCTTGTCCCTGATGTATGAGGATTGTATAGGTCTGTTTTGTTTCAGTGTTGTGTTGGTGTCTGTGGAAGGAACGAATGTAGAAGCTGGCTTAAGCTCATAGAATTAAGATAGATATATTTATATATTTTATATTTTTTTACACTCCTTCTTACATATGGGCCGGACTTTTTTTTAATGGGTGAGTAAAGTGCAGAGACAGAGTTCGAACTCAGGGCCTCTGCCTCCGATACCATGTTAAAATCATCACTTGTCCCAAAAATTTAAGCTTATAAGATAAGATAGGTTTATTTATATATTTTATATTTTTTTACATAGGTACTGACGGGGGTAAAGAGAACAATATTATTTTGCACCATAGTATGCATGCATTAACGGTCCAATGTTGCAACCCCCTCAATCGATTTCTGCCATGCATGCATGGGTAACGGTGATGGCATGGGAGTCGTGGATGGTGGACTGGACGGACCCACAAACTAGAGTTTACCGTATTGAACTTGCTATTGTGCAAAGAAAAGCATTGTTAGAGACCGACAGGTTTAAGAAAAGTGATGCCTGAGCATCACTTTGAGCCGTTCACGCAAGGAAACAATGCTAAAGAAGCAACGTGGATTGAAAAAAAACAATAATAATAACAAAAAGTGGACAGCAAAGCGCATGCCTGTAGAGAAGATTGTCATCCAAACTTGCAGGAGTATTATTAGCTCTGGGTCTCCGGCTCGAGTCTTGGTCAATATATTCGCCTTCAAACTTTTAACGCAAATCTAACGAGGTACGATTTGCTCGTCAGGTGATTTCTCCAAAAAAAAAAAAAAAGTTCATTCATTCGTATTGATCAAAACAAGGTATGATATGTTTATATCAAGATAGGAGAAAGAGTGAAAGACCAATACAAGAAGAAGACATCTGTGATACATTCCTTCTACCAACCTGCGCAGCTGAAGAGATCAACAAAAGAAGGGATTTCACTCTATACGCATATACATGAAGCTTAAACTCCAAAAGTTAATGTTAACTCCATGTTCCCACATTCCGACCTCCCCATATGAGGGGGTCCCAAGCACAGAAATGAAAGTACCAAGCTTCTGTTTCAACTTTCAAGTAATCAAGACTTTCAAATTATGCCCTTTAAGTTAATGCATCTTATCCATTTCCAATAAGTTGCAGAACAAGCAAAGTGAGATCTAATTGGGTTGTTTCAAAGCAGTAGATAACATAAAAATTGAAAGAGCCTTGCAGATAATAAAGCAGATTTACACTGCAAATATATATATATATATATATATATATATATATATATATATATATATATATATATATATATATATATATATATATATATATATATATATATATATATATATATATATATATATATATATGATTTTTTCTTAACCATTGCAACCATAACTTACATGTATATCTCTAGGCAATGAGGTGGAATGAATGGCAGGTAAAACAATAAGAAACAAAATAGGCTTGTTTCTGTCTGAGGATGCTTTGTTCTCTTGGTTCTTTAAATTTGACAATATCTCCTTGCACATAAAACACTAGCCTTATAAAAAGCAAAGGCAGTGCATGTGTAGGAGCGAATGTTCCTGCAGAACTCAAGCCTCGGCTCCCAGAAGGCTTTGCTGACTACCATCACTACCCCATGCCCTCTCCCTCCACAACTTCTCCACCTGCTCAAAGGTCAGACCCTTTGTCTCCGGTACAAAGTGTGCCACAAAGACAAATGCCGCCATGGCCACAGCAGTGATGATCAAAAAGGTTCCTGAAGTCCCCACAACAGAGACGAGCGAAAGGAATGTCTGCGCCACAATCAGGTTGGACAACCAATTCACAGTGGCCGACATGCCCCCACACACGCCACGATAGGCTTCTGGATATATCTCTGAGTTCACCGCCCATGGTACGGGGCCCATGCCTGGGGAGAAGAAGGCAATGTACAGAGCCAGGCCTAAAACCGCTAACCACCCAAGGTTAGATCCACAGTTGCCATGAAGTGTGTGTGCATCGCAGAGTCTGGTGGACTGCAGAAAGAATGCCCCAGAGAGTATGAGAAGGGAAATGATGACACCTGATAAGCTGGTGAGAGCCAGGCGGCGTCTGCCACAACGGTCGATGAGAGAGATTCCAACAATGGTCCCGGCAGCATTCACTGCAGCGACAATGAGGGAGAGGAGCAGTGCAAGTTGGTTGGAAGAGAAGCCAGCCATCTGGACAATAGTGGGACTGTAGTACATAACGGTGTTGATCCCAGTGAACTGTTGGAAAGCCTGCCCATATATGGATTTCATTACCAGTTTAGTTTCATCACCATATGATGTTTATATGCATATAAATGAATATCTTGACATGCATATACACATAGCAGACAACAAAGAAGTGTACTAGTTGAGGCAACCTGCCAAAGCTCCTCCATTTTTCCAAGTGACCCAAATCTAACCTGCATGAGGTCAACATAACTCTCATGCAACTTAATTTAATAAAGCATGATAATTTATAGTAAGGTTTATGTTAACTAAACAGATGTTGATTAAAATGACCAGAAATCTTATAACAGTAATATTTAGAGTAACAAGGTCAAATTAAAATCAGAAATATTGCAGGCAATAGCTATGTAGTTATTACGTAATTACACCATTACTTGTATATATACACAAATTATATAATATATAGCCATGTAGTTGTCATTATGTAATTGCACCCTTATTTGTAAGGTAGAACTTGTATCTCGACATCTCTCGGAAAATATGGCCCTAACCCGAGCAGAATGGAGCAAAAGGATTCATGTAGCCGACCTCAAAGATTAAGGCTTGGTTGAGTTGAGTTAAGCTAAATAATCCAAAGAATACGAAAATGAGACACTTTTATGATTCTTAAGTCTCCCAGGCAGATCATGATGGAAATAGTTATGGTGAAAGTGGAGAAAATTTTATAAAGCTGAAAAGAATTTGTTGTATTTTGTATGGAAGATCCAAATGGTACAAGAAACCTAATAACCTTGCACTCTAGCACATTAAGACAAATGCTCACTCTAACAATCAGTTTTTCCACCTTAATCAATATATTTTTAGTATGCTAACCTCTGAACCGCATAAGAAGCCATGCTCTCTTTATGAGGTCATAATGTTGGCAAAATGAACCCCTCAAAAATTAAGAAACTTGAAGCATAATATGCTTAGAGAGTCTTTCAATCTTTGAAAATTTCTGGTTTACATTGGCAAATTAGCTACATATTAGGCAAGTCAACCAAAATTGAAGGATAGCATTCCTGTATAACTGACATTAACATTACTCTTATAATGTATCAGCGTTTGGAACACAGGCAATAATATATTTACTATAGACATGCATTTAAAATCACACCTGAAAAAGTTTGCACATAATGTTTTTCTTACTGTGAATTTATGGGGAGAGCATGTGTATGACAACATCTATCTTGATGGCTTAGATGAGGTATGACTGAAATGGGATTATGAAAGTAGATGTCAATCCCTCCTACAAGTTTACAAATATACCAATATCTTTAAGATACTCATAATTTGGTAAACTTTCTCCATAATGGTAACTTTTCTAAGAAAGACTTTTCAAATCCAGGGTTATGCAGCAAAGCACTTAATGAAGACAATTTTGAGATTCTTTGCACTCAATGTCAAGGTTGGATGTACCGATACTGAGACTAATATACGGTCATGATCTGCCGTACCGATTGGTACGGGCCGGTACGTACCGCTACCGGACGGAGCCGGTACGGTACAGCTATATTTTTCGGTTTCGACTATTCGCAACCCGTACCGTCGATATCGGCCCGTACCGATCTCAAATTTTTTTTGGCTTTTGGCCCGAACAAGCCGAACTGGTACGGTACCAGTTCGGTACCGTACCGATACTGTACCGGTACCGGTGCCCACCAATACGTCGGTACGGTCGGTATAGCGGACCTATAATACGGTACAACACTATACCGTGCTGTGCTGTTCCAGGCTGTATCAACAAAAGAAGAGTTGGAGAGGGAGGGGGAGAAAGGAAGGAGAGAGAGGAACAAAGAAAGGGAAAGGGAGGGGGAAGGGGGAGAGAGAGGGAGGGAGGGCTCGAAAGCCCTCATCTCCTCTACAGGCTGTAGGGGATCGCCTCCATTTTAAACGAAACAAAGGCAAAGCCCTACATTTTTTTTTGAAAATTCTTGAATGAAGTTGACAAATTATTTCATTTCCATTTAGGGGAAGAGCTCTAAATTCACTTAAGAATTTTCCCAAAGATTTAGGGCTCCACCCCTATTTCGAACAAAACAAGGGCGACCCTCTGCGGCCAGCGGAGGAGATGAGAGCTTTCGAGCCCTCTCTCCCTCCCTCTCTTAGCCTCTTTTTCTCTCCCTCCCTCTCTATTTTTTCCTCTCCCTCCCTCTCTCTCCCTCGTCTGATTTTTTGAACCAAGGGGTAGAACCATCCCAATTCGCCCTCGGTACAGTTTGGTATGCCCTGAACCGCGGTATAGCGAACCTTGCTAGATATAGTGCCCGGTTTGGGATACTACGGCGAACCTTGCTAGATATAGTTGCAAAAACTATATGGTGGAAAGGTGCACCATTTTGATATAACTTCCTTACGATTCACCCCATCAAAACCAAATCTTCAAGTGGTTTTAGATTTTGATGAGATTTGGGTCATTCGGAAACGATGGAAGGAGTTTGGGCACTTACCTCCACCTTTTACCTGAAGGCCAGCTCCAGCCAAAAATGCAAGCCTCAATTCCTTGGATTTGAAAACATCAAAGTAACTGACAGATTTCTCCGACTGAAATTCATCATCAGAAGCAGCAGCAAGCTGATCAATCTCCTCCTCTAAACGGTCGGAGTCATAGATTTTTGCAAGCACAGCAACAGCTTTAGCTTTCTCATTCTGCACATGGGCGAAAGATCAGGATTAAAAGGTTATATGTTGGAAGCAAAATATAACCTATGAAAATATCTGATGGAAGGGCACATAGTTTGTTTACATTCAGATAAAGCCAGCGTGGTGATTCAGGAAGTAATAGCATTAGAATGAACTGCAAAATGGCTGGTACAGCAGCAACCCCAAGCATCCAGCGCCAAGTCCCAGAAACCTGCTCAACAAAAACTACACTATCAGTAAAGAAATTACATGTTGAAGATACTCAAATCTTTTACTTCAAGATACAACTTCTGAATAAATAGTTGGACGTCAAACAAGCTATCAGTCTAATAATAATCAGAAACAAAATTTATTTAGAACAAAACTGAAAAGACAATTGTCAAGCTATTTGCTCATGCTGGTACAAAAGATATGTCTATCAATGAAATATTACCCAACAAACCTTTTTATCTTGTCTATAGTCGATCTGATGCTGAAGGAACATACTTATAACATTTAAGTCAAATAGTTTTGTATGGTTAACTCATTATAAACCACAAAATCCTATTTGACAACCGTCAATATTTATAAGACCATAACACACCAAGGTAACAACTGCAAACTACAGCTGACATCAAAACAAGGTTACTGAAGAATGAAAAGTGTGGAAATGTTTCTGTTACAAGTTTAGGCCTGATTAAAGAAACTAGCTTTAGAAAATCGTCTTGTATATTGTAGTATATATAATGGCACATTGTTATACAGAATAGTGTTGACGGAAAATTAACGCTCTAAAAATGCTCAAAGAAAGGAGTTTAACAAGGAGAATTAATAATTATTTCACAAACTAAAGGACTGCATCATTGTTGTAACTTGATCAACAACAACTACTTGATTAAACTTTCTCAGTGCATGCAAAGTTTTAGTGCCTCCTCCAAATGGTAGTATTATTAGAATTCTGTGGTGAAATTAAAGTCACTTAGGACAAAAGTTTATAAATTACTAGGCTAACAAAAAATAAATTGCATAAGTATTGAAACTTAAGATCAAAGGCTACTCGATGCAACTTTCTCTGGGCATTTAAGTCTCCAATTAATTTCACCTTCTAGCAAGACCCATTATAGCTCAATAATGAGTTGGATATGAACTGGAGGGGACATTTAACCAACAAGGAGATAGACGCAGCCCATGAATTAGCCCTTGCTGATGCAGGAAATTTGGAAGCACACATATAGTAAGGCGGGTCCAGCATTAGGCCAGCTTATCCAAAAATGAGTCTAATAGGATCTCATTTTGTCACCTTTTGTTTCTGTGGCCTATTGTTGTTTTGTCTATACACATAGGGAAAGGTATATTTCATAATTCCTGAAGGACTTCTTCATAAACTGAATGGAAACCAGTACAAAAGTAAGAATGGGACTCAATGTAAAACACTAATGATATTATCTTATATAATAGCCTGTTTGCTACTCTGCTGTTATATTTTGCTTCCAATACCCTTCGGCTAGGTGTTCTTCCTCCATATTCCATTCCCCACCTCAACTGGTTTTAGTTCTAAACCACATGCACGAATCATCTGCCTTAGCTCACTTCTACATTCACCTATTTCTCAAAGCATCATAAGGCATCAAACTTATCAAAAGAGACAGTTTTCATAAATCTAAATTTAAGTTACTAGCAACCATATATAAGGAGCTATTCTTCTGTTATTTCTGTTAAAAGTAAAGTATGAGTCACTCTCGACAAATTAAGGAACATTTAATGCAATTCAGAACCTGACACTTTTCATTGCTAAATATTTTAACAAATATTGTGCATTAATTAGAACCATAAGTTCCATGAACCGCTTATTTTCAATAAGCAATTTTTACAAATTTAAATTCCTTTTCTAAGAAAAAGGCTATATGTTGAAGTCATTGGTCTAAATAATATTTAAAAATGAAAAACTGAGTTATACAGAAATAGTAAGCGAAGTAGGTAGCGATCCGATCAAAACAACATTATCATCAAGAAGAAATGAACTATCAGAATTTACCAACTGACCAGATTGATGAGAATAGCCTACAATAAGAGCCATATGAATGAACATTAAAGGAGATAATATCTTGACAAACGGTCGAAGTCACCACTCACCAATACCAGATGGCTGGTATAGCGCACCAAACATCCATTGCTGCAGTTGAAAGGAAGACCAAAGCTTCTTCATGACATATAATGAATGCTATGTAATTAAGTAGCGTGCATCCACAAGAATGCTAAACACAACCAGTGATTGACAGAGTACATTCAGAAGCTAAGTCAAATTTATGTGCAGCCTGCAGATTTTTCTCAAGATATCATTGTACGTGTATTCGAAATTTGTAGGTATAGATAGAGTTACAAAAGTGTTGGTGGTCCATAAAGTGAAATGGAGTATAAAGTATTTGCAGGTATAGATAAGAGTTACAGCTTCCCTTCTTTTCTTTGTGATGCTAATCCACGAAGCTTTTTCCCAGCAATGCAATTCTGGAACACTGCGACGATGATGCTCCTTCAAAATCGTGCAACCAAAAAGTTTTCATGCATGTATGTAATATAGACAGAAATGTAAATAAAGGTCCAACACACTAACCGACTTGAGACTTGAGTCGGCTGACTTGGTCATGCTGGCCTCCAAGAATCAAGTATGAGAATGTCTTTTTACAATTGTCTAAAATAACTTCGAAACCAACATGTAAAGGAAAAGGCTGATTCTGAATCGTATTCCCAAGTTCTTTAATATTGTTATACGGCTGAATTTCAGGTCACTTGTTTAATCCTTTTGACATAAGAAGTTCTGTACTATGAGCATAAGTTAACAAATTAATTTTTTTTGGAATTTGATCTGGAGAAAAGTTATAATAGATGATTTGGAGTGACATATATACTTCATATTGAAAGAAAAATTAGAGGTTGATTAAATAATCAATAGAACATTACAGTTAACACTGCATTAATGGGAGAAGGGCAAGATGAATTTACCTCAGTAAAAGCGAGATTTACAAGGTACGAAAGGAACTGTCCGCAAGTGATCATGAGTACATTCGTGCCCACAAGACCTCCTCTGATCTCTGAAGGAGATGCTTCAGCAATATACACTGGCGCAGTGACAGAGGCTACACCAATACCCAGACCAACGAGGAGCCTTCCAAATATGAGCACATACGGGTCCGGAGCAGCGCACATAACGAGTGATCCAATGGCGAAGACCACATCGGCAAGAAGAGTAGCTCTCTTGCGTCCATATGCATCATTTACCCACCCACCACCTGCAGCTCCAATCATAGCTCCCACTAGAGCCATGCTTACAATTGTTTCCTACCCAAGTACATAACTTCAGTACCTTTTCTGATAAGGAGCTTATATTTAAAAGACAATATCTCCCACTAATTATGAGAAGGAGCACGGAACATAGTATACCTGTAAAAAATTGTTTTCATTGACCACCTTAAAATCATCACGGATGTACAGAAGTGCCCCAGATATGACACCTAGAGATCAAAAATTAATCACCAACAAATGTTTTCAACGTTGAAAACAGAAAAACTTTATTAAAAAAAATTGCAAATTTAGAAAGAATCAAATAAATCTAAAGTGGTATTCTCTGACAGGTTAACCATGCAGTAAGAAACCAATAGACCGCCAGATTCCATGTTAAAATGCAAATAATTCCAACATCACTTCTTGTGAGACAAGGAAAAATAAACGCACTTTGCCTGTCCTAGAATATATATCAGATATCAAATTTCACCCAGAAGCAATCCAAAACATTGTTAAGAGAGATGCGTGAACCATGGCCTGAAAGACATCGAATTTCTGAATTTTTTTTGGAGAAAAAAGGGGAAATCTAGTGGAATCTTACCGCATATAAATAAGGATTTGCTCATAAACCAAGAAGCTAACCCAATAAACAAACAAATCAAGCAAACAACATCAATAACAAAAACAACAAAAACGTGGGAACAATTCTTTTTTGTAATCAAATTTGGTCTCCATCAAAACTCAAATTTTGATACTGAATGTACTGGAAGAGCATGAAAAAGATCGATCCGGACAATCAGGTGGACAAATCACTTATGTATAACAGCAGTTACACAGCAGTAGACGAAGCACAAAACGATTCCAGTCCGCTCAATCAAAAGTTCAAACTTTAATCCCAACTCAACTGTAAAAAACACAAGAAAAGCCTATCTGGACTACCAGATGAAGAAACCACGTTCCCGTAACAACAGAAACAAGGTCCAGCTACATCAAAATCAAAACTTTGACTCAAATTCTACTCCAAGAACATAATAAGAAACATAGGGGAAAAACTCCCAGACCGATGAATAACTCCTTAAGCAATCTCTACCTGTGTCATAACCAAACAGAAATCCTCCAATCCCAGCCGTCACCGTGAGCCCAAGCACATACCAATTGCCAAAGTACGACATTCTCCCCGTCGGCAAGGGGTCCAACATCCCTGAGCTCCCCGGCATCGACAGGATCGTCATCTTGCTCTTCTCTCACCACCCAAATCCACCACCGGTTCAAAGCTCCAACAACACTCAACCCAAAACCCCAAAGCGCGATCAAAATACAAGGTCAAAAAATAAATCAAACGAAGGAGAAGAGGGCTCGGCTACGTTTCCTCCCGTTTTTTCTCTTTTCCTTGCCCTTTTCTAAGGGGAAGAAACTAGAGAGACAGCCAATTCTAGAGAGAAGGATTCAAGAAACTCGTGCGGAAAAAAATAGTGGACGGGGCAAGGACGCAGGGGTATGGGGACCGGGGACCCGGGCGTTGTTATGCAGGGAGCGGGTTTTTTTAAATGTACCATGTTTCCAAGAAGCTTCGGAATTACTGTGAAGTGTGTTTATGCTGTGGATAAGGGTATATAAGGACCAGAGGGAGTGGGTCTGGGGATAATCGGGAATGTATTTATCGGTTCCCCAAAGAAATGGCGGAGAGCGAAGCGCACAGCTGTGGCAGAGGGCCGGGGGAGATGTATTGTTCGAACAGCAAACAGCATTCGGTGCCCGTGAGTGCATTCCTATTTATGACAGCCATTACTTACCTCGTTGGTGTAAGTTAAATTAATTAGTATGAAGATAATGACTTTATAGTAGTTACCATGAAGGAAGTCATAACATTATTCTTGTCCAAATCGCCCTTTATTTAATATTTTTTTTAGATCTTGCAAATATAGAAGGGCGACAAGATTCGGATGCCAAATAACTATCATCAATATTATTTTACAGTGGTTTGTATAAGGAAAAAATAGATGAACAATTTCTGTTGTTTCAATACTCAAAATTGCAGTGTAATTTAGTACAAGACCAAACTTATTACCAAATAAGTTTATGTTATGCTGATCGGCATGTGTCTTGACGGCATTGGTTTTTACTGCAACATCCTTAGGTTGACTGCATGGACACGCAGTTTCTCCTTCACAACATCTGGATGGTTACGAAGGGTTATGGCTTCTTCTGAGCCACTCGTATCAAGAAACAAACAGTGCAGCTGATTAGGTGGTATTCTGCACGGCGCATTATTTTAGTGAATTCTGTAGAAGAATCAAGCAGGTATTTTTTATTTTTTTTACTATTTTTTTTTCTACGTATTGTGTGAGACGCCCATATACTAAAAAAAAAAAAAATCTGTGCCGTGTACTCTCAGGTGTGTTGGTGGTTATAAGTCGTGATACCCATTGGAGAATTTAGCGCTCGCTGTTTGTGAGGGCAGATGGTTGGATCCCGTGACCTTTCTATGTCTTTCGGTGCACAGGTGTCAGAGCTCTAACGTGAAGGGCAAGAAGACACCGACGACAAGAAAGGAACGAAGTAGCATGTTAGGTGGGACCCACGGAGTAAACAAAGGAAGTGATGGGACGAGGTGGAATCTATGTGACTTGGGTGTCGATTTGCGGGTTAAGTTGTGGGTGAAGCACTAGTTTTCCAGCAAAAGAGAAAAAGAAGGAAGCATAAATTTATGCGGTCGTTATCGGGTGACGCGACTCGGTAACCGCCGGTGGCTCGCGGTGCAATTCGCACGTTGGCGGATAGCGACCACCCTGGGCCCTGGCCCATTTTGCTGGGATGGCATGACCCGTTTCTTTGGACTGTGTTTGGTTGGGGGATATCTCTAGGATAGAAGGGATAGGATAACTCCGTTATCCTGCCCAACAGCTAAGGGTGGCAAATATGACCCGACCCGCCAATCCGATCCGTGTTCGACCCGCCATAAACAGGTTTGGGTTTGGCCTAAACAGGTTCGGGTCATAAACAGGTTGACCCGTTTAACCTGTTTATTAATTGGGTCGGATACAGGTTTAAAATATCTGACCCGTTTAACCTGCATAACACGTTTAATAACCTGTTTAATATATGGGTCGGATTGGATAGGGCCCTTATCCACAGTCTACAGCCCACAGCCCACAGCCCATAAGGAGTCAGGATCCGTTTAAAATAATCTCCCCACGGGTCATTAGGGTACCGGTGCCCTTTTTTTTTTTTTCTTGGTTCGACGCTTCGACCTCTCCGACTCTCCCTCTAGTCCACCTCCTCCCCCACCCTCGAGCCCGCCGCCTCCGACCCCTCCGACGGCGCCGACGACGCCGACGACCTCTCCTGCCTCCCCGACCGCCTCTCCGCCCCCGCAAGCCGGCCCCCTCCCTCCCCTCCCGCCGATTCATCGCCGAGCCGGTCGCTGCCCGGTCCTGCTCCTTCGTCGGCACCCCCAAGTACGTCGCCCACGAGGTCGCCGCCGGCCGCTCCCACAGTCCCATGGCAGCGCCGCGTCCTCCTCTACGAGCTTCTCGACGGCCGGATCCGAAGACTGAGAGGTATGAAGCTTCTCTACGACCGGTGAAGCTCCGGCGGCGACGCGGCAAGGAGGAGGCCACGGGCGGTGCGGGGTGGCGGCTCGGGCGCAGCTGTGGCGTGGGAGGCCGATCGGGGAAGAAGATGAGCAGGAAATTTTTTTTGTTTTTTGTCCTTTGCAGCTTTACCCTCCGGTCCCTCCCGCTTCTCTCTCTCTCTCGTCTTTTCCCCTCCCATCTCCCTAGTCGGCTAGCCCCCACCCTTTCCTTTCCTTAAACAGGTCGGGTCAGGTGACCTGTTTATTAAACAGGTCGGGTTCAGGTTGTAATTCCTGACCTGTTTAATAAACAGGTCGGGTTCAGATTTATAATTTTCTGACCCGACTTGTATCTGACCCGACCTGTTTATGCTTGACCCGACCCGATTGCCACCCCTACCAACAGCTCACCTTCACCGGAAAATAAGGTTAGCTAAATTTTTCTCTTTTTTAGGAGGAGGGTAGAATAAGGTTAGCTTAGTTAACACCACCAAGTGTTTGCTTGAACAACAGGGCCGGCCCAATTTTTAGGCGACTGAGGCGGTCGCGGCACCGGCCTAAAAAAGGCCCACCGCAGGAAAAGCCTCAAAGACAAAACAGAAAAAAAAATATCTTCTTTAATGAGTTCGCCTTAGGCCGGCCCATTGCAGGAAAAGTTTTAAAAACAAAATGGAAAGAAAAAAAATGTCATCTTAGCAAGTTCGTCTTAGGCCTCCAAATGCATTGAGCCGCTTCCGTCGATAAGAGATTGAAAATCTGATTTTGGTTGAAGTGAGCCCTCGGGGATGAGATTTGTTGTCAGATTCCGAGTAGGAAATCGGATCAAGCTTCTTGTGCTCTTTAATTTCGTGGGAAGCTTTGTTAAGACTGGTTGTTCGTGATATTTTGTGTTTTTAATGAGGTAACTCCAGCGCTAATAGTAAGCTAAGGCTAAGCTTTACCTCAGGAGAAAACTTGTTCCAGCTCTTTGGAATAGCTGTAATTAGAAATGAGCAAATTAGGTAGGAATAACTACAGTCTCATCGTTGCTTTCTTTTAGACCTATTTGCCAGGAGTAGAACCTGTGTTAGTGGTTGCTATCGTTTTTATCCGGTGGACCCGCTTTTAGCCGAATTTTTGGTGGATCGGAGGTTAGTTGACCTGGCATTGCTTTTTTAAGAAAACGCGAACGTGGCGTCCTAATCCACTTCGATCATCTTATGTGACATGCTATGTTGAATGGATCCTTGACATGACTGGCGAAGTTACGGCTAGGAATCGGGACGAGTCAGGCTGCGCTTTGGCACCAATTTGTGGCGGTTGACTCTCTCCCGATGGGACTAGGTGGATTGAATAATATTTATTTAAATTTATTTTTTATATATATATATTTATATTTATTTTTTAAAAAAATTATGAATATTGATAGACAACTATCTATCCCATATATATCCAAATATTTGTTTCTATTTATAATTCTATTTAATTTAAATGATACTCATAAACTTTTAAGAAAAATAAATGGTCATGTTAACATACTATTAATTTGATTTATCATCCACTTAGTAATATATTTGATTCTATAGTCATAAAGTTTAATTATTCGAATTATATTCATATTTATACCCTTAATTTTGGTATTCGATTTATATTCATATCTTTGAAAATAAATATAAATATAAATTTTTGCATCCGATTAATATTTGTATCCGTATATGTCTTTATTAAACAAAACAAATATAAATATGGATATACTAGTATTTAATTTGTATCTGATCTGATTTATTTTTGTAGATATAGCGAAGTCCTTGACAACTCCAATATTATTGTAATAAATGACGAACCACATGCTCCTCCAGTCCCACAAGATGTAGTACTTGGTCATGGATGAAGACATTGGGATAATCTAACATGTATGTTCATGTTCTTAAATCCAACATGACAAGTCTGGACTACCAACCCCTATCATGGCCTTCATGATAATCATGAGGATCCATACAAAGTGAATGCTTGATCCCACGTCAATTATGAGTCAAAAAAGTTTTGAGTGTTTATAAGCCAAAGATCCAAATAACGGTATCCATTTTTTTTTTCCACAAATTTTTATATTATTACAAATGCCATGAGAGCATATCTAGAACATAGTTCTTACAAACTAGGGGATATTATAGCACAAGTCTATTTGGGACAGATTATTGATTGATCATGATGTTTATGACTGGATTTAACTAAATTTAGATCTTTAACCTAGTAAAGACACTATAACTTAAATGGAGAATGTATGGCCCTACAAGAATGTGTTTAGTCCCATTCTTTCAACCATCTTCCGATTATTGATACGAGATATAAAGATCGCTACAACAAGCAATGTTACATATTTGATTGTAAAATATCTATTACTTCTTAAACTTGTGAGTCACGGAAAAGTAGGATATTCCAAATTCAAGGGTCAAAGAGTTTTATAAAATGGGTGAAAAATTTCACTGAAGCAAATTTAATCCATGACTCTAATAAATGGTATCACTTATGTACTAGAAAAATTCTTCACACTTATACAAAAGCAAGGAATCGAAATCTCTCGGATAACCGTTTTGGATGAGATATTAGTTCATTACAAAACAAAGTGAGTGTAATATGAGGACTTCCCAAGGGTCATTTATCCTAATAAAACATGCTTAACTCCAAGTCCTGATAGGATTTGGTGCATTATTACCAGTATAAGCAACTAACAAGTTAGTGAAGGATCTCAATGGCTCTAGATACATAAGGTCGACCCCAATGGCTCTTAGACCAAGAAGATCTCAATGGCTTAGAACAAAAAGATCAATATGCCCGATCGTATTCGCGACCTGACAAGATGCCACGTGTCTCATAATGCAAATTATCAACCTTTTCGGATTCCAAATAAATCTACCTAAACAACTTGCAAAAAATTCACAGTTACCACCTAAAGTCCTCATAAGCTAAATAGGCGAGCTATGACCCTAAAAAATGAGCGGGATAAGGCGGATCATACTTGACTCTATCTACTTTCTTAGCTCGAGCTAGAGGAGTAGCTCTTACACGAAAAAGGAAAATGGGGGCATGTGATATGGCCTAAATCCAATGTATTAATCATAGGCTAACAAATGCCATAGCAAGGGACCAATTTCAATTAGATTCATATTTCTGGGTTGATCTAGATTAGAAAGACCAATAAATAGTTATCTACCTATAGGACTTTGAAGAGTCCAACTCTAGTGGGACAAGGACTCCACATCTATAAAAAGGAGCTTAAGATACCATGTATGCATCTTATATTATTTTATACCTCTACTCTCTGCTACTATTTTTCAAAGTCCTATCCGACTTAAGCATCGAAGCATCCTTGACAAGACCTCCTTTTTTCTTATTTTTATATTCAAATCAGCATCTCGCCACGGCAGATCGGCCCTTCATCCTTTACAATAGGTTGATCCATACTTTTCAAACCTTCCAAATTATCACACTGGGCTTTGCACGTCAACAATAATCATGAATATATAGTTTCTAGTATTATAATAACTAATTATTATGTAGTAGAAACTATAACATAATCATGATTGCTATTATTTTATATAGATTATAATAAGAATTATTGTGATTCAGTAATAGTGTTAATAATAATTAAAATAATAATATTTAACATTATAAAAATAAACTGCTCTAACATAGTTCTCTGTGAATAATCTCAATTTTTGGTGCAATAGTACATTCTAATAAATGATGATCACCATACTCGTTTGAGCTTGTTGTGGGAATAAAGGGTCTCGTATTTAGTCCCACATCGACTGAATAGCGGAAAGGTCTGTGCCTTAAATGGAGGGCTCGATTATCCTTCCCTCAGGAGGCACCTTTTAAAGAGCAAAACCGTGAGGAAGGCATCTACCTGCTCCAAAGCGGACAATACCTTCTGTGGGGACGCAATCTCCTTTTGCTGTTCTAGTTCAGTGGGGGCTAAGGTCTGAGATTGGGGGAACCCCGACCTCAACAATGGCGCGCCAGGAAGGGGCTCTTGACCTCGGCTCAGACCTTTCCGCTGGAAGGGCTGATATTGTGGAAATAAAGGGTCTCGGACTTAGTCCCACATCGACTGAATAACGGAAAGGTCTGTGCCTTAAATGAAGGGCTCGATTACCCTTCCCTCAGGAGGCGCTTTTTAAAGGGCAAAATCGTGAGAAAGGCTTCTGCGTACTCCAAAGCGGACAATATCTTCTGTGGGGACGCAGTCTCCTTTCCTTGTTCCAGTTCGGTGGGGGCTAAGGTCTGAGATTGGGGTAGTGCGCCAGGTAAGGGCCCTTGACCTCGGCTCAGACCTTCCCGTTGAGGGGGCTGATGTTGTGGGAATAAATGATTTTGGACTTAGTCCCACATCGACTGAATAGCGGAAAGGTCTGTGCCTTAAATGAAGGGCTTGATTACCGTGAGGAAGGCTTCTACCTGCTCCAAATTGGACAATACCTTCTGTGGGGACGCAGTCTCCTTTTCCTATTCCAGTTCGGTGGGGGCTAAGATCTGAGGTCGGAGGAACTCCGACCTCAACAGAGCTTATCTTTTTCAACTTGAATACTATGAGATAAGCTTTGAAATAACAAGGAAAAATATGTAGATCTTAGAGGTGAATAGCTTATAGAGTTGTGAAACCAAATACATCACTTATAGTGAAAGTAAACGAATAAAACCTTCTTCCAAATGTCTAAAGGATAAGCTACCTTTTATTACAAGAAATCTTGCAATAGGCGGTCAACTCTGCCTACAGTAACAATTACAAGATTTGAACCATTTTTTTAAGTTTAAATACAATCTGTTGCTGGTGGTCCAAACCGAGAACGATTGGCACAGCGGTGTGAACGGAATTCCGTCTGAGTTGCCTTGGTTGGTGTTGATTGCGCTCCACCTTCCACCGGGAAACCTGCAAGCAAGCCTCGCACCACCACTGGGGTAGTGGAGGCCCTCCGACGATCAAGTCAGAGGAGATTGGAGGAGAAGGAGAGATAATAGTAGCAAGTAGGAGAATGCTCTGGAAGTTCTTGCTTACCTCCCCCCTTCTCCCCCCAGCCGCATATATACCAGGCTGGGGGGTCCTTCTGGGGGGTTGGTCATCGTGTCGCACGATGGAGTTGCCACTGACATGGCCGTTACAGGGCGTCGTGGGGCAGCGCTGGGTACGGCCATGACAGGGCGTAGTGGAGCTCCGCTTTGTACGGCTGTTACAGGAGATCCTGGAGCAGCGCCGGATACGACCGTTGCAGGGAGTAGTGGAGCAGAGGGTCGCGGCGTGCTCCAGGGGAACAGCCTGTCGTTGTCGAGAGATTGCCGACTCGGGGTCGGATTGCTAGATCAAGGGGCAGCCGACTCGGGGTCGGGCTGCGAAGCCGAAGATATCCGACTCGGGGTCGGACTGCTGGATCAAGGGGCAGCCGACTCGGGGTCGGGCTGCGAGGCCGAAGATATCCGACTCGGGGTCGGGTTACTGGATCAAGGGGCAGCTGTAGTCTTCTAGGGCGCGCGTGCCGGTCACGTGGGGCATGGTGGCTGAGTTCCCCCGTAACAGTAGCCCCCCACTTCCGAGCCTGGAACCAGAAGGGGAACGGGTGAAGGAAGTGATGCTTCGAGATTGCCGCCATCCCTCGGAGAGGCGCGCGCGCTTCGAGCTCCCCGCCTTCTTTATGGCGTATGGCGGTTGTTGCTGACCTGGCAGTCTGAGGATTTCGGCGGACATCCTTCCTTAATGGCGTCGATTCGCCTTTGGGGCGCGAGCGACCCTTCGGCAGCCAGGCGTCCTCTGGCGTCACCGAGGCGTCACCCATCTTTCCGCCTATTTAACCGGGGGTCCTCCTCCGTCCGCCTTTCTCTTTACAGACATCTTCGAGTTTCTCCTTTGCGCTGCCGTCATTGCCGTCGGACTGTTCGCTTGCTCCTCCTTTGACGCTCTCGGAGCCGTTCTTCCTTCTCTTCCGGTGAGTTGCCCCATTCTTCAATTTAGGGCTCTCCATACTTTCTCCTTTTGTATTAGTGTACTCCAGTCGTTCCGGTCCTTTCCCCCTTCTTGACCCTGTCCTGACCGTAGATTCACTGGCCATTAGGGATGGGCGAAGTGAGAGCAGACCGCATTAAGTCGGAGCTGGTCGCCGAAGACCTAGATAGGTTCGTGGCTCGATACCACCTTCCCGAGGCCTGCAATGTTACGCTCCCGGGGCCTGAGGAGAGGATGTCCCATCCTCCTCCAGGGAAGGTTGCCATCAATGAGGGCATTCTTCAGGCCGGGTTCCGCTTTCCCCCCTCGGACTTAGTCGTTCAGGTGCTTCGGGGTTTAAGAGTGGCGCCGACGCAACTGGTGCCGAACTCATGGCGCGCCCTGACGGCCTTTCAGGTTCTCTGCCGCATGCACGAGGTTCCCGCCACCCTGAATGTCTTTTGGGAATGCTACGGCCTGAGCGGCCACCCCCAGGATAAAGGGTGGTGGTGCTTTGCGGCGCGGCGAGGGTGCGGCCTCGTCAAGGAGGCTCCTACCTCCATTCACGGCTGGAAGGGGCGCTTCTTTTTCGTTGACGCAGATCCCTCTTGGGGAATCAGGGCAACCTGGGAGACGCCGATGAAGTCCCCGATTGGCCTATCGAGGTTGTTGAGGGAGGAATCCGATGGCGTCGCCGTCTTGAAGGAGTTGGTTGCCGAGGGCCGGCTCCCCCCGGTGGCTCGCCTTATTTCCGAGGATACCTTGGTGAACGTCGGTCTGAGCTCGGTCCCCGCTGACCGTGAGCCCGCCACCATTTCTTTTTTAGCTCTTTTCTCCTATTTCGTTTCTTCTTTCCTTCAGTTTCTCAGCCTCCGACCATCTCGTCCTTTTTGCAGAGATCGACGACATCATGCGGTCGGACAAGGCAACGGCTGTCGGTAGGACGTCCCTACTGGAAGCGGTCCGGAGGAAGAAACGAGCTCCTCCGAGCGGGGCCCCTCCGGCGAAGAAGTCCCGCCGGCAGGCGACTCCGACGCCGACAGACGGGTCCGGACCCACCGATCAGGAGGACGCCGCGGGCGCGGACCGGCAGTTGACGCTATATCAGCCCTCCGATGCCGAGACTACCGTTTCTCCGGAGGCATCACCCGGGCGCGCCCGAGATGGACGGGTCGGACGTGATCGGTCCCCAGCCCAGCCTTCGACTCGGTCGGCTCCGGATGATACGAGGAGGGACGCGCCGAGGCCCCGGCCGAGCGGGACCCTGTCAATTCCAGGGGCGGTCCCCGCCCCGAGCATGGTCAGCATGACTCTTCCCCAAGCGATGGGTAAAGGTAAGGCTGCAGAACCACCGTCCGACTCCGGAGAGAAGTCGGGGTCGGCATTCACTTTCGCCGGCGCCCGAAACCTCATCGAGACGGTGCTGCTGGAGAAGGACCGCAGGCGGGTCCGGGAGATGAGGGTCCCCGACGTTGGGGCTGCCAGCTGCGTCTGTCTCATGTCGGTGAGTGTTCTTTTGGTCGCTTTCATCATTTATAGGCTCTGTTGATCCCCGCCTGACGCCCTCGTTTTTCCTATCTCTTAGCTCGCCCAGTACATGATCCGCCTGGAGGAGTGCTACGAGGAACAGGCGAGGCTTCTGGCGAGGGCCGAGAGCCAACTGAAGGCAGTAGAGGAGGGAGGTCAGGCTGCGGCGGGGAGGACGACCAGGGACCTCGAGACGAGGCTCCAGGTGGCCGAAGAGCGGGCACTCGGCTTCTCCACCCTCGAGAAGCAACTGTTGGAGGCTCGGGAGCAACTCAAGGTTGCCTCGGGTCTCGAGGGCGAGATCAAGAAGGCGGAGGAGCGGGCCGAGAAGCAGTCCCGGAAGGCTGCCGACTACCGGGAGAGGTGGGAGAAGGCCCAGCGGTCAGCCGACAACGCCCGCAACCGAACCCGGTCTCTTGAAGCCTAGCTGGGCGAATTGGAGTCGGCCTTGGAGAAGTTCCGCGCGAGCGACCAGGAGCTTCATTCGCGCCTGGAGGAGGCTGAGGCTGCTCGCATCGCTGCCGAGGCGAAGCACAAGGAGGCCCAGGCTGATCTGCTGAGGGTCTCCTCCGAGGCGGATGACCGGATTGTGGCGAAGGTCTTGGAGGCAAAAGCTCAGATTATGGAGCGAGCAGAGGCGGCGCTGGCCGAGAAGAGTGCGGAGATCGAACGTCAGGCGGTACAGGCTTATCGTCAGTCCTCCGAGTTCACCCGTGACATGTCGGGGGCGGTACAGGCCTATCGTCAGTCTGACGAGTTCGTCTGTGACATGTCGGACGCGGGGTCCGACTCCTTTGTCTTAGGCTTCGAGGAAGGCCTGGCAAGGGTGTCGGCTAAGTACCCCGAAATTGACCTGAGTGGGATCTCCCTTCTCGACTCCCCTCCGGCGCCATTGCTTGCTGATTCTCCAACCGTCTCCCTACCCCTTGCAGACGTGCCGGGCGTTCCCGACCCGGGGGTTCCTCCAAGCTGACCCTCTGTACTTTTCTTTGTGTGTTGGTGTTTTGCCAAGTTGTATGGGTCTCGGCCCTGAAACAATGAAAGTTAACGCATATAGAGTTTCTTCATTTCACTTTCGTCCTTCTTCTTTTTAACTCTTGGTAGCGTCTCGCTGACTCCTGACTCTTGAAATTCTTCTGGCGCTAGGCCAGGTATCTGAGGGTTAGGCCTCAGGAAATTCTTCCGGCACTAAGCCAGGCGTCCGAGGGTTAGGCCTCAGGAAATTCTTCCGGCGCTAAACCAGGCATCCGAGGGTTAGGCCTCAGGAAATTCTTCCGGCGCTAAGCCAGGCATCCGAGGGTTAGGCCTCAGGAAATTCTTCCGGCACTAAGCCAGGCATCCGAGGGTTATGCCTCAGAAAATTCTTCCGGCGCTAAGCCAGGCATCCGAGGGTTAGGCCTCAGGAAATTCTTCCGGCGTTAAGCCAGGCATCCGAGGGTTAGGCCTCAGGAAATTCTTCCGGCGCTAAGCAAGGCATCCGAGGGTTAGGCCTCAGAAAATTCTTCCGGCGCTAAGCAAGGTATCCGAGGGTTAGGCCTCAGGAAATTCTTCCGGCGCTAAGCCAGGCATCCGAGGGTTAGGCCTCAGGAAATTCTTCCGGCGCTAAGCCAGGCATCCGAGGGTTAGGCCTCAGGAAATTCTTCCGGCGCTAAGCCAGGCATCCGAGGGTTAGGCCTCAGGAAATTCTTCCGGCGCTAAGCCAGGCATCCGAGGGTTAGGCCTCAGGAAATTCTTCCGGCGCTAAGCCAGGCATCCGAGGGTTAGGCCTCAGGAAATTCTTCCGGCGCTAAGCCAGGCATCCGAGGGTTAGGCCTCAGAAAATTCTTCCGGCGCTAAGCCAGGCATCCGAGGGTTAGGCCTCAGGAAATTCTTCCGGCGCTAAGCCAGGCATCCGAGGGTTAGGCCTCAGGAAATTCCGCTCGTTGGTCGGCCAAGGCTGGCGCAAGCCGAGGCGACCAGTCGGGGCTTCAGGCTAGTCTGCTCCCGGGATGATCATCGGGTTAGCCTGGCATCCAAGGGCCGAGCCTCGGAAAATTCCGCTCGTTGGTCGGCCAAGGCTGGCGCAAGCCGAGGCGACCGGTCGGGGCTTCAGGCTAGTCTGCTCCCAGGATGATCATCGAGTTAGCCTGGCATCCGAGGGCCGAGCCTCGGGAGATTCCGCTCGTTGGTCGGCCAAGGCTGGCGCAAGCCGAGACGACCGGTCGGGGCTTCAGGCTAGTCTGCTCCCGGGATGATCATCGGGTTAGCCTGGCATCCGAGGGCCGAGCCTCGGGGGATTCCGCTCGTTGGTCGGCCAAGGCTGGCGCAAGCCGAGGCGACCGGTCGGGGCTTCAGGCTAGTCTGCTCCCGGGATGATCATCGGGTTAGCCTGGCATCCGAGGGCCGAGCCTCGGGAAATTCCGCTCGTTGGTCGGCCAAGGCTGGCGCAAGCCGAGGCGACCGGTCGGGGCTTCAGGCTAGTCTGCTCCCGGGATGATCATCGGGTTAGCCTGGCATCCGAGGGTTGTCAGGCCTCAGGAAATTCCGCTCGTTGGTCGGCCAAGGCTGGCGCAAGCCGAGGCGACCGGTCGGGGCTTCAGGCTAGTCTGCTCCCGGGATGATCATCGGGTTAGCCTGGCATCCGAGGGCCGAGCCTCGGAGGATTCCGCTCGTTGGTCGGCCAAGGCTGGCGCAAGTCGAGGCGACCGGTCGGGGCTTCAGGCTAGTCTGCTCCCGGGATGATCATCGGGTTAGCCTGGCATCCGAGGGCCGAGCCTCGGGAAATTCCGCTCGTTGGTCGGCCAAGACTGGCGCAAGCCGAGGCGACCGGTCGGGGCTTTAGGCTAGTCTGCTCCCGGGATGATCATCGGGTTAGCCTGGCATCCGAGGGTTGTCAGGCCTCAGGAAATTCCGCTCGTTGGTCGGCTAAGGCTGGCGCAAGCCGAGGCGACCGGTCGGGGCTTCAGGCTAGTCTGCTCCCGGGATGATCATCGGGTTGGCCTGGCATCCGAAGGCCGAGCCTCGGGAAATTCCGCTCGTTGGTCGGCCAAGGCTGGCGCAAGCCGAGGCGACCGGTCGGGGCTTCATGCTAGTCTGCTCCCGGGATGATCATCGGGTTAGCCTGGCATCCGAGGGCCGAGCCTCGGGAAATTCCGCTCGTTGGTCGGCCAAGGCTGGCGCAAGCCGAGGCGACCGGTCGGGGCTTCAGGCTAGTCTGCTCCCGGGATGATCATCGGGTTAGCCTGGCATCCGAGGGCCGAGCCTCGGGAAATTCCGCTCGCTGGTCGTGCGCCTGTCGCTTGCCGCCCGACGGGATTTCTCCGTGGCCAGCTGCGATCGTATTTCTCCTCCTCTCCAAGCGTTGCCTGGAGAACACCAGATGGGCATTAAATGCTAATTGAGGGGTTACCTGGAAAATCGGATCGCCAGTTGCTGCTTGCGAGGAGTGTCAGTTAAGCGGCCGCGATACGCGCGTTCTTCGAGGCGGATGCGGCCTGGGCGCGAGCGGAGATACGTGGACCTAGGGGTACAGGCCACCCGGAGTGTCCTGCACAAAGAATGCGATTAAGGAGAATGACGCTTAGGAGATCGCGGGAAGATACGCCTCGAGAGCCGGATCGGCTCCGGATTCAATGCGCCCGCATTTATTGGAGCCACCCGCATCGGAACGACCGGGGGGCCGCAGTTTGGCTATAAATATAGGTGCAGGTGCGATGGAGCCTGCCAAGCCGGAGCTGTTCAGATTGCCATGGATCGTGGGCCTCCTCTCCGGCGCATGGTTGAGAGACCCCTATCGAAGGAACGGGAGGCGCGCCCTTCGCGACTTCCGCCAACTAGCCGTTTCATCTGGGATCAACAAGGAGGTTCTCCCCGGTGGAACTCCGCTCTAGGCATTTCATCCGGGATCACGTCTCCCCTTCTTGAAGTTCGGCCTCCCGATTGAGCTCCGCACCAGACGCTTGATCCGGGACCGCGCCTCCATATGCTCTTCTCCCTTGTATTCCTTCTCTCCCCTAACACTGGGGAGGACCGGAATATCCCTTGGAGGTGGCGTTCCCCTGGAGGCAGCGGGAGCTTCTTCTGCGGCAGCTCCTCGTTTTTTTCGTGAGGCGTGGATGGCGCCTCTGGGTAGGAGCAGTGTGGACTTCTCCTTCGTCCACTTCTTCTTCATCCGCGCCGGCTCTTCGTCTTTTTCGTGAGACGCCGATGGCGCCTCCGGTTGGAAGCACCCACTTCCGGCGGGATTGCAGCCGCTTCAGATGGAGATTTCGGGATCCCAGATCTTCAGCTCCTCGGAGTCTCCACCTCTTCTTTACTTTCTTTACACCCTAATTCCCCTCTGGGAATTCCTTGTAATCATACGGGCACGCCATTGTAACCAGAAATTATTGAAATGAAAAGTGTTATACATTTTTGAACTGTCTTTCTGGCATTGTCGTTCTACTGGTAATACATCCGCAGGTTAGCGGAATTCCAGCTCCTTGGAATTTCTCGACCATCTAGGGCCTCCAACTGGTAGGAGCCAGGTCGGTTTACCCAGCGAACCCTATACGGGCCTTCCCAATTTGGCGCTAGCTTCCCACCTTCCGCAGGTTGAGATGCTTTAGCTCGCCTTAGCACCAGATCTCCGATTCTGAAAAGCTTCGGTCGGACCTTGGAGTTGTAATATCGGGCCACCCTCCGCTGGTACATCGCCATCCGAACCTGCGCCATTTCCCTCGCTTCTTCCAAGAGATCCAGGTTCCCTCGGAGTTGCTCCGAATTGGCCTCGGGTCGGTGCGCGGCCACCCGAGGTGAGGGGAGTCCGAGCTCCACGGGAACAACGGCTTCCGTGCCATAGGTTAGGCTGAAAGGCGTCTCCCCGGTAGGGGTCCAATGCGTGGTCCGATACGCCCAAAGGACATTCTCGAGTTCTTCGACCCAAGCTTGCCCCGTCCGACCGATTCGCGCTTTGATTCCTTGGAGGATTGTCCGATTTGTGACCTCGGCCTCGCCGTTGGTTTGGGGATGCGACACAGATGTGAACCGATGCTCGATCCCGAACTCCTCGCAGAAGTCACGGAAATGCTTGTTGTCGAACTGTCGACCATTATCCGAGATGAGGACCCGAGGTACCCCAAATCGGACAATGACGTTCTTCTTCACGAACTTCCGGACTTGCGCCTCCGTGATAGTGGCCAGCGGCTCTGCCTCCACCCACTTGGTGAAGTAGTCGATTGCAACAATCAAAAATTTCCGCTGAGCTGAAGCGACGGGGAATGGTCCGAGGATATCCATTCCCCACTGGGCGAAGGGCCAGGGTGCAGTGATTGGTGCCAAGGGGACAGAAGGGACTCTCTGGACGTTGGCGTGGCGCTGGCAGGCGTCGCATTTCCGTACATGATCCTTTGAGTCCTCCAACAAGGTAGGCCAATAATAGCCTTGCCTCATGATCTTGTGCGCCAAGGACCTAGCCCCCAAGTGTGATCCGCAAACGCCTTCGTGGACTTCGCCGAGGACGTAGGCCGCTTCCGAGGGGCGGAGGCACTTTAAGAGGGGGGCGGTGAACGAGGTCCGATACAGCCTCCCTTCATAGAGTACGTAGTGGGCGGACTTCATAACAAGTTACCGAGCTTGATCTTCGTCTTCAGGGAGGATCCCTTCGGCGAGGTAGGCGACAAGCGGGTCCATCCAAGACGGCTCCGGATCAATCGCTATCACCGCTCCAGCCTCGCCGATGCTCGGGGCATCCAGGGTCTCCAGGTAGATCGCCCTCGACAAGTTGTGCGCGTCTGCGCCCACTAAGCGGGACAACCTGTCGGCCCTGGCATTTTCGCTTCTCGGGACCTGCTGGATGTCGACACTGCCGAGGTCGGGAATGAGTGCTTGCACCTTCCGGACGTAATTCTGCATGGTCGGGTTCCGGGCCTCGAACTCCCCACGGACCTGCCCGACCACCAGTTGGGAGTCGGTGAAGACCTTCAGGCGCCGGATGCCGAGCTCTTTGGTGAGTTTGAGTCCCGTGACTAGGGCCTCGTACTCCGCCTCGTTGTTGGTCACTGAAAATCCGAACCTCAAGGCATACTCGGCTATCACTCCATCAGGACTGGTAAGGACCAGCCCGGCCCCTCCGCCTTCGGGGTTCGACGACCCATCGATGTGAAGCGTCCAAATCGGGAGGTCGAGGCTGGGTGTTTCCGGCGACCTAGGTTCCGCCTCCTGCACCGTGCACTCAGCGAGGAAATCCGCGAGCACCTGGGCCTTGATGGCGGGTCGGGGCTGGTAGCGGATGTCGAACTCACCAAGTTCTACAGCCCACTTCACCAGCCGTCCCGCATTCTCAGGATTGCTGAGGATCTGCCGCAGCGGTTGATCGGTCAAGAGGGTGACAGAATGAGCCTGGAAATAGGGGCGAAGCCTCCTGGTCGCGGTCAGCAGCGCGAAGGCGATCTTTTCAGCCTTCGTATACCGCGTCTCGGCATCCCGTAGGACCCGGCTGATGTAGTACACAGGCTTCTGGAGCTTTGCCTCTTCCCGAACCAGTACCGCACTGACTGCGGTTGGGGAGACCGCCAGATAGAGGTAGAGCATCTCCCCTTCTTGCGGCTTGGACAGCAGGGGAGGAGACGCCAAGTATTCCTTGAGCTGGTCGAATGCTGCTTGACATTCGGCCGTCCAGAGGAAGTCTTTCGGGCGTTTCAACACCTTGAAGAAAGGTTGGCAGCGTTCGGCCGATTTTGCCACAAATCGTCCGAGCGCGGCGACCCTCCCAGTGAGCTCCTGAACCTCCTTCACTTTGGTCGGAGGGGACATATCTTGGATGGCCTTGATTTTGTCCGGGTTGGCTTCGATCCCCCGCTGGTTGACAATGAAACCGAGGAACCTCCCGGCCGAAGCGCCAAAGGCGCACTTCGCTGGGTTCAGCTTCATGCAAAACTTCCGCAAGGTGGCGAAAGTCTCCTCCAGATCCGCGATGTGCTGGTCTGCATGGCGGCTCTTCACCAGCATATCGTCCACGTACACCTCCATGTTCCGGCCGATTTGCTCTTTGAAGATTTTGTTGACGAGGCGCTGGTAAGTGGCGCCCGCATTCTTCAGACCGAAGGGCATTACCTTGTAACAGTACAGCCCCCGGTCTGTTATAAAGGCAGTTTTCTCCTCGTCCTGCGGAGCCATCATTATCTGGTTGTAGCCGGAGAAGGCGTCCATGAAAGACAGCAGCTGATATCCGGAAGTCGCGTCGACCAGTTGGTCTATCCGCGGAAGTGGAAAGCTATCCTTGGGACACGCCTTGTTCAGGTCGGTGTAGTCGACGCACATCCTCCACTTCCCGCTCGCCTTCCGGACAAGTACGACATTTGCCAGCCACTCGGGGTAGCTCACTTCCCTTATGAATCCTGCCTCCAAGAGTTTGTCTACCTCCTGGTCGACCACCCGGATCCGATCCGGGGCACAGTGTCTCTTCTTCTGCTTTACTGGTCGGTGGGTTGGGTCGACGTTGAGGGCGTGAGAAATGACCTCCGGGTCGATCCCAGGTACATCGGCCGCCGACCAGGCAAATACATCGGCATTGGCTCGGAGGAATTCCACCAACCGAGCCCGAGCTCCCGGGTCGAGATTGGTGCCGACCCGGACCGTCCGGTCCGGGCGACCTTCCTCGAGGGGAACTTCGATCACACCTTCGGCCGGCTCCCCGTGCCGCAAGGCCACCTCGTCTCTGGCGTCGAGGGACTCGACGCTTAAGGCTTCTACGGGCTTCTTCCCTTTGAGAGTTGCTAGGAAACATTGCCTTGCGGTCGGTTGGTCACCTCGGACCTCTCCAATCCCGGCCGCCGTGGGGAACCGCATGAGCAAGTGGTACGTAGAGACCACCGCGCGAAGGGCGTTCAGTCCGGGTCGTCCGAGGATAGCGTTGTAGGCCGAGGGAACACGGACGACCAAGAACCCGAGCCGCACCGTGGCTTCTGCGGGTGCAACGCCCGCAGTCACAGGCAGCTCAACGATACCTTCGGCCGAGATAGCGTCACCAGTGAATCCTATGAGGGGGGTGGATGTTTTGTGCAACAATTGTCTGGACAAGCTCATCTTTTGGAAGGCCTCGTAAAACAAAATATCAGCTGAGCTTCCACTATCCACAAGAACACGCCTTACATCATAGTTTGCCATAGTGAGGGAGATCACCATGGCGTCATCGTGGGGGGTCTGAACCCCCTTTACATCTTCATCACAAAAAGTGATTACATTACCGACCCTCTGCCTCTTTGCGACGGCTGCCCCTGACGCTTCAGTCGAGCCCCCTGCGTTCCTCTCGGGCCGGGGGCAGCCCCCAGTGATAGTATGGATCACGCCCGCGACGGGTCGATTCTGCTCCCGAGGCTCCGGAGGGGCCGGGTCGGCCGGACGCGAGTCTGCGGGGGGACGTCGGTCGTTCACATATCGACCGAGACGCCCTCGGCGGATGAGAGCCTCGATCTCGTCCCGAAGCTGGAAGCAGTCTTCGGTGTCGTGGCCGTGGTCCCGGTGGTACTCACAGTACGCCCGAGAGGGCCTCCTCCCAGGGATCTTCTTCATCTGTCTCGGGACCGGGAGGTCCTCCCGCCCCTTGATTTCCATGAGGATCTGGGCCCGGGGAGTCAGGAGAGGAGTGTACCGGTTGAAACGTCGGGGCGGAGAACGAGGGCGTAGGGCGCCGTGGTTCCTCGCCGGCGACAGGCTTCTGCGCCGACGTTGAGGCGTCGGGCTCCTCCTCTGGCGTGCCTCTTTTCGCCTTTTCTTCCCGAGCTTTGGAGGGATCTCGGCGGCCTCCTTGCTCTGGTGGGCGGCCGCCTCCTCGGCGTCCGCATACTGGTTCGCCCGGGACAACAGCTCCGGGAAGCTCCGCGGCAGGCGTTTGTCCAGGGAGAAGGTGAGTCTGCCCTTTCGGAAGCCACGCTTCAGGGCTGAAAGAGCCACCTCCTGGCTCAGGTTCCGGACTCCCAGCGTAGCCTTGTTGAAGCGGGTAAGATAATCCCGCAAGCTTTCTCCCTCGTTTTGCCGGATATCGAAGAGGGAGTCGGAGACCAGTCGCCGCCGGCTACTGACGGCGAAATGGGTGATGAAGAGGCGAGTAAACTGGTCGAAGGACTAGATTGAGTTAGCTTCCAAGCCGGCGAACCACGCCCTTGCCGGGCCACGGAGGGTCGCCGGGAAGGCCTTGCAGAGGAGAGGATCTGATGCTCCGTGGAGGAGCATAAGGGTCCTGAAACTCTCGACGTGATCCCGCGGGTCCGCCGCCCCGTCATAGGGCTCGATCGTCGGCATTTTAAACCCCGGCGGATTCGGGGTCCGCAGGATCCTCGAGGCAAGCGCCGGCTGGGAGGAGATCTCCAAGTCGGCGAAGGGATCTTTGGAGTGGCCCTTCAGGACCTGGAGTTGTCGGTGGATATCGTCCACCCGTCGGTCCAGGGAGCGCGACCGATGGGTGGGAGACAAGGAGCACCGAGAGGGGGACCGACTGGAGCGCGGGTTCCTTGAGGACTGGGGGGTCTGGGAACGCGCCCGGGCCCGCCTCTCGTACCCCGCGCAGCTCCGATGGGAAGGTCCCGGCAGAATGGACCGTGCTCGAGAATCTTCCTCGCGCCGGCGCTCCTCCCCATGGGAGAGGAAGGAGCGCGGGTTGAGGAGGACAGGTGAGCGCTCAGGAAGCAGCGGCTCCTGGGCCCGCTGCGGCGCCCGAGACATCACACCCTGCAGGTTCTGCACTGCCTCCGCGAGGGTGCGAACCTGCTGGGCTAACTGGTCGAACTGAGCGGCTTCGACCATCTGAATGGGAGGTGGAGCGGTGGAGTGTTGCTGAGAATGTGTTGGAGACGCAGCGGCCTCCCGGCCGGAGGCGCGAGAGGCCCCGCGACCGGAGGCATTGGAAGCTCCACGACCACCTCGCCGTGCCATTACGATCGCTCTGAGATTCGTCCCTTCCTCTAGCGCCAACTGTTGCTGGTGGTCCAAACCGAGAACGATTGGCACAGCGGTGTGAACGGGATTCCGTCTGAGTTGCCTTGGTTGGTGTTGATTGCGCTCCACCTTCCACCGGGAAACCTGCAAGCAAGCCTCGCACCACCACTGGGGTAGTGGGGGCCCTCCGACGATCAAGTCAGAGGAGATTGGAGGAGAAGGAGAGATAATAGTAGCAAGTAGGAGAATGCTCTGGAAGTTCTTGCTTACCTCCCCCCTTCTCCCCCCAGCCGCATATATACCAGGCTGGGGGGTCCTTCTGGGGGGTTGGTCATCGTGTCGCACGATGGAGTTGCCACTGACATGGCCGTTACAGGGCGTCGGCGCTGGGTACGGCCATGACAGGGCGTAGTGGAGCTCCGCTTTGTACGGCTGTTACAGGAGATCGTGGAGCAGCGCCGGATACGACCGTTGCAGGGAGTAGTGGAGCAGAGGGTCGCGGCGTGCTCCAGGGGAACAGCTTGTCGTTGTCGAGAGATTGCCGACTCGGGGTCGGATTGCTGGATCAAGGGGCAGCCGACTCGGGGTCGGGCTGCGAAGCCGAAGATATCCGACTCGGGGTCGGACTGCTGGATCAAGGGGCAGCCGACTCGGGGTCGAGCTGCGAGGCCGAAAATATCCGACTCGGGGTCGGGTTACTGGATCAAGGGGCAGCTGTAGTCTTCTAGGGCGCGCGTGCCGGTCACGTGGGGCATGGTGGCTGAGTTCCCCCGTAACACAATCTATAATTGCAAGTGCAGGTATCCAAGCAGTTGTTTTAGATGCTTGCAATTCAATTATAATATTTACCGCCACAATCTATTCAACTCGAAACAAATAGCTTCTAAAATCTATTAGATCTTACATTTGCACCGCATGCGATTAATTAAAAGCAAATACGAAGGTTGCGAGTCCATTATTCATTATTGTTGAAAACAAGTATGGCAAACAAGCATTTTATTTTAACTTTTTTAAATTTTTTTTCAGAGAGTAGACATTGGGGTATATTTATTAGTAGAAAAGCCTATTTATTTCGGGAAAATAGAGATGTGGCAAGGAAAAGGCATTCAAGCTATCCATTTCTGTCACTTTAAGGTGGTAACATAGGTGTTAATTTTGTGCTTTCTAGTGTATTCTTAGCAACACAAGCCCAACCCACCCACTCACCCAGCAAAAATTTTAGAAATCCCCCCAGGCTCCAGCCCACTTTTACCAAGTTCATGAGGCTGTTATAAGCATTTGGTTATTTCAGCAGGTTTTATATGTATTAATTTTGTGTTATAACAATGTCTGGGCGCGCATAATAATTTGATCTAAAATATAAATATTTTTGTATTACTACATTTGATTATTTCAGCAGGTTTTATGTGAAATTATTTGGATGGTTACAAGAAACAATGAGCATTTTAGGTTGCGAAACTTTCGATTTAGGAGCCTCTAGTGAGGAATGTTCACATCAAAATAGAGGACAACAGTTAAATTAATGAGATAGTATTTCAAACAAATTTTCTATATATTCCATCATTCAACATTTTAGATGAAAATATATTTCAGTTGTAATTGGAATATACTTAAACTAAATCATTTCTAATTTCACACCTTTAACTAAGGAAAAAATGAAATTAAATTTTACACATCCAAGAAATTAGAGCAGTCTCAAAAGCAAAATAAAGGAGATGATAGGGCTATATTTAGGAGAAAATTGGAATGCGTCTAGTTGACCTGGTGAAGTCACTAGACTTGGATATTAGTGGTGAAGTATCTACCACCACAACATTGCAAGGACCGAGCTAAAACAGAATTAATTAAGAGTCTTTACATGCATTCACTAATTTCACTAATCCTAGACAATGAGGCTTGTCCAGATGAAGAAAGTTGCTGAAAACATGGACCCTTCACAAATCCGTGCAACTGAGCACAAGTTCATTCATATTATGAATTAAAAGTAACCATCATTTTTATAGCATCAAAGTGCACATCCAACCACATGCAAGTATGCAACCAACATCGACGGTAGGCAAGGAACTAATTAAGACTGCATAAAGTTAATGTTGACCTAGCATAAACCATCTATTTGGCTACCTATATCCATTTTATGGCTCATGTGGAATCATAACCTACTAAAGGTGCCATTTAGGTTGGGCTCAACATGAACTTGCCTATCAAATCCACTTATTAGATAGGGTACCAATTTCAATTGGGCTTGGGCTAAAAAAGCTCAATACAACCTTTATTTGGGCTACCCTTACTCAAGTTGGACCCAACCTAACCCAACTCAATATATAAATGAATAAATAATTTACATACATACATATACATATACATATACGTGTGCGCTATGATATGATATGGATAAATAGTTTATATACATCTACTAAGGGCTCGTTTGGTTCGCGGGAAGCATTTTCCTTCCTAGGAATATGATTCCTGGGAAACAAATTCCTAGGAAGAGGATGCCTAGGAAAGTACTTTTGGCATGTTTGGTTGACCATGGGAAAGTGACAAATTTCCAAGATGCTTATGTTTGGTTGGCCATCCACTTTCCTAGGAAAGTTATATATAATTCCTATTATGCCCTTAATAAAAATTAGGTTTTTAATGCCTCTTTTATGCTTCTTTAATGTTGAAGGGACTTTTTGGGAAAAAGTAAAAATGGAATGATTCCCGCCTCATGGGAAAGTAACTTTCCCATGTTTCTCATGGGAAAGACTTTCCCATGAAATGTGGGAATCATATTCCCATGGGAATACAACTTTCCCTTCTCTCTCCTTTGAAAACTCCAACCAAACAAGAGGCATCTCATTACTTTCCCGTTGACCACACTTTCCCCCCTTCTTTTCCCGCGAACCAAACGAGCCCTAAAGTGAAAGTCAGAGTCAGTGACAATCTTACAAAAAGATAGGAAACCCCAGCAATATAAAACTTACAGACAACAGAAGCAGAGGATAGCTAAATTCTTCCAAGATCTTCAAATGCAGCTGGAAACCTGACATGCATCTAATGGGCAATACAGAGACAAATATTCCAACCAAGAACAGCAGTGTCAAAACAGAACAAGGTGCAGCCGGCTGAAGATGATATTGATCTTAATTTGCAGTTGCCCTTCTCAGAATCGGCCATGAGGATGAGCCCAAGCGAAGGAGGAACTGCATCTCCTGTGTCAAAAATAATATACGGCCAATAAGGCAATGTTAGCTAAGAAATTAGCTGCTCGGTTAATTTCTCTGTAAACATGGGATGCTATGAAGAAGTGATAAGAAGCTTTCTAAGCCATAGGACTTTTGTGATGCCTGCAATGGGCTGGAGATGAAATCCTTTGGATAACCACCGCTGAATCTCCTTCCAAGCATAGCTGCTCAACTCCTAGACAGTAGCTTGCGTGATACAAACTCATAAGCTCACGCATCCTTTAAAGCAAGACTCCACTTGCACTAAAGCATTCATTTAATAGCTTTTTTATAAGGTTTTCTCCTAGGAGTGAACCTGCAAATGGAAAAGGGCTCTTAACCTTTCCAATTGCAGCAGGGTTATACATGACACCCTTCCACTCTAACGATGATGATTCCGCGGCAGCCGGCACTCACAGCACCTCCATTTAATACCTCATTCCAAGGTCACTTCCAGCGGTAGTCCGGCAACCACAAGGTCCAAGTTTCCATGCAAGGAAATTAATTAATCAATCAATCAAAGAAAAGATAGATGGTGTAAGTAAGTATATAGAGGTGTTGGTGATGAAAGAAAATATGAACATAGGATTAACTTTTGCAGCCTCATTAAAATGTGCAAATCTGTACCTAACCTTCATTGGATTGAACACCGATAGATAAATCGGGTATTGGAATCAGAAAAAAAAAAGAGCAACTTTACACTTTGATGTTTAAGTAAGTAGAAGTTTAATCCAATCCGAGCCACTGTTAGAGTAGGAATTTTATTTTTCCATGCTCAACTTCTTTGGAAAGAAAACCTAATAGTTTATCTAGTATATAGTGTAGTTCTTATCCTATTTTTAGCGAATGCTCGAAAAGGAATAAGTGGAAATTGAGGATTCCGAAAAGTGGCATTGGCTCCGGAATTAAACTCTGGTCTTGATCTATGCTTGATTTAACTTATAATTAAGCTAATATTTACTCGAGCTTCTAGCTAACACAATTTTTACATATAAGATGTGAAGGTTAAAACATATATGAGTCTAATTCTAACTAATATAATAGCATCACTAATAAACTTCTCATGGATGATATATACTTTGTCATGCAAAAAAAGAAAAATATTTGCAAATGTTCGCCCTTTTTAGCTCTTCCCGTTTAAGTATGTATAAAGTATTAAATACAAAACGGTTAAGATTTATCTGTATGATGATCCATGCATAATTTAAGCTAATTAAAATCGTGTCGGAATAGCAGCGCGCATGTCAGGAAAAGGTGGAGTGAGTTTATCGGGTCGCTTGCCAAAAATCTCTGTCGCATAAAAATAGCATCTGGTTACCGTTTACCTTCCGTTTCCCTTCCTATTTTTTTATGTAAGAAGCCCGCAAGATTCCTCCTTTCCAGTAAAATTCCAAGACCCAAACCCTAGAATCTCCCAGCATTCTCTTCCCCAAATCCGATCTCCTCCCTGTCTCCATCGGTCGGATCCTCCTCATTCCCGCCCCGATTCGAGCCCTAATCGCCCGTTCCGGCGGAATTCTAGGGTTTCTTGGGCGCCTGGGGCTGGGGATCGGGGGCCGGCGGGGAAAGATGGACTCGGAGGACGACATGCATGATGCGAATGATTTGGAGTCCCTGGACGACGATTTCTACAGCGGGGAGACCGCGATGGGCAGCGACGATGGCGACGCCGACTACGATTTTGTCGATAATGAGTCGGACGGCTCCGAGGACATCATCTCCCATCGCCAGCAGGTGAAGGGATAGGAAACAGTTGGCTTTTTTCTTCTGATCGCGCGTGCTTGCTTGCTTCGCTTCAGTGTCGTTTAGGTTTGGTGGTATCGATGTTAGAGCTGGATCTGAGATACTTATTGATGGATGAGCTAGCAGTAGGTGATATCTTGAATAAAAGAGAAGTTTGTGCTAATTTGTGTTGGAACTACGGCGTGATTGTTTCTGTCTCAATGTCTTGCTTCGTAAATTGTCTTAGACTGATAAATTTAAGATTTTGATGGTTTGGCACCTCACATTGCATTGTCATGTTAATAAAAGCAGGCAATCCTTTTTCCACATATTTCTTTTTCATCAATAAGTTGGTTTCTTGCCCCTCTTCATGGGTAATGTTTTCATGTTGTGGACCCGGTGGATAAAATTTACAGTCAGGGCATGCTCTTCAAGCCTTTCGAATGGTATCCTGCTTTTCAAAATCACATCTGCTTTCATATTTGCTTGTTTCTGAGTGGTAGCTGCTAATGCTCTGATATGGAAGACGAGCATAATAAATGTCACATGGATTTTGTTTCCTTCCTGTTATATTTCTAGCTTATTTATATTTTCTGTATCTTTTCTCTCACCTTGCTGATGCCATGCATAGTATGTCGAATGGTGAATGGGATTTTAGTCACCTGAGCAGCTTTAAATGTTTGCTTTAGCTTTGTGCATAGGATTTCATAAATTGTTGCTTAGCATCTTACTTTGCAAGTGCATCGACTGATGACCTTTGGTTTGTCTGAAGAAGGATTCGAGCATATCAGCATAGTGCATGTTTTGGTTCAATGGCTCTAGCATTTGACTCTATCTAGCCTTGCTATCTTAGACTGGACTTTCTTAATATCTTATGATAGTTACATCAGTAGCAGATATTACATTTGTGGTATAACAGCACAAAGTTAGAGTGGTTACAGTCATGTGAACAAAGAAGGGCTGGTTCTAGAGGATGATAGGAATTGAAGTATGTTACTAGCTTTTAAGGTAAAATATCACAGTGTGTTTTAGTTGCTACTAACATGTAATTTGATAATCGTGTTTTTAAATAATTTGATTCAGACATTCAGCATGCAAAAATTAATGAAGTGTTGAATGGCTAGTCCAAATGCTATATAGACAAGGCCAAAGATGGTCTGAAATAGGAATCTTGGCAAGCAATCTGGTCCTTTTTTTGAGTATATCTAGAGCAAGAAATCCTTTTCCCCCCCTTTTTTCTAGACCTTTTATTCAACTTATTAATTCATTGCTCAAGTTGTATTTTTTTTTTGTTCATTGGTTTAAACCCAAAAAGTATATAGTTCTCTATGGGATAATTTTTTTATCATGTACAAAGACATTTTTGTTCTACATCATATTGTATTCTTCTAAGATGATAGACACTAGCTAAAAACCTGCCTACACCATAGGCGCACCAGGAACCTAAACAATTGCAACCATATACATATGAAATGATAGCAATGGAGTATCAATCCTTGGTTTTGATTTGTAAAGTCTCAATTCCTTGGCAATCAAAGCCCAAAGATCTATGAACTAGCTCATGCTTGACCAACCTATCAGATAAATGATCTTGCGACATCTTCTTGATCTCTCCACCATTTATATTTGTATTGAGTATTTCACGTTCACTACATTTACAATGAAAATTTCAAAGATTAACCCACTGTTTCTTATTCTGCACAAATGAACCATGCTTGATGCACTAATTTGTGGGAACATGTCAAACTTTGGGTTTTGAAAAATGTTTTAGAAGGCATGATTTCTTAGGGTTGCTGAGGTCATAGTTCCACATTGACTAATAAATGGGGCGCTACACAGGTTTACTAGCCCGAGTCAGTCCTTCTCCCAACAACTTAAGCTTTTGGGCTGTGAGCCCATGACAGGTGGTATCAAAGCCAGGTCCATTGCGCGTCATAATCTTTATTAGTTATATGGGCTTCTCATTGGGGGATACCAAGGTTGAGGAGGACTCGGGCCATAGGTGGGCTCCCCCTCTCTCGAGTAGGAGCCAACCGTGATGAGGGCGTTATGAGGTTGAGTGGGGTGATTGTCGTAGTCCCACATTGACTAATAAAAATTGTACCATATTGGTTTATTAGCTTGGGCCGGTCCTCGTCCGACAACTTAAGCTTTTGGGTTGTGAGTCCGTGATATGAGGCTGTCAAGAAAGAACTTAGCAACAAAGATTTGTATGTTCACATTTGGTTACTGATTGCTCATTCAAAATCATATCTTATTATATTTATTTGGATCCATAAATTTGACTCCAAATACTTTGGACAAGGTTGGATGGTCATGGTTATGACACAGGTCCTTGGAAATAGTAATTATGGCATGGTCCTTAGAAATTCTTGAAGCATATATGAATAGGAGATAAATCTAGAATGATTCTCAGGTCTGCTAAGGCAGTGAAGATAGAACTGAGCGACAAAGATTTGTTATTGTTGCATTTGGTTACCTATTTCTTATTCAAAATCACATCTAATTATATTTATTTGAGTGTATTTCTTCATTTTGCACATGTACAAATAAAAGTATGCAAGTAATTGTAACTTTTCTTGAAAGGTGTTTACTTAAGCAAATAAAAGTTTTTTGAGCATGATAAATTTACTGAGAATATGCTGTAATTTATGCTATATGTTCCATGTATGGTTCTTTTACATGTGCTATCGTTTTCTAGTTTGTTTAATTATCACCTTGCTGATTTATAATTTCAGCAAAATTATACTATTTTGAGCGAAGCTGGTATACGACAGCATCAAGAGGAAGACATAAATAGGGTGTCTACTGTACTTTCAATATCAAGATCTGCAGCATTCATTCTTTTGCGCTATTATAACTGGTAAGAGAGTTCAGTTTGTAGAAGTGGAATATCTTTTTGTATATTTTTACTGAGGTTTCTGATATAAACTCTTTCAGTTATGCAAGATTCTCTTAGGTGCTTGTGGTGGACACTTTCTTTGTATGCTCATATAGGATAGCAATAAAACATGGTTAATATTGTGAAAATATTCATTTTCTTTGTTTGGTTGTCCAACTTTTATGGGGGGACATTTCAGTCTAAATTTTGGATTCAAGTGGACTATTTTTAGGTTGAAACACTTTCATATCTTGTCAAATGTGCGAAAAGAGGAAATTGTAAAATTGTAAAATTGTTATAAAATAAGAACATATAAGAATCAAGTTGAAAAAAATTGACCTCATTTTACTATTATCTCTTTAAATTTATAATATATTTTCATTAAAAATCTATGAAGTTGTAATCGAGCCAATGCATTCCATTCACCTCTTTAAATCTAATTAGTTAATTTTTTTAAAGGAAAAAGGAAATAAAAGAGTGCCAATAGTGTCTTTTCATACTGCCTAACTTGACCTAAATGATTTGAGCCTTCCAATTCAAATATAGTCTTTTAGATGCAGAACAATGGCGTGCCTCAACCACCAATTTCAATCACGATCAAGAGAGCAGGAGAGCTCTGAGTTCAAGACCTAATTTCATTGAGAGACTACACATAACTGTCTTCTTTTATCTAGTAAGAATGTAAAATAAATTGTGTTCAACACTGTGACACTCACCTTCAGATCTTGCTGGTCTATAGTCTACTTGATGAATGGTCGTGGTATGTAGGATTTTGGAGAGTGGCAATTGGAGGCGCAGTTGCTTCCTCTTGGATAGTTAGTTTGCTGTGAGTGGTTGCTGTCTCTTACACTATGGGGCAGCTCTCCCTTCTCCCTTCTTCCTTCACCCTTCGCTTTTGGTCAAAGATCCAGACTATATATTTTTTTTCTCTCATAGTGGCAGACTAGAGTAGCATTAGTATCATCTCCTACTTGGCAGGGAGCAACAAGGTGAGCATAGGAAGGGATTCTTGGATGGGAGGGTGATCACATGCCACAATTGCATCATGGTCGTGGAACTGAACTGGCATGTTGGTGGGGGCAAATATGGACTCACGATCCTCGTGGGACCCAAGGCTTACACTATAGTTCACCGAGTGGGAACATGTGTTAGTAGCACTTGCCAATGCTGAATTTATCCGACACTGCTGGTCCCAAAATTCTAAATGTCCATTCTTTTGGTATCATCTTCTTCTCTTGGAAAAAGTGGAGACTTTGTGAGTCTACTCTCTCTTGATCCCTTTGAAAGAAAGAATAGCTTTTCTCTCTTCCCTTTTCCTTTCTGCCTTATGCTTCCCTTGAATCTTGTCAACTACCTTGCTGGGATGCTCGCATCCGCCACCCTCCTCCTTACCAGCTTTTTCAAATTTCCCTCCTCCTCCCCACTTCCACCTCTTCTGCTGCCTCCTCTGACCTCGTCACTGTCTCCACCACCGATTCCCTTGGCTTCCACCCCAAAGACCATTTCACCAATCTTGCTGTTGCGTTCACTCAGTGGGACTCCAGGATGAGGTATACATGATTCGAGGAAAGGCATGAAGGATAGATGACCACTGCATCATTATACAGGAGGCCATTTGTGGGGATTGTGTCACATTGAGGATGGATCATGTCAACATCTTGGCGGAGGAGTGGACTTGGATTGTGGACAATATATATAATCTGTACTGGTATTGATGCAAAATGACTTGTCTATGAACCAAGTCCCTTAAAAATATTGTTATAAAAATATTATAATCTGGCAATCATATAATTGACTTGAGGGTGATGTTTGTTGACTTGTTTCTCAGTTGACCAGGTGATGTGGGTTCTATTGCCTCAGTGTAGAGCACTTGACGATTTCTAGCACAAGTGGGATAGTCATAAGGGAACACAAGGATAAAAAGCGGACGAGCCCAAGTGGAAGTGCAATATATATGTATGTTTGTATGCATGTATATATGTATATTGGAACAAATGACACAGGGATAAGCCTCCATTGTGCATGGAATGCTTTGAAGGGAAGCAATTTGAAAGATGAACTGCACAGCAGGTCAGGCCTCCACAAAGGGGTTGCTTCATATGCATAATGATGATGTGTGCAAAAGAGGTTGACCTTCGCTCCCCTGGGATATGGTAGAGTAATTCAAATGTTGTAGTCTGAAGGGTGGTTCTAACCTCCACTCTGTATGGTTCGGCCGAATCTATTGACGTGCCTGCTTGTGCCATAATCCTTGCACAGAATTCCCTCCAATAGGAATGGAAAGGCATGCTCAGTTAACTAAAGTTCTTCAATGGAAGTCCTTCCATTGCCTGTGAAGTGAATACTTGTGTTGCTTCACTATGTGATCGGTTGCCACATCACCTTTTTTTTGGATATTTAGGAGTTGGAATGTCTGAAGTCTATGTTCTGATGGTCTTTAGCTTTATTTGTTTCAGATACCACTATATTCATTTAACATGCATGATAACCCCTGTCCCCTATATATAAAAAAAAAAACAAAGTCGCCTAAAACAAAAAAAAATCCCTCTTTGCATGTGCTGTAGCACATTAGATGCTGTCTGGCTCAGCCCGCATTCTGTGCCATGTGTTGTAGCAAGCACTGTGGCTAAATTTTGGGGTACACATAGTTGAAGTAGGATAGAGATGGAACAGCCTGTCTGGTTATCCATGCAATGGTATATTCAAGATCATGATCAACATATCATTTATCCAAGTGGGAGGGTGTGAAACCTTTAGGAAGAAATTGAGATGCCTTCTGTATCATGTATAAGCTTTTTTAGGATGAGGAGATAATAGTTTGATGTCAAAACTCTATAGGAGATAATAATGATGAGATTGTGAGAGACATGCAAATAGTTTTTCAGCTGTAGGTTGGATAAGCTATCTCCAGTTTAATTTAATTTAATCTATATGATTATAAATATGCATATATGTATGTCTGCATATGCATCACTAGAGTCCACTTATTTCTTTTTTCCTTTTTAACATATTGTGTGTTACCAAACTGAAGATAGTTGTTGCACCTTCTTTTTTTATCAGATGTGCTTTCTCAACTAGTATGTCTAATGATATACTTTTTGTAATAGTGTATTTCCAAACAGAAGACAGTTGTTGCACCTCTTTTTATTGGATGTGCTTTCTCAATTAGTGTGGCTAATGATGTAATTTTTGGAATGTCTTATGCTGCTTTAGATCACTATATTATGTATATGACTAGAATTTGTCTTCTTTTTTAATGAATATAAAAAATCATCCAAGATTTTCTATAATAACAATAAAAAACTTCTATACTGGTTTTGGTGAAAGGAATGCTGACAAAATAGGCTTAGTAAAAATGCTGTTACAATAGTGAGATTGTGCATCCCATAAACAAGTTAAAGTAACCTATATTACATGAACTCAGGTAAGCATTCAGTCCAGGGTGTATTTTAACTGCTGAATCCTTCCAATATGTAAGGTTTTCTTCTTACAGAGCTGCATTGAAGCATCAAACCATAGCCATATCTAAATGTTGGGTGCGGTTAATTACACGAAAACAAAGGGGTCCATGTATCATGGGAAATAATACAAAGTTGTGAATGCAAAATGCTATACATTTGTTTGTAACTTTTCTGTTTGATAATTGGAGGTTTATGTAATCTTATAAGACACATCATCTATTGTTATGATGTCTACTATCTTTCATCTTTGCATGAGAATGCATTTATTTTTAATATTCAACTTTAATTCTTTAGTCTGAAATACTTGTTTCTTGAGTATACAGGAGTGTCAGTAAGGTGCATGATGAATGGTTTGCAGATGAAGAAAATGTTCGGAAGGCCATTGGCTTGTTGGAGAATCCGGTGGAAATGCTGAATGCTAGGGAAGTAAGTCAGATTCATTGATTATCTAAGCTTTTACCTATGAGACAATTCAATGTATATATCTGAGACAGGATATTTTTAGTGTTGCATAAACTCTGTTTATTATTTAATTCATTTTTGTTGCTTCTTATGGACTGTTTACTTTTGTGGCAGCTGACTTGTGGCATTTGTTTTGAAAACTATCCCCGTAATAACATGAGTGCTGCTGCTTGTGGCCATCATTTTTGTGGCGCATGCTGGAGAGGTTTGTTTATCCAGAATCTGTTGGATGTTATTTGGTTGTATAGAGTTTTTGAAACGTATTGTTGGCTTCAGTTTTTGATATCACACGTACCCTGCCTTTTATCTTATCATGAATCAGCATGTAACAATGCATGTGGTGTTTGATAGGAGGGGGTTTGGTTCCATTGTGCAATGAGAAAACAATGGTGCGGTATGCATGTTCTTTCAGATTTGTGTTAATATTTTCATACAAATTCATCACTCATCTTAAAATCCACGTATTCATAACTAACGCCAATTGGCTGCTGCATAGAGTGCATGACCTGTATTCCATGTGAGAGTATGTGACTGCTCTGATATTCGAGTTGTGTTATCTATTAATTGTGATAGTCGAGCGGCTAGTACTAAATTCTTTGGTGTGCTGTACCCTATTTTGACTATTATTGCATGCTGATATATTAGTATGCTAACCTTGTTCTTAATCAGATCTTACAGATCATTATTTTGTATATTAGTGCTGAAGTGGTCATCTGCAGATTCTACATTGTTAAGGCTATTTTTGTTGTCAACCTTAGTAAAGGAGGAGTTCCTAGAAGTCTCATGTAGTTTCAAAATTGTGATTTTTTTCTGCCCTATGCAGCATAAATGATTAGTCTGGACAAGATACGCGGTACCGACCATACCGACGTACCGGTGGGCATCGGTACCGAACCGAGCCGAATCGGTACCGAACCGATGGGGCTGGTTCAGCCGAGTTTCGACCCTGTCGTCGTTTTTTTTTTGAAGAGTTCTCTCATTTTTGGATCTTTTTTTGATGTTTCTATGTTTATGTATAAGGTTTAAACTAGATGATGTATCTTATTACTTCCAAATGATTCAAATAATGAGATGAAGAACATAAAATATCTTCAAATTAAGATACAATCAATTACATACATTTAAAGTACTCTCGAATATCTAAAATCGGGTCGAGTGGCGATGCGTCTCGTCGATATCTGGATCATCAGCATAATAAGGAGGCAGATCAACCCATCCCTCTACCAAGCGGCATTGTAGTCTTGTATGCTCAATCCTTGAGGAATGCGCGTCGGGTCATAAGAACTCTCGGATCTTTCATTAAAGTTCTGGCTCTGAGAGGTGTACTGTTGTTGATAATGGCTGTGGAGGGGCCCATCCGATATGCCGGCACCAAATCCGACCCATAAGACCCTCCGGGCTGCGCAGGGTAGTAGCTATCGGAAGATGACTTCGATGCACCATATCCATAAGCTGGCTAAGGCTGCGGATAATAGGAAGATTCAGAACTTGATATATTTATGGATCCTACTCTACATGCGAGGTCATCGCAGCTGCATCCTGTCCTCCTGAACGACCTTGAGGAATCCGTCTTCGATATGCAATGGAATCCGACCGAGGTCTATCAGACGACCTACCGTGGTTCGTATCTTGTGTAGCATGCGTAAATTGGGACTTACTGGTGTATCGAAGATCTGCCTCCGGCTGTGTCTCATAAGTAGTACTATACTGTCTTCCACTTTCTCTATGGCTAGCAAATCCATCACCACCAGAACCTTCATCGCTGCTGGTCCAGGTCTCCTCGACACTCTCCATTGGGGCTCTTTTCTTTTCTTTTCTCGTTTGCTGGGATTGACGCCCTCCTGACCGAGTTGACTGGGTACTAGAGCATCCTCGTCTGAGCATCTCTCGATCATCTCCCTGAGAGGGTGTGTCGTACCAGTCATGTGGTGACTGGCTTTCTTTTTAGCCACGTCCTATCAGCTATAGGACTGCGTAGAATGTTGCGCTCAATCCATTGCTCTGGATCGACCCTAGTCTTGCTGGCTATAAAGTCGGCTGGTCGTCGAGGTGATCCTGGCTAGTCAAGCTCGGGCTCCTGCTGTTGGCTCACAAGCCAGCCGAGCATAGGATCATTATCATCTGTGAAAGTCGTATAGATGAGATCTGCATACTTGAGCTCCACTTCCTCCTGAATGCATTTGAGCCTCAACCGCAGATTGTGGTGCACATAAATTAGGTCGTTGAGGCGCTTTTATGTCAAACGGTTTCTCTGTTTGCTATGGATGAGGGCGAAGGTAGACCAGTTGCGCTCACAGCCACTCGAGAAGACCGTTTGGGAGAGGATGCGGATAGCTATCCGCTTAAGATTTTTCGTGGATCCGCCAAAATGAATCCACCATTCAGCTGCAAAAATATTGAAAGATAATTACATATATGATGGCCTCATAGTTGAAGATAATTCAGCTGCAAAAATGTCTTGCAGATTTGTATTATACCTGGATTCATAGTTGTCTTGCTCACGACAGCTGATTGCTATCCAAAGCTGTAGCTGCCGTCTCTAAATAATTTGGTCTGTGAAAAAGAAGCGTGGTATACTATGTTAATAATAGAAGATTCGATATACTTACACATGCTACTAAATCATAGTTACCTCTTCTATACATGACGCGGCGACTTCTGGATCAAGCTCCATCTTGTAAATAACATTATGCAGAGCATCCAGAAGTTCATCATCCATACCAATTCCATTCTCGTACTGGAACCGGGGATTCAGATAGTATGCTGCACATAGATGACACCGTCTTAGTATAATTATACAAATATATCCATTAGTATAATTATCAATGTTATTGCTTATCTGCTAGATGTAATTTTCTACCCATTTGGGCTCTCCACCACCGCTCAATGATATCGATGTACTTGTGGGCATGGGCTAGATCTGCCTTCATGATCTAAGCCTTTGCCTTCTCCATCATGTGATACAGAAAGTCCATCTGGAGGTACCTTTCGCTATCCACGGCCCGCAGCACTTGATATAATGGTTTGATAGCCTTGACTATCGCATTGGCCCGCTGCAAGAATGACTGCCTCATCACTAAGTCTTCCATCCTGCTTCCTTTAGTGCCGACCTGGGCATATCTACTTTTCTGCCACTCAGGACTGATAAACATCTAACGTAGGGCTCCTTTCTTCTCGATAAGGCTATCAAGTGCAATGTAGTTCGTAGCAAATCATGTGACCCCTGGTCTCCGAATCTCTTCTTTAAAAAAGAATATAGGGAAAGAAATCTTACCTTATTTAGCTTTTGCTGGATCTTTCTTGAAGAAAAACGATGCTTTCTGATCCTCAATTTTTTTCACGCTTTTGTCTTTGCCTCTCTTCCTTTCCTCCTCTTTTGTCTTTACCTAGCTTTCAGTTTCTTTCAGCCCCTGCCTAATGCATCGTTCGGCTTTTATAGCTGAACCCACGCATTGTGGTAGCCACAGCGCGTGGCACTTTCGGCCACGCTGGGCGCTGCATTGTGGTAGCCACAGTGCGTGGCACTTTCGGCGATGCTGGGCGTCGTGGCACTTTCGAAAGTGCCACGGCGCGTGCCGCTTCCGGAAGTGCCACGGCGCGTGCCGCTTCCGGAAGTGCCACGGCGCGTGCCGCTTCCGGAAGTGCCACGGCGCGTGCCGCTTTCGAAGTGCCATAGCGCATGCCGCTTTCGGCCAGTTAATGGCGCTGTGGCACTTTCAGAAGTGCCACAACGCGTGGCACTTTCAAACCACGCTTGGCGCTGTGGCATTTTCAAAAATGCCACAGCGTGGGGACTTAACGCGTGGCTTTAGTCACGCGTTGTCTTGCATGAACTCACCCCGAATCGGTGTGTACCACTAGGTTTGCACGGTTCGCACCGGTACGGGTATGTACCGGTGTCGGTTCGCACCGGTACGGGTATGTACCGGTGTCGGTTCGCACCGGTACAGCCCATGAACCGATTGGGTCGGTTGGGTCGGAATCGATTTTCATAGCCGTACCCAAGGTCCGCTGTACCGGTACCGGTTGGCGTACTGGCGGCGGCCCGGACCGGTACGAACCGGTCCCTTACCGGGCCTATACCGGTACGAACCGGTCCCGTACCGGGCCTATACCGGTCCGAACCGGTTTCGTACCGGTCCTCCAACAATAAACTACCGGTACCGGATTCCACGCTAATCCGGTACCAATTCCAGGCCGGACCGGTACGTACCAGCCCGTACCGGCCGGTACGGACCGGTACGACAGACCATGGCCGTACCGGACTGGTACGCATCGGTTCGGGGTGAGTTCACGCGAGACAGCGCGTGGCTTTAGCCACGCGCTAAGTCCCCACACTGTGGAAAGTGCCACAGCGCCAAGCGTGGTTTGAAAGTGCCAGGCGCTGTGGCACTTTTGAAAGTGCCACAACGCCATTAACTGGCCGAAAGTGCCACGTGCTGTGGCGCTTTCGAAAGTGGCACGCGCTGTGGCGCTTTCCAAGTGCCACAGCGCCCAACGTGGCCGAAAGTGCCACGCACTGTGGTTGCCACAATGCGTGGGTTCGGCTATAAAAGCCGAACGATGCATCAAGCAGGGCCAGAAAGAAGCTGAAAGCAAAGACAGAGACAAAGAAGGAGGAAAGGAAGAGAAAGGCAAAGACAAAGGCGTGAACAAAATTGAGGAGGGTCAGAAAGCATCGTTTTTCTTCAAGAAAAATCCAGCAAAAGCTAAATAAGGTAAGATTTTTTTTCCCTATATATTTTTTTAGGAGAGATTTTAGACCAGAAGTCCCACGATTTGCTACGAACTATATTGCACTTGATAGCCTTATCGAGAAGAAAGGAGCCCTACGTCAGATGTTTGTCAATTTCGAGTGGCAGAAAAGTAGATATGCCCAGTTCGGCACTGAAGAAAGCAGGATGGAAGACTTGATGACGAGGCAGTCATTCTTGCAGCGGGCCAATGCGATAGTCAAGGCTATCAAACCATTATACCAAGTGCTGCGGGCTGTGGATAGCGAGAGGTACCCCCAGATGGGCTTTCTGTATCACATGATGGAGAAGGCAAAGATTCAGATCATGGAGGCAGATCTAGCTCCTGCCCACGAGTACATAGACATCATTGAGCGGCGGTGGGGAGCCTAAATGGGTAGAAAATTGTATCTCGCAGGTAAGCGATAACATTGATAATTATACTGATAGACATATTTGTTTAAGTATACTAAGACGGTGTCGCCTATGTGCAGCATACTATCTGAATCCTCGGTTTCAGTACGAGAGTGGAATTGGTATGGATGATGAACTTCTGGATGCTCTACGTAATGTTATTTACAAGTTGGAGCCTGATCCAGAAGTCGCCGTGTCATGTATAGAAGAAGTAACTATGATTTAGTAGCATGTGTAAGTATATCGAATCTTCTATTATTAACATTGTACAACACGTTTCTTTTTCATAGACCAAATTATTTAGGGAGGGCAGCTACAGCTTTGGACGACCAACTGTCGTGAGCAAGACAACTATGAATCTAGGTACACTACAAATTTGCAAGACATTTTTGCAGCTAAATTATCTTCAACTATGAGGCCATCATATATGTAATTATCTTTAATATTTTTGCAGCTGAATGGTGGATTCATTTTGGCGGATCCGTGAAAAATCTTAAACGGATAGCTATCCGGATCCTCTCCCAAACGGTCTTCTTGAGTGGCTGTGAGCGCAATTGGTCCACTTTCGCCCTTATCCACAGTAAATAAAGAAATCGTTTGACACAAAAGCGCCTCAACGATCTAGTTTATGTGCACTACAATCTGCGGTTGAGGCCAAAATGCATTCAGAAGGAAGTGGAGCTCAAGTATGCAGATCCCTTCTGTAGGACTTTCACATATGATGACGATGATCCTATGCTCAGTTGGCTTGTGGGCCAGCAGCAGGAGCCCGAGCTTGACGAGTCAGGATTACCTCGACGACTAGCCGGCTTGATAGCCAGGGAGGCTAGGGCCAATCTAGAGTAATGGGCTGAGCGCAACATTCCACGCACTCCTATAGCTGATAGGACATGGCCAGAGGAGAGCCAGTCACCACATGATTGGTACGACATAACCTCTTAAAGAGATGATCGAGAGATGCTTAGATGAGGACGCTCTGGTACCCAGTCGACTCGGTCAGGAGGGCGTTAATCCTAGCAAACGAGAAAAGAAAAGGAAAGGGCCCCAATGGAGAGTGTCGAGGAGACTTGGACCAGCAGCGATGAAGGTTTTGGTGGTGATGGATCTGCTAGCCATAAAAGGAGTGGAGGACAGTATGGTACTACTTATGAGACACAGCCGGAGGTAGGTCTTCGATACACCGGTGAGTCCCAGTTTACACATGCTACACAAGATACGGACCACGGTAGGCCATCTGATAGATCTCGATCGGGTATCATTGCATATCGAAGACGGGTTCCTCGAGGTCGTTCAGGAGGACATGATGCAGCTACAGATGACCTCGCATGTGGAGTAGAATCTATAAATGTATCAAGTTTCGAGTCTTCCTATTATCCGCGGCCTTAGCTAGCCTATGGATATGGTGCATCGGAGTCATCTTCCGGTGGCTACTACCCTGTGCAGCCCGGAGGGTCTTACAGGTCGGATTTTGGTGCCGGCATAATCGGATGGGCTCCTCCATAGCCATATTATCAACAATAGGATATCTCTCAGAGTCAGAGTTTCAGCGAGAGATCCGAGAGTTCTTATGACCCGACGTGCATTCCTCGAGGATTGAGCATATAAGACTATAACGCCGCTTGGTTAGAGGGATGTGTTGATCTGTCTCCTTATTATATTGATGATCCAGATATCGACAAGAAGTATCGCCACTCGACCCGATTTTAGATATCCGAGAGTGCTTTAAATGTATGTAATTGATTGTATTTTAATTTGAAAATATTTTATGTTCTTCATCTCATTATTTGAATCATTTGAAAGTAGTAAGATGCATTATCTAGTTTAAACTTTGAACCTAAACATAGAAATATCAAAAAAAGATTCGGAACTGATAGAACTCCCCCCCCCCCCCCCCCCCCCCCCCCCCCCCCGCCAAAAAAAAAAAAGAAATACTAAGGAGGTCACATATTCTGCTGCATGGTGGTGAGTGGATTGCCTTTTTGGCCAATTTGCAGTATGACTGCATATGGTAACTGCATGCAGGCGGCACAATGCAGTCAAGGGATGGCATTCATATATGTGGATGCATATGCGACAGTATCATTGCACTTCAAAACACTGTCGGCTACTATGTTGTGAAACTAGTCCCAAAATCCCTTATTCCAACAACTTATGCTTGAATAATGCAGACTTCTTTGGGAGAATGATTTTTCATTGTACTGCAATGATGGCACTGCACATAAACATAATAGAGACCAAAGCTATAATTTTTAGAATGGTAAATGTCATCCATGGCATAATATCAGAAATGCTGTTAGTGCATTTTTTATGACATGATACTGTATTTAGCTTTAGCAATTTGTGTTTTGATGCACCTGTAATGGAACTTTGGCCAGTTTATGATGTTTTTATCATAGTGATAAATGGTGATGATGTTTAAAAGTATCTTTGCAAATTCATTATACAGATTTATTTTTCAATGAATGAATTTTAACCTTATACTCTGCAACTAGTTGTCAAGCATTATGTTGTCCCCCCCATCGCAGTTAGATGTTGGATCAATTTAATGCTCTGCAAAATATTAATCACAAAGTGTAATCACCAGAAGCATCTGAATGCTAAGAGGTTATATAGGGGGCTCCATCATGTTTCATCTGTAAATAACCTCTGACAAGCTCTTTTTAACTAAATCATGGAAGGACTCGTTTAAAATCAAAAGAATGAATACATACTTCAATTCTTTTCCTTCATTGATATCTATGTCTAGCAAACATGCATCCTTTCTAATCCTGATTATAGCAGTTGTCTTTTATGTTTCCTTGCAGAATCATCTTAGTGGTTTTTTATACAGACATTTCTGGGCTTTTTATGATTGTAACAATACCTGAAAACATCCTCTCTCTCTCTCTTTTTTCCTTGTAAATATTGAATTGACTCTGAATTAAAATCTAGATTGGCAAGACTAGGTTCATGACATAGACTTGCATCATATATTCCCTAGCAGTTCTTTCTCTTTTGTTTGGTCCAATGTTTTGTTTAAAGGTTTATCTTAAGTTTTTGTACCAAAAAAAGGTTCATCTTAAGTTTTCACCTGCAGGTTATATTAGTACATCAATAAGCGATGGCCCAGGATGCTTAATGTTGCGATGCCCTGATCCATCATGTGGTGCTGCTGTTGGTGAAGACATGATTAATGTATTAGCTACTGATGAAGATAAAAAGAAGTACTCACGTTATTTTCTTAGATCTTATATTGAAGATAACAGAAAGGTACATGTGGAGTCTGCAGAATACGCTTCTCTTCCATTTCTTCTCATCTTACTACTTCTATCTGAAACTAAAATAAAAAGAAATTATATTTATGTCCGTGCCATCTGCTAAAAGCTTTTATTATTATGAGTGATAATTGACGAAGTTAAAAAATCTGTTTTTTCTCTACATAGTCCACTGATTGGGCAGATTGTAGAAAATTATAGAAGAGAGTTGCCAGTAACATCTGGCAGATCAGACTCATTGTTATGTTAGATATATACTTGAGACAAATGAATAAAGTTCTGACTGTTGTTTCTTCTTTTCAACCTCATTATCAAAACTTTTTCCACTTTTTTTAAAGAAAAAACTGTTCGAGAAAATGTTTACTCTTGCTATATGCTAGTATTTGTTTTCAGCTTATTACATTGTGGTGAGGATAGTGATTCGAGAAATGTGGATGTGAATATTTCTTGTTGACCACCTTGAGAGAACCATTCACTCGTTAGATGATGTCACTGGCAGTCGGCAGACCCAATAATCATTTCAATTATTGTGCTTCACAATCTTTTTAAACATACAAATCAAGTTCATATGTGCTATTGAAATTTCGGATTTAGCCAAACCTTTTCTAGTACTCTGTCTGCCAGTTGCAAAGCATCTCCTATTGGAAAACAATTCTGCAAGTTGATTATTTATATTTCGACACTGATTTGCTATCTCCCAAATTGGCTTTCCAGAGTCATGTCTACGCATCAGACCAATGGCTGTTGTGTCATCATCTCCTCCTTATGGAGTCATCGGAATTCACATTTGCCCAAGCAGGCTTTTTTTGGAATACACCTTTTCCTCCCATTTATGATCATATATTTCTCTGCGAGAAAGATCATCTTACGAGCAATCTTCTTCCTCTGATTTCTTGTACCTTGGAGCACCAAGTTACCCTTGTCCTTCCAATGGCACAAACCCACAATAGCTTGTCTTCTTTCATCAGTTTCAATAAAAAGTGGCTTTGAAAAAATTCTAAGATAATCCTGCAAATATAGCTCCTAAGGCCCATCTTTGTTAATTTCTGTCCATGCTTCAGCTGCATTTGGGCATTTGAAAAAGAGATCCTGTAGATCTCCATCAGCCAACCAGCTCGTCATGCAACTTGCGTATGAAGGACGCTAATATAGGTGCACTTTTGCACAATTGTCAAGCCTTGAACCATTTTATGGATGCTATTTTGATATATATGCTAATCCCAATAAACGGGTGGGATAAGGCTTGTTGTTTATGGTATACTTATGTCAAAGAAAGAAGAATGGTCATTATCTTTACATGAAAATAAAGTTATAAATAAGGAGGTTACTAAAGTTGATTGTAACTCAGGAGTGCCTAATGATATGTTGAATATGTGTAATCAATTTAAAGAAAAAGGTTTGAAAGATTATTGCGCCCTCTCATTACCTATGCATTTTCCTCTAGTTTGTTTCAAAGAAAAAGAACAAGTGGAAGACAAATGGGAGTTAAAGGAGGGAAGAGAAGTAGATAGGATAGACAAAAAAGGTAGCTATGTTAGGTCAAATTCTATGGTTGGTTCCAAGAACAGTTTAAAGAAGAGACTGTTCCCCATATGCGAGGAGGGGGAGAGGGTTGATAGAAAGCAAAGGTAGGGGACTAGGAATATAATGTTTGTGATTTAGCCACTACGTTGTTGCCCATCTCTCATATTGCAACTCATCATCTATGTTCTCTTTTCTAGATTGCCGACCACATGAAGTGAAGAAGTTAAGCTCATTGATGGAAGGAGTAATCAGTGGTTTTTTTCAAGTACCAAATGCTCATAGGATACTGAGCTATAAATTAAACAATATGGTTGCTATTTAGGGCAACCACATGATATTTAGAGGACAAATATGCACCTAAGGTTGCTTTCAGTATCCTTGTTTTAAGACTAAAAGAATACTGGTACTCGACAATTTTGTGCTTTCAGGAGATGACTAGGACTTTTGGTATTACCAGAACAAAGTTATAATGCATAATTTTTTTAGGCGTAAAAAAGGCTCAACTTTTTCAGCTATACATTCAAATTCATGTTGCATAATGATTCCCCAGTAGAATTACGTCATCCTTAATGTGCATAGCTAACCACCTTATTGGGAATAAGAATGAAATTAAACTAAAAAAAGGAAAAAAAATACCGTGTCGAAATGATATTGAGCCATATATTGTGTCTTTGCTCCCTTGACCTACTTTTTACCTTATCTTTCCCAGATACCTTGCTTCTCACATTATGTCTCCACTTAATTTCAGCATTCTGAGACACCTTACATCTTCGAGTTATGGTTCTTCATACCGGCCTGAACTGGATAATACCATGCGTATCGTACCAGTTTGGTACTGGTACCCGATATGGGTGGCGTACCGATACTTGGTATATCGAAAAGACTCCATACTATACCGTACCGACACAGTGTTAGTGTGGCATCGGTACGGAGTTGGGTGCCGAGATGGCGAACCTTGCTCCAAGTACTATTTCCTTCATATTTTCTATCCTTTTTGCTAGGCTCTATAACACCAAACTAACACTCTAGGTTGACTTGTCAGATTGGGTGTGCTTGACTAACTTGTAGCCCAACCTAACCAGTCATGGTATCAAGTACTGGTTATGGTTGATAGCCCATATGACAAATCTTAACTGGAATTGGAGCTAGTCTAACTTGACTCGGTTGTGCGAGTGAATGGGATATATCTAGTTGTGCTAGATCTATAAAATTTAGTTGTACTTTGACATGATGTTCACAAAAAATTACATGTGAGGGATACCAGACCTTCTTCCTCACCATGTTTCCTTTTATTCAAGGGAGGGATGGAGGGAGGTCTAAGTCCCTTACTGCTGGTACGGCATTATTCTTCCCCCTTCTTCACCCTAAGTCCCACATGTATGTGGGCATACGCACATGCGCACATGCATACACACACACACACAAAATCCAATTAGAGATAAGCTGCCCATGAGCATCATGGCATAGGTCAAAGGAAACGACCCATCTTTCTCTCTAGAGGGGCCCAAAAGATACAAATACACTCCTGAGGAGTCTTCCTGGGAAATTGACTCTTCCTTTCCAACCCACACACACACACACACAGAGAGAGAGAGAGAGAGAGAGATGATACCATTCCTAAAATCCCCACCTCTATGGCTTTCACCTCACCCTTTGCTCAATGCCTCCTTCACTTTTGGATAGCAATTTGCAAATGTGCCAAAATTGTGGTCTTCTTAGATTAAACTCAGTGCTGCACCAAAAGTTGAGAACTGGTACTTATACACACCGCTTTTACATATCTTGGAATGTGACATTCCTTATGAATTCATACATGCCTGAAATCAAATACACCTTGAGCAAAACCTGTTGTGTGCAGGTATACGAGAAATGTTTGTCTTTGAAGTGTAATATATCCTATTTCATTTTGGTATATGATTTCTGATCACTTTCCCCCTTTGTTACCTGATGTTTACTTGGGAACAGCACTGATAAAAGACAGAAAGATAAAATCTGATTCTGATCACTGTATATCATTCTTGCTCTATGCATTTTCTGTTTTTTTTTTTTCAAACTTATTCATGGTGTCGCATGTTTAGGTTCTCACTGGAAGTTATTCTCGTGGCTATTAAGTTGAAATTGTTTTTCCATGTGAATGCAGTTTATTGATAAGTTGTTATTTGTTTTTAGCCGTTAGAATTCTTTTCCTTCTTCTATTTATGTCAATTGTCAAATACTACTTGTGCTTTGTTGGTGTCTTCTGAAATCTTGATATGATATTCCTAGATAAACCATCATCGAACTTGTCTATATTGCTTAGCAAGCTTTTGCTTTTTGTGATAGCCTGGAGAATTTACTTTTTCTTTTCTTCTCATCTTTTCCACTATATACCTTAAAGTTTTAATTTTTTGCATAGACAAAATGGTGTCCTGCTCCTGGTTGTGAGTTTGCAGTGGAATTTGTGATGGGTAGTGGAAGCTATGATGTTTGTTGCAATTGTTCATATAACTTTTGTTGGAATGTGAGTATATACTGACCAACAAAGTTTGCAGTATTGTTTCCATAATGTTGTCTATTCTATGCTACCGCTTAACATTTTGAGTTGCTCAAATAAAACATGCAGTGTACTGAGGAAGCTCATCGGCCTGTGGACTGTGGCACAGTAGCAAAGTGGATATTAAAGAATAGTGCAGAGTCTGAAAACATGAACTGGTAGGGTACATGAAGATCATCATAATCGTCATCGTTATCATCATCATCATCATCATCATCTTCTTCTTCTTCTTCTTCTTCTTCTTCATACCGGCCAGAATATGTTGTAATGTGCTTTACTGAAATGTTATGTTACTTCAAAGTTCAAACCTAAACTTATACGTTACGTTGTGATTGAATTATGCAATACTGTTACTAAGCTCTTGTCCATTGTGCAAATTTTGTGTGTACTATTATACGTCTGCTGTTGCTCTTACCGACCAGCGTGCGCTGATCCAAATATGCTGTGATGTCTGCTATTACTGACCATTGATCCAACTATGCTATGATGTCTCTGCAGAGGTTTTCTGTTAAAACACAAATATGTATCATTTGATTTTGATAAAATTTGATAATTTGGCTTGTAAGATCACTCCTTTGTGCTAACGTTTTAAATTCTCTAGCAAATTATGTTCCGGTTGCTCAAGTATGATTTCTGTCCTTGCTGGTTTCTGATGATATCTTTTCACCATAATTTTCTTTCTGTAATAAATTAACATTCAATAGTTTTGGCAACTCTCGAGGCTATGATATAATTCATCATTTCAATGCTAAATTGTGCATTTTATGTGACTTTTGACTCTCTCACTTTTTTTGTTGTTGTGACATTTAAGAGAGTTTTTTAACACATATACCATGTCTTATATGCTCACAAAGTGTATTGTGTTTATGATCATTTTTCATATGATCAATTGATGTACATTGGTCTCCATGAAACTTATGTTTACACTTACATTAGATTTTAAGCTTTCTCCTACTCTTTTATATCAACTGACAAGTATGAGGTTGTGAAACTGAGTGCATACACATGTTTCAAATTCTCACTTTTGAGGCTTTCACTTTCTTTATGGGTGAAGAGTCCCCTTTTAGTTCCGCTTGAGGTCTGATTTTGCATTTTGGATTCTTGAACAATACTTCTTGTTTGCAGTATTACCAAGTATCTGATATTATTTCCAACAAATTTGCTATAATGTTTCAAATTTTTGCCTTTTTTATTCATATGAAGTGCTGATTTTGTTTTTCAGGATATTAGCTAATTCCAAGCCCTGTCCAAAGTGCAAGCGTCCCATTGAGAAAAACCAGGGGTGCATGCATATTACATGTACACCTCCTTGTAAATTTGAGTTTTGCTGGTAAGATCTTCAAATTGGCAATTTCAATGGTTTAAATTTTTCTTAGTTTCACTCTTTTTATTTTTAACTCTTTTAAATGTGATTGCAGGTTATGTCTTGGTGCATGGTCAGAACATGGGGAGAGGACTGGTGGTTTCTATGCTTGCAATCGTTATGAAGCAGCCAAACAGGAGGGGGTGGTATGCTTATCAATCACCAGTTTTATTTTCTCATTGCATAATAAACTGCATTTCCAATTCTTAAGGATGCTAAATATCACATTTGCCACTTCATAAATGGTTTCAGTATGATGAATCTGAAAGGAGGAGAGAAATGGCTAAAAACTCACTTGAGAGATACACACATTATTATGAGCGATGGGCCACGAATCAGTCAGTACGTAACTTTCCAGATATTCTATCTTTTCCTTGGGCTAGTTTTAACATTTCTTTTCTTTGTATCTGGCATATTTCGGTCATTGATATTAATAAGCTGAGATTTATTGCTTGTATGCTAATTTATATCATGGTTGAAACTAGACCTGAGCATTCATTGGGTTGGGGTCTGTGTCCAATAATAATACAAACAGCCAACCTAAACCTGGCCCAATCGAGACTCAGGCTTGAAAATTGCAGCTTGAATCTGGCTTAGTGGAAAAGGAAAGGGTCTGAGTTTGACCTGACTCGACTTGTGTAAGTGCGGGCAAATCATGCATGGCTTGATGGCATGACTAGACCTAGGTAAGTGTGGATAAATCATGCTTGGCTTGACCTACCTGGATGGGCCAAACCTAAGCCCGATGTTATCGCTCCTAGAATAGGGTTTGACTGTTCTACCTAGTCTCAACCATGAGAGAGAGATAGAGCTAGAGAGGGATAAAGGATGGTGAGAGGAGAGAGGAAGGAGGAACAGAGAGAGAATAGAGAGGAGAAAGGAGGAAAGAATAGAGAGATAATAGAGAGGAGAGAGGAGCTTGGGGTGGGGGGTGGGGGGTGGGGGGTGGGGGGGGGGGGGGGGAGACGAGAGGAGCTCGGCAGTTGGGACACTTGGTAGGGAGAGGAGCAGTACCTAACGTTGGGTTCTGTTAATGGTTGCTACTGAGTGGTGCCAGTGGTTATTGCTGAGAGGAGAGGGGGGCATCATCCAAAAGAGAAGGGAGGGGGACTGCTCAAGATTGGGATTCAGGTTTTAGAATTAGAGATCTAGATTTTAAGAATTTTTAGATTATCAAATATATGAGTTATATATTAATTTATATTAGGCTAGGCTAGGTTAAAATTTATTGAGCTCGAGCAACATTCTAATTTTAAGTTGGGCCTAAATCCTTGGCTCAGTTTCGGCTTGTCAGGACAAGAACCTTAGCCCGAGCCTAATAAAAATTGGCTGGGGTAGGATTGGCAGCATAGAACCATGCTAGGCCGGGTCGAGTTTCTCTGTGGCCCGGGCTCGGGCTTGAATTTTTTTTTTTTGGGGTCAGGCTAGGGCCTAGGCCAAGAATCTTTTCTAGGTTCGTCCCAAGCCCAAACACGAGCATGACCTGAAACCCAATTAGGCAGGTTTGATCTATGCCCGACCACACGAAGAGAGAGCACCTCTTGTCGGGAAAAAATGATAAAGGGGAGGGAAATTAAGAGTAGGTCTGTTAACGAGCCGAGCTGCTCGGGCTTGGCTCGGGCTCGGCCCGGTAAAAGCTCGGCTCGAGCTCGGCTCGTTAGTCAAACAAGCCCGAGCCCAAAATGACGTCCGTTTAAACCCTAGCCTGAGTAGTTCACGAGCCCAAACGGAGCTCGTGACTTAACACGACTAAATGAGGGGGCGGCTTTGGGATCCGACGGTCGAGATCGCGCCACCGACGAAATCGTGGGCGGTCAGATCTGGATATCGCTACTTGGAAACCCTGCATCCAACGATTCCAACCCAGGGGCCAAAACCCTCCCTCTCGTTCACGTCCATGGCTCGCCCCTCCGTTCTTGTTATCATCTCTCTCGTCCTCTCTGTTCTCCTCGTCCCCTGCGAAGCCCGATCTCGATCCACCTCCAAAACCGGCGGCGGCCTTTCATTATTAGAAAAGGAGGAAGTCACTGTCGTAAAGGAAGAAGAGGCGCAGCGGCGGACGGAGTGCAAAGGGCGGTGGATCCACATCCACGACCTCCCGCCGTGGTTCAACACCGACCTCCAATCCTGCAACGCCTTCTCCCTCTACGACGACGGCAACTTCTGCCCCTATCCCTATATCGCCAACCACGGCCTTGGTACCCGCACCCACAACCGCTCCTGGAGCTGGTACCGCATCGGCCCCACATGCTCGAGCCCTTCTTCCACCGCCGCCTCCTCGAGTACCCCTGCCTCACCCCCGTACTATGCCGCCCTCGACGCCCTCCCTTTGCTCTACCATCCGCCCCTTTTCAACTATAGCGCCCTTCACGGCTGCAACCTCGCTGACTTCCTTTGCCGCGACCGCCCCGCCATCTGGGGTCGGCGCGGCGGCCACGACCACTTCCTTGTCCTTGCTCGCCCCGCCTGGGATTTCTCCCAGGACCCCGACGCCGACCCCCCCCCCCCCCCGCTCTGGGGTACCTCCTTCCTCCACCTTCCCAACTTCCTGACCTCACCGTCCTCTCCCTCTGGGGTACCGAGCTCTGTATTGGGCTTGGGCTCGGGCTCGGGCTTGAGCTTGTAATTGAAACGAGCTTTACGAGCTCAAGTTTGAGCCTTTGTTTTGCCAAGCAAGCCCGAGCTCAAGCCCAATATAGAGCTCGGTACCGATCCCAGGCCCGAGCCCGAGCTTCTGTGAAACGAGCCAAGTCCAAGCCTCCCAGGCTCGGGCTCGGCTCGGCTTGGCTTGTTAACAGGCTTAATTAAGAGATTGAGAGAGAGAAGGGGGAGGCAAGAGATTGACAGATGAGAGACATTGAGAGATCATGGGGGAGAGAAGGGGTGCTAGGGAGGGAGAGAGGGGGAAGAAAGGAGTGAGTGAGAGAGAGAGAGGAGAGAGATTGTGAGAGATAGGGAGTGCAGGGGAGGGAGAGAGAGAGAGAGGGGGGGGAGAAGGGATGGTGCTATGGAGTGGGATGGAAAGAGTAGAAAGGAATGAAGTAGGGGGTGCTCAGGTCGGGCTTAGGCTAGGCTTTGTTGGGTTGGGCTTCAGATTGAGCCGAAGCTAGACCTGAATTGGTCTGAAAATTTTTTCAAGTTTGAACTTCAGGGCCAAGCTCGACCTGATTCTCCTGGAGATAGGCCCAAAGCCCAATTTGAAGCCAGCATTCTGAAAGGGCCTCAGCCTATCAGGCCCATTTCCAGCACTGGACTGCCCAACCTGGGCTAGACTCCCCTTGTTTTTTTGCCCAAGTCTAATGAAAGCCAACCCCAACAATTTGGGACAAGGGTCGGTGGTTATGATCAGACATTGAATGCGACACTTTGAAGTTGGTGAATGATGCTGTTGTCACTCACTATTCCTTTCATTAAAACTTGAAAACTCTTAACTTTCAACCTTCACAGTTCTAGAGTTGTTACCTATTGGTTTACCTGATACCATATATAAGGACCTCCCTTCTTATCCACCTGGTGAAATTTTCTTCTTAAAAATGAAAATGATAACACTACTTGTTCTGGTTACATAGCCAATGTTTTTTGGTTCATTTTTTCAGTTTAATGTCTTTTGCACTGCATAAAGCGATGTGTTATTTAGCAGTTTACAAGGAATTTTTCTTCTTTGTTTGGTTTTGCTTGCATATGAGCGATTTTCGTTGATTCTGTTTTATATTTAATGTTTACTTTTGGTTTAGCTTATTAAATGTACTGCTATATATTTATAAGATGCACAGATGCATGTTTCTACTTCTGTATTGCTTAATTCATCTAATCTTCTGTTATTCAATTGCACTTTTCTCTGATTTTAACATTTCTGTTATTGGCAGTCAAGACAGAAGGCACTTGCAGATCTACATAGTATGCAAACTGAAAAGGTACATAACCTTGTTGCAGTTTTTCTGCTTCAACTTTTATTTTGGCATAGTAATGGTTTTGAAAAATTATTTGCATTTCTTAGTCAAGACAATGTGTATTTGGGGCTTAAGCATATAATGGACTATGCTAAACTGTTTATCTATCTAAAGAAAAGACATTCTATTTGAAGGCGTTTGAGAATGCTATAGCTACTAGCATGATCATGTTTGATGTTCAAGTCATTTACAATTTCTTTAATTTAGAAGAATGGTTCTTGCTGATCTTATTGTAAGGATTGCACCTTGTGACAGTCTCATTTAAAATTTGGCAGCTTGAGAAGTTGAGTGACAGACAAAGCCAACCTGAGTCCCAGCTCAAGTTCATAATAGAAGCCTGGTTACAGGTAGGCTTTAAATTAGTAATAATTTTTGAAGGGTGGCATTTATCATTTTACTTTAACCTTTTTTCCAAGTTGGTATGACATTTTGCTGTGCAGATTGTGGAATGTAGACGAGTATTAAAGTGGACATATGCATATGGATTTTACCTGCCTGAGCATGAGCATGCCAAAAGGCAATTCTTTGAATATTTGCAAGGTTCATAATTCTTTCTTTTGATAATCAGAGTTGGTTATTGAGTGTGTCCTGTTCATTCAAAGAATTGCCTGCCTTTGATTCTTTAGGTGAGGCTGAGTCTGGGTTAGAGCGGCTCCACCAATGTGCAGAAAAGGAGCTCCAAGTCTACCTTGATGCAGAAACTCCCATGAAGGAGTTTAATGACTTCCGTACAAAGCTTGCTGGGCTAACCAGGTAATTGCATCCAACGTGTTAGACAATGAATGTGGCTTTACGGTTGGTGTCCATGGCTTATCAAGACTTAATTCGTTAGTGCAACAGGAAAAGAAAGGTCTAGTTGATGAGTAACTTTGGTTCTTTTGAAGATATTGCCTCTACATTATATATTGGTAATATATGAACTTTTTGTTTATCAGGTTACCACTAATTTAGTGGGCTAGATAGAAGTGAGATTTGGAACATTGCATAGTAAAAATTTTAGGAAATCAAAAGGGCCCTAGTACATGAAATGAGCTCCATTGGAATGATTATATGGAGACTGAGAGTGGTAGAACGAGGGTGGTTTGAAAATGAGCATATTTAGAGGGGGTGCTGGAGCTGACCAGTTGATAAAGTGATGGGAAGGCTGGCTAAGATGCAAGGACATGTACAGCAAGTAAGAGGGTTATTTTATGTGGAGTACAAGGAATAATGGAAAGATTAAGAAATTGTGGATTAAAAATATGATGGAGTTTTAAATCTCTTGAGAGGTATGAATGGTGTAGAATCGAGAACCTGGTTAGAAGTTTTCAGAAATGATTTCTTATGAGATGTTCCTTGTGGATATAATTTGCATAGAATCAACAAAGCTGATTCTAGTATTGTGGTAAGGCTCATTGTTTGTGGTTATTGGGCCAATTGACTAGAAGTATTTGTACACTTTTTGACCTAATGCTATCTGTCTTCTCTATTATTTTGTCAAATATTATTTTTGATTGTAAAGGCAGCATATCCCTGACCAGGTTCTGTAGATTGCATACAGTGTAGGAGTAGCTTAGCACTATTTCTTAGTTGTCTTGGCCTTTTCTGAAAATTGTCTCTCTTCCACTACTCTTTTTGTTAACAAATGTTGATTCATTCCATAGAATTCAAGCTTTACAGCTGAGTCTCAGTAGCGATTTCTGCATAAATGTGACTTATAATGAGAAGTCAATGCATTTCTCTGTCAGCAATATATATAAAAAAGAAGAGGGTAATCATCTGTCTCATAATCTGCTCTCCCTTGTTCTTTAAGAATTATGGTGGGGGAAGCACTTGGGAAAACACTTCCAAGCATACTAATGCTTTGATCTGTTTCGTGCTTATGGGATATTAAAATGTCAGGTCTTTTTTTGTCCGGCAAGAAAATGTCTGAGGTCTTTCAAGGGTGACATCTAAACCACTATTAATTATGGTACCATTCTTTCTCAAAAAATGATGCCACAATACTCGGTAACAGCATATCTGGAATTTGGCACAGTTGTCATCTGCTGTGCTGATTGGAAGTTGTTACAGTGAGTTGCTGTTCGTACTGAAACTGATTTGATGCAGTCTTAAATCTTGTTCCTTTCTCATCTGTGAACTATTGTCAGTTGTTGTGTGAATGCTCGAGTGGCTTGACCCTAATTAACTTATTATTGATTAGTTCCCTTCTCTATGCAAAGAAGGTTCACCATGAAAGTAGACAAGTGACCTGTGTTAAGAACGCTCGATGATGGTTTTTTTGATTTGGTGAATGCTCTCTTTTATTAAAAAAGTTCACGTTTGTATGATGAGACAATGGAATTTGAAAAATAAATAGAATATGTTATATGTTAATGCACTAAAAAGATTGATGTTTGCTCAATTTATGTAATATCTGTTTAACTTACAACTAGAATCCCAAAACATAAGTTATTAGGGAAGGGGTCATACACACAGATGTATATACCCATATACACAGATATACACAGATATAATATCTGCCTCAACACCTCTCCGTACATGTGGCCTGGACCATGCATGCGAAGGCATGAACAGGTCACAAACAACTCAGGAAGAGTCAATGATGACTCAAGTTCGAACTGCGAATGAGTCGACAAGAAAAGACTGATGAAAATAAACAGGTAAAATTGGCCTGAATGGAAATTAGGCCCAAAATCTTTGGTTCTAATAGCATGTTAACTTACCGTTAGACCCCAAAAGCTTAAACTATTAGCAATCGGATCAATAATGTATATCAGGTCGATAGCGAAGGAATTCCTTCTCAAACTTCTAATGCAATTTTATTATTAGAATGTTTTATTTGTTATTCTGTGTTATAAGCAATACAATTACCCATGCTTTGACCTGTTGCTTGGATATCAGTCCTAGGTATGATTTATTTGCTTCTTCAACCTTTTTTTTTTGTCCCCTTTTTCATCATTAGTTGGAATAAGTTGAAAAATCAGTGCAGCACAGAATCTCTAATGCTACTGTAGACACATCACTTGGTCAAGCATCATAGGCGAAACTTGGAGAAGTGAAGCCCATCTTTGTGATACGGAAGTTTTTCACGGATGAACTCTTGTCATCTCTCTGACTTCAATGATGATCTAGGGAGGGACAAGGAAAGTATTTGAAAAAGAGGATTGTTTCTATTAGTGCAGGATCTTTTACGAAAGGAAAGCTTTCTGTGTGCAGACCAATCCTCAAATCTTGTGTCATGTGCTTGTCACTCGAGTCTGGATTGCACCTAGTACTTGCTGGATGTCCCCTTATTCATATTTCTGAATTTTTTTCTCATAATTTCTTTGGCATGAAATCTTACATTACACTTGCCTTGTGGGACATTTCCTGACAGTGTAACTCGAAACTATTTTGAGAACCTTGTTCGAGCCCTGGAGACTGGCTTGAATGATGTAGGCTCTACAAATAGCCAGGCTACATGCAGCAAGACTTCGAGCTCCAAGACCCTGGGAGGCAAGAGTAAGAGCGGAAAGATAAAGGCAGCTGGGACCAGCTCTAGATCTGGCGGTCCTAACCGCAGCTTGGATGAAAGCAATCTCTGGTCCTGTGATCAGTGCACCTATGCCAACCCCAGGTCCACCAACACATGCCAGATGTGTGAGCATCACCGGTAGGCCATGCAGAGCTATCTCCTGCATCCAGATGGCATTTTATCTGTAAAAATCCTCTTCCCTTAACCTGTTCCACTGGCCTGACTTCTTGGTAGAATCATGTTCCATGATGCCGGCAAGAATGTATTTTTAATCGCCTCCTAGGTTGGGTGCTAGAGGAAGTGGAATAAAAAGGAAAGGGAAAACAACAGAAAGGAAGGAAGCAAGAAGTTGCCTCTTCATGTAGTGTTCTGTTGTTTATTAGAGGCAAGTGAAACATCAGCTCATTATCTGTATATATATTTGTCTCATTATGTGCTTCCCTTGCTTAATTTAATCGAAGTTCATCACAACAGATTATGCCTCTAATTTCATCCATGATCTGAATCAATATATGAGCCAGTATTTTAGTGGAACTTCAGGTAATTTTGGTTCTTATATAGATGCGGCATGGTTCAGGTAATGAGATGGTAATCTTTGTTGGCTGTTGTGCTGGGTCATGCATTTGAGAGGCCACCATCGATAACTTTCTTTTTGCATTTCCTGTGGTTGGTGGCTGCCTTCATCACCAACCATTTACTGATGTACTGGAAAGTGATATCTATCCTTCTACTCCATGCGTGCTGGCAGAGCAACTTTAGAGCTAGAATTGGAGCTGGATATGATTTTCTCGATAGAGTTGCAATCCAAGAGGAAATTAAATGCGCGAAACAAAATGGTGACTGGTAGTAGTTAGTCGCAGGCGTTAGTTGATTCTGAAATTGTAACAGTAATGGGATGCAGAGATTTGTATCCATGCCAGAAGTTCTTGCTCTCTCCTCCCTAAAACCCTAACATAACCCTTAGAAATTCCTCGCACTCTTGGTTCTTGTCATTTGGAACACCTTCGCATGGAAGCTAGCTTCTTTCAAGGAAAAAGCTTTGGAGGAATCAAGGAGCTGGATCTTCCTTGAGACAACTGGTCCAGGCGAATTCCAGAATTCCTCAGGTCTTTCAGCTCTTTGCAGTATCTAAATCTGTCATTCAATGATCTCAAAGGCGAAGTGCCAAAGGGTGGTGTCTTTGGGAATTCAAAGTGGAACTTTTGTCCAGGAGGTTTTATGGAGGTGATCGTAAGTTGCTACTACCACCATGCTCTGTCCAGGCTTCCAAAAGGAATCTATTCAAGATAATAATAATACTTGCAATTGCTGCAGCAATCATATCCTTGTGTTCTCTGGTAATTCTCTTGCAACCGAGAAATGAACGTGAAACTCGCCGAAGGGGATGCATATAGAGCTATTGAATACTTCTGCTAGGAAAGAAGCCTACAAATGCCATGTTTAAAGATGTTCCAGTATAGACCTTAATAGGTTCGTCGAGATGGCTATCCAGAAAGAGGTATATAGAATTTGGATCCACAGATTCTGCAAGATGCAGTTGAAGAAGTTGATAGCAATATTGGAAATGAAAATTTTGCTAGGATGAGACTCGGGAGTTGCATAATTTCATCGACTAAAATTGGTCTCCTGTGCTCAAACAAATCTCCACCAGCCCCTCCATCAGCATAATATAAGCTCAGGTACAGGAAACCTTACGTCCGAACAAAAAACAAATGCACCATGGGAAGTTCAATGACTCGCCTCCAAAATGACGAACACTGAAATGCCAGCATTTTCAAATGCATATAACTAGAAACATACCATCAAGAAGTTCAATTGATAACATATGATAACTTTATTTACATTTAGTTCTTATTCATTTAAAAAAAGCCCTTTGCTGCTTCCCTTCGCTAAGGGGTGATCCCTCTGCAGCATTTGTGGCTTTCAGTCATCAAGAGGAAATTGAGAAAAACCACTCACATATTGCAGTATAATACCTTTAAACATGGACTATGGCCATATAAAGGGAAAAATGTCAGCATAACAATCCCACTGTACATAACAGGCCCAATTTATGCTGAATGTCAGATGCAACTCCAGCAAGAACCTAATGAACATGGTAACTTAACACTACGAGAAGTCGGAAGTGCTGTCCTCATTAAGCGGTGTGCCCATGTCATGCATCCTCTGATGAACCAAGGGATACTCTGTGCACTACCTTGGCTCCCCTTCCCTTCGCCATGTAAAGTCCTATGTGATGGAGCAGCTCCTGGAGACAAATTGAAAAATAAATTTAAAACTTCTATGGTATCCAAAATCGTTATGTGCATTTAAGTGTCAACCCAACTAAATTAATTTAACTTGCTGAATGCTAGATATCCCATTCCTATTCCAATACATTGAAGGCAAAAAGTGCACTTCTCTGGAAACATGAAGAGGATGGAGGAGGTCATGGAATCCAATGGACCTCTCTTACCCAGATAACTTTTATTTTAAAGGAAAATCTGAATAATTTTTTTGAGCATATCTTTCTCCAGATAGCTAAATAGTCATTTATTTATTAGGTAGAAGGATCAATTACGACATAACAGTAGGACTAGTGTCCCTTATCAGGGAACAGATATATCGAGAAGAAAACTCATTAGATTTAAAACACAAAGCTAGAATTCTCTTCCTGTACTTTACCAAGGATAAGCATTGATTGTTTTTTCTAATAACTAACTTATGAGATACTAATTTGTAGGTCAAAGGTTCATAATACCTGTGCTATACTGAGAATGAGTATGTATTATAATTTGTAGGTAAAGTGTCCATAATACACAGAAAGAAGGCACAGCTCATCAATTTACCCGAGTTATTTATCAGGACCATCAGGTGCACAAGTATAGATAATCAGTTAGCTTTTGCTACTGAATGGAATTTCTGTAGCAATTATGCAATTGATCATTGCCACAAAGCAGTCAGCTTTTTGCAATACATGCTAGACCAGCAGCATTCAAAGATCTGACAAAGGGTTCAATATTGTATTTCAGAGCATTTGTCCAGATAAAGTGTTGCACTTGAGGTAGGAAGCAATCATGGTGGTTAACAATGCAACACAAAATTAGCATGTGGCTTCGTACATCTCTTGTTGAGAAGGAAATTGCATGCTTCGTACAAGGCATGACAGTATCGGTGTAGATGATTGGTGTCAAGAACCTCTTATTTTTTGTTCCACAGTTTTCACTGTCTAAAATTTCTGAGAATATGACCATTGACAAGGGCAAATCATAGAAGTTGCAGCATTCCAAATATGCAAGTGGGGTAAAGACAAAAAAATATTGAAATTAGCACATAAAGAAGAAGCATTGGGACAATCCTTTCTTCCTTCAATATGTCAATAAAGTGGGTTGTATTTTCTTGGGCCTCATTTTACCTTCACCAAAAGCACACCTCACAGAAAAGGAAATGGTGGAGCCAGGTGAGGCATAATTAGGGAGGGCACATTTGTAGCAAATCCAAGACAATAAACAGCATATAGTTTAGCTCTGTATTTACATAATTGACCACCAAGAATTACAAATCCACATACATTAATTGGCATGGGTACATAAACACAGACTTATGAATCCATATATGCATGAATGTGCAGATATACATACTAGATATGAGCTTATCTTTTACTTTTTCACCTTTCCTCCATAGAAAAGGAAGGGAAAAGGAAAAAGCAAGTTCACATGGGTATAAATAAATTGTTCTTTGTTTCTATGGAGTTACATGGTATCATTCGAAACGAAATAGAAGAACACTCCAATTTTTGTTCACAGTACCAAGGAAATTTTCCTTTCATGATCAATTCCAGCAAATAAGTATGCGACAAAAAAAAAAAAAATCCAACATTTCTTCCATTAGTTGTAATTGTAATCACTAGTTTCTCTTGGCAATTCTTACAATCAATGAAAATAAACATTGGATTAATCAGCTACCAATATGGAAAAGAAGCCTATCTACAGAAATTTTTAGTGGCTTTGAAAGCATAACACCTATTGCATATAATAGAGAAGCAAAAAGAACAGTCAGAAATTCAAACCTGTGGATGGGCTAAAGCTCCTTCGATATTTCTAGAGACACGAATAGGGAGGTCATATGTAGCACATCCACGTGAATACACTACAACATCTTCCAGTGGTGGCACCTGGCCAATATTTCTAGCACTCAATATGGAACAGACAAAGTCTAAAACACAAATATCAGTGCATATTCCTACAACCAAAACCTGCACCAAATAATAGCTAATTAGTAACAATATTACTATCTCCATTTACTCTCCAATGACGTAAAGTAAAAGAATGTATGTGAAAATGTCTAAACAGAGGACCTATCAAGTTCATTCAATAAGGAATGTATTAAGATCTTAACTCAAAATGAATTAGTTTCACTATCAGAAATAAGAATAACTTACAACTTTAATTTCATTCCTTTTCACCCAATCAGCAAATGTATTCGAGCCATCCTTCTCCATTGAACCAAGGTAACCATCTATGCAATTTTTGCATCTAATGGTCGCATTTGGATCATTCTCCAACCACTGCAAAGCTGCAGATCACGAAAACGCAGCATGATGCGATCTCATAATTGTCACAGAAGCTTAAAAAAGTAAACCGCCAAATAATGAACAAAATTTCAAATTTTTGATCTAAAACATAGAACTAATAAGGGAAGGATGAATCCTAGCTTAACAAGAGAAAAGTATGATAAAAGGGGGTAGATGTTGTACCTGGAACCAATTTCTCTTCACCTGAACCAATTATACAATGAGGTGGGTATGGATGTTCAGGTTTATCTGGATGGTGGGTGTCCAGAAAAGCATAAACGGGCCAGTTTCTATCACAGAACACCTTGGCAAGCTTTGCAGCCTCCTCCACCATGGTGGATATCTGCTTGTTAGGCTCAACTGGAGCCTGCGACCGCAAAATATATATTTAAATGGAAAAATAAAGAAAAATACATGGTCCAGGACATGCAGAAACTGCAGAATAGAGGGAACATGATATCCAACAAGAAAAAAATTTAGCTTCATTTTGATTATAAAATCTATCATCTTAAATAAAAAAATCTGGCTATATATGAACCCAGTTCAGCAGGATAATATTTGATGATCTAAAACAATCACAAAGTGAGGACAGAAAACTGCGAACAGGGGATCACTGAGAGATAAGAAGACTAACAAACTAAATGACTAGAGTATTACATCATGCTCATCAAGAGATGTCAAAGGACATCAAAAAAAAAAAAAAATCTTTAATAAATTGGGTGGCTTTCGCCTCCCTTTGATCAAGAAAATAAAAAAAATCAAACAGAGAGAGCGAGAGATAAGAAGACTAACATACATCTATTTCCCTGAAAATCCGAACCCCAAACCCAGCAAAATTAACGAAGATCCAACACCAGAATCACAAAAAGATTCAAACTTTATGACCAACAACGCAAAAGCACTGAAAAAACATCAAACATCTTGCGGGTTCAAATATTAGACTTTCTCGGAATTTGGCCTCAAACTATCAAAGGAACACATAGACCAGAGCAAAATCACAACTTTCGATCAACAACGACTAGAAGCTCAATGGAAACCGATCAAAACCAGCAGCAGAATCAAAGAGAAAATAGTACAAGAAGGGGAGTAACGGAGGCATACGAGATTGCCAGCGCCAACGGTGCAGAAGCCATTGACAATGTCGACGAGGACGAGGCCGACGGCCCTCCCAGAAGCGATCTCCGATGTGAGGACGAGATCTCCGTCGTCCTCGAAAGGTATCTCGGTCTTCAAGGCATCCAACGCCGTCGTCTCCGACCCCATGAGAGACTCGCCTTCGCCGACCAGACCACCGACAAGTCCAATCTAAGGATTGAATCAGATCTCAAATTAGATATCCCTCGCTGGCTGACTGGCCTCCTCGCGGTTGTTTATGGGAGGCACGAGAGAGTTGGGATCCTGTCACCGCCTTCTGGGTCCTGACACCACCTTCCAAAAGAGTGCTCTATACCTATATTATATAGCCAAGGAATTTTTATAAATGAGTAGCCTTTGATGTAACAAATTGTACCAAAAAATTATTCACCATTACAATGATTATTATAGTTATTGTTTGCAGGAAGGCAGCTTCTCAGTGTTCCTTTTTTTTTTTTTTATTTTTACTACTTTTTGAGATGATATGAGGAAGGCAATGCCGTGGCTAACAATTGCTACAAAGTTTTGAACTTTGGTGGAACCCCTTGGTAAGTCCTTAGGGAAGGTACCTCGGCCAAAAAAAAAAATGATAAAATATTTTAGTCTTTTCCTGATAAAAACTAGAATTCTACTGACAGAATATCTCAAAAAATGAAATTGGCCTTTCCTTGTTTGCCATGTATTTTGTTCTCAGGTTGAAGTGGATATTAATCTTTTTTTTTTTCATGTGCTTTCTCCCAGTGCATTTGGAATATTTTTTAGATTCAGCTTAGTTATGGTTCTCTATGGGATGATCTAATTATGTTCTAAACAACTCGGAATGGCTTTCTTCTCATAGAGAATTTCATTTGAGTTGGACAACTTTGCTGATGTCTATTCATTGGTAATATTTCTGCTGCTTGTTTTCATTTCTACTTGCTTTTTGCATTAACATTTTCATTTTTCTTACCTTTGACTCCTATCCTCTCTCAACTCTCGAGTACGTACTCTCTCTTTACCCTTACATTTATTGAATGAAAGTGATTAGGCCTTGGCCTAATCTTTGTTTCAAAATAAAACTTATTATTTGTCTAGAATTACTTAGCTGAGATTAATTTGGATTAAAGTGGTGATAATTATAATGATTGCTATTTTTCATCAAAAAAGACAATAATGATCAACGATAACAAAATAACAGTTGACATCACAATAATGCCCATTGCTCATTACAGTCAAATAATGATCTGTGTATATATTTGATATTAATATATAGTATTGCGGGTCCCTCCAAAATCATTGTTGCAATTGTTGTAACATTTTGTGAGAAGATCAATCATTATAACATTATCATAGTTATATATCTAATGCATGGCATGGATAACTATGATTCGCATCTCAGTATAATTTTATTATTTATCTTATTTGACAATGCTTTCTGATTCTTATTTATCTTGTTCTCTAGCCAGTGATTCATGCACTCAAATTTGCATGCTTACCGGATAATCAAAGAACCTACCTATTTTTGTATGTGCCAGGCTAAACCACCATTTTTAATTGCACAAGTGATTACATCTTCTTGGCCTCCATTTGCTTGATAGATGTCCTGTTTGAGATTGTCATTGATAGTAGAGTATTTAGAGCTTTTGAAGGTAGAGCTTTGAGAAGTAAAATTTTATACAAATTTGTTGGCTTTTTGATATTTAAATTTTTAAATTTTTTTAAAATTTTAACGTATGTTTTGATAACTAAACTACGAAAGTATTTTTAGTATAAAAAATAAAAATAAAAAAATATTATATAGTATTAAATAATAAAAAATTATAAATATAATAATATATAATATAATATTGTATACTGCAGCTTCCGAGATTACACTCACGGCGAGTGGGCATACCCCGAATAGGATCCAATTAAGGTGGGATTCGAAGTCAACAGAAAATGGGCCCTACGATTTGACACTTGTTCGCTTTACTAAAGGCTTTCCGATAAAGATCGATGGATCCTGTCATAATCTTACATGAGCACAGTCAATTAAACCTATAATAAAAAAAATATACAGTGACAAAGTGACGGAAGCATGTCCAATTTAAAATATTTTTTTAAGTTGTTGTGCAGTCCAACCAACAACTCTATATGTCTTTCAAAATATATGTACTATTCATAAAGCACTATATTTTTTTAGCATTATATAGATGTTATCTAGAAAAGGATGTTTCGCTTTTCCCTGCCCTTCCCCTCCATGCCCTCAATGGATAAAGATCAAAGGCTTTCGGATAAGAACAATGGATCCTCTCCTTGCGGATGAGCGTGAGATATCCCCACCTCTCTGGTTTCTGGCCTTCTGGCATCCAGAATCCTTCACCCGGAAGGTGATAGGACGCAGAAGCATGAAAGTCGCTGTGGAGCCCACCTCCGTAGAAAATAAGAGTAATGAAGGGGTAAAGTACCCAAGTCTTGAAGATTCCAATTTTAGGGTCGCATTTTAAATAATAAGGGTAAAAGGAGACAACATGAGAATAATTCTATTTTTGACCAACCCATAAGAACTTAAAGAAACCTATCCGTAACACATGGTTTCTACTCCCACTTCTCTTTGTTCATGGCACGAACCTTCTTTATGTTTTCGAGAAGAATTCTATAGCTTTTCTCTTTGTCAATCCTTATCTCTTTATTGATATAAAGCAGTGCGTTTCATTGTTCGGAATGTTGAAAATCCACTGGATAGAGTTAGCTTTCGTTTTTAATTTTTTTTTTGTGGGCCAGCAATGGAGTTAAATTTGAATTCTTGAAATAGTTTCGGGGAAGACAAAGCAGTACTCTCCTTTTACAAATTCTCTCAGAAGGAGAACATAGCACCGTAGGTTATAAGGTTTGTTTATTTTCTGTTCCTTCTTGGCAAGATTTTCATCTAGGCCACGATTTTGGTTTATCTCAACATTGGGTACTTTCTAATACAAGTTATCGACATTTTGGTCCAAAAAATCTTGGTCAATATAAAATAATAAAATCCACTATATCAACTGAGGAGGTATAAACATATCCGAAGCAAAAATATTATCCTTCATACAGATATTTTCGATCAATATTTTCCTTCATCACTTGATATGGTGAAGTATTATTTTTTTTAAATAGCTCCAAAATTGTATTTCTTGATATCTCGGCCGAGATGAAAAAATAGGTCATGTATTTATTTATATTACAAACCATTTTTCAACATAAATATATGAAAAAGTAATTCATAAACAATACTGTAATAACTATTTTGCACTAAAAAATTGATATGTCATGAATAATATATTTACAAAATAAAATTTATGATATTTTAGTACTCTTCTCATCTTGAAAATTGAAAAATATTGAAAAATAGAAAATAATATCAATATGACAAAACAATAATATAAGAATTTATTTTGAAAAATTAATAAATGGTGTGATATTATGGATGACTAAAGGAAGGAATATCTTGTGCATAATCTTTATATGGAATAATCCGGAAATAGTTGTTTCACATTAGTACATGAAACACGTGTATTTCTATAGAATTCATTTTATATTCTTCTATTGTTCTTTATATAGGAGTAGCTTTTCTTTGGTGGGGTTTGTCCCATCTATAGTACAGAAAATGAAAATACCACCCTCTTCCCTTTTAGCCCCACATTCTCCTACCACACTTTGTTACTTATGAACTCTCATACCTCCATCTATATGTTTGCCAGCTCCAGAAACTCCCTATTTACTTGCCCTTATCTACACTTCAATTCCTTCACTTTTATTTTTGTTAGCCTCAATTTCAATTTCTTAACATTAATAAATGGTGCTTCAAGTATATATTCTTTAAGAAGGCACAAATTTTATATTTTTTTTACTAATATCAATAATCCTAAGTTCGAATCATTTTATCTTGCAAAAAATATTTATGCTCATTGTTTATTATCAAAATTTAAAATTATATTAACTTCAAGTATTTAAATTATAAAATGAATAAATATTATGTATATGTATCTCCACGGATGTTATATTGTCCATCTTTATTTAACATTTAAATTTACAAGGATAATTATCCACTATTTAACTATTTATATAATCTATATAATATAATATATTGGTATAATTTAGATTAATCATATTATTGTAATCATCTATTCGACATTAGTATATAAAGTTAATTATCAATTATTTAAATTTATTTTTATAATTATAATTAGTAATGTATAAGACCTTTTAAATTATTTAACTAAAAAATATTATATTTACTAAATAATTTGAATAATTATTTTATACTTTTATATTATGTCATATATAGTTATTAATTTGTAATATCTATGTAAAAAGTAATTTGTTAGTCAAATTCCCACCTAGGCCAAAATAAGATGTCTCGGCCAAGATATAACACTTGAGATATCACGATATCTCAGTCATTTAAAAAAAGGTAGCCAAATTAGTTTCCCAATAGAATATTTTGGTCGAGACAAACAGAGATCTCGACTTATCTTGATATTAGCCCCCTCGCAAGATGATCATATATCAAGATCTAAAAACCTTGGTTCTCGGGGCTCAGCCATGGATGAAAAGAAGAGGAATTAAGTTGCCACTCTCCTTATTTTTGACTTCTTCTCACCGGGGAGCTCGTTCAAATCATGTTTGCTAATAAGGAAGGAGAATGATGCAGGTTTTGTCTTACAGGACAAATATCTGAACACCTTGTTGATCGCACAGCTGAAGGACTCTGAGGCCAAGCTCAATTGGGTATTGGCTTCTTCATGCCTTCTTCCTGTCCCTTCTCTTGCACTAGCTAGGCTGTGGGGTGGGCGGGCCTCTATTTTGAGGCCTCTCTTTTTGTTTTTTACCTTCCCTCTTCCGCTCTTCTACTCTTCCACTAGCTCCTCTCTCTTCTTCCCCCCTGCCCTTCGCATCTTCTTTATGCCAATTTCACATTCTTAATGAAGAGTTAATAATTTGATGATATGGTGGAATCACTAATAGACATTTTAGTTGGTTATAGCCTATACACTTCATTGTAGAAGACTTGGTTATGAAAGAGAGTATGTCATTACAATATATGACCATGATCATGGAAGGGGGTACTTTGTTATGATATATGACCGACATGATCTAGCCTATACACTTCATTTGCTATGATTCATGAAAGAGAGTATTTCATTACAATATATGACCATGATCATGAAAAGGGGTGCTTAGTTATGATATATGACCGCCATGATCTGGCTTGGTGATTTTCTTTTGATTTAAATATCTTGGTATAACGTAAAATATGGTTGATTGAATGCACATCCACTGGGTCAATTTTTTAATTTGTGAGATTAGAAAGTCTACTTGAAATGAAATGTTTTTCTTTTAAAACTTTAAAAGAAGAAATTTATAAGTGGCCATTAAAGATGAAATTGGAGAATATTAGAATTTATCCCTATAATATGGCCTAAATAACCACATGTTTATAATTATGTTCTATTTGAATAAAACCAATGACATAGGATAGAAGAAAAAGAAGGAGAAGAGAGAAAAAGAGGAGGGAAAAGTAGAGGAGAAGAAGGCAAAGGGTGAGAGCAACTTAATATTTTATATTTTGAAATCTCAATAATGCGAACTGCCTTCTCAATTAACATAGTAATGGATTTATATAGATAATCTAAAATCCTAATAAGAGTCTATCTAATGAGCATTGCATGTGGCTACGCCTTTTAGTTTTTATGCATCTAAACCGATGATCCAAGGGTCTACATTGCATTCTCTACACTACATGCATCACATGACCATGCATCCCACCAATCACATCCGCTCGTTTCTATAGATTCCATTCATCAAGCATCAATTGTGATGCATCACTAGAGAAATGAACAGTTGTGATTGGTGGCATTCACTGTCATGTGGTGCATGCAGTGTAAAAAATAATTTTTTTATTACCTTGGGGTTTCTATCCTAGGGGCTGGCCCAAAATTCCTTATGAGTTTCAACAATGGATCTTTGGTCCCGCATCGGGTATGCACTAGATAGATCTTTGGTACTTATATATGACCTAGGAACCAAATTATATCTTTTACTAATTTTTTTGGATAAAGTTCTGCATCGTTACGAATATATATTATCGACTCTTGTTAAAACTTTAGCTCTTATAAAGTATGTATTTTACATTTAGTTCATATTCATAGCTTAAGTCTGTTCTTTAATTACACATAATTAGACTTATTCTGTATACATTTATATATCCTTACATATATATTGCACATGCATGTAAATAAAGTCTATCGTTATATAGGGTTTGTTGTGACTTGTGAGGGATCTCGGTGTAGGGAAAACACTCCCTCACTTTGTGAGATCACAAACTGATGCCGAACCAGATCCGGAAAGGATGACTGCAGTGGTGATGATGTACTTTTGCTGAGATGAAAGAGGAAGTGAGAAGGAGAAGAGAAAGAGGAAGAGAGGAGGGAAAGACGTGGGGGAAGAAATTGTTAAACCTTCATTAAAACCCTAATCATGAAAATAGTCCCCTATATATAGGGCCAAATAAACACAATTAACATAAAACCTCCTTCCACAAAAATAACTCCTAATAAGTCCACAAATAACACAAATAAGCCCTAAAATGCAAACAAGCCCAGAAATAAAAATAAAATAAATATACAAATAAACGGATCTGACTCAATCCGGGGGCTCAGGATCATCTGGATGAAGGGCTCTGATGTCCCCATCACAAACTCAACCAAATATGGCCAACTACGTGTAAGTTTATGAATACAAAGTCTATAGAAGCTAGTCACCATAAATACCAATGCTAGGCAAGCAAAATGTATGGACGGATTCTAAGTGGCAAAACATCAAACACATAGAAGGCATACACAAGAGACACAAGATTTAATATGGTTCGGCATATAGCCTACATCCACGGGTCATGCTCCGATCAAGCATCCACTATAATAAATAAATTACAGTGATTTCTACTCAAGTATCAACATATTTCACTTGAGCCAACACAATCCAAAAAGAGGAGAAAGACAAGGGTTACCTCATGAGCATGAACAAGCCAACTCCAACACAAAATCTTCCAAACAACTTGTTGGAAGAAACTACGCCCTTGAAAACACAAGCTTCAATGAGTATCAATGGATATAGGAGTAGGACACACAAGCTCTCCCCAAACTCTAGCCGTCTTCCCTCACAAAGAGCTCTGATTTTCGTGTTTTTGTTTTTATATCCAGAAAAAACAGCACCCAGGCTTTAAAGTTGGGCTTAAAATAACTTAAGAGGTTCCATGGGCTTGGACCAAAAGAAAAGGCCCAAACCATATAACAATCTCCCCCTCCAAGCCCATGAGGGAGGAGAACCAACTAATGACTCCTCACCGGGAGCCTAAACCCGCCAACTTGGCGCAAAGCTCAAACTTTTCTTTAGGAAGCACTTTGGTCATCATATCAGAAGGATTATTATCTGTGTGTATCTTCTCAAGCCGCACCTATTGCTTCTCTACTACATCACGTAGCCAATGATACCTCACATCTATATGCTTCGTACGAGAGTGATACGTAGCATTTTTACTTAAATCCATAGCACTCTGACCATCGCAAAACACCACAAACTTGTCTTGCGATATCCCAAGCTCAAGAAGAAATCTCTTCATCCATAGCATTTTCTTGGTGGACTCTGTAGCAGCAATGTACTCTGCCTCTGTAGTGGACAATACAACATATTTTTGAAGCTTTGACTGCCATAAAACAGCTCCCCCAGCGAATGTGAATAGATATCCCGAAGTGAACTTCCTATGGTCTAAATGTCCTGCCATATCAAAATCTGTAAAACCCTCCAACACTGGTTTGTAGCCACCAAACCTCAAACACAACTCAGAAGTACCCCTCAAGTACCTGAAAATCCATTTCACACCTTTCCAATGATCTCTACCTAAATTTGAAAGAAATCTGTTAACCACACCAACTGCTTGGGCAATATCTGGTCGTGTGCACACCATAGCATATATAAGACTCCCCACAGCTGATGAATATGGAATGGCCTCTATGGATTTTCTTTCATCTTCAGTAGATGGACATGAGCATTTAGAAAGCTTAAAGTGACTAGTAAGAGGAGTGCTAACTGACTTAGCACTTGCTATGTTGAATCTTTGAAGCACTCGTTCAACATATTTCTCTTGTGACAACCATAACTTCTTTGCCTTTCTGTCTAAATTTGCATGCCCAAAATTTGTTGTGCTACACCTAAATCTTTCATATCAAAAAACTTAAATAAAGCTTCTTTTAACTTCACAATCATTTTTGCAACCTGACCCAAGATAAGCATATCATCCACATAGAGCAAGAGAATAATAAAGTTTCCACCACTAAACTTCTTGAAGTAAACACAATGATCTACATCTGTCCTTTTGTACCCATGATCAACCATGAATGAGTCGAACTTCTTGTACCACTGCCTTGGTGCTTGCTTAAGCCCATAAAGACTTTTCTTCAACTTGCAAACCAAGTGCTCTTTACCTTTCACCTCAAACCCCTCAGGTTGAGCCATGTAGATCTCTTCTTTCAAATCACCATGAAGAAATGCAGTTTTAACATCCAATTGCTCTAGCTCAAGATCCAAACTAGCTGTCAAACCTAAGGCAACTCTAATAGAACTCATCTTCACAACCGGAGAAAAAATCTCATCAAAGTCAATGCCTCTCTTCTGGCCAAAGCCTTTAACAACCAACCGAGCTTTGTGTTTTACTAGCTTTCCATTGCCATCCTTTTTCAACTTGAACACTAATTTGTTCTTCAATGCTTTTCTGCCTCTAGAAAGCTCCACAAGCTGATAAGTGTCATTTTTCAGCAAAGAGTTCATCTCTTCTTGCATAGTTCTCATCCAACTAACCTTGTCTTCATGAGACTGTGCTTCTTGAAAGCTCTCTGGCTCCCCCTCACTAGTAAACATAATGTACTCCGAAGCAGGATACCTTGATGATGGTCTATGCTCTTTAGCAGATCTTCTGACCTGAGGTTCTGCACTTTCTTGTTGAGTAGATTGCTCCCCCTGCTCACTAACCTCATCTTCAAGCATCTCATCATCATCCATACCCATTTCTGACATATCACTGCCACTAGTTTCTGGTACCTCATCTCTGCTAGATTCATATTGTACCTCTCCCCCATCTGTAGTATACTGCAAAGGAGTCGGAATAGGTACAAAATCGATAGCACCTGCTACCACATCCTTAGATTTGTTGGCCATTTCAGCATCTTCAAAGGTTTGGCCTTCATGAAAGACCACATCTCTACTTCTGATAATTTTTCTCTTTACTGGATCCCATAATCTGTATCCAAACTCTTCATTGCTATAACCAATAAAGATACAAGGAAGTGCCTTATCATCAAGCTTCAGCCTTTGCTCCCTAGGTACATGTGCAAAGGCTTTGCACCCAAATACCTTCAAATGTGAATAGGAAACATCCTTTCCACTCCATATTCTTTCTGGAATATCAAAGCCCAAAGGAACTGAGGGAGATCTATTTATTAAGTAACAAGCAGTGAGAACGGCTTCACCCCAAAATGCCTTAGGTATGTAGCCATTTTTAGCATGCATCTGACTCTCTCTACAATGGTGCGGTTCATCCTTTCCACCACCCCATTATGTTGTGGTGTACCTGGAACAGTTTTTTCATGCCTAATACCATGCCCAGAGCAGTAACTTCTGAACTCTTTTGATGTGTACTCTTCCCCATTATCACTACGGAGACACTTCAATGGTTTTTCTATCTCTCTTTTAACCATGACATGAAACTGTTGAAATAACTGAAGCACTTGATCTTTTGTCTTCAACAAATACACCCACACCTTTCTTGATGCATCATCAATAAATGTGACAAAATACCTATTGCCACCCAAGGACTCTACCTCAATGGGTCCACAAACATCAGAGTAAACCAACTCAAGAGGATTAGATTTCTTAGAAGAAGATTTAGCAAAAGAAACTCTATATTGCTTACCAAAAAGACAATGATCACAAGGATTTAGAGTTTTACCTTTGGCCAAGGGAACAAGAGACATCTTTGCTAAAATTTGCAATTTCTTCTCACTCATGTGAGCCAACCTCTTGTGCCACAAGCTTGGAGATGACTCATCTTTTGTGACATACAAGTCATCTCTACACACCTTTATATGTGTCTTGTAAAGAGTGCAACAACGCTTTACTTTAACTACCACAAGTGACCCTTTAGTAAGCTTCCATCTTCCATCACCAAAGCAATTCACATAACCTTGCATATCCAAGACATTCACGGAAATAAGATTAAGGCACAAATTGGGAACATGGCGCACATCCTTCAAAGTCAAAGTACACCTGGCATTGGTTTGAATGCAAATATCACCAATTCCCACAATCTTCGAATAACTTTCATTGCCCATCTTCATATTTCCAAAGTCCCCTTCCTTGTATGAAGTGAAGAACTCCTTATAAGAAGTAGAATGGTAGGAAGCTCCAGTATCAACAACCCACTCAACTTCTTCACCAACATGCATACATTCATCCTCTTCATAAGAAAGAACTACTACTTCTTCACTCGAGCAAGTAGCCGTTGCATTCTTGTCATCTTCTTTCTTTTGTGTATTATTCTCTTCTTGTTGTGCTTTCCATGCATAGCAATTTCTTTTCATATGCCCCACTTTACCACAATGATAACATTTGCCTTTTTCACCAAACTTTTCTCTAGACTGAGATCTTCCCTTAAATTTACTATGAGCTTTGTGTTCTCTACTCTTGCTTCTACCCCTGCTCTCCATGACAAGAGCTTGTGCATTATCTGTACCCGCTGACTTTCTTCTGTTTCTTTATTGAACAAGCTACTAGTAACTTGACTCATTGACAATACACCACCCGGAGCAGAGTTACTAACTGTGACAACCAAGGTCTCCCAACTATTCAGAAAAGAACTCAAAAGCAACAAAGCTTGCAACTCATCTTCAAGCATCATTTTCATTGTACTCAATTGAGTCACAACATTTTGAAATTCATTCAAGTGATCGGTAATGGGGCAACCCTCTTTAAACTTCATATTCACAAGCTTTTTGATTAAAAAGGCTTTGTTTCCAGCGGTCTTTTGCTCATATCTAGTCTCTAGCTTCTTCCACAACTCATGAGCATCGGTTTCTTTAGACACATGATGAAAAACACTATCATCCAACCATTGCCTAATTGTTCCAATAGCCTTTCTATACAACTTTTGCCAAGCTTTATCATCCAAGTCTTTAGGCCTAGCCATTTCACCCTCCACGGGCTCATACAAATCTTTGCAATAAAGAATGTCTTCCATTTTTGGTTTCCAAATCAACCAATTTGTGTTTGTAAGCTTAATCATGGTACTAGAAGAACCTTCCATCTCAAACCACACAAGTCAACCACAAGCCACACAACTTAGCTCTGATGCCACTTGTAGGAAAAACACTCCTTCACTTTGTGAGATCACAGACTCAACCAAATATGGCCAACTTTGTGTAAGTTTATGAATACAAAGTCTATGAAAGCTAGTCACCATAAATACCAATGCTAAACAAGCAAAATGTATGGACGGATTCTAAGTGGCAAAACATCAAACACATAGAAGGCATACACAAGAGACACAAGATTTAATGTAGTTCGGCATATAACCTACATTGGTACTGGGACCAAATCAAGTTGCCGGAGCCATGCCTCCTTTACCATGGGCATTTTATGGTAACAGACTTCGGCTCCACTTTACGCTAAATGGATTCTTGCTGCGCTGAACTGACTTTGGATGCTCAATTACGTACAGATAACGAAACAGACTAAATATAAAATCGGCAATCAATCCAGATGGCGGAGCTCGGCTGCATCTACCGGGTATTTGGACTTGTAATTTCCTTTATTGGAAAACGAACACTCTAAATATCGCAATATCGTTGATTGCATTCAACGATTCCAAAATTAAATAATCAACACTTTCATGGGAAGTACTATACTCATATATAATCTGATAAGTTATTTATTCAAATGCAGGTTATTACAAGATTTTGGGCTCCATTTTCATGTGAATGGTAAAATACGAGGACGGAAAGATGAAGATAATTGCGGTACTTCTTTGCGCCTTTGCGGAAATCTACGGTTTCTTGACACTGCAATTCCTGTCGCATGGTGGTTCCACCTCAACGGGGGGAAACGTGGGAGGACTGGGGGGTGGGCGTGAGGGCCTACCTTCCGCTGCATGAGTCATAATGATGCATCAGATAACAAGCCGAATAAGATTTCTATTCAATATAAAATATAATTTATTAAGCAGATTAGTGGCTATTCTTGTCCTAGAATGGCTCCTCTCTCTCTCTCTCTACACGTATATTTTATATACATAGAGGAGAGAGAGGCTAAACATTTTACATTAATTTCTTCAAAATGGAGCCAATAATTTGAAAAACAATGATAGGCCATCAAAATTGAAGACTCACCCTATTTAACATAATCTACACTATAACAAATAGCTAGAATCAAAATTTATTATATTTTGATAGTCTCTTACCTATATATTGTATTGATTAAAAGTAAACAATATTAATTGTATTGGTACAGTAAAGTACATGATAGGGAATATACATTAAAAATTTACTTTATAGATCAAAGTAGACAAATTTTAAAACAAGGATATATTTAGAGTCATTAGATTTTGATCATTAGGTCATGTAAAGTATTGTATCACACTATTGAAATTGTCTGTTTTGGCATCTACTTGACAATTAAGTTAAAGAAATCCAAAATATATAAATTTTATGTATTTTTATAGTTTAGATCATGTACAATGACTTGATCTTGAACTTCAATAGTCCATCAGTTTTGAATTATGAAAACACACACACACACACACACACAATATATATATACATATATATGTATATATACATATACGCATATATACATATATACACACACATACATATATACATATATATATATATATATATATACATACATAAATACATATACATACATACTCATACATACATACATACATACACACACACTTGTATATATAGACATATATACATATACATGTATGTACGTACATACATATAAGGATCTCCACTCAGATCTGATCAGGTCTAGATTGGATGACGGAAGTCCTACATCGTTGATTGAAGTTGTTGGATGTGATCTACTACCTTTAGATTTCTTATATAACTAAAAATCATGTGATTTGGAGACGCCTAGCCTATGCATTAAATCGTCCAAAAGTAGACCGTCTAAATAATAGTAAATTATATTTTTGTAATCATTTGATGCATAGGCTAGGAGTCTCCAAATTATATGATTTTTAGGATGAAAGAAGTTTAGAGATAGTAGATCAAATCCAACGGCTTGGATCAACAATGTGGGACCCTCATCATCAAATTGAAGAAGTCCCGTGGTATCAAATCAGCAACACGTTTTCTAACTGGATTCTGAGAACATCGCTAACAAGGAGACCACTGATTCTCGGAACAACGGCAAGGCATTGTTCTTCAAATTGGGCCCGTGGAAAGACCCAAAAGAGAATGGATCAGAAAACTGGGGCAATAATTCTATTACGGGGTAGAGGCTCTCCCAGAGAAGGGAACCCTTTGTTTGGTACTTTAATGGGGGTATTCTTGCACAGCTTGGTCCTTTCCCTGGCGCACTGCCATCAAAGCTACTAGTCCTTCTCAAACCCAATGGGATAGAATTCCACCAGGTCTAGGGCCCTAGACCGTAGCCAAGTCCAACTCTATATATATACATATATCTACATGTGTATAGACCAAAATATACGTATATGCATGTATACGCATATGTATGTACGTGTAGACAAAAATATATGAATTTTTGTTATATATATATATATCACGTGTACATATGTATTTATGTATGTACGTATATATGTGTATGCATGCGCGCATGTGTATATCTACAAATACACAAATATTTATATGTATGTGGTATTATATGTGTGTATTATATATATGTATGTATATATAGAGTACAACTATTATCTGGGTGCCCATATAATAGCACTTGTTAGATGGATTATGGGCAGACGACATAGGGGCCCATCACCAGTGATCAAAGCCATTAGATGTGATTTACGGTCTTTAAAATACTTATAATCAAAAAAATTATTTGATTTAGAGACTCCTAATTTATATTTTTAGTGATAAACAAGATAGTTTAAATAACATGAAATAATGCATTTTTTGACCACTAGATACATAAGATAAAGTTTCCAAATCACATAATTTTTTGTCAAAGCAGCAATTGAGATATGATATACCACATCCAACAGCTTGTGCTAGGTCCCCATTTCATCTTGGGAGGACTAATCTAACATGTGCTATTGTGTGGGTATCCTCATAATAGCTCTTCTCATATGTGTGTATATTGGAAGTCTCCTGTTTTTGTGTCAAGTGAGCATAAATAAGCGATAGCAATATTTGTGTGAAGTGAATAAGCATAACTTTGATATCAATCCAACCCCTCTTCAGAGTAAAAAAAAAAATCTATACTCCTCCCCTAATTTTTTTGTTGTTTCTTGTACGCAACAAATCATTAATTTCTTCAACCAAGGAAGGTGCCTAATTACCGAAAAAGACAATCAAGGGAGGTGTTAACTATATGCATCTGAATTTTGACCCCAAAAGTATTCGTGAATCGGCCATGCTGAATAACAATCTTAAACATTATTTGTCATCTAGAAAGAGATTGTATCATGAGGATACAGCGAGCTCAAGATTGTCTATAACAGGAGAAAACGAAAACTCACCACCTAGAGGCTTGTTTGCTGCTCTTATAGCTACGGCCGTGGGGATGAGAGGGCCTCCCGAGACCAGCAGCATGACTAGTAGGAGAAGAGCCTTCAGAACCATATTGTTCTTAGATAGCTAGTACGAGTAACCAACACGTCTGCTTGCATATATATATATATATATATACATAAGCTCATAGATGGCGAGTATATAAACAGAAGAGTTTATAGAGCGAATTGTCCTCCTCCAAATATCTCTAGTCCTCCATATCTTGACAAAGATGGGATTTGATCGCAGGTCACTTGAAATTTCCTTGGCCCCAAAGTCATGGAACTTGATTGCGAGATTGACCTGACAAACCCTCATCCCTTTCCCTGAGACTTTGGGATCAAATCAGAGTAATACAAAAATCATATTACTAAAATACTTTGGGCATCCGTTGAGTGCACAGAGAAGCCCAATAAAACTAATTTGACCAGTGGCAACCATACCGAACCACCACCCGCGTTTGGAATAGGAAAATACTCTAAACTCCCGTTAAGTGCACAAGAAAATTTTTGGGCCAATAATACTAGGTCGTGTTTGACAATAATTCTTTCCGGTTATGCCAATCTCCTCGTCCAGAAATTTCTGTGAACGCCAAATGGGCTCCTTGGTGTGAACAGAAAAATACTACATAGACTTTATGATAGCATTTAATCATCTATCTTTATCCTAAGATTACTGTCCTGGATTGATCTTGGCTTTCCGACCTCAAGGACGGACATTCCATCACTAGATCGGAAGGTAATTTGGGATCATTGCCATGTAGAATTACTATGGTGCAACCAAACATGGTAATCTCATCACCTCTACCCACATCACTCTTGATCTTGCAATGATCACCCCATTCCAAATGCCCCTCTATAAGGCTTTAGGATTTTATACCTTTTACCTTGCCCTGTAAGGTTACTCCACGTCTTGCTAGGGCAAGCATATCCGCATCAAGAATGAGTGCCACTTTTTTAAGAGACAGAAAGTGTATATGTGATAACTATTACTTATTAAAACATCATCCAATTTTTAGTTTGCACGATATCAGTATTGGCAAGAAAGAATCAATACTTGACTAGCTGGATTTAATCCATTGCAGCTTAAAAAATGCACTTGCGATGCAGCAGCTTATTATGCTTGGCAAATGCAGTAAACTGAGAGGAAAGGCACAAATATTATTTAACAAATTTTTCATAAAAGAAATAGATCTCTCTCTCTCTCTCTCTCTCTCTCTCTCTCCACACAAAATGATACCTTTCTTAGGGTGTAAGCGATAGACTATACATAAATTTAAAAGTTTACTACATATTTATTTATGTCCAATATATATTTTGAATATCTGATGCATATTTCTTTAGATTATAGCTTGCCATAAACTTCTAGGAACAAAATCATATGGGGATCGCTCTACATGTGTATCATTTGGCAAGAAAAAATAAATCCGATCGTTTCTTGTGAAGTCAGTAATTAGATAAATCTTTTATGCAACATTTGTTATTATTTCAAGTATAGGTGAATGTTGCCAAGATTTACCCAAAAAAAAAAAATTGTTGCCTAGATTTTTCCCTTGTTGCCCTGTTGCCATCAACTATTAATGGTCAAATAGTTTTGTTAGCGCATATTCACTATAGGAAAAGAAGCGTTTCCTGACTTTTTACTGCCGACGCTAGGTAGAAGCATCGACAATTATGGCTCAGGCGCCAAATTTTGCCGGAGCTTCAAAGAAGCGTCAGCAGGTATGGAGAGTAGACGATGCTAAAGTGTATCGTCGTAGTCAACCTGGCCTTTTATGACGCTCGTAAGTGTCGTCAGAGGCCTGGACCTCGGACGACGCTTATAAGCATCGTTGAAGGCCATTGCACACGTATTGGCCTGGCCTAAGACGACACTTATAAGAGTCGTCGGAATCCTAGACCTATGACGATGCTTATAAGCGTCGTCGAAGGCTGCCTTTCCTAAATACCTAACCCGATCGACCTGAAGACTTCATTTCCAAGCCCTAGCCCTCCTTTTCCTCCTCTCCAGCGCCCACTTACTGACCCGAAGCCCCGATCGATCTTCTCCTCCCTCCTCGCCGACGCGAGCTCTGCCTCCGCCCGAGGTGTTTTCTCCTCCTCCCTCCTCTTCGGCGTTGATCGACCAGCCTTTAAGTCTCGATCGAGCTTTGCCTCCGCCCGAGGATCTTCTCCTCCTCCCTCCTCTTCGGCTCTGACCGACCGATCCTCAAGCCTTGATCGAGCTTCGCCTCTGCCTGAGGATCTTCTCGTCCTCCCTCCTCTCCGGCGTCAACCGACCGACCTCAAGTCCCGATCGATCGAGGTCCACCTCCACTCGAGGTATTGCACTATGCATCATCTTATAATTTGCGCCACCATTTTAACTCTTGGCTCATACCACAAATACTTTCCACTAGGTTTTGTTGGACATTTGGGTGTTAAAACTTGCTTGATCCATACTGTAAATGTTCTTAGGGATACTGATGATGTTATAAGTCTAGCTGTAAATTGGTAGTACTGTGTCACCATAAATCTCGAGTTTGATTTGAATTCTTTCTATGTTTTTGATGAATTACTTGGAAGAAAACTGGCAAGGTCCATGCTACTCCTCTACATCAAGAAACAGAGGTTCATATAACTGAATCATCCCATTGATCCGAACACCATTTGATCCAAAACAGAGGAACCTCAAGTTTGGCTTCGTTTCGTACATAGAACATCCACCCAAAGACATTACCTCCCAGTGAACTTGAGCCTCTGGAGCACCTTTCACAAGTTGCAAGGATCGCTAAAGCTTGAAAAAGATCCTCATGCTTCTTTCCCTCCGTGAAGCCCAGAACATCCCAGAAATTGCTCCATCCTACTACTGCTCAAGTACAGCTTATAATAGTTACATAATAAAGTAAAACTACAACTACTACTGCATAGCGCTCGAATTCACAAAACATGAGCTGCGACTAATCTTTGTCGTTCTTGGCTGTAACAACAGCATCCCCCAGACGACTCTTCCCTCGGATCATTCTCTCCAATTTTTTCTTATCTCATGGCATCATCCAAGGCTTCAATATCACACATAGGTTCAATGAATAGATATGCTATTATACTATTAAGTTCCTTTTTCTTTCTAATTTCAAATAGACAGAGACTCTGATTTTAAGGTGACAATTGTGGTAGTCCGACTTTCCTATCAGAACAAATTGGGTGCAAGTGTTTCTTGGAACGCCCCCACCATGCATTAAATTGGGTGCAAGTTTTTCCTCTCTGGAAAATGATGTGAGGAGACTAGGAGCTTATGGACAACTAGAAAGACTTTGACTCCTTTTTTTTTTGATGGAAATTACGAAGACTTTGCCTTAAGACTTCCATGCCATGATTGCCCACTGACCACTCATGATTCTATTTCTTGACCAAAAATCATTGGCACAGGCACATCGCTATGTTTTACTTCATAGTGACATAATATCTAAATTTCGTGGGTTAGTATGGTAATTTGAAATCTAAATTTATTATCATATCAGGAGAATGTAAAATAAAATACTAAACTAAAGATTTTCTGATCGTGCAGAGAATTTTTAATAGCTCAACGAAGTCTCAACCATAACATTCGTGCTACATCAAGGATTGAGCAACGATGGTTGGTTGAGTTATTTTCTGAATGGCTTTTCAAATAGGTTAGATGTTTAATATATTAAGCTTTTTTAAAATTTCTATAAAGAGAAATTAATCATTACTTCTATATTTTTTTTAGGTACCAATGATGATGGAGAGAAATTGTTCTGATGAATATTATTGTCAATAGATATGATGGGTTCATTATAAATAGTTTTAAATTTCATACTAAATAGCATGAGAAATTTAGAAAAACCCAACATAGAGGGGTTATGGTTGAGGCGGACGGAAAAATTATTATAGTACCCTAACAGATATTTATGAATTAGATTATTATGAAAAATTTAAGGTTAGTATTATTTCGATATGATTGGGTGGACATAAACTCACCTAGAGGTTTGAGGTTAGATATAAATGGATTCACATTTGTAAATTTTTCAAGGTTGATACATACTTGTGTGTTATTGAAAGATGATCTATTTATTTTTTTATCTCAAGCTCGACAAGTATTTTTTGTGCAAGACTCAAAAGATAAAAATTGGTATGTTGTCATTAAGACGAAACCTAGAGACTTGTATGATATGGAAAAAGGGTTGAAAGAGGAGGACGATGATACTTATACTCAGCGTATGCCTTATAATATTGTGACAACTGATAAAGTAAATGCGCCAACGAGTTTGGTTAGGACGGATGTTGAATGAGAATGTAGTTTCTTAATGGTAAGTAAAATTTACGATGTATACATTGAATGCATTATTGTGTTCTCTTTTCTTAGCAATTTATTTAGTATTGAATTATCATCTAACTAATATTGATTCTTTTTTGTGCATACCAAGTAACAACATGCGCCGATAGAAACGATTCAGAGATGTGGAGTTCCAACAGTCTCAGGGGGGATATTCTTTTGATCAGTCCCTGCAGTCCCAGCAGCCCTGTAAGCACCAACAACACGAGTCCTAATCCTAGCACGAGCCTCCTGCTGATTACCTGGGGGAGGAGGTTGTTATGGATGACTTGCAGATCCAGGATAATTCGATTTAAAGTTCATATTTTAAGTTATATTATAATCTAATTATTTTAATTTATTTGTCTTCAATGTTTTAATCCATATTTTATTTAATTTTAATAGATGGACAAGGAACGATGAGGACAAGATGGGGACCCACTCGAGCAAGGAATGTGTGGCAGCTTCGTGAGGGTGACAAGATCGTCATCCGATACAACGAATTGGGGCAGCCCATCAAAAGGGCTGGAAGTCTTTTATCAAGTTTCTTAGGATCGGTTGCACGCAAGGGTCAACTGTGTCTGCTTAACTATACGAAGTGGAATGAAATACTTTCATCGTATAAGGTTGAGCTTCTTAGACTTATACAGATAATGAATTGAATTTATTTTTGTTAATTTGATACCTCCTGTATGTTAATTTGCTTACTATCATAAATTTAATTTTTGATTTAATATTATTATAACATTATGTATTCCTTTGTAGAGTAAGTTTGTACTCCTTCTAGAGAGCCATGATTGGGTGCTAAAGTCCCTCAACTGCAAATAGAAAGAATATAAGGCGAAGTTGAAAACAGACTTCAAGCACGAGGGTATGACAGAGGAGGAGGTTGCTCGTGTTTGTCCTCCTGATGTATACCCTCAGTAGTGAAGGGAGCTTGTTCACTATTGGTTTTCTGAAAGAGGACAGGTTGTGTATATTGTTTCAATATCTTATATTATCTTTATTATTAATATAGATTGCAAATATATACATCGAATATATTATATTGTTTACTTTTTTTGGCAGGCATATTCCGATATTGGTAGAACTGCACGAGCATCTCAGACAGTCCCTCATACTTCAGGCTCGAAGAGTTATGCGAGAAGTAGAGATGAATTCATAAGTTTTTTTGAAATTCTTTGAAACTCTACTAACATATAGCACGTATCATAATATATAGTTTGCCAATATACTCTTCGTGTGTGTAGATAGAAGAGCATGGTAGGATGACTCACACCCATCGAGATGGGAGCTTTGTCCGAAAAAAGTCGAGAGATATAGTTGTATGTATTCATCTTTGATTTGTTCAAATTTTTTTATTAGTTTTACTTTTTTTAAATATTAATGTAACTATTTTTTTTGAGAAAGATATAGGACAGGGCTACATCTCTTATTTTAGAGCGCATCGAAAAGTCATCATCATCCAGCGCGACCAGTCGCGTCGAAGCTCAGGTCTTCGCCGAATTGATGGACCCAAAGCATTATGGTCGAGTGAGAGGTTATGGCGTTAGAGTTGTTGAGTGATTGTTGTTCCCTTATTTGATTTTGATGAGCCCAAAACACTTGAGTATATTTCATATTATACTAATGAATTCAAGTGAGTGTTTCAGGGAATATATTGCTATATACATTAGGATGACTTAGAAAATGGTTCAGGATTATTAAGATCAGTTATTATAATGTTTGGAACCATTTTTATCTTATCTTGCACTCGAGTCGACTCCAAGGTTTTTCGAGTCGACTCTAGCTCAAAAGTTTGTATCTGGCACAACCTCGAGTCGACACCCAGGTTGGGCGAGTCGACTCCTGATAGATTGGTTGAAAGCAGAATTACCGAGTACAGAGCACGAGTCGACTCCACCTGAGATTGAGTCGATCCCAAAGAAAAGACAGAAGACTCATTTCAACCCAACTGATACCGAGTCGACTCCAGTAAAAAGACAGAAGATCAATTGCTCAACCTAACTGATATCGAGTCGACTCTGACTGTTACCGAGTCGACTCTGAAAAGAAAAATAGAAGAGTGTTTTTTTCTACAGGACTGAGATCAAGTCGACTCCTAAAGATCGCGAGCCGCCTCCAACTTTTGACGAGCCGACACCAGATGACGTGAGTCGACTCCGATAAGAAAAGGCAGAAAGATTAGTTTCTGGCACTCTGAGATCGAGCCGACACTTGAAAGACATGAGCCGTCTCCTGCTTTTGGCGAGTCGACTCCGGAATGTCACGAGCCGACTCCTGGAGGAAAGCCGGGTAAGTATTTTTAAAACATAAAGTGAGGGAGTCGTCACCTGAAGAACACGAGTCGACTCCAGCCATAGTCGAGCCGTCTCCAAGTCGCGCGAGTCGACTCCAATCTCAATGGTCATATTGTCAGATTGCACAATTGAGTCAGAACGGCTCTTTCACCTTTTGTAACGGCTAGTTTTCGAAAAGGAAGGCTCTGAAAAATGTTTAAAAGGAGAAAAAAGACAAGAAAAATGTATCCATTGAAGAGCATTCAAGTTTATATCCACCAAAAAGGATTGGAGCCTTTCTCAAAGCAAAAAGAGGAGTAGTTGCCCCAACATCAAATTCAGAAGTACTCCTCTAATTCAAGGCTCGATTAACTAATCCTCAACCACCAGCATATTCAAGAGAGGATCCAAAAGAGAAGAAGCCACATCCCACTTCAACATAAAATCTGTTTGAGAGCTTCTTCCCTTTAATATTGTTTATATTGTGCTATAACTATATAACTCTTATATTCTATTATTATACTTGATTCAATCAGGGGATTGAATTAAGGGGAACTAGGTTAGTTGGTGAGCCAATGTAAAACCAGCAAGATAGGTTGTGGTTGGTGAACCAAAGAAAACCAACTGGGTTAGATTGTGATCCCAGGTAAAACAATTAGTTTGGTTGTAGTCGGTGATCCTATGAAAACCGACCGAGTTCGTTGTGATCTCGTGAAAACAACAAGTTAGGTTGTGAGCTTGTAAAACAACTGACTGTAATCAGAAAGATTATAGTGGAATTTCCAAAAGAATTTGGAGAGTGGATGTAGGAGCAGGGTTGGCTCCGAACCACTATAAAACTTGTTGTGTTTGTGTTGTGGTTCCTTGAGTATCTCGTTTCTATTGTTTTATTTATAGTTAAGATTTATCTCTTGGATTAAAATCAAGAAAGCTTTCATAATCCCATTTGATATTTCGAAAAGAAACCAAAATCTTTATTCAGAACCCAATTCACCCCCCCTCTTGGGTTGTTTATTGGGCAACAAGAGTTACCCTCACTCAGTTGTCTGCAGTAAGCCGATATACCCAAAATACCAGACAATGTAGTAGCACTGCGTTTGTAGTGTAAAGACAGAGGTAGAGCAGATAAGGTAGAGCCATAAGACAGAGGTAGAGGAGATAAGGCAAAGCCATAGGACCGATATTGTGGAGTTGAAGTAGAGCCATGAGTTAAAGAAACAATCTTTGCAGGATCAGCTTGACCAGATTTCATCTCTATTGCAGAGATTTGCCCCTCCAGTAAATAACTAAATCTATTTGAATATTTTACATAATTATAACGTATATTTGTACGAGCGATGATGCCATCGACCCTTGATACATTGTAGACTGTTTATTTAGGAATTTGATATGTATATTTTTAATGTTTTCGAAGTACAATGTAATCAAATATGATATTATGAATATTTCGAATGAAAAGTTCTTGTTTGTGACGTGACTTTTGTTATCTATGTAATTTAGGTTGTGTATTTGTTGTGTTGGAAAGTAATGTATACAGTTTAAAAATTGCTTTTATAATTTTTTTTTAAAAAAATCACTATTGCTGATGCTAAAAAGTGTCGGCAATAAGCAAACCAGCACGGCACGCCTATCTTTGATTTCGGCCGACGTTTATAAGCGTCGGCGGACTCCAAAACGGGTGACGTTTAAAAGTGGCGGTATGGAGTCTGTTTATGCCGACGCTTTCAAAAAGCATCGAAAAAAAAATCCCACCCTCACCTGCCTGACGCTTTTGCGATGCTTTTGGAAGTGTCGGTGCGAAAATTACCAATAATTATAAGCGTCGGTAATGGCTCTAAAAAGTGCCGAAGAATGTTATTTCTTTCGTAGTGATTATATTTCCTCAAAAATGCGGTATTTATTTCTAGATCTTTTTTTCTCCTCGTGCGGTCCTACTTAGACTAGCAATGGTATCGAAATGGGCACTTCATGTTAGACTTATATTTTCTCTTGTATTCGCCAAAAGATTTGGTGGTTGGAATAATGGTTCTTGAAGTTTCATCGATGCCGAGGTCCAAGGAAAAATTCATCCAACATGGGCCAAATGATAACATGAGTCTGCTTCACTTGAAATTTATCATCATAAGACCATGAAATAAATGATGCTAATGTAAAGGGATTTTAAATAAAAAATATTTTAAATACTCTACTCGTTTGGCTAGATTTAATTCATTGTTGTTTGAATATCCAGTAAATTGAGAGGAGGCGGCGATGTGCTCGACGACGTGCATGAGGCAAATACAGATAGGTCAGACGAATGGTATATTTTAAAAAAATAAAAGTAAAAATTTTTACTTCGATTTTTCTCAAAAATAATAAATTTTTTTAAGTAAAACAGAAATAAGATAACAAAATATTTTTTTTCTTGCATTGGATGCTGCATTTTTATTGAAAAAAATAGAAAAAAAGGGGTCACCAAACAGGGCTTCAGCCTCAGCTTGCCCAATGGAATCTCAATCCCCTTCAATATGCTGTAGGCTTTTTACCGAGCGAGATCTTTGGAAGGTCCGAGATTATACTCACTGGGGAGTGGGCATACCCCGAGGAGGAGCCAATTAAGATGGGATTCGAAGTCAACAAAACATGGGCAGGTCTCCCACGTATTAATGGCTCTAAGATATCTCCACCTCTCTGGTTTATCGCCATCTAGCGCTCAGAATCCTTTGCCCAGCAGGTGATGTGACGCAGAAGAATGGAAGTCGCTGGGGAGCCCACCTCAGAAGAAGAAGAGAAAGAGACCGAAGTATCTTTTTTTTTGTTGAAGGGAGTCTAAAGTGCTACGAGCTCCATAAGACACCAAAAGAGGCAGAAGTATCAACACGCAAAGATTGAAGTCGCCTTACTTGCCCCTGCTGCCATTTTCGTCTCAATATATTATATTTTCTCGAAAAGGTGGCAAGTGTTGCCCCAAAGACTTGGAGGTTGGAAAACGGTCGCTTGAACTTTCCCTGCACCGACGTCCAAGGAACAACTCGATCCTGGGTGGCTCAAATGATTTTATGTATCGCTTTTCTTGAAATTAATGTTGCCATCAAACCACAAGACCACCAAATAAATCATTTAAATAAAAAAGATGTAAAATTAAAAATATTTTAAAGACCGACTTCAGAAAATGCGCGGTCTCGAACCATTTTGGCCACTCGTGGCGCTGCCCTACAATGCCGTTACTGTACAATTATCGTGCCTCCCGATAAATAAGGTAACGAATACTCACCCCATTCTATATATAGGGGTGACTGGGGGACTCTCGTTAAGCATGCTCGAACACTCTCTCACTCGAGCACTCTTCCACCCTCATTTTCTCTCCTACTCCCACTGTTGCTCTAGATATTGACTAACTTAAGCATTGAAGGATCGCTCGCCGGAAGCTTTCCAGCAAGTCGACTTTCTTATAGGTCATGTTCACTTCTTGGAGATGTAACTTTGGTCTGTCGAATCCCAGAAGCTACTCCTTAGCTCTCGGCCAACCTGCCTTGCATTTCGGTAATTAGGCTCTGTTAATTAGGGTCAATGGAATCAAACCCCCATTGGTCGCAAAGGGTGGTACCAACCATGCAAGTGCTCGGTGGTACACCCCCAAGTTTGAAAATGATTGTGGACTTCAAAATATAACCGATGTCCCTTTTTATGGAACTCAAACTCGGAAACTTTGCACTAAAGAAAAATTTTATCGCATTTATCTTGATTCATCCATATTTTTGTTGGACCTTGTCCAATCTTTACTCTTTAATAAAAGAACAAAAAACTTGATTCATCTATGTGTTGAACATATACTTGATTTAATCAAGTTGGGGCAAGAAAAAAGAAAAAAAAATTGATTTAATACATATACTTGATTTAATCAAGAGACTAAGATTCGCACTTTATCAAAATACTATCCAATAAACATTGCCTAGGTTTTATTATGCATATCTTGAAAGAAAAGATCAATACCTGACTGAATCCAGGGTTACGTCCGGGAAGATGATCACGAAGATCTTTGATGTGTAGTTGCTGATGGAAAAAAATTGCACGTATGATGGAACAACATTATGTTTTGTCTAATTCCAAACTAGAATACTGAGTCGACGACTCAAGACTTGACCACTTGCCGTGTTTGACAATAATTCTCTCCAGTTATGCCGATCCCCTTGCCGAGAAACTTTTGTGTACGTGAAATGGGCTCCTTGGTGCGAACATAAATAGACTTTATGGTAGTGTTTGATGACCCAAAGAGGATCATCAAGGTGATCTTTCTGGTGATCCTTATCCTAGGATAATTTGATTCCTCATGATTTAAGATCGCCGCATTTGGTACGCTATGTTCTAGAAATTAAAGATTTTAAGGCATCTACGAGTAACCTATTTGATATTCTATTGGAAATCCAAGAACACTCATCATATAATACCAAAATTATCCCTAATAGATTTCATAATTAAAAATATATTTATTAATCATATAAAGTATATTATAACAAAATATTAATATATTTATCCATATATTAATTATTAATATATCATATCAAAATATATTTATTAGTTCCATAAATTACTAATCCTATAAGATATATTAATTATTATTATAGAATTAATATTTTTATTTATACTTATAATATATTTTTTAATACTAATAATTATTTTGATTAGAAAAATAAGGGAAATAGAAGTAAGATATTAGATAATTTCATTATATAAATATAAAGTATATTAATAAATTTCTACTATAATTTAAAATTATCATTGAATATAAATATGACAATAATATGATTAATAATATGTTATAATATAATATATCATAAATATAATATATATATATATATTATGTCAATATAACATACACAATATATATATATATATATAATATTGATTTAATATATTAACAATATATTGATATATCAATTTTTTCTGCCAGACTAAGAGGCATTTTTAACCTCAATCTTTAGCCTAAGATCACTGTCCTAGGGTGATCTTAAATTTCTGACCTCAAGGACGGGCATCCCATCACTGGGTCGGGAGGTGATTTAGGATCACTGCCATTTAGGATTACTATGGTGCAACCAAACATGGTGATCTCATCATCTCCACCTACATCATCCTTGATCTTGGGTAAGGCTACAAATGGGTCAGATTAACCCGTGACCCGACCCGACCTAATCCATTTTACTTGTGGAGTTAGGTCAGGTTCTAAAATCATCAGGGGATCCCTCTACATGTGTATCGTTTGGTAAGAAAAAATAGATCCGATCATTTGTTGTGAAGTCAATAATTAAATTAATCTTTTATGCAACATCCATTATTATTTCAAGTATAGGTGCATGTAGCCAAGATTTTTTGCTTGTTGCCCTGTTGCCATCAACTATGAATGGTCTAATAGTTTTGTTAGCGCACATTATATTTTTTCGAAAATGTGGCATTTATTTCTGGATCCTTTTTTCCTCCTTGTGCATTCCTTACTTAGACTAGCAATGGGATGGAATGGGCACTTCATGTTAGACTTATATTTTCTCTTGTGTTTGCCGGAAGATTTGGTGGTTGGAATAATGGTCGTTTGAAGTTTCCTCGGCGCCGAGGTCCAAGGAAAAATTCATCCTACATGGGCCATGAAATAAACCATGCTAATGTAAAGGGATTTTAAATAAAAAATATTTTAAATACTCTACTTGGCCGGCTAGATTTAATCCATTGTTGTTTGAATATCTAGTAAATAAGGAGGAACAACTCGATCATCGGTGGGTCAAATGATATTATGTATCGCTTTGCTCGAAATGTTGCCATTGAATCAGAGGACCACCAAATAAATCATGTAAATAAAAAAAGATGTGAAATTAAGAATATTTTAAAGACGGACTTCAGAAAATTCTTGATACCACCAGCTGGTAGTTCGAATGGTACCCATCTTTTGCCGCTTAAGGCAAGGGACAGGGGTTTGATGTTGAAAAGGTGTCAACCCTCCCGCCTGTAGTTTTCAGCATTTCAGTCCCATCAACTTTAAACTTAATTTATTTAGAATAGGGCTGAAATCAAATTGCATACGAATCAGATTATATTCATATTAACATTTATTTTGTTTGACAAAAATAAATACTAATATAAATATTAGTTGAATATAAAAATTTATTTTTATTTTTATTTTATATAAATATGAATACAAATCAGATACCGAAAGAATGAATATACATATGGATATAAGTTGAATAATTAAATTTTATAATTATAAAATAAAAAATATTATAAAATGGATGATAAATCAAATTAACAACATTTACATTTACAGAAATCTCGGTTTCTTGACGCGGCAATTCATGTCGCATGGTGGGTCCGGCTCAACGGGAGGAAACGGACTAGTGGGAGCACTGGGTGCTGGGGGTGGGGGCGGATTACGCCGCGTACATTCCGCTGCCTGAGCCATGATGATGCATCAGATAACAAGCCGAATAAGATTTCTGTGCAATATAAAATATAATTTATTAAGCAGATGGTGGAAGTGTTGCTACTCTCTCTCTCTCTCTCTCTCTCTCTACACGTATATTTTATATACATAGAGGAGAGAGAGGCTAAACATTTTACATTAATTCCTTGAAAATGAAATCAATAATTTGAAAAACAATGATAGGCCATCAAAATTGAAGACTCACACTATTTAACATAATCTACACTATAACAAATAGTTAGAAATCAAAGTTTATCATATTTTGATAGTCTCTTACATATGTATTGAATTGATTAAAAATAAACAATATTAATTGTATTGGTACAGAAAAGTACATGATAGGGAATATACATTAAAAAATTTACTTTATAGATCAAGATATACATATTTAAAACAAGGATAGATTTAAATTCATTAGATTTTGATCATTAGGTTATGTAAAGTACTATATCACACTATTGAAATTGTCAGTTTTGGCATCTACTTGATAATTAAGTTAAAGAGAGCCAAAATATAAGGATTTTATGTATTTTTATAGTCTAGATCATGTACGATGATTTGATCTGAACTTCAATAGTCCATCAATAGTTTTGAAACATGAAAACGCGCGCGCGCGCATGTGTATATATATATATATATATATATATATATATATATATATATATATATATATATATATATATATATATATATATATATATAAACACACACACACACACACATATATATATATATATATATATATATATGCATATATACACACACACACATACAAAATACATATACATACATACATATGCATAGACGCACACATACATATATAGACATACATACATACATATGAGGATCTCCACTCAGATCTGATCAGGTCTAGATTGGATGACGGAAGTCCTACATCGATGATCAAAATTGTTGGATGTGATCTACTATCTTGAAATCTCTTATATAGCTAAAAATCACGTAATTTGGAGATACCTAGCCTATGCATTAAATGGTCCAAAAATAGTCAGTCTAAATAATAGTAAATTATATATTTTTAATCACTTCATGCATAGGCTAGGGGTCTCCAAATTATATGATTTTTAGGATGTAAGAAGTTTAGAGATGGTAGATCATATCGAACAGCTCGGATCAGCAATGTGGAACCCTCATCATCTAATTTAGATCTGACCGAATCTGAGTAGAGATTCACTCGAGTGTAGCTAGGTCTAACTCTATATATATACATATATCTACATATGTATAGACCAAAACATATGTATATGTATATGCATAAGTATGTGTGTGTAGACCAAAATATATGAACTTTTGTCTTATGCATTTTTGTAATCTATATCATGATCAATATAATTTAGAAACTGGATAGTCGGTCACTGATTTCGTATCACTAATTAGCTTCATTTTCAAGGAGTCAGCATAAAGTGGATAGTCCTATATATATATATATATATGAAAATATATCATGTGTACATATGTATATACGTATGTACATATATATATGTATGCATGCATGCATGTGTATATCTACAAATACACAAACATATATGTATGTATGTAGTATTATGTGTGTATTATATATATATATATGTACGCAACAAAGCATTAAGGGCTCGTTTGGTTCGCGGGAAGCATTTTTCCTCCTAGGAATATGATTCCTGGGAAACAAATTCCTAGGAAGAGAATGCCTAGGAAAGTATTTTTTGCATATTTGGTTGACCATGGAAAAGTGACAAATTTCCAAAGTACTTATGTTTGGTTGGCCATCCACTTTCCTGAGAAAGTTATGTATAATTCCTATTATGCCCTTAATAAAAATTAGATCTTTAATGTCTCTTTAATGCTTCTTTAATGCTGAAGGGCCTTTTTGGAAAAAAATAAAAATAGAGTGATTCCTGCCTCATGGGAAAGTAACTTTCTCATGTTTCTCATGGGAAAGACTTTTCCATGAAATGTGGGAATCATATTCTCATGGAAATACAACTTTTCCATCTCTCTCCTTTGAAAACTCCAACCAAACAAGAGGCATCTCATCACTTTCCCGTTGACCAAACTTTCCTCCCTTCTTTTCCCGCGAACCAAACGAGCCCTAATTTCTTCAACCAAGGAAGGTGCCTAATTACCGAAAAAGAAAATCATGGGAGGTGTTAACTATATGCATCTCAATTTTGACCCCAAAAGTAATGCTGAATAACAATCTTAAACATTATTTGTCATCTAGAAAGAGATTGTATCATGAGGACACAGTGGGCTCAACATTGTCCATAACAGGAGAAAACGAAAACTCACCGCCTAGAGGCTTGTTTGCTGCTCTTAGAGCTACGGCCGTGAGGATGAGAGGGCCTCCCGAGACCAGCAGCATGATTAATAGGAGAAGAGCCTTGAAAACCATATTGTTCTTAGATAGCTAGTACGAGTAACCAACACATCTGCTTGCACATATATATAAGCTCATCGATGGTGAGTAACCGACACGTTACCGCTGCGTATGTACACAGAAGAGTTTATAGAGCTTGTACTAGGTCCCCATTTCATCTTGGGAGGACTAATCTAACATGTGCTATTGTGTGGGCATCCTCATATGTGTGTATATTGGAAGTCTCCTATTTTTGAATCAAGTGAGCATAAATAAGCGATAGCAATATTTATGTGATCTTAATAAGCATAACTTTGATATCAATCCAACCCCTCTTCCAGAGGGACAAAAAAAATCCATACTCCTCCTATTTTTTTTCTTCTTTCTTGTAAGCAACAAAGCATTAATTTCTTCAACCAAGTAAGGTGCCTAATTACCGAAAAAGACAATCAAAGGAGGTATTAACTATATGCATCTGAATTTTGACCCCAAAAGTATTCGTGAATCGGCCGATGCTGAAGAAGAATCTTAAACATTATTTGTCATCTAGAAAGAGATTGTATCATGAGGATACAGTAGGCTCAAGATTGTCTATAACAGGAGAAAATGAAAACTCACTGCCTGGAGGCTTGTTTACTGCCCTTATAGCTACGGCCGTGGGGATGAGAGGGCCTCCCGAGACCAGCAGCATGATTAATAGGAGAAGAGCCTTCAGAACCATATTGTTCTTAGATAGCTAGTACGAGTAACCAACACATCTGCTTGCATATATATATATATATATATGCAAGCAGGTCACTTGACGAGGATGGCGTATATAAACAGAAGAGTTTATAGAGCGAATTGTCCTCCTCCAAATATCTCTAGTCCTCCATATCTTGACAAAGATGGGATTTGATCGCAGGTCACTTGAAATTTCCTTGGCCCCAAAGTCATGGAACTTGTTTGCGAGATGACCTCACAAACCCTCATCCCTTTCCCTGAGACTATGGGATCAAATCAGAGTAATACAAAGTACTTTGGGCATCCGTTAAGTGCACAGAGAAGCTCAATGAAACTAATTTGGCAAGCGGCAACCATACCGAACCACCACCCGCGTTTGGCATAGGAAAATACTCCGAACACCCATTAAGTGCACAAGAAAATTTTTGGGTCAATAATACTGAGTCGGCGACTCGAGACTTGACCACTTGCCGTGTTTGACAATAATTCTCTCCAGTTAAGCCAATCCCCTCGTCCAGAAATTTTTGTGCACGCAAAATGGGCTCCTTGGTGTGAACAGGAAATACTAAATAGACTTTATGGTTGCATTTGATGACCCAAATAAGATCATTGAGGTAATCTTTTTGGTGATCCTTATCCCAGGATAATCTGATCCCTAATTATTTAAGATCGCCGTGTTTGGTATGCTATGTTCTAGTGATTAAAAATTTTCGAGTATCCACGAATAGCCTATTTAATATCTCATAAGAATCCAAAAACACTTATCATATAATACCAAAATTATCCCTAATATATTTTATAAAAAATATATTTATTAGTTCCATTACTTACTAATCTATAAGATACATTAATTATTATTATAGAATTAATATTTTTATTTATACTTATAATATCTTTTTAATACTAATAATTATTTGGGTTAGAAAAATAAGGCAAATAGAGGTAAGATATTAGATACTTTCATTATATAAATATAAAGTACATTAATAATTTTTTACTATAATTTAAAATTATTATTAAGTAATAATATGACAATAATATGTTATAATAAAATATTTTATAAATATAATATATATAATGTCAATATATAATGTATATATAATATTGATATAATATATTAACAGTATATTAATATACTAATTTTTTCTGCTAGACTAAGAGGTATTTTTATCCTCAATGTTCAGCTTAAGATCACTATCCTGAGGTGATCTTGGATTTCTGACCTGAAGGACGGGCATTTTATCATTGGGTCGGGAGGTAATTTGGGATGATTGCTACGTAGGATTACTATGGTGCAATCAAACATGGTGATCTCATCACCTCTACCACTACAAGAAAACTCATCTTTCCTGGCGCTTTTTATAATCTTTACCGACGCTTATAAGCGTCGGCTGAAGTTTCCGCGACGCAAACAGAAGCGTCGCAAAAGCGTCAGCGATACCGGAGTGGCAAAAGTTTTTGCCGATGCTAAGAGAAAGCGTCGGCAAAAACAGGGCTTTCCCGACGCTAATGAAAGCGTCGGCAAAAACGACATTCGCCGATGCTTTAAAGCGTCAGGAAAGCCCAAAGGATGCCCAATTCTAGGTTTTCGCCGATGCTTTAAAGCGTCGGCGTAGGCGTGCCACAACTTTTATTTACCAACGCACTAAAGCGTCGGGATTGCTATTTTTTTTAAAAAAATAAAAATATGAATGTAAATTATAAAAATACATTATAACAATATGAACCTGTATTACATTTACATTGACACAAACATTCAAATCATTCGAAATATTTAAATTTTCATATCTTAGAATTACAATGTACTTTGCAAAATAAGAAACATATACATATCAAACTCCATAAAAACCAGTCTAGAAGGTATCGGGGACGGGATTCAGCTCCATCATCATCATCTCTATGAGCGTTTGAAGTCTCAGGAATCTGCAAAAAAAAAGGGGAAACCATATATGTAAATCAATTTATTTACTTGTTTCTCTTCTAGAGAACTCTCTGATGGAATGGCGGACGCCCTTTTATGAACTCCAGCACCTTGCTCCGAGCTGCTTGAGTGTGAGTATTTTGGATTTGAATATGCTGAACCATGACTTTTAATTGGAGGGAGAGCAGTCATTTCTGGTGTTCCTCTTCGTTTACTGGGGAACAAAAAGGAAATAACTTGAACAACAGAAACATTGTTTAATCAGAATCATGAATCAGAAACATCATCCTAATACCCCAAAGGTTGAAGGTCTATTGTAGCTTTATATTGTGATGGGATTTCCATCAATGCTGCAAGTGCGAACTCTGTCTCCTTTCTGCTGTTGGCAATATTTCTAGACATGATCTCTGTAAAGTTCACAAACTGCATAAAACCAAATCACAAAATGACCACTCTTCATATGCATATGTAGTATCATACTTATGTATGTTCAGTTTGTAACTTGGAAATTATCAAATGCACGTGAAGGTATATTATCATCAAATTCTCGCATCATGTCCCATGGTCCATCACCAACTCCAACTAGAACTATTGACAGCGGGTAATCACTACCAAGTACCAACATAAGAGATGCAAGTCAGAATAATTAACAGTAAATATATGATTAAAAAAAAATAAAAAGGCTTTACTATCTCAAATTAGTGCTCTTTTATTGCATAAAATAAAAATCTATGAATAGGAAAAATAACAACGAAAAATTGAAAAGAGAAGCATCTTAAATAGCTGACCTGTCCATCTGCTATTATAAGAAGAACATGATATTGGCCACCACTATTATCTACAATGCCGATGGCTGTTTCAATTATTGGTGCAAAGGATGTTGGTCCTGTCAAGAAGGTCCAGAGTCATGACCAAATAGGAACTTCACAATGATCTATATGAGGTTGACAAAAAAATAGCATGTAAGTAAGAGCATCGTACAGACTAGCTAATCGAAGATGTGGAACTAATTCTTTACATCTTTGTAGTGCTTCCTCAAAGCCATTACATGGTCAGTTCTCTGGATAAAAACTGAATATCTCCTGATCATGGGTGGATGCTGCAATATAGAAACAATAACAAGAATCCCTAGACAGTTTTAGAAAGGTAGCCTTGAAATTTGTAGCAAAATTAAGTAGACCTTTTTCTACAAGCTAGAGCGACACTAACCATCTCCGAATCCAAAGCAAGGAATAAGATTATCCTCATCAAAAGCAGATAGAGTTCTTCCAATAATTGATAATGCCTGCTCATATGGGTTTGGAGTATGCCCAATGTCATGCAAACATCGGCGGTTGAAAGAAACTCTGCCTGGTAACAGTGTAGGATTCACGAATGAGGATTTTAAAAGTTTCTAAGGCTAAACTTTACACAACCTTTTCTAAGATATGAATACCTAGCAGAAATACTGAGGTGGAAGTAATCAGCATATATTACTTATAATTCTCTTTCTGTTTTACATTCTCTCCCATATATTATCCAAAAATCTAGAGCATGCAACAGGAATAGTCCATTCATGTACTAGTTCAAACAAGCATTATATAGATATTTAACTAGTGGAAAAAATCAGCTAATGCCACAGATAAAGTAGGATCCTAGACCTAATATAAAAATCTGTTGGTTGCTTCAGAAACTTGTTATAAAAAAATTGTAACTGTAACATAATAAAACATGAAAGGGCCACCAAAAATTAGAAACGTCACATGTTGGTGTTGGCATTGGCCGTCAATTTTGAAACACTCACGGTCAAGTAAAGAAGCACATGTCGGCCCTCCCTGTTTATTATGTAAGACCCTCCTTTGTCTATGACCAGGACCAGATGGAAAAGAAAGAGATGAACAGTCCAAACAACTTTTCTTCCTCTGCACCCATCCCCACTTTTTTTTTCTTTTTTTTTTTCTCTCTTTTTTTTTTTTAAGCCAAAGACACCCTACTAATCATGAGACAAACATGGCCTCTCCTTCCCAAACCCCACATCTAACAAAAATTTGACAGTCAAAATTCTGAAAATTAATTGTGTATTAGTTTAACCTAAAACGCTCAACTACATGGATTTTTTTTTTTAAGAAAAAAGGAGGAAACAAAGAAAATTTCAGCAGCCACCATTCCAACGTACGGTCGGATTTCAGAAGAAACTCATTTACAAGCATCAAAAATAAGGTATTGGAATCAAAAACACGAACTCTGCTTCAAGAGGACCAACCTATCTATGCAGATTTTTCATTTCATCTTGTATGGACTGAAGTATTCATTCTTTTCCTAGAATAAAATGCATATCTTTTCCGCTCTGATTGTGGCCACTACAGGAATGGTAACTTTTAGCGGCGTTTTTCTTGACCTTTACCGACGCTTATTAGCGTCGGCAAAAACCCCGGCAATGCAACAGAGAGCGTCGTAGACGCGTAGGGGATACCTGAGTGGGAAATGTTTTTCCCGACGCTAAAGAAAAGCGTCGGCAAAACCAAGGATTTACCAACGCTTAAAAATGCGTCGGTGTATTTTCCTTTTCCAACGCAACATAGCGTCGGCATAGACTAAAAATAACGCGTGCCGCGGGTGGGTTTTTGCTGACGCTTTTAAGCGTCGGCGAAACCTCTTCAGCCCTTTACAAACGTGGTTTTTAACGACGCTTTAAATCGTCGGCGTAGAATATTTTTTTTAAAAAAAATATTAGAAAAACACATGCATATCATAAATCGACATTTACAGAAATATGGACCTGCATTACATTTACATCAAAATAAATATTCAGATCATTCAAAACATTCATATTGTCATATATGATTAAATTTACATAATAAGTTTAGAATTACAATGTACTTTGAAAAATATAAGAAAGATACATATAAAACTTCTTAAATAACAGTCTAAAACGTATCAGGGACTGGATTCAGCACCATCATCATCTCTATGAGCTATTGAAATATCAGGAATCTACAAGCAAAAAAAGAAAAACATTAGAAGTTAGGAATATGAAAATCATTAACTCATGCAAAATAAATGATACTTATGTAAAATCATCAAATATATATAGTTATTTACCTGAGGAGGGAGAAATCGCTGTAACATAAATGAAATATGCTCAAACTGAGACTGCAAAGTTTGTTGGTTCTGCTTCAACTCCGCCAACTCTGCCTGATGGCGATCCTTCATATCTTTAATTGTTGCCCGAAGTTTAATAACTTCTGCATTGCTACTGTCTTCTCCAGCATTTCTTGTATACATGCCCACCGCAGACAACTGAGTGGGAGTAACTCCAACGCCATAACCCCTTACTCTACCATAACACTCTGGGCCCAATAATTCAGCGAGCACCTGAGCTTCGACATGACTGGTCGCGTCGGATGATGATGACTCTCCGATGCGCTCCGAAATAAGAGTTGTTGCCCTGTCCTATAACTCTCAAAAGAAAAAGTCATATTAATGTATGCCAATAATAGAACTAATAAAAATATCGTTGAAAGATTCAAAGATGAATACATACAACTATATCTCTTGACTCCTCCCGAACAAAACTGCCATCTCTATGGGTGTGAGTCATCTTATAAAACTCCACCTTACCAGGCTCCCTCCCATTATCATCCATCTACAACAAAAGGTATATTGGCAAGCTAGTTATCATGATACATGCTATATGATAAAACAGTTTAAAATAGTTTCAAAGAGTTGCAAAAAAAACTTACGAATTCAGCTTTACGTCGAGCATAACTCATCGAGCCTGAAGTATGAGGAACAGTCTGAGAGGCTCGTGCAGCTCTACCAATGTTGGAATATGTCTTCCCAAAAAAAGAATAAACAATATAAATTTGTAATCTAAATTATTAGTAAATACAATTTAAGGTATTGAAAAAATATACACAACCTGAGCTTTCTCGGAAAACCAATAGTGGACAAGCTCCCTCCACTGATGAGGGATTACATCAGGAGGACAAACACGAGCAACCTCCTCTTCTGTCATACCATCGTGTTTCCAGTCCGCCTTTAACTTGGCCCTATATTCTTTCCACTTGCGGTTGACAGACTTCAGCACCCAATCATGGCTCTCTTTAGGGAGCAAAAACTTTTTCTACACCAAAGTAATTAAAGAATGTTATAACAATGTTAAATTAAAAAATAAAATTGTGATAGTAAGCAAATTCAATTCTTTACCTCAATAACTTTAAGAAGCTCAACCTTATACGAAGGAAGCATTTCATTCCATTTCGTATAGTTGAGCGGACACAACTGACCCTTCCGCGCAACCGATCCTTGAAAAGTTGATAAAATGCTTGCAGCCCTCTTGATGGGCTGCCCCAGTTCATTGCAATGGACCACGATCTTCTCATCCTCGCGTAGGCTCCACACGTCCCGTGCTCGAGTGGATCCTCGTGTCCTCCTCACTCTCCCCAGTCCATCTATAAAAATAAAATAAAATATCCATTAATTAAAACATTAAAGGCAAATGATTTAATATAATTAGATTGTAAGAAAAATTAATATATAAAATGTAAATCAAATTACCCTGGATGTGCACGTCATCCATGTCAGGACAATCAGCAGGTGGCACGTGCTCAGACTGAGACTCGTGCTGAGTATGGAACTCATGCTGAGAATGAGACTCGTGCTGCTGGGACCGCAAGGACTGATCGGAAGAAGATCCCACAGATGTGTGCTGAAACTCAATATCTCTGAATCGTTTTTCTCGCGGCATGTTGTTACCTAGTATGCACGAAAAGAAGCAATATTAGTTAAATAATAAATAAAATCTAAATATTGATTGCAGTGCTCACCAATTCTTTGGTAAGATTGTTTCTGATGCTGAGCTGCTCGATATACTACCCATTGTTTACTCATGATATATTAACAACTCATGCAACTCTGAATCACAACTCATTCTTGCATAAGAGCTTTTATTTCTCCGAAAGAAGGGTTACAAAGAGATGTTATAAATGCTAAAAGGAATGAAAGATTTTATTAATGTTTCGCCTTCTCCTTCGTATTGACCTGTGTGCTAGTGTTCTTGTTAATGCTATAAATATTTTTAAAGCAAATTAGCAAGTATAAATCTTTCTAAATGATTTTCTCAAAAATCATTACCTAATGAAACAGAAGAAACATATCAGTAATCACATAACTGTCAAAATTGCCACGAGAGAGAAAGAGAGATGTAATTCATAAGTGCGGGAACAATGTATACCTGTTTACAAGTAGGGCAAGTATCACTCCTTTCATCCACTGAAGAATACACTGTATGTGCTGATCTTTATTGTTTCTGTTCCTAAAAGTGAGCATTCAAAATAGGGGACAAAGCAAGTCTCCAATATACAACTAAAGATGAGGCATGCTGTAGGTTTCTGAGAACCCCGTTTTAAGCAAGTGTAAGATCTCCAACACATCACAAAAGAAGTTACATGAATAGGCATTCTGTAAAGTTACATGTCTTAAAGTTAAAAGTATATTACAGCCCCATGAACCAAGAGGAACAAGACTATAAAAGAAGAATAAATAATGGGAAATAAAAACCCTTTTATCCATCTGAATAGCTAGCATAGCACTTAAAGAAATGGGATGAAGGGAGAAATTAAAATCATATAATGCATATTTAATACTTTTTTGTTTTTAATGGTTGCAAGTGCATTGACATATCTATCAATTTCCTCTTTAAAGAATCCAGAGGAAACCAATTTCAACCTCGAGCTATGAGTCCATAAAACAGTAGTCATGCGTAAATATGATAATCTAGCAGCGATCATCCAGAAGAACCATTACACTCAATACTTCAACTGCAATCATAGAAATTGTGCCAGGAATTCATGACCATCGAAGCTAATTATATTCAGATGATCATTAAACGCCACAGTTGAGGGAAAACGATTAAAGATTGAAATTTAGATGCATAATAAAGATTAAAATTTGAAATTTAGACTTCTAAGTAACCAAAAAAAATCATTAATATGGCTTACGTGAGGGTGGAGGCATGAAACCCGCTCCCATTATCTGTAAAAAAAAAAAGGGCAAGAAGGCTTACGGAAAAATAAGGTTAGAACCCGGATCTGAAACCTTAGAATCTGGTATCCCCAGATGGCCAAAGTGGCAGCGTCAAACCTCTCAAGAAACCAAGAAGCAGAAACCTAGAGGAGTCCCGCTATTTTCCTGGTTTAATAAATAGCAAGAGAGTGGGGAGGAGAGAAGCAGAGGCTGCAGCTAAAGCCACCGCCATTGAATCGCATATACTTCACTCAAAAAATCTGAAAATTTTGACTTGCTACAAGAAATCTAGCATGCACAAATCCTAAAAGGAAAGTTTATCTACTCAATTCATCAATGCAGGAAAGAACCCTAAAATCCAAGTCGATTGGCGTGGATTACCAAAATTGAGTTATCTATTAATTTAATGACATATCTATCTTTGCCTCTAAAAATCTTTTGAATTACCTGTTTCTCAGGCGGAGGGAGATGGGGTCGGCCGGTCGGCGCCGCAGAGGAGGAAGGAGGAGAGGAGGACGCGGACGGTCGCTCGGCGCCAGAGAGGAGGGAGGAGGAGAGGAGCTTGCCGTCGTACGTTGCTCGGCGCCGGAGAGGACAAGGGCCGGTCGCTCGTCGTCGGAGAGAAGGGAGGAGGAGAGGAGCTAGGGTTGATCGATCAGTCGGGATGCAAAATGAGGAGGAGGGGGCCGGCTGCTTGGTTTTGGTTGTTAATTTGATTTTTGACGACGCTTATATGCGTCGTCTTAGGCTGCGACTAGTACGACGCTAATAAGCGTCGTCTATTCCTTGGAATCTTAAAAAAGCGTCGGCGTTTTCCCTAACATTACGACGACGCTCACCCGCGTCGGCTGTTCTTAAGAATTACCGACGCTTATTTAAAGCGTCGGCAAATGTCGGCGGTATTCCATTTTTTCCCGACGCTTCTCCCTAGCGTCGGGAAAAAAGCGTCGGGAAAGGCCCATTTTTCTGTAGTGGGCCACCCATGCAAGCAATGTAAGTATAATTAGATTGCGGCCCCAATGGCTTATCTAATGAATCAGAAGATGAAATCGATATGCCCTTAAACAGAAAAATATAATAATTTCCATCCTCAAAAAATTAGGGTTACAGAGTCCCTAACTAGGCAAGGAGCCCTTCGCCCTTGCCTAGTCAGGGAGGGGGTTGGGAAAAAAACTCACCTGCAATAAAATGCCAGAGAGGAGCGGAGCTTGCCGTCGGACGTCGCTCGGCGCCGGAGAGCACAAGGATTGGCTGCTCGTTGTCGGAGAGGAGGGAGGAGGAGAAGACCTTGCCGTTGGACGTCGCTCGGCGCCGGAGAGGACAAAGGTGGGCAGTTCATCGCCGGAGAGGAGGAAGGAGGAGAGGAGCTAGGGCTTGAGATCGGGATGCAGAATGAGGAGGGGAATGGCCCGCTTGTTTTTTGTTGTGAATTTGAGTTCTGACGACGCGTATACGCGTCGTCTTAGGCCACAATCTACCACGACGCTAATTAGCGTCATCTATGGCCGACGCTTTTACAAAGCGTCGGCATATGTTGGGGCTGGGCCGAAAATTGCCGACGCTTGTAAAAAGCGTCGGCAAAAAAGGATCGGTAAAACCCCATTTTCTTGTAGTGTACCTACATCACTCTTTATCTTGGGATGATCACCCTGATGGGGGGAAAAGTGGATCACCCAACACATATGGTTAAAGCACCTGAATCCAACAGTAAGCCTGGTCTCGGCAGGCATGGTCTCGGTAAGCATGGTCTCGGCAGGCATGGTCTCGGCGAGCGTGATCTCGATAAGCATGGTCTCGGCTAAGCAAAGCTCGATTGACCTCGAGGCCAAAGAAGACCTAGTAAGAAGCTGAGACCGACCCCGACTCCACCGACAATCAAGCTGGTCTCCAAATCGGAGCATCTGCATAAAGAAGGGGTCACCAAATCCTCCATATTCGGGATCAAATTCCGCAGCCACCGTCAAAACAGCTGTCAAAATTTGAATCCTTGCAATCTCAACCGATTGCCAGCTAGCCTGAAATTCCGTTCCATCTAAGATAATTTATTTAACCCAAGATTTGCGCAATCACATCCGATTGCGAGTAACCGCTACATCCCCTTCTATAAAGAGGGAGGAACTTCGGGGAGAGGGGCATCTCTCCTCCTCGACAAAAAAAGATTTTTCCATTAGAACATGAAAAAATCCTCTCTGACTTAAGCATTAGAGAGCCTTCACCGGATTCCCTAGCCTAGGCTTCTTGCAGGTCTGCTGGAGACAGCCGTTCGCCACCGTCTGTGGCAGAAGCTCCTCCTCCTGGTTCACAATCACCCCCGGGTCTGCTTTCCAGCAATAACACACCCCATTCCAAATGCCCCTCTATAGAGCTTTGGGATTTTATACCTTTTCGCCAAGGCATAACCTTGCCCTGTAAGGTTACCCCACGCCTCGCCAGGGTAAGCGTATTCGCATCAAGAATGAGCGCCACTTTTTTAAGAGAGAGAAAGTGTGCATGTATTAACTATTACTTATTAAAGCATCATCCAATTTTTAGTTTGCACGGTATCAGTATTGGCAAGAAAGAATCAATACTTGACTAGCTGGATTTAATCCATTGTCGCTTAAAAAATGCACTTGCGATGCAGCAACTTATCATGCTTGACAAATGCAGTAAACTGAGAGGAAAGGCACATATATTATTTAACATATTTTTCATAAAAGAAATAGATCTCTCTCTCTCTCTCTCTCTCTCTCTCTCTGTGTGTGCAAAATGATACCTTTCTTAGCGTGTAAGCGATAGACTATAAATAAATTTAAAAGTTTACTACATATTTATTTATGTCCAATATATATTTTGAATATCTGATGCATATTTCTTTAGATTACAGCTTGCCATATACTTCTAGGAACAAAATCATCAGGGGATCCCTCTACATGTGTACTGTTTGGTAAGAAAAAATAAATCCGATTATTTCTTGTGAAGCCACTAATTAGATAAATCTTTTATGCAGCATCTGTTATTATTTCAAGTATAGGTGAATGTAGCAAAGATTTTTCCCTTGTTGCCATGTTGCCATCAACTATGAATGGTCTAACAGTTTTGTTAGCGCATATTATATTTTCTCAAAAATGTGGTATTTTTTCTAGACCCTTTTTTCCTATTCGTGCGTTCCTACTTAGACTAGTAATGGGATCAAAATGGGCACTTCATGTTAGACTTATATTTTCTCTTTTGTTCGCCGGAAGATTTGGTGGGTAGAATAATGGTCACTTGAAGTTTCCTCGGTGCCGAGGTCCAAGAAAAAAATCATCCTATGTGGGCCAAATGATAATGTGAGTCCCTTTACTTGAAATGTTGTCATCATAGGACCATAAAATAAATCATGCTAATGTAAAGGGATTTTAAATAAAAAATATTTTAAATACTCTACTCGACTAGCTAGATTTAATCCATTGTTGTTTGAATATCCAGTAAATTGGAGAAAGAGGCGACGTGCTTGAGGAGAGGGGTAAAAACTCATTTTAAAAAAATAGAAGTAAAAATTTTTTACTTATATTTTTTCAGAAATAATGAATTTTTTTTTAATAAATAGAAGCAAGATAACAAAACATATTTTCTTGCGTTGGATACTGTATTTTTATTTCAAAAATAGAAAAAACAGGGGTCGCCAAACAGGGCTTCAGCCTCAGCTTCCCAATGGAATCTCATTCACCTTCGATATGCTGTAGGCTTTTTACCGAGCGAGATGCTTGGAAGATCCGAGATTACACTCACCGGGGAGTGGGCATATCCCGAAGAGGACCCAATTAAGATGGCATTCGAAGTCAACAAAAAATGGGCAGCCAGGGCAGGTCTCCCACGTATTAATGGCTTTAAGATATCTCCACCTCTCATCTAGCGTTCAGAATCCTTTGCCCAGAAGATGATGCGACGCAGAAGCACGAAAGTCGCTGGGGAGCCCACCTCAGAATATTAAGAGAAAGAGACCGAAGTATCTTTTTTAATGGAAAGGAGTCTAAAGTGCTACGAGCACAGTTGGAGGAAGGATGCATGGTATAGGATAGAGGGTGGGGTTAAAACTTATCACTGTTCTTAAAAAAAAAAAAATAGAGAAAGACAGTGGTTTGCACTTTGTCAAAATACTATACAATACACATTGCATAGATTTTATTGTGCATATCTTGAAAGAAAAGAACAATACTTGACTGAATCCCGGGTTGCGTCCGGAAAGATGGTCACGAAGATCTTTGAGGTGTAGTTGCTCATGGAAAAAAATGTACATGTGATGGAATGACATTATGTCTTGACTAATTCCAAACCAGAATTTAATGGTAATTAACCAAAAGCCAAACCAGTGGGGGCCAATCTGGTCAAATTTTTCTTTGGATGCAAGGGCAGTACAAAAATCAATACATAGACAATGAAAACTACCATATAATCTGATTGGGAGAATATTGGTTATCTTGATCTCGGGCTGTTCTGATCTTGTTCACCACAGCCTTAACCGAGGTGAATGACTTCGGCATTGTTCGACGTGTTATGCTGGCCGGTCCAGCCGCAGAATAACACCAAAAGTCATTAAACGAGCGGCAATTATGGTCTCAACAACGGTCGATCCAGCTTGGCCATGATACACAATCAACACAGCTAACATCGGGGATATATTGCGAGGAGCTGTTACGTGCAATTATTGTGCCTCTCGATGAATAAGGTAACGAAATACTCACCCGATTCTATGTATAAGGGTGACCAAAGGACTCTCAAGTAAGCATGCTCGAACAGTCTCCCACTCGAGCACTCTCCCACTCTCATTCTTTCTCTCCTACTCCCACTGTTGCTCTAGATCTCCACTAACTTAAGCATCGAAGGGTCGCCTGCCGGAAACTTTCTAGCAAGTGGATGTCCTTGCTGGTCGTGCTTACTTTTCAGAGTGGTAACTTTGGTCTGTCGAATCCCAGAAGCTACTCCTCAGCTCTTGACCAACTTGCCTGGCACTTCGGTAATTAGGCTCTGTTAATTAGGGTCAATGGAATCAAACCCCCAATTGGTGGCAAAGGGTGGTACCAACTGTGCAAGTGCTCGATGGTACGCCCCAAGATTGATAATGATTGTGGACTTCAAAATATAACCGATGTCACTTTTTATGGAACTCAAACTCAAAACCTTTGCACTAAAGCAAAACTTTACCACATTTATCTTGATTCATCCATATTTTTGTTGGACCTTGTCCAATTTTTACTCTTCTTAAAAGAACAAAAAGCTTGATTCAACATATACTTGATTTAATCAAGTTGGGGCAAGAAAAAAGAAAATTTAGCCCAAACGCTTTTCTTCTGTCGGATTCTTGAAATTTATTTTATTCATAGACGTTGAGACTACTCTCCACTTGAATAACATCGTTTGCTCTTTTCTGAAAACTTCAAATTACTCTCAAGCAATGGTAGCTTAATTAAGTACATAATATGATGACAAGGCACACTTATTTGTGACAAGGAATATTAAAAAGGAGTAGAAGAACTTAGAAAACGTGCAATAGCTACAACAGGCTTTTTTTATTAAACATCGATAACCCGAATATGGTAGTGCACTTCCATTCATTCAGGCAAATTTGCTCCCTCTTCAATAATTTCGACTACCGATAGCATTTCTTTGGCGGCACGAACTTTGGTGGTGACATCTTGCATTCTCGGTCGTTCATTCGGTGATTCCTTGGCACACAGGAGACCAATTCTAATCAATGAAATTACGCATCTCCTCAGTTGCATTCTACTAAAATCTTCATATCTAATATTGCCATCAACTTCCTCACTTTCATCTTGCAAAATTTGTGGATCCAAAATCTCCATGACTCTTTCTGGGAAAGCCATATCGACAAATTTATGAAGGTTTAAGCCGTCCTTAAACATGTCATTTGTAGGCTTCTTTCCTATAAGCATCTCTAGCAATAGTATTCCATAGCTATACACGTCTCCCTGTGTGGATATTTGGCTGCCCATTGCATATTCTGCATTTTAATGGCACATTTAATTATATGAAAATTGATACGCACAAACACAGGATATTGCTAAAGAAACAAAATTTTAAAAAAATGAAAATTCGAAAATTGGCAGGGATGGAGCCAGGAATTTCATAGAGGAGTCAAAGTGTGCATTTATTAGATAATAAATATTTAATAGAGTACCGAAATTAATTGATTCTAATTTTATAATATTATTTCAAAAGATTATTGGTAGAAAAAGAAAATTGACAGGGGAGGAGCTAGATTTCATTTGGGGGGCTTATGATTAATTTAAAGAAAGACAATAAATGCTTAAAAGAGTATCAAAATTTGTTGATGAAAATTATTTTATTATGATTGGGAAATTTTAAAAGAATAAATTTTTTTTTTTGTGCTAATAACAATTGCATGCATAAAAAAATAATCTATTCCAAGACCCAAAGTTTAGGTACAGAAAAGATATAAGCAATCTTTTATTTCAATGCTTCATGAGGCAAAAAATAAAAGATTAAACTACTCTAAAAATAAGTTATTTTTTGCCATACCATGTTGCTTTACGGTTCATTTTTATTTTGCCCCATGAAAAAATTAATGAACGTACCATGTTGGAAGACTAAATGGGGTTTGAAATAGACGTTTTAATTTCTTAACTAGATAACTAAGCAAAAGCTAGCTACTACGTATATAGGAGATCTAGAAATTATCATATTTATTCCAAAAAATTAGCTGTATTTTCAATTTGATCCTTGAATTTCTACTGAAAAAAGAAAGAAGTAGATCTAGTATAGTACATCTAGCTAGTGCATGGAATACAAAATATTTCTATCCGTAAATAATCAAGAATCACAAATCGTCCAAGTACCAACTTTAATTTCGTACATCATTTGCTGACAATTGGTTGGGTATGCTCTAATGTTATCAGCAATTATAATTGTTGGAGGAAGATTTAATCAACAATGAAAATGGTGGGAAAAAAGTGTGGTTCTGCAAGGACCTAGGACTAATGAATCTAGCTAGCTTTTTTCGAGTGAAATTCAAAGTTGTTAAAAATAATATGAGAGCAGATCAACCTAGCCTATGTAGATTAGGGGTTGTTATAGCGTGGCACCTTTTGGGGTTTACTAAGAGCCAATTGTGGTGCACGCTTGCACTTAAGGTTAAATCCTTAATTTGGTGAGAAAGTTGAAACTTAAATGGAGTATAAGAGACTTCGTGCCGGCATGTATTCATTTCAATATTGATTATACGCTAGAAAAATTTTGGATACTTATTAAGAAATCTAAATAACATCTTCAAACAAGTTTATAGGCAGGAGCCTGAATCATTACATGTTCTCTCGGGTTAATTATTTTTTTATGATACTTTGGCGGGGACGCTTGCCTCCAAAAAGAAATCAATGCCCAAAGACTGCATGTCGTCCTTAGCTTTTTTATGGATAGTGGTTTTGTATATGAGAATGGTTTAGGCTGCTACTAGATCCGTAGCATCTATATTTAAATTATGGATATGAAAATTTCCCTCAGAAAAGAAATTATTGAGGCGAAAATAATAAGATGAGAGTATATGTGATTCTTACCTGGTGCAACATATCCAATCGTTCCTTTTATCCCCATTAAGCTTGTTGAATTTTCGGATGCCGTGGAGCCCGAAGAAGAGAGGAACCTTGCGAGCCCAAAATCACCCAAGTGGGCAGTCATGTCATTGTCCAGAAGAACGTTGCTTGGCTTTAGATCACCGTGAATCGCTGGCACTGCAATGCTGTGATGTAGATAATATAGAGCAGAAGCCACATCAAGGGCAATGTTCAACCTCTGAGTCAGGTTTAACTTTCTTGTCTGATGACACTCTTGAGCTTTAGGATGCAACCACTCATCCAAACTCCCATTAGGCATGTACTCGAAGATTAGAGCTTTGAAATCATTACCAGTAGAGTCCACACTCGAGCATGAAGTGATGATTCTAACAAGATTCCTGTGACGAACATTTCTTATGATTTCACATTCGGCTTTAAAACTCCTCAGAGCTCCAACTCGTTGAATGTTGAATACCTTCACGGCAACGAACTTCTCTTCACAATACAATCTCCCTTTATATACAGATCCAAAACTTCCAGTACCCACCAAATTGGCTGAAGAGAATCCACCGGTAGCTCTGAAGATATCAGTGTAAGATATTATTTTGAACCCATCTTCCAGGGAGGCCACAGATGGAGATTTTTTACGTCCCTTCCTCAGTTGCCAAAAAATTACCAGAAAACACAAGAATAAGATTGCCGCAACAACTGCAATAATTATGATTATTATCTTGGATAGATTTCTTTTGGAGGTTTGGACAGAGCATGGTGGTAGTTGCAACTTTGGATCACCTCCACAAAGCCTCTTGTTCCCATCGACAAAAATCTCACTTGAATTGCCAAAGACGCCATCCTTAGGCACTTCACCTTCGAAGTCATTGAATGACAAATTTAGATACTGCAAAAACCTAAAGGACCCGAAGAATTCAGGAATTCGCCCGGACAAGTGGTTTCGAGAAAGATCCAGCTCGTCGACTCCTCTTAAGCTCACGAAGGATTGTGGAATGTTTCCTTGAAAGAAGTTGCCTTCCAAGCGAAGGTATTCCAAATGCTGACAAGCACCGAGAGTGCCAGGAATTTCACCTGACAACCGGTTATTGGAGACATTTAAGCAGCCGAGGTTGCTCAAGCGACCCACTTCCATGGGAAGGGACCCAGTGAGATTATTATGCGACAAATCCAGAGATCGTGTTAGTGAGAATAGAAAAACAAGTTCCTTCGGTATAGATCCAGAAAGTGCATTATGAGAAAGGTCTAATATATTTAAATTTCCACAGTATCCGAAGCTTGAAGGGATATTGCTGCTCAATTCGTTCTCTTGCATGTCAAGCTCGCTTAACTGGGTGAGGTTTCCTATGGAAGATGGGATGGGCCCTGAAATTTTGTTCCTATGCATGCCTAGGATATTTAAGTTCCGAAGCCTTCCAACGGTAGGAGGGATACTTCCTGTAAAAAGATTATTATCTAGCCATAGAATGGTAAGGTTGACAAGGTTTCCGATCTCAATTGGTATGGTCCCAGATATTTGGTTTGCTCCTACCAGCAGGAACTCTAGCCGTGTAGAGAGATTGCCTACTGATGCCGGGAGAGTGCCTTCAAGCTTATTGTCTTCCAGATACAACCTTTCTAAAAGGCTACAATTGGTCAAAGAGGAGAGCACGCTCCAAATATTGCCTTGGAGCTGATTCTCCCCAAGATTTAGCTCGACTAGATTTTTCAGGGATCCAACATTGGAGGACAGTAATCCGTTGAACAAGTTCATGGCTAGATCGAGCACATGAATATTTGAAGCATTGTACAATGAAGCTGGGATAGGCCCTTGAAATAGGTTGGATTGCATGACCAGAGATTGGAGGTTTGGAAGGGTGACGCCTATGTCTGGTGGCAGGGTCCCGAAGAGCCGGTTCTTGCCGACGCCCAAAGAAGCTAGTGACGAGAGGTTGTAAAGAGGTGGCGGCATTCTTCCGGACAAGTTGTTTATGGATAGATCGATCTTTTCTATGCCCGGAATCTTGCCTAAGCTTTCTGGAATACTTCCCTCCAAGTTGTTTTCAGCGAGGTAAAGATACAGGAGGGAGGAGAGGTTTCCCAACGATGGCGGGATGCTTCCTGAGAGTGAGTTAGATGTCAAACCAAGAAGGAAAAGGGGAGAAGCACGGATCATTAGAAAGGATGGCATCCCACCTGTCAGTTTGTTGTGAAAAAGATGAATGGCTTGGAGGGAGGAACTGTTGAAAAGTGAATGCGGGATTTCTCCTGTGAGACTGTTGCTTGAAAGATCAACAACAGTAAGGGATGAGCTATTTGCAAGAAAAGGTGGGATGCCTCCTGTAAGACCATTATTTCGTAGACGAACGACAGTGAGGGAGGGGCTACTCCCCAGCAGAGTTGGGATGCTACCTGTAAGATTGTTGTTGCTGGCACTCAGTATTTGGATCTTGCGATGGGAGCTGAACTCCCTGGGTATCTCTCCTTCAAGCATGTTGTTCGTTATGCTCAGGCTCTTGAGGTTGGGGCAGTGACTGAGATTGGATGGAATCTCTCCTTCAAGTGAATTTGTGCTAAGGTTGAGGTATTCAAGCCGAGGAAGAAGGCTGAGCTCTTGCGGGATTCGTCCTTGGAGTTGGTTGTTTGGGAGGTTGATTCGTCTAAGGAAGGTGAGGTTGGCCATGGAGGGTGATATAGGACCAGCGAGGCCCTGGGAGTCGAGATCTAAGGCGGTGACCCGTAGCGGGTGCCGCCGGCTGCCGCAAGTGATGCCCCACCAGTTACAGAAATGGAGGGATTCGTTATTCCATGAGGCCAAGGATCCCAGGGGATCAGACAGCAGAGACTTGAAGGATAGAAGCGCCTGCCAGTCAGTGAGGTTCTGTGAGGTGGTAGTAGCAGCGGATGCAGGGTGAAGGGAAAACGAGATGGAAGAGAAAGTAAGAAAGACGAGAACAAATGGCCAAAATGAATTCGAACTCGGAGCATACGAGAGAGGCATCCTTGGATTTTGGGGGGAATGCGCAACCCAGGGCTCTTCTTGCTGCCATTCCACTGCACAAGCCACCCTATATATAGATTTTTTTTGTTTTTGATAAGATCCTGTTTATAGTCTTGGTTACCATTCTTCGTCATCTCTATATTCTGGTTTCGACTGAGACAGCTTGACTTTGAAGGGAGGGGTTCGTTACAAAAGTCAAGTTGAAAATTCCTCCATTAGGCGAATTCTTTGCGTCGGATACTTATTCTACCAGCACCATTTAAGTGCAGTTCTAGTGGAAAAAGGCATATATATATATATATATATATATATATATATATATACACATATATATATATATACATATATATATATATATATATATATATATATATATATATATATATATTGTCGATATAATATATTAACGATATATTGATATACCAATTTTTTTTGCTAGTTTGAAGGACATTTTTATTCTCAATTTTTAGCCTAAGATCACTGTCCTGGAGTGATCTTGGATTTTTAACCTCAAGGACGGGCATCCTATCACTAAGTCGGAAGGTGATTTGGGATCACTGCCTTATAGAATCACTATAGTAAAACCAAATATAGTGATCTCATCACCTTCATCCTAATCATCTTTGATCTTAGGATGATCACCCCATTCCAAATGCTCTCTACAGGGCTTTGAAATTTTGTACCCTTTCGCCAAGACATAATCTTGCCCTATAAGGTTACTCCACGTCTCGTCAGGGTAAGCGTATTCACATCAAAAATGAGTGCCACTTTTTTAAGAGGGAGAAAGTGTGTATTAACTATTACTTATTAAAGCAACATCCAATTTTTAGTTTGCACGATGTCAGGCATTGGCAAGAAAGAATCAATACCCGACTAGCTGGATTTAATCCATTGTCGCTTAAAAAATGCACTTGCGATGCAGCAGCTTATTATGCTTGACAAATGCGGTAAACTAAGAGGAAAGAAACATATATTATTTAACAAATTTTCCATAAAAGAAATAGATCTCTCTTTCTCTCCCCACAAAATGATGCCTTTCTTGGGGTGTAAGCGATAGACTATACATAAATTTAAAAGTTTACTACATATTTATTTATGTTCAATATATATTTTGAATATCTGATGCATATTTCTTTAGATTACAGCTTGCCATAAACTTCTAGGAACAAAATCATCAGGGGATCCCTCTACATGTGTAACGTTTGGTAAGAAAAAATAAATCCGATGGTTTCTTGTGAAGTCAGTAATTAGATAAATCTTTCATGCAACATCTGTTATTTCAAATATAGATGAAGGTAGCTAAGATTTGCCAAAAAAAAAAAAAATTGTAGCCAAGATTTTTCCCTTGTTGCCCTGTTGCCATCAACCATCAATGGTCAAATAGTTTTGTTAGCGTATATTCACTACAGGAAAAAGAGTTTTTTCGGACTTTTTCTGCCGATGCTAGGTAGAAGTGTCGGCAATTTTCGCTCAGATGCCAAATTTTGCCGGCGCTTCTTTTGAAGCATCGGGAGGTACGGGGAGTAGACGATGCTAAAGTGCATCGTCGTAATCAACTTGACCTCTTACGACGCTTATAAGCGTCGTCAAAGGCCTGGACCTCAGACGACGCTTATAAGCGTCGTCGAAGGCCATCGCACACGTGTTGGCCTGGCTTAAGATAATGCTTATAAGAGTCGTCGGAGGCCGCCTTCCCCAAATACCTAGCCCGATTGACCTGAATACTTCATCTCCTGCCCTAGCCCTCCTTTTCCTCCTCTCCCAGCCCGATCGACTTGAAGACTTCATTTTCAAGCAATAGCCCTCCTTTTCCTCTTCTCTAGCGCCCACCTACCGACCTGAAGCCCCTATCGATCTCCTCCTTCCTCCTCTCTGGCACGAGCTCCACCTCTGCCTGAGGTATTTTCTCCTCTTCCCTTCTCTTTGGCATTGACCGATCGGCCTTCAAGCCTCGATCAAGCTTCGCCTCCGCCCAAGAATCTTCTCCTCCTCCCTCTCTTCGGCTCCGACCGACCGACCCTCAAGTCTTGATCGAGCTTCGCCTCTGCCCGAGGATCTTCTCCTCCTCCCTCCTCTCCGGCATCGACCGGCTGGCCCCAAGTCCCGATCAATCGAGGTCCACCTCCGCCCGAGGTATTGCACTATGCATCATCTTATAATTTGCACCACCATTTTAGCTCTTGACTCATACCAAAAATACTTTCCACTAGGTATTGTTGGACATATGGGTGTTAAAACTTTCTTGATCCATACTGTAAATGTTCTTAGGAATACTGATGATGTTATAAGTCCAGCTGTAAATTGGTAGTACTGTGTCACCATAAATCTCAAGTTTGATTTGCATTCTTTCTATTTTTTCGATAAATTACTTGGAAGAAACCTGGCAAGGTCCATGCTACTCCTCTACATCAAGAAACAGAGGTTCATATAACTGAAGCATCCCATTGATCCGAACACCATTTGATCCAAAACAGAGGAACCTCAAGTTTGGCTTCGTTTCGTACATAGAGCATCCACCCAAAGACATTACCTCCCATTGAACTTGAGCCTCTGGAGCACCTTTCACAAGTTGCAAGGATCGCTAAAGCTTGAAAGAGATCCTCATGCTTCTTTCCCTCCGTGAAGCCCAGAACATTCCCGAAATTGCTCCATCCTACTGCTGCTCAAGTACAGCTTATAATAGTTACATAATAAAGTAAAACTACAACTACACCTGCGTAGAGCTCGAATTCACAAAACATGAGCAGCGGCTAATCTTTGTCGTTCTTGGCCGTAACAGCAGCATCCCCCAGACGACTCTTCCCTCAGATCATTCTCTCCACATTTTCTTATCTCATAGCATCATCAAAGGCTTCAATATCACTCATAGGTTCAATGAATAGATATGCTATTATGCTATTAAGTTTTTTTTTTTTCTAATTTCAAATAGACAGAGACTCTGATTTTAAGGTGACAATTGTGGTAGTCCGACTTTCCTGTCAGAACAAATTGGGTGCAAGTGTTTCTCGGAACGCCCCCATCATGCATTAAATTGGGTGCAAGTTTTTCCTCTCTGGAAAATGATGTGAGGAGACTGCTAAGGAGCTTATGGACAACTAGAAAGACTCTGACTCTCTTTTTTTTCTTTTGATGGAAATTACGGAGACTTTGACTCAAGACTTCCATGCCATGATTGCCTACTGACCACTCATGATTCTGTTTTGATTTGTTTTAGCGCCTGATTGGTAGTAAAGATGACAAACAGTTTCTCCATGGTATCCATGCATTCCCTGCATTACGGTGTACTGCCACTTTTGCTCTATTGATGTGAAAGGCTTTGACATTATCCAAGTCTTTCCAATTGCCCAGAAAATCTGCAGGCTTCTTGTAAGTTCTAATCCTCCATGAGGGAGGGCGTCCTTTTACAGAATCTTTTGCTGGCTTGTGACAGGAGCTAGTCCTTTTTTTCATTTTTGTTCTTTTTGGTTGTCAGGAGTGCATGTTAGACTACTTGGTCAGACAAACCGAGTGAGGACTGTCCATTTGGTACAATATTTGACATTCTAGGAAGAGTCCTTTTGACCCTTCTGACAGAAACGTAGGGATGACTTCACGGTTTCTAAGATGCTTGGCCCAACTTGCATGATGGAAGTGGTCCCCCAAACCCTTGCACAGAAGTTTGAGGTGCCATCCATTTAGTACATGCTTCTTCTAGCTTATGGCCCTTAATTGGCTTCCGGTTCTGGATTGTAGATGATAAAGGCATTTGTTGATTTGACCCAGACAAACTTAGTTGTCACTGTAGTAATGTCACACCAGTCTAAATTTTTTTACTATATAGTGCTCGAATTCACAAAACATGAGCAGCCTTTGTCGTTCTTGGCTGTAACAACAGCATCCCCCAGACGACTCTTCCCTCAGATCATTCCCTTCACATTTTTCTTATCTCATGGCATCATCAAAGGCTTCAATATCACACATAGGTTCAATGAATAGAAATGCTATTATGCTATTAAGTTCCTTTTTTTTTTTTTTTCTAATTTCAAATAGACAGAGACTCTGATTTTAAGGTGACAATTGTCGTAGTCCGACTTTCCTGTCAGGGTGCAAGTGTTTCTCGGAAGGCCCCCATCATGCATTAAATTGGGTGCAAGTTTTTCCTCTCTGGAAAATAATGTGAGGAGACTAAGAGCTTATGGACAACTAGAAAGACTTTGACTCAAGACTTCCATGCCATGATTGCCCACTGACCACTCATGATTCTGTTTCTTGACCAAAAATTGTTGGCACAGACACATCACTATGTCTTACTTCATAATGACATAATATCCGAGTTTTGCAGGTTAGTATGGTTATTTGAAATCTAAATTTATTATCATATTAGGAGAATGTAAAATAAGCTACTTAACTAAAGATTTTCTGATCGTGCAGAGAATTTTTAATAGCTCAGCGAAGTCTCAACCATAACATTCGTCCTACACCAAGGATTGAGTAACGATGGTTGGTTGAGTTATTCCTGAATAGCTTTTCAAACAGGTTAGATGTTTAATATTTTAAGCTTTTTTTTTTAATTTCTATAGAGAGAAATTAATCATTACTTTTATAATTCTTTTTAGGCACCAATGATGATGGAGAGAAATTATTCTGATGAATTAATAGTCATTGCTCAAGGTCTGAATAATATTGTTAATAGATATGATGGGTTCATTATAAATAGTTAAATTTCATACTAAAGAGCATGAGAAATTTAGAAAAATCCAAAATAGTGGGGTTATGGTTGAGGCGGATGGAAAAAATTATTATGGTGCCCTAACAGATATTTATGAGTAGGATTATTTTGAAAAGTTTAAGGTAGTATTATTTCGATGTGATTGGGTGGACATAAACTCACCTGGAGGTTTGAGGTAAGACATAAATGAATTCACATTTGTAAATTTTTCAAGGTTGATACATACTGGTGTGTTATTGAAAGATGACCCATTTAATTTTGTATCTCAAGCTCGACAAGTATTTTTTGTGCAAGACTCAAAAGATAAAAAATGGTCTGTTGTCATTAAGACGAAACTTAGGGACTTGTATGATATGAAAAAAAGGTTGGAAGAGGAGGACGATGATACTTATACTCAGTGTATACTTTATAATGTTGTGCCAACTGATGAAGTAAATACGCCAATGAGTTTAGTTAGGACGGATGTTGAATGAGAATGTAGTTTTTTAATGGTAAGTAAAATTTACGATGTATACCTTGAATGAATTATTGTGTTCTCTTTTATTAACAATTCATTTAGTATTGAATTATCATTTAACTAATATATTTTTTTTGTGCATACCAGGTAACAACATGCGCCGAGATAAATGACTCTGAAATGTGGAGATCCAGCAGTTTCAGGTGGGATCTTCTTTTGATCAGTCCGTGCAGTCTCAATAGCCCAGTGAGCACCAGCAGCATGAGTCCCAATCTCAGCACGAGCCTCCTTCTGATTACCCGGGGAAGGAGGTTGTTATGGATGACTTGCAGATCCAGGGTAATTTGATTTAAAGTTCATATTTTAAGTTCTATAATAATCTAATTATTTTAATTTATTTGTCTTCAATGTTTTAATGCATATTTTATTTAATTTTAATAGATGGACAAGATCCGGGGAGGACGAGATGGGGATCCACTCGAGCAACGAATTGGGGCAGCCCATCAAGAGGGCTGAAAGCTTTTTATCAAGTTTCTTAGGATCGATTGCATGCAAGGGTCAGCTGTGTCTGCTCAACTATATGAAGTGAAATGAAATGCTTCCTTCGTATAAGGTTGAGCTTCGTAGACTTATACAGGTAATGAATTGAATTTGTTCTTGTTAATTTAATACCTCTTGTATGTTAATTTGCTTACTATTATAAATTTAATTTTTGATTTAATATTATTATAACATTCTGTATCTTTTATAGAGTAAGTTTGTACTCCCTCTAGAGAGCCATAATTGGGTGCTAAAGTCCCTCAACCGCAAATAAAAAGAATATAAAGCGAAGTTGAAGACAGACTTTAAGTGCGAGGGTATGACAAAGGAGGAAGTTGCTCATGTTTGTCCTCCTGATGTATACCCTCCGCAGTGGAGGGAGTTTATTCACTACTGGTTTTCTGAAAGAGGACAGGTTGTGTATATTGTTTCAAAATCTTATATTATCTTTATTATTAATATAGATTGCAAATATATACAATGAATATATTATATTGTTTACTTTTTTTTTGGTAGGCATATTCCGATATTGGTAGACAATTTTTTTAATTAAAATCATCTCATCTAACACGCAGTCTCAAATTGCAGAAGTGGATTTCTCAACCAACGTAGTATTGTTAATTATTGGTAGCTACCATCATCAAATGCATTGAGAGAGAAGAATAAAAAAAAATTATATTTCTGTCTGTGTATTACGGTATGCAAAAGTAGCTTTTATATAGTACTAAAAGACTGATAAATTTTAGTAAGATAGCCTAAGTTTGGCACAATCAATTAAGATGAAATTTGATAAGGACGACTAAATTTGGCACAATATTCTACAATGACCTACAATGATTCCAACATTTTCCCTCAAACTCAAGGTGGCAAAGTGAACACCAACTTAAATTTAAAAACAAGAGATTGAAAGATGTAAGGATGATAAGCTTTGGTGAAAACGTCCGCAAGCTGATCAGCTGAAGCGACAGGACAAATTATAGAAGAAATTTATTAATATACTTTATATTAAATTATAGTAGCACTGTTCACATCAAATTATAGTAGCACTGTTCACATCAAATTATAAACGGGTTAAACGGGTCAAACAACTAAAACCTGTATTTGTGGAGTGATTGATCATAACCCTATTTGATTTTGATGAGCTCAAAGCATCTGAGTATATCTCTTGTTTACTAATGAATTCAATTGAGTGTTTCAGTGAAAATCTTGTCTAAAGTGTTTCTAGACTTGGTTCATAATATTTTGGATAAGTTAAGAAGTCAGTTTGAACCAAAGTCTGAGACTCGAGTCGACTCCAGAGTATTACGAGTCGACTCCAAGCGTATCAGAATCACTGGCACGGGCTCGAGTCGACTCCGGATTATTACGAGTCGACTCCGACTGAGAACAGACAGACGAGCAGAAAGCATCAACTCAAAACCTGTCAGCGAGTCGACTCCTGAAGTGCGCGAGTCGACTCCGATGTTTACCGAGTCGACTCCGGAGTAGTATGAGTCGACTCCAAGGAGTTACAGACAGAAAAGTCAGAGAGCGAATTTCGACCCTGAGATTCGAGTCGACTCCTGTGGAACGCGAGTCGACTCCGATGGTTGGCAGGTCGACTCCAAAGAAAGCGAGAGTCGACTCTCAGTGGTACACAAGGCAAAAGTCAGAGAGGAGTTTTCGGACTCTGAGATTCGAGTCGACTCCCGCAATACGCGAGTCGACTCCGAGACAGCGCGACCCCAAAAAGACAGAAGACCGATTTACTGTCTCTGAGAGCCGAGTCGACTCCCAGACAGCTCGAGTCGACTCCAAGGCAGCGCTACACCAAAAAGGCAGAAGGCTATGTTTCGGAAACTGAGAGTCGAGTCGACTCCGGGGAAGTTCGAGTCGACTCCAAGACTGGACGAGCCAAAAGACAGAAGATCGGGAGTTCGGGCTCTGAGCGCCGAGTCGACTCCCAGGATTGTCGAGTCGACTCGAGTGGGCCAAGTTGAAAATTAGCTCCATGGATTTCATGAGATGAGACGACTCCGAAAATGCCAAGTCAGCTCCAGAAGTTGGCGAGTCGACTCCGGGTCAAGTCGAGTCGACTCCCAGTCGAAGAGGCCACTTTAATTCAAATCCGGAACAGTTGCCGAGTCGACTCCAGAAAAGCATGAGTCGACTCCCGCTACAGCCGAGTCGACTTCTGATCGCGCGAGTCGACTCCGACCCCCAACGGACATATTGTCAGGTTGTGCAGAGTGTGCAGAACGGGCAGAAAAAGGTGTCTAACGGCTAGTTTCCGTGGGGGATGGCTTAAATAGCCACAGAGGACTGTAGCAAGGTAGAGAAGCACCATTCCATTCAGAGAAATCAAGCATTCATTCTCTGCATACTTGTCTTCAACGAAAAGAAGGAAGAGCGCCATTAACTCCATCCAACTTCCTCTTCCCAGCATTTTAAAGAAGCCTCCTCCTGCATTCAAGTCGATCAGACATTCCAGAGGAGACTCAAAGTTCAAGAAGCCCTACTCTACTCCAACTCAAAAAGTGTTTGAGGGCTCTTAACTTCTCTCTAGTTTATATTGTAGCAAATCTGCTTTTTAAGAAGCTCAGTTTTTCTGTTTGTTTCTTATTCTTTCCATATTGTCTTTACTTGGTTCAATCGGGGGATTGAATCAAGGGTGTAGAGGTTGGTTGGTGAGCCGAGTGTAAAACCAACGTGTAAGGGTTCGATTGTGATTCCGGAAAAACAATCGGGGTGGTTCTAGTCGGTGAGCCAGGGAAAACCAACCGAGTTCGTTGTGAGCTCGTAAAACAACAAGTTTGGTTGTGAGCTTGTAAAACAACCGGCTGTAATCCGAGGGGTTATAGTGAATTCCCAAGTGAGACTTGGGGAGTGGATGTAGGAGCAAGGGTTAGCTCCGAACCACTATAAAAGCCTTGTGTTTGTGATTGTGTGTCTCTTTCTTTTACTCTCATTTCATTCACAGCACATAGCAATTAATTAATCATCTTGGTAAAGCATTAATTAGTCATCCACAACATTTTAATTACAAAATTATTTTAAAACCCAATTCACCCCCCCCTCTTGGGTTGTCTATCTGGGCAACAAGTGGTATCAGAGCCTAAACTCTTCTACCCTAAGAGTAAAAGATCAAAATGACAACCCCATTTGGATCTTCCCACATTGAGGGTCAGTCCACCCAAAGACCCCCATTCTTTAATGGATCCGACTACTCATATTGGAAGGCTAGGATGAGAATATTCATCCAAGCCCAAGACTATGAGATGTGGACCATTGTAGTAAATGGACCATACGTCCCATCCATCTATGTAGAGGGTGTCACTGTACCTAAACTAGAAAAGGATTGGGATGAACATGACATGAGAAAGGCACAACTCAATTCTAAAGCAATGAATGTGCTTTACTGTGCATTAGATAGGAATGAATTCAATAGAGTCTCTACTTGCAATTCTGCAAAAGAGATTTGGAACAGACTTGAAGTGACCCATGAGGGCACGAATCAAGTCAGAGAATCCAAAATAAATATATTAGTTCATAAGTATGAACTATTTAAGATGGATTCTAATGAGACAATCACTAGCATGTTCACTAGGTTTACTGACATTGTCAATGGCCTAAAAAGCCTTGGCAAAAACTATACTAACAGTAATCTTGTCAGGAAAATTCTTCGCTGTCTACCAAGGTCATGGGAAGCCAAGGTGACGGCAATCCAAGAAGCTAAGGACTTGAACAAGCTTCCACTTAAAGAGCTCCTTGGATCCCTAATGACTCACGAGCTAACAATGAAGCAGCACAGCGAAGAAGAGTCCTCCCATAAGAAAAAGGTAATAGCTCTCAAATCTACATCATCTAACAAAGATTTGTCTTGCAGTAGCAGCAGTGAAGAAGAAGATCATGAGGGAGATGATGATGAGGCTCTTCTTGTGCGCAAGTTCAGAAAATTCATCAACCACAAGAAGTCCTATCATCAAAGGAGAGGCCCCTCAAATTTCTATCGCAAGGATAAAGGTAAGGAAAGGGAAAATGAGGGGATTGGGTGTTATGAGTGCAAGAAGCCGGGGCACATCAGAGCTGAGTGTCCCTTACTAAAGAAGGGCAGCAAGTACAAGAAGAAGAAAGCCCTTGTCACCACCTTATCGGACTCCGACGCATCATCTTCATCATCGGATGAGGAACAAGAAGAAAAGGCCAATTTCTGTTTCATGGCCAATAAAAATGAGGTAACATCCAACACGCATCTCGATTTTACCTTTGATGAATTGTATGATGCATTTAATGAATTAATGATTGAATATAAGGCCATAAATCTTAAGAATAAAGAACTAAAAATAGCTAATCAATCTTACCTACATAAATACGATAAGTTAGTTAAGGATAAGGATTGTATCACCAAAGAAAATGCAGAACTTAAAACAAGCAACCAAATCTTGATACAAAAGAATAATACCTTAACTAAAGAAAATGAAAGGCTGAACAAAGAAACATTAGAACCCAAAAACTATAAACATATAAATGAGAGTATCACAAAAGAACTAAATGATCTAAAAGCAGAAAAACAGACACTAACTAAAGAACTTGAGAAATACAAACCCTTGGTTGAAAAATTTACATATAGTTCTGAAAAATTAAATATGATACTTAATAGTCAACGAGCTGTATTCAATAGAGCAGGTCTAGGATACAAACCAAAGAACAAGCAAAAACTTCTTAGTAACTTCTTTGTTAAAGCAGGAGAAAGTAAAATTAAGAAAATAACCTGTTTTTGTTGTGGAACTGTAGGACATAAAGCAAATGTATGTGACTATAGGAAAGGAAAAACTAAAAGAAAAATCAAAAGGGTATGGGTTCCAAAAGAAACCAACATGACTAACCATGAAGGACCCAAGAAAACTTGGGTACCTAAAATTATATGATCTGCTTGTGTAGGAGTGTCTTGCAGCCAAGGTCAACAAAAATTGCTGGTACTTGGATAGTGGCTGTTCAAGACACATGACGGGTGACAAGGATCAATTCTTCACCCTTGAAGCTAAGAAGGGAGGTGCTGTGACTTTTGGAGACAACAACCAAGGTCACATCATTGGTATAGGTAAAGTACAAATTACCCCTTCTACTTTTATTGATAATGTTAGATATGTTGACGGTCTTAAGCATAATTTATTAAGCATTAGTCAATTATGTGATAAAGGTTATGATGTTATGTGTTGCTGGAAATTGGACCCGGGGGCCGCCGCGAAGCTGGAGAAGGAGGAGCTCCGCTGCTACAGGGGGCGGACGGCGTTGCGCCGGCCGGCTGCGTCCTCCACCGGGGGGCGTGGGAGCGTCCGAAGGGGGGTGGTGCGTCCAGTCCTGTCCTGTCCTGCAAAAAAGCCGATGGCCGGGCTCCTCGGCGCCGGCCCTCCGATGCCTAAGTCAGAGGGGGCCAGTGTATGGAGAGAGCGGGGAGGAGAGTATGTGGAGAAGACACAGAGGATATTTGGATAAGATCAAGAAGATGAAAGGGATGACGTCATCCATTGTGTCTATGCTTCCGAGTTTTTGTTAGGGGTTTCTCAGAGTCCAGTCTCGAGAGTCCTGAGAATCCCCCCCAGAGTCCCCCCCCTCCTCTTCCCCCCCAGGCTTCCTTTTATAAAAGGATTTGGTTACCTGGGAGGTGACAGGAGGTTTGTCCTGTTCTGTGATAATTGGGCACGATTTAGCCCATTAATGGCGTAGTGGAGAACGGAACCGGATCAGACCGGAACCAGGGAGTTGTCACGGTCGATCGGACCTATTGGAGTTGTTGAACCGCCGGCCGTGGTGGGCCTGGGGTCCGTGGATGGTAAGTGCATTTATTACCGAATGAACCGGCGGTCAGGTAGAGCCATACGCTCTGATGGTTCAGTGATCCGGAGATCGTCTTGGGCCGTGTTCATTAAATGACTGAGTGCATCGGAGACTTGAGGGAGTCTCGTGCATTAATGGCAGGTCGTGGCGAATGCCTGCGAAGATCTTATGCCTTGATGGCTTGGAGATAACGGCAGGTTACAAGCTGCAAGAGTTGTCAAGTCACTTGGACTTTAGGCGGAGGTTAAACATTAAGGCATCGGCTCGGCAGGGGTGCCGAGCCGAGCTGGTCGCCCAATGGGGCGCCCTGTGGCGGGGCCGCTTTGAGTACTCCTGGTCGGCGCTCTTTAGGCGAGCACCTTCTAGCAGAGCGCCTCTATTCGGCGCTTTTTGCCCCCTGGTCGGCATCCCTTGGCCGGGCATCCCTACTTTGATTATTTTGGCTGGGCGCCTCTTCTTGGCGCTCTCTCTGGTCGGCACCCCTTGGCCGAGCAGTTCTCTGGTCGGCACTCTCTGACCGAGCAGTTCTCTGGTCGGCACTCCTTGGCCGAGCAGCTTTCCGGTCGGCGCTCTTTGGCCGAGCGCCTCCGTGGATGTATGACTTGGGGTTTTTCCCCCAACACTACCCCCCGACTTCCGAGTTCCAGTTGGCTACCAGCTGGAGCGCAGGAAGTAGCTTTAGTTGGGTCATTATGAATTCCGAAAATTTCAATTTACTGCGCGTTTTGAATTATCGGAAGCTTCGAGGTGCCTTTAATAGGCGGCGTCTCTTCCTTCCCGAAAAGCCTCATTATTGGGACACTTTTTGCGAAGCGTCCTCGCGTCGTGGGCTCATGATGGGGCCGCACGATCTTCGATTGCGGACGCCTTTCCGCACGATCCGATGGGGCGCTTCGATGTTCGAAGCGCTAGCCCTAATTAAGTGCGTCGTTCTGTCTTTTAGACCGACACGTGTTATCATCTAACCGGGACGCAGCATTTTCTTCGCTGATCCGGACCGTTGGGGAGGTCTATATAAACTCTCCCCCGGCCCCCTGTCCTCTTTCTATTGCTTTCTGCTTCCAGCTTCCTATTCTTCCAGTCTTCCTCAGACCGAAGTCCCTTTTCTCCGGCATTTTCCCCAGGTCCCCCTTCTTTTTGACCTCTCTCTCTTGCAATGGGTTCTTTGCCTAGTGAAGTAGTGTCCACCATGAGTGTCCTGGAGGTCGAGATGACCGAAGAGTGGTTTTTCCCTCTTCACGGGTTCCGTTTGGAACCCGCCAGGCGAAGGGATCGGATAACCGATCCTCCGGTGGGCCGAATCGGAGTGCACTCGGAGTCACTCTGGGCCGGTCTCCGGTTTCCTCTTCACAGCTTCGTGACTGAGTTGCTGGCGGTATGCCAGTTGGTTCCGGCGCAACTTACTCCGAACGCTTGGAGGACAGTGATGGGCTTCCTGTCACTGTGTCTACTGCAGGGGATTCCTACCTCTGTCAACGTCTTCCGGCGACTTTTTATTTTTAAGTCGAATCCGGGAGACGGGGAGTGGCTCTACATTGCCCTTCGGACGGGTCGGCCACTCTTCCATGGTGCCCCCTCATCCATTCATGGTTGGAAGGAGAAATTCTTCTTCCTGGATTCTGAACGGTCCTGGGGGTTTGACCCCAGGTGGAGGCCGGCCCAGCTTAAGTCCATCAACAGGCTCCCCCAGCTTTCTCCGCGTGAGCAGGAGATCCTCGACACCATCTGCAGCCTTGGGGACAGGATTTTGCTGAACGGCCTCATTAGCGAGGACGCTCTGGTGAACGTGGGCCTGAGCTCGGCACGTCCTCAGAGTAAGGATAATTACAGCAACCTTTTATTTCCTTAATTGTTCTAATGTTCTAATTTCGTTCGTCTTTGCAGACATCGCAAAGATGGTGACGAAAAGCGAAGTTCTTTATGCTCGCTTCCAGAAGAGAGCGGCCGAGCTCTCAGGAGAGCCCGCCGAGTCGAGAAAGAAGCAGAAGGTCTCGGCAACCTCGACTCCCTCGGCGGCGGTGGTGGCCGAGGCGGGTCCTTCTCGCCCCGCGCATCCCGAGGCGGGGCCTTCTCGCCCTGCGCATCCCAAGGCGGGGCCTTCTCGCCCCGCTGACTCCGAGGCGGGGCCTTCTCAGCCCGCGCGCCCTGAGGCTGATCGGAGAGAGGGCGCGGGCTCCGGGGGCTCGGGCTCCAGAGCCCCGATGGCGCCCCTATGCCCGGCGCCCTTGGCGCAGGTCCCTGGTCGGCAGGACGCTCCAGTTGCCGACCAGGGGAGGAGTTCAGCGGGTCCCGTGCTTGCACGCCCCGCTATAGTTGTGCGGCGGTCAGATCGGCCGCTCATCCGACCCCAGCCCCCTAGCTCCGCGGCGGGGAGCAGTCAGGGAGCCCCGGGGTCGGCTCTGCCTAGGCCAGCCGATGCTGGCCTTCCGGGCCTATCAGGCTCGGAGGAACGGGTGCCCTATGCACCCACCTGGTCAGTGTTCGAGGGTGACTCAGCCCTCGAAAACCCACAAGTGGCGCGCGAGGTATTTCGGCTCGCGCTGCTCCCGGCTGACCGGGCCATGATGCAGTCCATGAGCTACAACACTTTCATGGACTTTACCCGCTGCAATACCGTCCGGGTGAGTAAAATTTTCCTCTTACGTGATTTGTAGAGATTTTTTACTCGTGGCGCCTTACGTCTCTTTTTTACAGCACTTGCACGAGACGGAGATGCTGATGCACCTGGTTCAAGAGTACCGGGAGAAAGCCCGGAGGTGCCAGCGCAGCTACGAGGAGGCCCAGAAGAGGTACATGGCCGCCGAGGCGAAGTACCTGGCCTCCGAGGAGAAATACCAGGCCTCTGAGGCCGAACAGCAGGTGCTCCAAGGGAAAGTCGGAGCATCTGATGAAAAGATTCGAGCTCTGACCGCTGAGCTCGATGAAGAGAAAGGCGCGCACGCATTGGCGAGGTCCGAGCTGCGCGCCGCAGAGGCTCGATTGGCCAAAGCCGAGCAGGCGTTGGCCTCCCGCGAGCAGGAGGTGGGGGATGCCCGCCTCCGACATTCGGAGCTCGAGCAGGAGCTGAGGGGCCTCGAGCGGAAAGCCGCGTACCACGAGGCCCGGGAGATAGAAGCCCGGGAGTACGCCCAAAACGCAGTGAAGCTCTTCCGCGAGTCGGAGGAGTTTTGCGAACTCATGGCAGAGGAGGGCGTGAACGGGCTGATCCAAGGCTTCCGGGATTTCCGCAACCAGTTGCGGCGGCTTCTCCCGGACTTCGACGTAAACCTGCTCAAGCCGGGAGCAGGGGTCGAAAGGCCGGGGGCGGAGGCGGAGGCAGAAACTCCGGAAGTCGACCAGGGAGGTCTGGCCGAGGCGGCCGAAGCCGTCCCCGAAGTTGCCGAGGTCGCCTCCGAGGCTACCCCCGTTGCTGCCGAGGCCACCGAAGAGGTCCCGGGTGCTGAGCCAACCAGTCCCGGTACTGCCGAGGCCGAGGTGGTCGAGCTCGAGCCTTCGATGTAATTTTGGTTATTTCTTGTAAAGTCGGGATGGCCTCCCATACTTGTAAGGGCCAAACCCGAATTTTGTACTTAGCCTACGGGCCTTTTGAAATGAATATACATTTCTTTTTGGAAACTCGTCTGTCGTAGTCCAAAGTTTTTCTGCTCGGATTCGTTTTAGGTTTCGAGGATATGGGCTCTAGGGCCTCGGCTTTTCCCGCCACAGGGTTTGAGTTTAAGTTTGGCTTGCCGAGCTCCGTTGCTCGGTCCTTCAACCAGTGGTATAGCAACGCTTGAGCTTATACCAAGGATTTGGGCTCAGAGAGTTTTTCGGTGCCTAGTCCAGGACTTGACCGAGCCCTAAGGCGGTCACCAGGACTCAAATTTCAGCGAAGTTACCTATTTTCAATCCTCGCGTTGCCGGGGCGGACCACATTCGTTTCTAACGAACAAGTCGAATGCCCGTCAGCTTGTGACGGGGATTCGCCGGACTTTGTATGATAATGTGCTGGTGTCACGAGCACTCCTTCGCCGAGACGATCGAAGACGCTCCTCTGCTCGGTGTCCGTTCCTTGAGGACATCGGCAGAGAAAATCCGAGAACAGAATAGGTAATGTAAACATTAATGTAGAAACATAAATGGGTACCTTTAACATGTGTCCTCGCGCTGAGGCGACTGAAGACACTTCTCTACTCGAACTCCGTTCTTTGGGGACGTCGGCAGAGAAAAATCCGAAAATAGATAAAATAATGTAAAAGCATTACATAAATGGGTACCTTGTACCGTGTGCGTCCTTGCGCCGAGGCGACTGAAGACGCTTCTCTTGTACCATGTGTCCTTGCGCCGAGGCGACTGAAGACACTTCTCTGCTCGGACTCCGTTCTTTGGGGACGCCGGTAGAGAAAAATCCGAAAATAGATAGAATAATGTAAAAGCATTACATAAATGGGTACCTTGTACCGTGTGCGTCCTTGCACCGAGGCGACTGAAGACGCTTCTCTTGTACCATGTGTCCTTGCGCCGAGGCGACTGAAGACACTTCTCTGCTCGGACTCCGTTCTTTGGGGACGCCGGCAGAGAAAAATCCGAAAATAGATAGAATAATGTAAAAGCATTACATAAATGGGTACCTTGTACCGTGTGCGTCCTTGCGCCGAGGCGACTGAAGACGCTTCTCTGCTCGGACTCCGTTCTTTGGGGACGCCGGCAGAGATCCGGTGATGAAGAGCGGGCCGAACTCGTTGGCTGAAGCCGATGGAGCACGAGCCGAGCTCGTCCGGTCAGAGAGGACCGCTAACTCATAGCCGATGGAGCACGAGCCGAGCTCGTCCGGTCAGAGAGGACCGCTAACTCATAGCCGATGGAGCACGAGCCGAGCTCGTCCGGTCAGAGAGGACCGCTAACTCATCTCGATGTCTCGAGCATCCCTATAGCCGGGGCATCCCGACGTCTCGGGGCATCCTGACTGTAGTCAGGGTAGGAGCACGAGCCGAGCTCGTCCGGTCAGAGAGGACCGTTAACTCATAGCCGATGGAGCACGAGCCGAGCTCGTCCGGTCAGAGAGGACCGCTAACTCATAGCCGATGGAGCACGAGCCGAGCTCGTCCGGTCAGAGAGGACCGCTAACTCATAGCCGATGGAGCACGAGCCGAGCTCGTCCGGTCAGAGAGGACCGCTAACTCATATCCCGACGTCTCGGGCGTCCCTATAGCCGGGGCATCCCGATGTCTCGGGGCATCCCGACGGATCGGGGCATCCCGACGTCTCGGGGCATCCTGACCGTGGTCAGGGTAGGAACACGAGCCGAGCTCGTCCGGTCAGAGAGGACCGCTAACTCATATCCCGACGCCTCGGGCCATCCCGACGGATCGGGGCATCCCGTTGCGGCAGGGCATCCCAATATATTGGGGCATCCTGACGTCTCAGGGTAGGAGCACGAGCCGAGCTCGTCCGGTCAGAGAGGACCGCTAACTCATAGCCGATGGAGCACGAGCCGAGCTCGTCCGGTCAGAGAGGACCGCTAACTCATAGCCGATGGAGCACGAGCCGAGCTCGTCCGGTCAGAGAGGACCGCTAACTCATATCCCGGCGTCTCGGGCATCCCTATAGCCGGGGCCTTCCATTGCGGCAGGGCATCCTGACCGTGGTCAGGGAAGGAGAAATAATCCTGACACCATCAGGAAAATCAGTGAGCTCAAAATGAGTATGCGGACCATAAGTTTATTATAAAATGGAATTCATAAAATGAAATTCAATAGTTGAATAATGGGGAACCCCTTAGGGTTCTACTGATGGTACACGCGGAGATTTTCAGAGCTCCAGCTCCGCGGAATAAGAGTCCCGTCTAGGGACTCTAGCTGATAAGTCCCGGGTCCGCGGATGCGCGTGACTCGGTATGGTCCTTCCCAGTTTGGGGCCAGCTTCCCTTGCTCAGTTGGTCGGGAGGCTTCAGCTCTTCTGAGGACAAGATCCCCTGGTCTGAAAGATTTGATTTTGACCCTGGCGTTGTAGTACCGAGCTGTCTTTTGCTGGTACCTCGCCATACGAACTCGTGCGGCCTCCCTTGTTTCCTCGATCAAGTCGAGGTTGCTTCTGAGCTGCGAGGAGTTGGAGCTGGCATCATGATGCTCGACTCTTGGAGAGGGAAGCCCAATCTCCAGTGGGATGATGGCCTCCGTTCCATAAGTTAGGTTGAAGGGATTCTCGCCGGTGGGGACACGGAACGTGGTCCGGTAAGCCCACAGGACATTATATAGGTCTTCGACCCATTGTCCTTTGGATTTGTCGAGCCTGGCTTTGAGACCCTGCAAAATAGTACGATTTGTTACCTCGGTTTCTCCATTCGTTTGAGGATGCGCGACCGAGGTGAAGCGGTGGTCAATGCCAAGTTCGGAGCAGAACTCTCTGAAGTGAATGTTGTCGAATTGGCGACCGTTGTCAGAGATGAGGATGCGGGGAAGCCCGAATCTGCAGATAATGGACTTCCAAACAAAATCCCGCATCTTCTGCTCGGTGATCCGGGCAAGGAGCTCGGCTTCCACCCACTTGGTGAAGTAGTCGATGGAGACGACCAGAAATTTTCTTTGCCCGGTGGCCAGTGGAAATGGCCCTAGGATGTCAATTCCCCACTGGGCAAAGGGCCAAGGGGAGCTGATAGAAGTCAAAGGGGCCGAGGGCCGGCGCTGAACATTGGCGTTCCTTTGGCACCGGTCGCATCTTTGGACGAAGTCCATAGCATTCTTCTGGAGTGTCGGCCAATAATATCCTTGGCGCAGAATTTTATGGGCCAATGCTCGCCCTCCCAAATGGTTCCCGCAAATCCCTTCGTGGACTTCGCGTAGGGCATAATCAGCCTCCGTTGGGCGGAGGCATCTGAGGAGGGGAGAGGTGAAGGATCTCCGATAGAGCTTTCCCTCGTACAATATGTACCGGGTAGCGAGGCGTTTGATCCGGCGAGCCTCTTGTTCGTCGGTGGGGAGGACTTCGTCTTGCAGGTAGCCAATGAGTTCGTCCATCCAGCTTGGCTCGAACTCAGTGCAGAGGGTTTGCTGACTTCGTCTTGCAGGTAGCCAATGAGTTCGTCCATCCAGCTTGGCTCGAACTCAGTGCAGAGGGTTTGCTCGGGCTCATCTGTACTAGGCTTTTGGAGATACTCCAGTACTGCCTCCTTGGGAAGCTCGCTCATGCGAGAGGACGCCAGCTTTGATAGCTGGTCGGCCCTGAGGTTCTCCGACCTGGCAACATGTTGAATGTGAAAAGAGTCCAGGGTCGAGGCGAGATCCCGTACCTTCTGAAGATACTTCTGCATGGTCGGGTCTTTGGCTTCGAAGTCGCCCACAATTTGGTTGACGACGAGCTGAGAATCACTGAAGGCCTGCAAGTCCTTCACTCCTAGCTCTTTGGCTAGCTTGAACCCGGCGACGAGCGCTTTGTACTCCGCCATATTATTGGAAGCAGGGAACTCGAGGCGCAAGGCTTGCTCGGCGACCACCCCTTCTGGGCTAGTGAGGATGAGCCCTGCTCCGCTACCCCCCGAGTTTGAAGAGCCATCGACATGCAGAGTCCATGTCAAACTCGGGGTCTGCTCCACTGGTGGTTCAGGTTCGGGCTCGATCTCATCCAGTATAGTGCACTCGACAATAAAGTCTGCGAGCGCTTGTGCTTTGATCGCCGGTCTGGGTCGGTACTCGATGTCGAATTCGCCGAGCTCGATGGCCCATTTGGCGATCCGTCCCGCGCGATCTGATTTCTGCAGGATCTGCTTGACCGGCTGGTCGGTCAGCACAGCCACTGTGTGGGCTTGGAAGTAGGGTCGGAGCCTCCGAGCCGAGATGACCAGAGCATAGGCGGTCTTCTCGAGCTTGGTGTACCGGGTCTCGGCGTCCCTCAAGACCCGGCTGGTGTAATACACTGGCTTTTGAAGTTTGCCCTCCTCTCGGACCAGGACCGAGCTTACTGCCACAGGGGAGACGGCCAGATACAGGTAGAGAAGCTCGCCCTGGTGAGGCTTTGTGAGCAGGGGAGGGGAAGCCAGGAGGTGCTTGAGCTCTTCAAAAGATTGCTGGCACTTGTCCGACCACAAAAAATTCTTCGGCTTCTTGAGGGCTGCAAAGAATGGAAGGCAGCGCTCAGCCGAGCGGGAGATGAATCTCCCGAGGGCTGCAACTTGGCCTGTGAGCCGTTGTACCTCCTTGACCGTCCTGGGGGGCGTCATCTTTTGGAGGGCTCGGATCTTCTCTGGATTGGCCTCAATTCCTCGCTGTGTAATGATGAAGCCGAGGAATTTGCCGGAGGTGACCCCGAATGCACACTTGGCTGGATTGAGCTTCATCTGGTACTTTCGGAGTGTGGAGAATGCTTCATTGAGGTTGGCTATATGATCTTGCGCCACCTTGCTTTTTACCAGCATATCATCCACATAGACCTCCATATTCCAGCCTATCTGGTCTTTGAAGATCCGGCTGACCAGCCTTTGATAAGTTGCCCCGACATTTTTCAAGCCGAATGGCATCACCTTATAGCAGTAGGTTCCCCCATCGGTGATAAAGGCGGTCTTCTCCTCGTCTTCTGGCGCCATGCGGATCTGGTTGTATCCGGAAAAGGCGTCCATGAATGCCAGCAGCTCGTGACCCGAGGTGGAGTCCACGAGCTGGTCGATGCTGGGAAGTGGGAAGCTGTCCTTCGGGCAGGCTTTATTCAGGTCGGTGTAGTCCACACACATACGCCACTTCCCGTTGGCCTTCTTGACGAGGACCACATTGGCGAGCCACTCCGGGTAGGCTATCTCCCGGATGAAGCCGGCTCCAAGGAGCTTACTGACCTCCTCGGCTGCTGCTCGCTGGCGCTCAGGGGCGGCGCCTCGCTTCTTCTGCCGCACAGGCTTGCTGGTTGGCTTTACTTGGAGCTGGTGGACCACGATCTCTGGATCTATCCCCGGCATGTCCGCAGGCGACCATGCGAAGACATCCATGTTGTCTCGCAGGAAATTGACGAGACGACTCCTCTCGTGCTCATCGAGGCCAGAGCCGACCTGCACGGTTAGCTCAGGAAAGCTCTCTCGTAAGGGAACTTGGATTAGTAACTCACCGGGCTGTACCCGCTCTTTCTGAGGGTCGACCCGTGCCTCCATGACCTCAGTTGAGGGCTGGTCAGTCGCTGGGGCAGGCACCTCGGCGGGTCGCTTTGCCTCATGGGTCGCCAGGTAGCATCGCCTTGCCACCATTTGGTCTCCTCGGACTTCGCCGACCCCCTGGCTGGTGGGGAATCGCATGAGCAGGTGGTGAGCTCGGAGGGCATTGAGGCCTGGCCTTCCGAGGATGGCATTGTAGACCGAGGGAAGGCGTATCACGAGGAAGTTCATCTCCACGGTACTTTCACGGGGGGCGAGCCCGGCTGTGACCAAAAGGTCGATCTCGCCCTCTACTGGGACTGAATCCCCAGTGAATCCAACCAACGGAGCATTCATCCTCCGCAGCTATTCTTTGGTCATCCCCATTTTACAATATGCACCAAAGTACAAAACGTTCGCCGAGCTTCCATTATCAACTAAGATGCGTTTTACATCAAATCTATTTATGATCATGGAGATGACCACGGCATCATCATGGGGAGTTTCGACTCCCTCTAAATCATCATCTGAAAAGGAGATGGCTTCAGAGGCGCGCAGGCGCTTTGAGGAGGTTTCTTCCTCCGAAGCTTCTCCAGCCGAGGCTCCTCCTCGGATAGTGTTGATGACGCCGGCGATGGGCCTGTTGGCATTCGAACCTTCAGGCTGTGCTGCTCCTTCGGCGGGCTGCTTCTCTTCACGCCGGCCTTGCACAAACCGATCGAGCACCCCCCGGCGGATGAGTGCTTCGATCTCATTTCGGAGCTGGTAACACTCCTCGGTATCATGGCCTTGATCCCGGTGGAAACGGCAATACTTCCGGTTATCGCGCCGGGTTCGGGTATCAGGCTTCGGAGGTGGGAGCCGGATGCGATCTCGACTCTCGATCTCCATGAGGATTTCGGCCCGAGGAGCGTTGAGGGGAGTGTATCTTTCATACCTCCCTTCAGGTGCAGGGGCTTGCAGTGGGAACCTCGGGCGGGGTGGTGACCTCTGCCGTGGCGGTCCCCTCAGCCGGGGTGGACTCTTTAGGCGGGGCGGATTCTTAGCTCGTTGCGGAGACGGGCTTTTAGGCTGGCCGCGCTCCTCGCGGCGTCTCTTCTTGGGGTTCTGCTCGGCTCCGCCCCGCCTGGCTGCCACGGCTTCTTCTGCCTTGGCGTACTTCCGCGCCCGAGCGAACATTTTGGTGAGGTCCGCGGAAAAACTCTTCTCGATCGAGAAGAGAAATCTGTAGGACCGGGCTCCAGTCTTCAGCGCCGACATGGCGATTGACTGGTCAAGCTCCCGGACCTCCCATGTTGCGGAGGTGAACCGATCTAAATACTCCTTGAAGGATTCTCCCTCCTTTTGCTTGATATCGAGGAGGGAGTCGGATGTCCGCCGCTGGGGCTGGCTGGCGGCGAAATTGCCAGCAAACTGTCTGCCGAGCTGCTCAAAGGAGGAGACAGTACTCGGCTTCAGCCCGGTAAACCACAACCGGGCTGGTCCTCGGAGTGTCGCCGGAAAAGCTTTGCACATCATGGCCTCCGAGGCTCCTTGTAGGGCCATTAAGACCCGGTAGCTTTCCAGGTGGTCCAGGGGATCAGCCTTGCCGTTGTAGGGCTCCACCTGGGGCATCTTGAACCGTAACGGAACCGGTTCATCTTCAATTTCCTGGGAGAAGGGCGACTTTGTATTGAACTCGAAGTCGCCGTTATGTCCTGACTTCCTCCCATGGAGTGCCTGGATTTGACGTTCCAGCTTCTCGACCTTCCGGTCGAGTTCATCGTTCTGGAGGATCGCTGCAGCGGTTCGTTCGGGCGCAGGTTGCCCTGGAACCGACTCAGCTTCTGAAGGCTATGGCCAACCTCCGTGGCCTCTGGCTGGGCGCTCTCTCCAGAGGGAGGCCTGGACTTGGGAGTCCTGACCTTGAAGGGGAAGTCCACTTGTGGGAGGCTCCGGCTGAACCGGAGCTGGAGGAGGCGGTACCGTTGGGATGCCCCTGGGCTGCAGGCTTTGGACAGCGGTAGCCAGGGCCTGCACCTGTTGTACCAGGGCATCGAACTGCTCCGGCCGAACTTGATGAACTGACTCGGTCGGAGGTGATGGGTTTCGGACGGAACGCTCCGGGCTAGATGGAGGACGTCGAGAGGCATTGGAAGCCCCTTTGCTTCTTAGCTTCATGGCAGCGAACTCGGGCCCTTCCTCTAGCGCCAACTGTTGCTAGAAATTGGACCCGGGGGCCGCCGCGAAGCCGGAGAAGGAGGAGCTCCGGTGCTACAGGGGGCGGACGGCGTTGCGCCGGCCGGCTGCGTCCTCCACCGGGGGGCGTGGGAGCGTCCGAAGGGGGGGTGGTGCGTCCAGTCCAGTCCTGTCCTGCAAAAAAGCCGATGGCCAGGCTCCCCGGCGCCGGCCCTCCGATGCCTAAGTCAGAGGGGGCCAGTGTATGGAGAGAGCGGGGAGGAGAGTATGTGGAGAAGACACAGAGGATATTTGGATAAGATCAAGAAGATGAAAGGGATGACGTCATCCATTGTGTCTATGCTTCCGAGTTTTTGTTAGGGGTTTCTCAGAGTCCAGTCTCGAGAGTCCTGAGAATCCCCCCCCAGAGTCGCCCCCTCCTCTTCCCCCCAGGCTTCCTTTTATAAAAGGATTTGGTTACCTGGGAGGTGACAGGAGGTTTGTCCTGTTCTGTGATAATTGGGCACGATTTAGCCCATTAATGGCGTAGTGGAGAACGGGACCGGATCAGACCGGAACCAGGGAGTTGTCACGGTCGATCGGACCTGTTGGAGTTGTTGAACCGCCGGCCGTGGTGGGCCTGGGGTCCGTGGATGGTAAGTGCATTTATTACCGAATGAACCGGCGGTCAGGTAGAGCCATACGCTCTGATGGTTCCGTGATCCGGAGATCGTCTTGGGCCGTGTTCATTAAATGACTGAGTGCATCGGAGACTTGAGGGAGTCTCGTGCATTAATGGCAGGTCGTGGCGAATGCCTGCGAAGATCTTATGCCTTGATGGCTTGGAGATAACGGCAGGTTACAAGCTGCAAGAGTTGTCAAGTCACTTGGACTTTAGGCGGAGGTTAAACATTAAGGCATCGGCTCGGCAGGGGTGCCGAGCCGAGCTGGTCGCCCAATGGGGCGCCCTGTGGCGGGGCCGCTTTGAGTACTCCTGGTCGGCGCTCTTTAGGCGAGCACCTTCTAGCAGAGCGCCTCTATTCGGCGCTTTTTGCCCCCTGGTCGGCATCCCTTGGCCGGGCATCCCTACTTTGATTATTTTGGCTGGGCGCCTCTTCTTGGCGCTCTCTCTGGTCGGCACCCCTTGGCCGAGCAGTTCTCTGGTCGGCACTCTCTGACCGAGCAGTTCTCTGGTCGGCACTCCTTGGCCGAGCAGCTTTTCGGTCGGCGCTCTTTGGCCGAGCGCCTCCGTGGATGTATGACTTGGGGTTTTTCCCCCAACACTATGTTTAAACCATCACTATGCATCGTAACAAACCCAAATGAGAATAGTTTAGTTTTTAAAGGAATAAGACGTGGAAATGTGTATGTTGTAGACCTTGAGGATCTTGCCAAACACAACCCATGCTTAGTTGTTAATGAAACTAAGGACAATGATGCTAGTTGGTTATGGCACCGTAAGTTAGGTCATGCAAGCATGGACACAATATCTAAACTAGTTAAAAGAGATTCGGTGATAGGTTTGCCAAAATTAAAGTTTGAAAAGAATAAAATATGTGAAGCATGTCAATTTGGCAAACAATCAAAGAACTCCTTTAAATCTATAAATTGTGTCTCAACCTCTAGACCTCTAGAACTGCTACACATGGACCTATTCGGACCAACTAGAACCACAAGCCTAGGTGGAAATAAATATGGTCTAGTTATTGTAGATGATTATTCTAGATACACTTGGGTCATGTTCTTAGCTCATAAGGATCAAGCTTTTTCAGTTTTCAAGAAATTTCATAAAGAAGTAACCAATGCTAGAGATACTTCAGTAATAGCTATTAGAAGTGACCATGGTACCGAATTCGAAAATCATTTATTTGATGAGTTTTGTAGTAAAAAGGGGATAACACACAATTTTTCTGCACCTAGGACACCACAACAAAATGGAGTTGTGGAGAGGAAAAACAGAACTCTAGAGAAAATGGCTAGAACTATGTTATGTGAAAGTAACCTCCCTAAGTACTTTTGGGGAGAAGCCATTAATACTTCTTGTCATATATTAAATAGAGTTTTATTGAGACCTATTATAAAGAAAACACCTTATGAACTTTGAAAAACAGAAAACCAAAGGTAAACTATTTTCATATCTTTGGATGTAGGTGTTTTGTTCATAATAATGGGAAAGATAATCTAGAAAAATTTGATTCTAAATCTGATGAGGGCATATTCTTAGGGTACTCTACAACTAGTAAAGCATATAGAGTCTTTAATAAAAGAATCCTAGTTATAGAAGAATCCATACATGTTGTCTTCGATGATTCTAGTGATATCTCTTCTAGCAAGAGAGTTAATTTTGATGATGATACGGAAATTCTTGAAGAAAAGATTGACGAGATGACATTACAAGATAACAGTCAAAAATTAATTGAAGATGCATCATCAAGCCAAGAGACTATAGTAGATCATGGGCTAACTAAAGTTTGGAGGTATGCTCATGGGCATCCTAAGGAATTAATTCTAGATGATCCGTCTCAACCTATTAGGACTAGAGCATCCCTTAGGAACTTAAACAATCATCTAGCTTTCGTTTCACATTTTGAGCCTAAACGCATAGAAGAAGCTGAAAACGATGTAAATTGGATAAATGCAATGCAAGAAGAATTAAACCAATTTACTAGAAACAAAGTATGGAATCTAGTTGAAAGACCTTCTGAATATCCAATTATAGGTACCAAATGGATTTATAAAAATAAACTTGATAAAAATGGAATTGTCATAAGGAATAAGGCTAGACTAGTAGCAAAGGGCTATAATCAAGAAGAAGGTATAGATTTTGATGAAACCTTTGCTCCTGTAGCTAGACTTGAGGCTATTAGATTATTATTAGCATATGCATGCTTTAAGGACTTCAAACTATTTCAAATGGATGTAAAAAGTGCATTTTTAAATGGGTATATTAATGAGGAGGTATATGTAGAACAACCTCCTGGTTTTGAAAATCATCAATACCCTAATCATGTATATAAATTGAACAAAGCACTTTATGGTTTGAAACAAGCACCTAGAGCATGGTATGAGAGGCTTAGCAAATTCCTATTAGAACATGAGTTCTCTAGGGGTAATGTAGATACAACACTATTTCTGAAAAAGCAAAACAAAGATATGTTATTAGTGCAGATTTACGTTGATGATATTATTTTCGGTGCTACTAACAATCGCCTCTGCGAAGAATTTGCTGATTTGATGCAGAGTGAATTTGAGATGAGCATGATGGGAGAGCTGAACTACTTCCTCGGGCTTCAAATCAAATAGTCTGAAGGAGACATCTTCATCAATCAAGCCAAATATATCAAGGAGATGCTTAAAAAGTTTGATATGGAGGGGAACAAGTCAATCAGCACCCCCATGAGCTCATCATGCAAATTAGACCAAGATGAATCAGGTAAATCTGTAGATCAGAAACTATATAGAGGTATGATAGGATCTTTATTGTATCTTACTGCAAGTAGACCTGATATCATGTTTAGTGTTTGCATGTATGCTAGATATCAGTCTAATCCTAAGGAATCACATCTAATTGCAGTTAAGAGAATCTTTAAATACCTAATAGGAACTAAGAATATAGGTTTATGGTATTCTAAAGAATCTAGCCTAAAATTAATAGGATACACAGATTCAGACTTTGCTGGATGTAAACTTGATAGAAAAAGTACCAGCGGGTCTTGTCAATTTCTAGGAGAAAACTTAATCTCATGGTTTAGCAAGAAACAAAACTCGGTTGCATTATCTACTGCTGAAGCTGAATATGTTGCAGCCGGGAGTTGTTGTGCTCAAATCTTATGGATCAAACAACAATTAGAAGATTATGGCATTAAACAAGATAAAATATCCATTAATTGTGATAATACAAGTGCCATTAATCTAACTAAGAATCCAATTCAGCATTCAAGAACTAAACATATTGAGATAAGACATCACTTCATAAGAGATCATGTACTGAATGGTGATATGACACTACAATTTGTTTGTACTGATGATCAATTAGCTGACATTTTTACAAAACCCCTAAGTGAAGAGAGATTTAGTGTGCTTAGGAGGGGATTAGGAGTGATTGATCCATCCTAGTGGTATTTTTCACTAGATTCATTTGATTTTGATGATTAGATTGTGATTAATATAGAGTTTCGTTTCAATGATCATCAAATCAGATCATAATTTAGTGATTTTCCCTCATTCGGCACGAACATAGCATGATTTTTAGGTGCGTGCCAGAGTTCGAGACGACTCGAGCAAGTTTCAGAGTCGGCTCGTAAGGGGGAGTCGACTCGCGCATTTGCGGGAGTCGACTCGAGATCGATGGCAGCAGAGGGGGAGTCGACTCGCATACAGACGGGAGTCGACTCGAGGCTAACAGGCACATAAGGAGAGTCGACTCGCGCCTATTTTGGAGTCGACTCGAGGTCGAGTCGACTCGCGACTCAGAGGAGTCGACTCGCAGTCGGGATCCGACTTTTTAACCCTAACTCCATCGTTTAGAAAACACTTATTTTCACCGCCGCCACTGTTCAAAACCCTAGAGCCGACTCCTAGATCGTCTCCGGCCGTCCCTAAGCTTTTTCCCATCGACCTTTCACCGTCCATTAGCGTTTTACTCCATTCTAGGTCGACCATGCCTCGTAAAACCGTTGTCCCAAGCCGGAAGAGGCCCCAACCCGCAACCGGCACCGAGCGACGTTCCAAGGCTCGGAACGATCCCGCGAGGCCACAACCTCCGGCTCGTTCCCCGCCGAGGGCGGTTCCCTCGAGGCCGTGCGCCGGGAAGGCGGTCTCCACCGGGAGATACGTCGATTTCGACTATCTCTCCCGGGAGGGCTTTACGATAGGAGAGAGACTTAGGGCCCAGGGCTTAGAGTATTTCCTCACCTTAGATCTCCCCACATACCCTGGACTAGTTAGGGAGTTCTACGGTACCATCCATAGGGGCGATGGGGGTATAGAGGGCACGGTAGCCGGTGTCCCATTATTCATTTCGGAGGATATCATTGCTCAGGTCCTCCATCTTCCCCAAGTTGGGGTGGCACCCGCACACCCTGAGGATAGGACTGAGGCCCTTACGGCCATTCTAGGGCATCCACCCCAGTCCCCCTTGGATGAGGTATCCGCTAGCTCACTTCCAGTTGAGGTGCGGATCCTCCTGAGCATCCTGTCTAGGTCCCTCTTCCCGAAGACTGGGCGCTTCGACTTTGTTTCTGAGAGGGACCTCGCCCTTATGTTCTATATTCTCCAGGACACCCCAGTCAACTTTCCAAAACTTATTTATAGATATCTATGTGAGCCACTAGATAGACCTAGGCTCACCCTCCCCTACGGCATGATGTTCACCCTTTTGTTTAGGGAGGTCGAGATTCCCATTCCTGAGGGGGAACCCTCTCGCGCATTGCGATGGACAGATCGCATGCGTCCGGGGACCCTACACAGGATGGGGTTTCGGAAGGTAGAGGGAACCTGGGTTAGGAAGTCTTCCACCTCCACACATACCACCAGACATTCCCCTAGTCCTGAGCCAGACTCAGATTATCCTGACTTTTCCTCCACTTCTGCTCCTACCACCTCAGCCGGACCCTCCTCCTCAGCTCCTCAGGTCATGGAGGTCCGGATCGCTCCTGAGCAGCTCCGGGAGTTGCGGCAGGAGATTGTCCGAGATTTGCGAGATGATCTACTTCGGGAGCTCCGGGGTTCAGTGCCTGCTCCCACTCCTACACCTTCGTCAGCGTTGGTCCCTTCCTTGACAGCCGTGACTGAGATGACGGCCCATGTGCGGGAAGAGATTTACAACGTCCGGAGCCTGATCCAGGCTCAATTCTCCAGTATGAGTGAGGTCACGGGCATCACTCGGAAGATGCACGATGACATCCGGAAGGACATGAGCACCACTACTCAGGGGGCCGAGCGCTTGTCGAACGTGCTCATCGACAAGCTGGACGCACTTCAGAAGTCGGTGACCGAGCTCTCCACTACACATAGCAGGGCCACTTCGTCCATTATCTCTCAGCTCGGGCATGTTACAGATGCGGTCATCCTCCTCATGGAGCAGAACAGATTGAGAGGAGGAGCCACATCCTCGAGAGGAGGAGCCGCATCCTCCTCGAGGAAGCCTTAGATCATTTTGTGTTATTTTGACATGTACTTTTTTGCTTTACTTATTGTATTCTAAAATATATTTATATACACATCAATACAATGAGTAGATATATTCTCTTCAATTGTGTGCAATTTGATCTCTAAGTGATTGTTTGTTCTGCTTACCTCCTTTTTGATATGATGACAAAAAGGGGGAGAAATATTTAGTAGATATGTAAATGGAATCAACATAAAAGAACTCAAAATGAGAATCAAAAATTAAAACATAATTTGTTCTTAGTGGATTTGGTACCTCGAGGCTCATTATCTCTCTGTTGGGGCTCCTAATGGAGTAATCTCCAGAATCTATTCAAGGGATATTCGGAGATTAGTTGAATCCAACTCAAGAACAAATTGTCAGATTTTTCCTCTAAAAACCAAAAATTTCAGTTCAAAAACTTCAATGCATTAAAAGGAAATTCAGAGAATCAAAACAAAGTTGAATGCATATGTTGAGGGGGAGAATCTGAATTTTTAAGAAAGCTAAATCATTAAATATATATAAGCCAAACAATTGATTGCATGATATGAAGGCTTATATAATTCCAAATGAAAGGGGGAGCTTTAACTCCAAAATTTATTGTTTCACACCTTTCAAGATTGGATAAATCAAATAACCAGACACTTGAATTCATTTATGGATTTTATTTCCTTGTTTATTGAGCAATTTACTTTACATATACTCAATGTTTTGTCATCATCAAAAAGGGAGAGATTGTGGAGTGATTGATCATAACCCTATTTGATTTTGATGAGCTCAAAGCATCTGAGTATATCTCTTGTTTACTAATGAATTCAATTGAGTGTTTCAGTGAAAATCTTGTCTAAAGTATTTCTAGACTTGGTTCATAATATTTTGGATAAGTTAAGAAGTCAGTTTGAACCAAAGTCTGAGACTCGAGTCGACTCCAGAGTATTATGAGTCGACTCCAAGCGTATCAGAATAACTGGCACGGGCTCGAGTCGACTCCGGATCATTACGAGTCGACTCCGACTGAGAACAGACAGATGAGCAGAAAGCATCAACTCAAAACCTGTCAGCAAGTTGACTCCTGAAGTGCGCGAGTCGACTCCGATGTTTACCGAGTCGACTCCGGAGTAGTATGAGTCGACTCCAAGGAGTTACAGACAGAAAAGTCAGAGAGCGAATTTCGACCCTGAGATTCGAGTCGACTCCTGTGGAACGCGAGTCGACTCCGATGGTTGGCAGGTCGACTCCAAAGAAAGCGAGAGTCGACTCTCAGTGGTACACAAGGCAAAAGTCAGAGAGGAGTTTTCGGACTCTGAGATTCGAGTCGACTCCCACAATACGCGAGTCGACTCCGAGACAGCGCGACCCCAAAAAGACAGAAGACCGATTTACTGTCTCTGAGAGCCGAGTCGACTCCCAGACAGCTCGAGTCGACTCCAAGGCAGCGCTACACCAAAAAGGCAGAAGGCTATGTTTCGGAAACTGAGAGTCGAGTCGACTCCGGGGAAGTTCGAGTCGACTCCAAGACTGGACGAGCCAAAAGACAGAAGATCGGGAGTTCGGGCTCTGAGCGCCGAGTCGACTCCCAGGATTGTCGAGTCGACTCGAGTGGGCCAAGTTGAAAATTAGCTCCATGGATTTCATGAGATGAGCCGACTCCGAAAATGCCAAGTCAGCTCCAGAAGTTGGCGAGTCGACTCCGGGTCAAGTCGAGTCGACTCCCAGTCGAAGAGGCCACTTTAATTCAAATCCGGAACAGTTGCCGAGTCGACTCCAGAAAAGCATGAGTCGACTCCCGCTACAGCCGAGTCGACTCCTGATCGCGCGAGTCGACTCCGACCCCCAACGGACATATTGTCAGGTTGTGCAGAGTGTGCAGAACGGGCAGAAAAAGGTGTCTAACGGCTAGTTTCCATGGGGGATGGCTTAAATAGCCACAGAGGATTGTAGCAAGGTAGAGAAGCACCATTCCATTCAGAGAAATCAAGCATTCATTCTCTGCATACTTGTCTTCAACGAAAAGAAGGAAGAGCGCCATTAACTCCATCCAACTTTCTCTTCCCAGCATTTTAAAGAAGCCTCCTCCTGCATTCAAGTCGATCAGACATTCCAGAGGAGACTCAAAGTTCAAGAAGCCCTACTCTACTCCAACTCAAAAGTGTTTGAGGGCTCTTAACTTCTCTCTAGTTTATATTGTAGCAAATCTGCTTTTTAAGAAGCTCAGTTTTTCTGTTTGTTTCTTATTCTTTCCATATTGTCTTTACTTGGTTCAATCGGGGGATTGAATCAAGGGTGTAGAGGTTGGTTGGTGAGCCGAGTGTAAAACCAACGTGTAAGGGTTCGATTGTGATCCCGGAAAAACAATCGGGGTGGTTCTAGTCGGTGAGCCAGGGAAAACCGACCGAGTTCGTTGTGAGCTCGTAAAACAACAAGTTTGGTTGTGAGCTTGTAAAACAACCGGCTGTAATCCGAGGGGTTATAGTGAATTCCCAAGTGAGACTTGGGGAGTGGACGTAGGAGCAAGGGTTAGCTCCGAACCACTATAAAAGCCTTGTGTTTGTGATTGTGTGTCTCTTTCTTTTACTCTCATTTCATTCACAGCACATAGCAATTAATTAATCATCTTGGTAAAGCATTAATTAGTCATCCACAACGTTTTAATTGCAAAATTATTTTAAAACCCAATTCATCCCCCCCCCCCTCTTGGGTTGTCTATCTGGGCAACAGTATTCGACCCAATTAATAAACAGGTTAAACGGGTCAACCTGTTTACGACCCGAACCTGTTTATATCAAATCCAAACCTGTTTATGGTCGGTAGAATACGGATCGGGTTGGCGGGTCGGGTCATATTTTGCCACCCCTAGGAGTGGGCATACCCTGAGGAGGAGCCAATTAAGATGGGATTCGAAGTCAACAAAACATGGGCAGGTCTCCCACGTATTAATGGCTCTAAGATATCTCCACCTCTTTGGTTTATCGCCATCTAGCGCTCAGAATCCTTTGCCCAGCAGGTGATGCGACGCAGAAGCATGGAGGTCGCTGGGGAGCCCACCTCAGAAGAATAAAAGAAAGAGACCGAAGGATCTTTTTTGTTGTTGAAGGGAGTCTAAAGTGCTACGAGCTCCATAAGACACCAAAAGAGGCAGAAGTATCAACACGCAAAGATTGAAGTCGCCTTCCTTGCCCCTGCTGCCATTTTCTTCGTCTCAATATATTATATTTTCTCGAAAAGGTGGCAAGTGTTGCCCCAAAGACTTGGATTGGAAAACGGTCGCTTGAACTTTCCCTGCACCGACGTCCAAGGAACAACTCGATCCTGGGTGGCTCAAATGATTTTATGTATCGGTTTTCTTGAAATTAATGTTGCCATCAAACCACAGGACCACCAAATAAATCATTTAAATATAAAAAGATGTAAACTTAAAGAAAAGATCAATACTTGACTGAATCCAAGGCTACGTCTAGGAAGATCATCACGAAGATCTTATGTGTAGTTGCTGACGGAAAAAAAATGCACGTATACGATGGAACGACATTACGTCTTGACTAATTCCAAACTAGAAGTTAATGGTAATTCACCAAAAGCTAAAGTAGTGGACTCCAATCTGGATATATATATATATATATATATATATATATATATATATATATATATATATATATATATATATATATATATATATATATATATATATATATATATATATATATATATATATATATATATATATATATATATATTGATGCAAGGGCAGTGCAGAAATCAATACAGAGATAATGAAAACTTAAATTTATTTTATTCATAGACGTTGACACCACTCTCTACTTGAATAACGTCGTTTGTTCTTTCCTAAAAACTTTAAATTACTCTCAGGCAATGGTAATTTAATTAAGTACATAATATGATGACAAGGCACGCTTATTTGTGAAAAGGAGTAGAAAAAAAGATGCAGAAGAGCTTAGAAAATGTGCAATGGTTACTGATAACAATTATGAAGATTGAGAAGAGAACAGAGGAAGAAGATGAAATGTAGAAGAAGAAGAATATATTTTCATTGCTCATTCCACATCGGTTTACTTGATAGGGTATATATAGAGATCGGAGAGATCAGATTTGTCAGAAGGTTGTTAGGATTTTGTTGCCCAGCTGGTTTGTTGAAGATCCGTTAGACACAACGCCGTTTAGGAGAACGTTTCACTGAAACGTTTGAGCCGGGACGTGTGTTGAAGTGCAAAGCTTAACCCGATGGCTTTGTCCAGCTGGTCATGAGCAGGTCTGCTGATATCCCCCTTCAAGCTGAATGTTCTTTTAGAATATGAAGCTTGGAACAGAGAGATGAATGTCTTGTAGAGGAGAGGGATTTGGTAAAAATGTCTGCTGGCTGGTCTATGGAGGAGATGTGGGATAAGTGAATCTCCTTGGAGCGAACTTTTTCTCGAACAAAATGGTAGTCCACCTCGATGTGTTTCGTTCGAGCGTGGAATACTGGATTGGAGGCCAATAGCATTGCAGAAATATTATCAGAAAATAGCTCAGTTGGTAGAGTTGTTGTAATCTGAAAATCTTGAAGTAGTTGCCGGAGCCAAATAATTTCGGTGGTAGTAACAGCGAGAGCCCGGTATTCTGCTTCTGTAGAAGATCTTGCAACTGTTGGTTGTTTTTTTGCGTACCAGGAAATGAGATTTGTCCCCAGAAAAATGCAAAATCCCGTTGTGGAGCGTCTGTCCGAAGCATCCCCTGCCCAGTCTGAATCGCAGAAGGCTGTTAAGACTGAGTTGCCGGGTGAAAAGTGTAGAGAATTGTGAATTGTTCCTTTGATATACCTGAGTACCCTTTTCAGCATTTGAAAGTGAGTTTGCTGTGGATGATGCATGAACTGACAGAGGAAATTTGCTGCAAATGAGATGTCCGGTCTTGTTAATGTGAGGTATTGTAAAGAACCGGCAAGACTTCTGTAGAGTTCCAAGTTGGGAAATGGTTCAGATACAGTGGTTGGATGATGTTTGAGAGAGAGGGGTGTCTGCACTGCCTTGCTGTCTATTATGCCTGCCTTGTTTAGAAGATCTGTGGCATATTTAGTTTGATTAAGGTAGACCCCTGCACAGCTGTATTCAGCCTTGATACCCAGAAAATAAGCCAGGGTACCTAAATCCTTGATTTTGAATCTTTGATGTAGAGTGCTGATGAGATTGGTTATGGCGGTTGAGTCATTTCCTGATATCAAGATGTCATCAACGTAAATCAGGACATAGGTGGCAGTATGATCTTTGTGTAGAATTAGCAAGGAGGGATCTGTTGTGCTAAACTTGAATCCAAGGTGCAGTAAGAACCCAGAAAGTGTGGAGAACCATTGTCTTGGCGCTTGACGGAGACCATAGATGGCCTTTTTTAGCCTGCAAACATGATTGCATAGAGTAGAATCTGTAAACCCCCTGGGTTGTTCCATAAACACTACCTCATCAAGTGTGCCGTGAAGAAATGCGTTGGATATGTCGAGTTGCCGAATGATCCAGCCGGAAGATAAGGCCATGGATATGAGAACCCGAACAGTTTGAAACTTAGCTACAGGGCTGAAGGTTTCCAAAAAATCTAGACCATATTGTTGTTGGAAACCCTGAGCAACCAGTCGGGCCTTGAAGCGGGCAATTGATCCATCTGAATTTTGTTTAATTCTATAGATCCATTTGCATCCTAAAATATGTTGAGTTGGTGTTCTAGGTACAAGATCCCAGGTTCCTTGTTCCAGCAGAGCATTGAATTCTTGGGACATTGCTTCCCTCCACTGTGGATCCTTTGAAGCAATGGTGTAGCAGGTTGGTTCAGTTGGAGTAGTTACTTCATGTTGCAAAGATAGAATCCTTCTTGGCCGAAGTGTTCCCGTCTGAGATCTTGTGATCATTGGATGAGTGTAAGATTGCTGTTCAGGGAGCTGAGAAGGTTCAGCTGTTTCTGGAGCAGGAGCTGGGTGAACAGGAATCGGGACAGTGTGTTCTGTGAATGATGTAGGGATGATGGGGGAGTTATGCTGATTGGTGGAGCTTAATGGTGAGGAAGATGTAGGAGGAGTAGAGGCTGTATGAGTAGCTGGAACAAGAAGTGGATATGGTAGTAGGGCTGGTTGATTGGAGGTTTCTGTTTTGGCTGTAGCAAATAGGAAGTGGTGTTCATCAAAACGGACGTGCCGGGAGATGAAAATGCGGCCTGTGACAGGGTAATAGCATCTATAACCTTTATGTGTTGAGCTATATCCAAAGAAGATGCAAGGGGAGGAGCGTGGTTCAAGTTTGGATGTGGTGTAAGGTTTTAGCCATGGAAAGCACCTGCATCCAAAAGTCTTTAGTAGACTGTAGTCTGGGGGGCGATTAAAGAGTTTTTCATATGGTGATTGGTTGGAAAGAAGTGGTGTTGGTAGCCTATTAATTAAGTAAACAGCGGTTAAAAGAGCTTCAACCCAAAATTATGCAGGGACAGAGGACTGAATGAGTAAGCTCCTTACTGTCTCGAGAATATGCTTGTGTTTCCTCTCAGCCACTCCGTTCTGTTCGGGGGTGTGAAGAGAGGACAACTGGTGAATTATTCCAGAGGAAGAAAAGAGTGTTTGAAATCTGCGATTAACAAATTCCCCCCCACTATCAGATTTAAACAGTTTAATTTTGGTGGAGAACTGTGTTTCAACCATTGATTTGAAGGTTACAAAAATGTCGAATACATCAGACTTTGAGGACAGTGGGTATACCCAACTGAAACGAGTGAAATCATCAAGAAATAGTGCATAATACCGAGATCCCTGGGGTGAGGTTGTTGGTGATGGTGTCACGCCCCGAACCCAGCACCCGGGGTCTGGTACGCGACCAGCCGCATGAGCTCTAGAGCAGTGCCCTAAAGATCATGCAAGGCCTATGATTAACAAAATTCCAATAAATCCACAATTAATTTAATAATTCAATAAACAAATCCGACATGTCAAATAAACAATTTAGTTCAATTACGAGCTCTTCAAATGTTCATCGACATCAAAGAAGGATAAACAACTAACTAACTAATGACTCTGGTACTCGCACTCTGCGCCCATCCCATCCAAAACTATGCATCCTGCAACTCTGGTAAAGAAAAAGAAGAGAAAAAAAAGGAGGTGAGCTTTACAGCCCAGTAAGAATCCCTACACATCCACACCAACACAATAATAATATAAATATGAAAACCACGGCAAGTCGAATCACATACCATGAAGTCATAAACCAACTATCAAAGCTCAAATAATCAATATAAATATGTACACCAAACATCAATAAAAGTCCAGCCATACAAGAATAATATAGCATATAATAGCTCATAAATCCGTATTATATTTTTAATGCCTTTCCTTCAATTTGAACCGGATTAATTATCTTTCCGACTTTGGGTCAAATCTCGGTCACATTTCTCAGCCTGTGGTGGGGCAACCAACTTATCACATTTTCAGCCTGTGGCAGGGCCTGCACATTAGAGTTTCACATTTCTAGCCTGTGATGGGGCCTACCAAAGTTTCACATTTTGAGCCTGTGGTGGGGCCTGCACATTATAGTTCCACATTTCTAGCCTGTGAGGGGGCCTGCCAAAGTATCACATTTTCAGTCTGTGGCGGGGCCTGCACATTATAGTTCCACATTTCTAGCCTGTGAGGGGGCCTACCAAAGTACCACATTTTTCAGCCTGTGACGGGGCCTGCCATAATAACAAGATAAACCCAAAGTCCCTTTTCATACAATCCAGTTTACATCTACACATCAATTCCTTTATATTTATTTCTGGCTTTAAACTAACCACAGTCACGTTTCCAGCCCGTGACGGGGCAACCAATATCACATGGTTAGTTTAGAGCACCACATCCATCAGTCCAATTGTGTAGGTATAGGTTATGCGCATGCATGCATTCATCATGATACCAACCACAAGCGAATACGATCATAATATCAACCACAAGCCAACACGATCAAAATATAATTTAATATACAACTATTTTTGATTTGTCTGGATCATAGCATATCATACATATCTAAGTATAAAAATATTATATCATGCAGGATTGGCGTACAAGGATCCTTACTTTTGTTGAAAATTTAGACAACCAATGACCCGCCCTCACGGCGATAAAGAACCGAAATTCACAGAATCCTGCTCAACGTCCTCTCGTCCAGCAGACTGTTCCCCTTGCCTCCGGCGAGGTCCTCCCGACCGGATCGACGGCGAAAGCTTCGATCCTCCCCACGGCAAGGTAGAAACCCGATTTCTTCCTCTCTTTTTTTTTTTCTTTTTTTTTTTTGTGTAGAAGCCCTCGGTTGATGCCCTAGGGGAAAGAAAGGGAGGAAATCTCCCTGATTTGGTATGGTTTTATCACCTTATAACCTCCCCTCCGATGGATTCGGAAGGAGGGGAGAAGGGTTTGAAAACAGGGGAGGGAGCCAATCGGGAGTCTCCCTCCCCCCTTTCTCATGTGTTGGGCCGCCTTGCTTGGAGGCCGGCCCAACCACATGCGGGTCTTTACAGATGGCCCCCATAGATCAGAGTGTATTAGTTCAAGGGGAGAACTGGTAGAAATTCCGACTGTATTGAAAGGCAATTTGTGGCTCTTTGCAAGGCTGCAAGGTGTGCAAAGAGTAGTAGACTTGGATGGAATACGTAGATTTATTCTCTTGGCGATTTGGGAAAGGACTGATGATGCTGGATGACCAAGACGCTGGTGCCAGTTGACAGCAGGGTGAGTTGACGATGTGAGAGCTTTGTGGGATGAAATGAATGCGGTACTTTGTTGAAGGAATGTGAAGGGCAGTTTGTATAGACCATCATTGTTGCAGTGACCCTAAAAAAGGATTCGATTGGTGTGTTTTTCTTTTATAACACAGCTGACAGAATCGAAAATAATAACACAGTTGTTATCACTTGCGAGTTTATGAACGGACAGCAGGTTATGTGAGATTTGTGGAGCATGAAGGATTTTTGAGAGATGAAAGGGAAATTTAGGAGTGTAAAGGGTGCCATTACCAGTGTGACTGATGGAGAGATTATCTCCATTTCCAACGAACACTTGATCTGTACCTTGGTAAGTCGTGGCATTTGGTATATTTGAAATGTCACCTGTTAGATGATTGGTAGCACCACTGTCTATGATCCAAGCATCAGTGTTGGGAGATTGGGTAGTAGCAAGAGCTTGATGACTTGATGAAGACGAAGCAGTGGCTAGAAATCTCCCATTGAAATTTGGATCCATTCTGTACCAGCAGTGGGTAGCAGAATGTCCAAACTTCTTGCAGATTTGGCATTCAATTGATGGTCTGTTGTCTCTGCCTCTGCCAGAATTGATCCAGGGTCCAGATATGGGCATTTGCCGTCCTCTTCCCCTGCCACGAGATGAAGGAGAATAATAGTTGTACCTTCCACGTCCTCGAAAAGCAGGGAGAGCAAAAGAAACATCCTGGGAATTTTGCTGTTTCTCTTTGTTGAGAAGAATAAGTTCTTCACTGCTGAGGAGGGCATATAATTCATCTAATGGTATAGATGAGGATCTGGTACGAATGGCTGTAGTGAAAGCATCGTAAGATGTGGATAACCCAGAGAGAATGTGCAGAATAACATCTTCAGAGTCTATTTTAGAGCCTGCTGCAGCTAGAGTGTCGACTTTCAGCCGTATTTCTTGAAGATATTGAGACATTGACTGATTTCCCTTTTTGATGTTATGTAATTCATTTTTCAGTTGGATGATATGTGTTCTAGTGGAGGAATTAAGCCGACATTCAAGGGCTGCCCAGATCTGGTAGCAGTGTTCCAGGTTTATCACATAGGGAAGAATAGAGGAAGAAATGGTGGAAGACAGGGCTGTAGCAAGGAATTGGTCCACAAGGATCCATGCTTCATATGAGGAATTATCAAGTGAAGTTGTAGATGAAGTTAAGATGTAAGAATCATCTAAAAAACTTAAGTATCCGCTGGCCTTAACAACTCTTGAAACTTGGGATTTCCAAATGAGGAAGTTGTCATGTGTGAGAGGAGTGGATACCAGATTAGAGATGTTATTCAGCAGAAACTTCAGTTTAGGAGGAATGCTTTGATCTTCCATTGCTTGAAGTCCTTCATTTGATTGGGTAGCATCTATTGATCCAGGTGAGGCCATCGGAAGAACAACTTCGAGGTTGAAGTTTGGAGACTGCATAAGCTTCAGAATCCCTTCATTTTGTAGGAGGAAGACTAGATGTATCAGTTGAGGTTGTCCCAGTGAGGTCGTTCCACTCTGATACCATGATAACAATTATGAAGATTGAGAAGAGAATAGAGGAAGAAGATGAAATGTAGAAGAAGAAGAATATATTTTCATTGCTCATTCCATATCGGTTTACTTGATAGGGTATATATAGAGATCGGAGAGATCAGAGTTGTCAGAAGGTTGTTAGGATTTTGTTGCCCAGCTGGTTTGTTGAAGATCCGTTAGACACAACGCCGTTTAGGAGAACGTTTCACTGAAACGTTTGAGCCGGGACGTGTGTTGAAGTGCAAAGCTTAACCCGATGGCTTTGTCCAGCTGGTCATGAGCAGGTCTGCTGATAGTTACAACAAGCTCTTTTATTGCTCAAAAGACTTGGATGTTGGAAAATAGTCTCTTGAGCTTTCCCTGCACCGACGTCCAAGGAACAACTCGATCCTGGGTGGCTCAAATGATTTTATGTATCGCTTTTCTTGAAATGTTGCCATCAAACCAGAGGACCACCAAATAAATCATGTAATATAAAAAGATGTGAAATTAAAAATATTTTAAAGACCGACTTCAGAAAATGCGCGGTCTCGAACCATTTTGGCCACTTGTGGCGCTGCCCAACAGTGCCGGCATGCTTGTGAGTTTAAAATTGACACCACCGGCTGTTCATTAGAATAGAACCCATCTTTTGGCCCTTAAGGCAGGGCATAGGGTTTGATGCCGAAAGGTGTCAACCCTCCCGCCCATATTTTTCAGCATTTCAGTTTCATAAACTTTAAGCTTAATTTATTTGGAATAGGGCTGAAATCGAATCGTAAATGGATCATATTATATTCATATCAATATTTATTTTATTTGACAAATACAAATATAGATACAAATATTAGTTGAATACAAAAATTTATATCCATATTTATTTTATATGGATAGGGATACAAATCGGATACTGAAAGTATAGATATAAATATGGATATAAGTCAGATAATTAAACTTTATGATTATAGAATAAAAGGTTTTACAAAGTGGATAGTAAAATCAAACTTACAGTATATTGACATGGTTCTACATAAACTTAAATAGGATTATAAATAAAATCGCATATTTGGATACGGATCGGGTAGTTGACCATCCATATTCATATTCATTTTTTTTGGATATAGATATGGATACGGATATTAGTCATATGCTCAAATTTTTCTCCATATCCAGATAGACTCATATACGAGAACGGATGTGGCCGAATTTTTTATGGTCCTCTCTCACATCTAGTCTAGGAACGTGATTTTAGCACAGTTGGAGGAAGGATGCATGGTATAGACTGAGAGGGTGGGGTTAAAACTTATCATTGTTCTTAAAAAAAAAAAAATAGAGAGAGACAATGATTTGCACTTTGTCAAAATACTATCCAATGCACATTGCCCAAGTTTTATTATGCATATCTTGAAAGAAAAGATCAATACTTGACTGAATCCCAGGTTACGTCCAGGAAGACGATCACGAAGATCTTTGATGTGTAGTTGCTGATGGAAAAAAATGTGCATGTGATGGAATGACATTATGGCTTGACAGATTTCAATCTAGAATTTAATGGTAATTATTCACCAAAAGCCGAAGTAGGGGGCCCAAATCAATACATAATTTTACATTGGATGCAAGGGCAATGCAAAAATCAATACATAGATAATTAAAACTATGATATGATTTGATGGGGAGAATATTGGTCATTTTAACCTCGGGTTGTTTCGATCTTGTTGACCTCTTCTTTAAACATGGTGAATGACTTCGGCATTGGTCGACGTGTTATGCCGGTCAGTCGAGCATCAGAATAATGCCAAAGGTCATTAAAGGAATGACAATTATGGTCTCGACAATAGTCGATCCAGCTCGGCCATAAATACGCAATCAACACACACTACAGGAAAATCGGCCTTTCCCGACGCTTTTTTTCCGACGCTAGGGAGAAGCGTTGGGAAAAAAGGAAATACCGCCAACATTTGCCGACGCTTTAACTAAGCGTCGGCAATTCTTAAGAATAGACGACGCGCAAGAGCGTCATCGTAATGTTATAGAAAAAGCTGACGCTTTTTTAAAAAGCGTAGGAATAGACGACACTTATTAGCATTGTCGTAGCCGTCCTAAGACGACGCGTATAAGCGTCGTCAAAAGTCAAATTAACAACAAAACCAAGCGGTCGGCCCCCTCCTCATTTTGCATCCCGATCGATTAAGCCCTAGCTCCTCTCCTCCTCCCTTCTCTCCGATGACGAGCGACCGACCCTTGTCCTCTCCGGCGCTGAGCGACGTACGACGGCAAGCTCCTCTCCTCCTCCCTCCTCTCTGGTGCCGAGCGACCGTCCGCATCCTCCTCTCCTCCTCCCTCCTCTGCGGCGCCGACCGGCCGACCCCATCTCCCTCCGCCTGAGAAAAAGGTAATTCAAAAGATTTTTAGAGGCAAAGATAGGTTACAAAAATGAAACCTTACATCTTAATGATTCGTATGCTGAATGCTTATTTTAGAAGGAATTTGTAGTGTGCTTATGAAATTAATGGTTTTGGCGACCGTTTCTATTTGTTTCTACCGGGTATTACTGCATTTCTTGAATTTGGGTAATGCTAATGGAAGTATGCTAGCAATGACAATCAAATCTCACAAAATGTTGGGATTAGAAACAAAGCAGGGTTAGATGCATTTTAGGCTATGTTTTTCTTTTCGTTGTGTTCTTAGGTTCTTTGGCCGATGTGTCTTTAATCTGGTGTTCTTTTTTTGTATTTCCAGGAAGGAGAGGGGGGGGGGGGGGGGGGGGGGGGGGGGGGGGTCACACTGAGTAGCGAGCTCATTGGTATTTGGTACATTGGTACTTCCATTTCTTCTCTTTTTCGTTTAAGGATGCTGTTCAGGCCTAGAAGCCAATTTAATCCCAGTATAAGAGAATATGAGAGACAGAGAGAGAGAGAGAGAGAGAGAGAGATAGAGGGTTGGTGGGGTCCGTCACGAGACTTTCTGTTGCTGTCCTTCCCTTTCAGGCTTTGGACAGGGAATAGGTTGTGAGAGGAAATTGATAGATATGTCAATGCACTTGCAACCATTAAAAACAAAAAAGTATTAAATATGCATTATATGATTTTAATTTCTCCCTTCATCCCATTTCTTTAAGTGCTATGCTAGCTATTCAGATGGATTAAAGAGTTTTTATTTCCCGTCATTTATTATTCTTTTATAGTCTTGTTCCTCTTGGTTCATGGGGCTGTAATATACTTTTAACTTTAAGACATGTAACTTTACAGAATGCCAATTCATGTAACTTCTTTTGTGATGTTTTGGAGATCTTACACTTGCTTAAAACGTCCTGGGAATGCTTCACTCGTGTATGATTGGGGCAGCGCTTGCAATCCCTAATATGATATAAACGCTTAGAACTATGTCAATTTTTATGATATCTCCATATTTATGCACTTATCTCTTTAATTCTTTGACATTTTGTTTTTTGAGGAGAATGGGGAAGGAAGCCATTGGAAAGCCAACTGAACAACAGGTGAAGGTTTATTAAGTGCATATCATTGACTTAAAAATATTTAGTCTGTCGTAAAAATATTTTCAGTCTCCAAGGGGATGTCTAATTCTTTAAAAAACATTCTTTTCATAAATAAAATTTTAGGCCCTGTTTGGGGGAAGCTTTTGGAGGGCCAAAAAGTATTTTCTGGCTCTCCAAAAGTACTTTTAGATAAAAAATGGTGTTTGGTAAAATTTTCGAAAAGCTATTTCAGCTTTTGCGGGAAGCTGAAAACAGCTTTCGGGGAGAAGCTCCAATTTGGAGCTCTCCGAAAATGCTATTTTCAGTTTTGTCGGAAAGCTGTATTTTTGACAAAAATGCCTATATTAAAATATAATAATTACATAGTTTGTCCCTTTATAAATCTAAAAATCTGCTGGAGCCAAGAACTCTACCCGTTAGACTCTCTTCCGCAAGAAAAATTGTTAGAGAGCTAAATGGTCATTCGGAGGATGAAAAATTAATTTATACTAATAATTAAAATATTTTATACCTTTATTATTGTATTATACTATAAATATAATATTATATTACATTACATCATAATACATTAATATGTTATTTTAAATAATTTAATATTATGTTATATTATGAAAAATTAATTTATACTAATAATTAAAATATTTTATACCTTTATTATTGTATTATACTATAAATAGAATATTATAATACGTTATATCATAATACATTAATATGTTATGTTAAATAATTTAATATTATATTATATTATGGAAAATTAATTTATAATAATAATTATAATATTTTATATCTTTATTATTGTATTATACTATAAATATAATATTATATTACATTACATCATAATACATTAATATGTTATTTTAAATAATTTAATATTAGGTCATATTATGGAAATTAATTTATACTAATAACTATAATATTTTATACCTTTATTATTGTATTATACTTAAATATAATATTATAATACGTTATATCATAATACATTAATATGTTATGTTAAATAATTTAATATTATGTTATATTATGGAAAATTAATTTTTACTAATAATTATAATATTTTATACCTTTATTATTGTATTATACTATAAATATAATATCATAATACGTTATATCATAATACATTAATATGTTATTTTAAATAATTTAATATTATGAAAAATTAATTTTTACTAATAATTATAATATTTTATACCTTTATTATTGTATTATACTACAAATATTATATTATATTACATTACATCATAATACATTAATATGTTATTTTAAATAATTTAATATTATGTTATATTATGGAAAATTAATTTTTAATAATAATTATAATATTTTATACCTTTATTATTGTATTATACTATAAATATTATATTTTATTAGATTACATCATAATACATTATTATGTTATTTTAAATATTTAATATTATGTTATATTATGAAAAATTAATTTATACTAATAATTATAATATTTTATACCTTTATTATTGTATTATACTATAAATATAATATATATTACATTATATCATAATACATTAATGTGTTATGTTAAATAATTTAATATTATGTTATATTATCAAAAATTAATTTACTCTAATAATTATATTACTATTATGCTATATTATAATAATATTATTTTATATTATAAAAATATTATACTATATCGTATATTTATATATTAATATATGTTATGTTTTATTATGTTCTTTTGTATAATACTATGCAATATCTTTTATGGTAATTTTGTCATACAAAAGTACTTTCTCAGTTTGTTTACCAAACATATGTTAAAGTGCCACAGCACTTTACAAATGTAGTTACCAAATAGCAAACAACTTTTTATAACAGCTTTACTTCAGACAGCTCTACTTCCAATAGCTCTACTTCTAACAGCTCTACTGCTCACAGCTCCCCCAAACAGGGCCTTAATATTTTTAGAGGTTTTTGGTTATTAAAAAAGTGTCAAAATGAGAAATAAAGATCAGCACATACAATGTATTCTTCAATGGATGAAAGGAGTGATACTTGCCCTACTTGTAAACATGTATACATTGTTCCCGCACTTATGAATTACATCTCTCTTTCTCTCTCGTGGCAATTTTGACAGTTATGTGATTACTGATATGTTTCTTCTGTTTCATTAGGTAATGATTTTTGAGAAAATCATTTAGAAAGATTTATACTTGCTAATTTGCTTTAAAAAGATTTATAGCATTAACAAGAACACTAGCACACAGGTCAATACGAAGGAGAAGGCGAAACATTAATAAAATCTTTCATTCCTTTTAGCATCTATAACATCTCTTTACAACCCTTCTTTCTGAGAAATAAAAGCTCTTATGCAAGAATGAGTTGTGATTCAGAGTTGCATGAATTGTTAATATATCATGAGTAAACAATGGGTAGTGTATCGAGCAGCTCAGCATCAGAAACAATCTTACCAAAGAATTGGTGAGCACCACAATCAGAAGTCACCCGCTATGCTGCTGCTGCTGGTGGTGGTGGTGATCACTGTATGTGCTGATCACTGAAGAATACCTAGTATGCTCACTTTTGGAGACGCTTTGGTCTGGCAACAAAAGTGTCGCCATGCTGGTAGAACAGTGTAACACTATGGAATGGGGAACATACTAGAACAGTGTATAACACCTCCATTATGTATACTCAATTGCTCAGCTGATCACATTGAATTAATTAGCAATTTATTTAGATTTTATTTATTATTTAACTAATATTGCTTCTTTTTGTGCATACTAGGTAACAACATGCCGCGAGGAAAATAATTCAGAGATGTTGAGTTTCAGCACACATCCGTGAGATCTTCTTCCGATCAGTTCCTGCGGTCCCAGTAGCTCGACGAGCCCCAGCAGCACGAGTCCCATTCTCAGCATGAGTTCCATACTCAGCACGAGTCTCAGTCTGAGCATGTGCCACCTGCTGATTGTCCAGACATGGATGACGTGCACATCTAGGATAATTTAATTTACATTTTATATATTAATTTTTCTTACAATCTAATTATATTAAATCATTTGCCTTTAATGTTTTAATTAATGGATATTTTATTTTATTTTTATAGATGGACTGGGCAGAGTGAGGAGGACACGAGGACCCACTCGAGCACGGAACGTGTGGAGCCTACGCGAGGATAAGAAGATCGTGGTACATTGCAATGAACTGGGGCAGCCCATCAAGAGGGCTGCAAGCATTTTATCGATTTTTCTAGGATCGGTTGCGCGGAAGGGTCAATTGTGTCTGCTCAACTATACGAAATGGAATTAAATGCTTCCTTTATATAAGGTTGAGCTTCTTAAAGTTATTGAGGTAAAGAATTGAATTTGCTTACTATCACAATTTTATTTTTTGATTTAACATTGTTATAACATTCTTTAATTACTTTGGTGTAGAAAAAGTTTTTGCTCCCTAAACAGAGCCATGATTGGGTGTTGAAGTCTGTCAACCGCAAGTGGAAAGAATATAGGGCCAAGTTAAAGGCGGACTGAAAGGACGATGGTATGACAGAAGAGGAGGTTGCTCGTGTTTGTTCTCCTGATGTAATCCCTCATCAGTGGAGGGAGCTTGTCCACTATTGATTTTCCGAGAAAGCTCAGGTTGTGTATATTTTTTCAATACCTTAGATTGTATTTACTAATAATTTAGATTATAAATTTATATTGTTTATTCTTTTTTTGGAAGATATATTCCAACATTGGTAGAGCTGCCCGAGTCTCTCAGACTATCCTCATACTTCAGACTCGATGAGTTATGCTCGACGTAAAGCTGAATTCGTAAGTTTTTTTGAAACTCTTTGAAACTATTTTAAATTATTCTATCATATAGCATGTATCATGATAACTAGCTTGCCAATAGATATTTTGTTGTAGATGGATGATAATAGGAGGGAGCCTGGTAAGGTGGAGTTTTATAAGATGACTCACACCCACCGAGATGGCAGTTTTGTTCGGGAGGAGTCAAGAGATATAGTTGTATGTATTCATCTTTGAATCTTTCAACGATATTTTTATTTGTTCTATTATTGGCAAACATTAATATAACTTTTTCTTTTGAGAAATATAGGATAGGGCAACAACTCTTATTTCAGAGCGCATCGGGGAGTCATCATCATCCGACGCAACCAGTCATGTCGAAGCTCAAGTGCTTGCTGAATTATTGGGCCCAGAGCGTTATGGTAGAGTGAGAGGTTATGGCGTTGGAGTTACCCCCACTCAGTTGTCTGCGGTGGGCATGTATACAAGAAATGCTGGAGAAGGTAGTAGCAATGCAGAAGTTAGTAGACTTCGGGCAACAATTGAAGATATGAAGGATCGCCATCAGGCAGAGTTGGCGGAGTTGAAGCAGAACCAACAAACTTTGCAGTCTTAGCTTGAGCATATTTCATCTATGTTACAACGATTTCTTCCTCCTCAGGTAAATAACTATATATATTTGATGATTTTACATAATTATCACTTATTTTGCATGAGTTAATGATTTTCATATTCCTAACTTCTAAAGTTTCTCTTTTTTTGTTTGTAGATTCTTGATACTTCAATAGCTCGTAGAGATGATGATGGTACTGAATCTGGTCCCTGATACATTTTAGACTGTTATTTAAGGAGTTTTATATGTATCTTTCTTATATTTTTCAAAGTACATTGTAATTCTAAACTTATTATGTAAATTTAATCATATATGACAATATGAATATTTTGAATGATCTGAATATTTGTGTTGATGTAAATGTAATGCAAGTTTGGAACGGGCTGAAACCCTTTCACCGACACTTATAAGCGTCAGCAAAAACCCCTCCAACTATACCGGCATGCCCTAGTAGTAGTCTATGCCGACGCAAAGTTGCATCGGAAAAAGAAGCTACACCGACGCTTTAGTAAGTGTCGGTAAATCTTTGGTTTTGCCGATGCTTTCCTTTTGCGTCGGCAAAAACTTTTCCCACTCAGGTATCACCGACGCGTCTATGACGCTTGCTCTTGCGTCGGCGGGGTTTTTGCCGACGCTATTTCTGTAGTGACAATTAATATTGGGGATATATTGCGAGGAGCCGTTACCGTACAATTATCGTGCCATCCGATGAATAAGGTAACGAATACTTGCCCCATTCTATATATAGGGGTGACCGGGGGACTCTCGTTAAGCATGCTCGAACACTTTCTCACTCGAGCACTCTTCCACCCTCATTTTCTCTCCTACTCCCACTGTTGCTCTAGATATTGACTAACTTAAGCATTGAAGGGTCGCTCGCCGGAAGCTTTCCAGTAAGTGGACTTTCTTATAGGTCGTGTTCACTTCTTGGAGCTGTAATTTTGGTCTGTCGAATCCCAGAAGCTACTCCTTAGCTCTCGGCCAACCTGCTTTGCATTTCGGTAATTAGGCTCTGTTAATTAGGGTCAATGGAATCAAACCCCCATTGGTCGCAAAGGGTGGTACCAACCATGCAAGTGCTTGGTGGTACACCTCCAAGTTTGAAATTGATTGTGGACTTCAAAATATAACCGATGTCCCTTTTTATGGAACTCAAACTCGGAAACTTTGCACTAAAGAAAAATTTTATCGCATTTATCTTGATTCATCCATATTTTTGTTGGACCTTGTCCAATCTTTACTCTGTAATAAAAGAACAAAAAACTTGATTCATCTATGTGTTGAACTTATACTTGATTTAATACATATACTTGATTTAATCAAGTTGGGGCAAGAAAAAAGAAAATTGAGCCCAAACACTTTTCTTTTTTAGGATTCTTGAAAGTTATTTTATTCATAGATGTTGACACTACTCTCTACTAGAATAACATCGTTTGTTCTTTCCTGAAAACTTCAAATTACTCTCAGGCAATGGTAGCTTAATTAAGTACATAATATGATGACAAGGCACACTTATTTGTGACAAGGAATAGAAAAAAGAAATAGAACTTAGAAAATATGCAATAATTACAACAGGCTCTTTTATTAAACATCGGTAACCCGAATATGGTGCACTTCCATTTACTCAGGCAAATTTGCTCCCTCTTCAATAGTTTCGACTGCTGATAATATTTCTTTGGCCGCACAAACTTTAGTGGTGACATTTTGCATTCTCGGTCGTTCATTCGGTGATTTTTTGGCGCATAGGAGACCAATTTAATCAATGAAACTACGCATCTCATCAGTTGCATTCTACTTAAATCTTCATTTCTAATATTGCCATCAACTTCTTCACTTTCATCTTGCAAAATTTGTGGATCTAAAATCTCCATGACTGTTTCTGGGAAAGCCATATCGACAAATTTATAAAGGTTTAAGCCATCCTTAAACATGTCATTTTGTAGGCTTCTTTCCTGTAAGCATCTCTAGCAATAGTATTCCATAGCTATACACGTCTCCCTGTGTGGATATCTGGCTGCCCATTGCATATTCTGCATTTTAATGGCACATTTAATTATATAAAAATTGATTCGTACAAACATAGGATATTGCTTAAAAGAAAATTAAAACAAATGAAAATTGAAAAATTGGCTGGGATGGACCCAGAAATTTCACCGAGGAGTCAATGTATACATTTATTAGATAATAAATGTTTAATAGAGTACCGAAATTAATTGATACTACTTTTACAATATTATTCAAAAGATTATTGGTTAGAAAATAAATGTAAAGGCCCACATGTGGTTGGGCCGGCCTCCAAGCAAGGCGGCCCAACGCATGAGAAAGGGGGGAGGGAGACTCCCGATTGGCTCCCTCCCCTGTTTTCAAACCCTTCTCCCCTCCTTCCAAATCCATCGGAGGGGAGGTTAGAGGGCGATAAAACCCTACCAGCGAGGATCTCCTCCCTTCTCTTCCTAGGGCATCAGCCGACAGGCTTCCACAAAAAAAAAAAAAAAAAAAAAAAAGGGAGAAGGGAGATTGGGTTTTACCTTGCCGCGGGAGGAATCGAAGTGGCCGCCGTCGATCCGGCCGGAAGGATCTCGCCGGAGGCAACGTGAGTCGTCCCTCCTCCTTTCTCAACCTCTGGATCCTTGTTCCTCTTGAATCCGGCCGGCGAGCCGTTGGATTTGGAGACAAGAAGCTCTGGTTGCCGACTGTCGGCGAGCCGTTGGTTTCTTATTCCGTTCCGGCCGGCCGTCGCCGGGCGTGGCACCGCCACAGGCCGACGACCAGGGGGCGTCGCCGGCCGTGGGCCACCTGCTGCCGAACCCCCTTCTCCCCTTTCCGTCGGGAAGAAGGAAGAAGAGAGAAAGAGAGAGGGTCTTTCCACTCCCTTTCTCTTATTATATTTTTCTCTTATTATATTATTTGTTGTTGGGTTCTCTCCTTACACTTGGATCCGGGGAGATCATGGCTTTGAGGACTCTAGATAGTCTTGGGATGCTAGACTTTAGAGGACCCTTTAGAGGATTAAACAGGGGTCCTAGATCATCATATATCTTTGATAAATTTTAATGATCCCTTGGTTCTGTAGGGGAACAATCTATTGGACGAGAGGACGCTGAGCAGAGTCCTGCGTATTCCGGTTCATAGATCGTCGTGGGGGCGGGTGATTAGTTGTCTGAGTTTTCAATAAAGGGTAAGAATCCTTGTACGCCAATCCTGCATGATATAAATATTTTTACACCATATATATTTGATATGCTATGATCCAGACAAAGCAAAAATAGTTTTATATTAAATTATATTTTGATCGTATTGGCTTATGATTGGTTCTATGGTGGATGCATGTATGCGCATAACCTACACCTGCATAATTGGATTTATAAATATGGTTCCTATGATAGGATGGTATTAAATCGTGTTTTGGTTATATTTGTTTGTAATTGATAGTATGATGGATACAATCCTGAGCATAATTTACATTTACATAATTAGACCAATGGATATGGTGGATGGACTAACCATGTTATATTGATTGCCCTGTCACGGGCCGAAAACGTGACCTTGGTTAGTCTAGGCCGGATATAAGATGGAAAAAGGAATTGATGTGTGTGTGTGAATTGATTAAATGAACAGGGACTTTGGGCTTATCTCGTTATTATTGATTGCCCCATCACAGGCTGGAAATGTGATACTATCGATTGCCCCGTCACAGGCTGGAAATGTGATACTATCAATTGCCCCATCACAGGCTGGAAATGTGATACTATCGATTGCCCCGTCACAGGCTGGAAATGTGATACTATCGATTGCCCCGTCACGGGTCGGAAACGTGACCGGGATGTAGCCCAAAGTCGGAAAGATATGTTGCCCAGATAGACAACCCAAGAGGGGGGGGTGAATTGGGTTTTAAAATAATTTAGCTATTTAAAACGTTGTGGATGACTAATTAAAACTATTGCAAGTTGTTTAATTAATTGCTATGTGCTGTAAGTGATATGAGAGTAAGAGAAAGAGAGACAATCAATCACAAACACCAAGTTTTATAGTGGTTCGGAGCTAACCCTTGCTCCTACGTCCACTCCCCAAGTCTCACTTGGGAATTCACTATAACCCCTTGGATTACAGCCGGTTGTTTTCCAAGCTCATAACCAAACTTGTTGTTTTACGAGCTCACAACGAACTCGGTCGGTTTTTTCTGGCTCACCGACTAGAACCGCCCCGATTGTTTTCCCGGGATCACAATCGAACCCTTACACACGTTGGTTTTACACTCGGCTCACCAACCAACCTCAATACCCTTGATTCAATCCCCCAATTGAACCAAGTAAAGACCAGGTGAAAATAAAAGGTACAAACAAAAAACACAGCTTCTCAAAACGCAGATAAATAACAATATAAACAGAAGAAAAGTTAGAAGCCCTCAAACATGTTTGAGTTGGAGTTGAGTGGGGCTTCTCGAACTTCGGGTCTCCTCTTGAATGTGTGGTTGACTTGAATGCAGGAGGAGGCTTCTTTAATTGCTGGGAAGAGGAAGTTGGATGGAGTTAATGCCGCTCTTCCCTCTTTTCGTTGAAGAACAGGTTGCAGAGATTGAATGCTTGATTACTTTGAGTGGAATAGTTGTTCTCTACTTTGCTACAGTCCTCTGTGGCTATTTAAACCAACCCCCACGGAAACTAGCCGTTAGAGACCTTTTTCTGCCCGTTCTGCACACTTTGCACAGCCTGACAATATGTCCGTTGGTGGGTTGGAGTCGACTCGCGCGATCAGGAGTCGACTCGGCTGTAGCGGGAGTCGACTCATGCTTTTCTGGAGTCGACTCGGCAACTGTTTCGGATTTGAATTAAAGTAGCCTCTTCGACTGGGAGTCGACTCGTCTTGACTCGGAGTCGACTCGCCAACTTCTGGAGCTGACTTGGCATTTTCGGAGTCGGCTCATCCCATGAAGTCCACGGAGCCAATTTTCAACTTGGCCAACTCGAGTCGACTCGACTGTCCTGGGAGTCGACTCGGCGCTCAGAGCCCGAACTCCCGATCTTCTGTCTTTTGGCTCGTCCAGTCTTGGAGTCGACTCGAACTTCCCCGGAGTCGACTCGGCTCTCAATTTCCGAAACTAAGTCTTCTGCCCTTTTGGTGTACCGCTGCCTTGGAGTCGACTCGAGCTTTCTAGGAGTCGACTCGGCTCTCAGACACAGCAGATTGGTCTTCTGTCTTCTTTGGGGTCGCGGTGTCTAGGAGTCGACTCGCGTATTGCGGGAGTCGACTCGAATCTCAGAGTCCGAAAAACGTTCTCTGACTTTTTTCTTGTGTTCCTCTGAGAGTCGACTCTCACTTTCTTTGGAGTCGACTTGCCAACCATCGGAGTCGACTCGCGTTCCACTGGAGTCGACTCGAATCTCAGACCCGAAAACTGCTCTCTGACTTTTCTGCCTGTGACTCCTAGGAGTCGACTCATACTACCCTGGAGTCGACTCGGTGAACATCGGAGTCGACTCGCGCAGTTCAGGAGTCGACTCGCTGACAGGTTTTGAGTTGATGCTTTCTGTTCGTCTGTCTGTTCTCAGTCGGAGTCGACTCGTACTGATCCGGAGTCGACTCGAGCTCGTGCCAGTGAACTTGATACGCTTGGAGTCGACTCGTGATACTCTGGAGTCGACTCGAGTCTCAGACTTTGGTTCAAGCTGACTTCTTAACTTATCCAAAATATTATGAACCAAGTCTAGAGACACTTAGACAAGATTTTCACTGAAACACTTAATTGAATTCATTAGTAAACAAGAGATATACTCAAATGCTTTGAGCTCATCAAAATCAAATAGGGTTTTAATCAATCACTCCACAATCTCCCCCTTTTTGATGATGACAAAACATTGAGTATATGTAAAGTGAATTGCTCTATAAACAAGGAAGTAAAATCCATAAATGAATTCAGATGTCTGGTAATTTAATTTATCCAAGTTTGAAAGGTGTGAACAATAAATTTCGGAGTTAAAGCTCCCCCTTTCATTTGGAATTATATAAGCCTTCATATCATGCAATCAATTGTTTGGCTTATATATCTTTAATGATTTAGCTTGCTTAAAATTCAGATTCTCCCCCTCAACATATGCAATCTACTTTGTTTTGATTCATAAGAATTTTTGACTTTTAAATTTTTGGTTTTTAGAGGGAAAATCTGTCAATTTGTTCTTGAGTAGGATTCAGCTAATCTCCGAATATCCCTTGAATAGATTCTCGAGATTACTCCATTAGGAGCCCCAAAAAAGAGATAATGAGCCTCGAGGTACCAAATCCACTTAGAACAAATTTTTGTGTGTTTTAAAAGTTTTTCTTTTTTTTTTATATTGATTTTCATTGATTCCTTTTACATATTTTATACATATTTGTCCCCCTTTTTGTCATCGTATCAAAAAGGAGGTTGAGGATGATAGTGTTATTTTGATGATTAACAAGTAATTATCTAGAGCATGCTATAAGTTAAATTGATACTTCATTTATAAGTTCATTACTCTCAGTACATTTGTTTAATTGAAAATATATATATGGTCTTGTTCATTTGGATGAATCTAACCTTGAGAATGCAGCAAAGTGTGGATTGAGTCGACCCATAGGTTGATTGGGTCGACCCCGGCACATCTAGGAATCATCTGGCACACTCCTGCAAAAACAGCATAAATGAACAGTGAGTTGGGTCGACCCAAGGTAAGCATGAGTCGACCCAACCTCCAAAGAACCTCAAAACGCAAAGGAAGAATGCTCTGAGAGGGTCGACCCACACAGTGGTTGAGTCGACCCAAGCTTGAGTCGACCCAAACCCTGAGAGGGTCGACCCAAAGGCAAGACAGAAAGACAGATAGAAATTGGTTCTCTGGAATTACTGAGAGGGTCGACCCAAGAAGAAGTTGAGTCGACCCAAGTGGACTTTGAGTCGACCCAAAGAATGGTTGGGTCGACCCATGGGAAGGAAGGCTGAAATTGAAGTTTCTGTGGTTTCTGAGAGGGTCGACCCAAGGAATGTTTGAGTCGACCCAAGTGAAGGTTGGGTCGACCCAAGGACAGGTTGAGCCGACCCAAACACGGGCTGAACATAACGGCTAGTTGTGCAGAAATGCTTTTTGGACTCCCAACGGCTATAAACGGCTAGTTTCTTCAATCCAACGGTCAGAAAGGACTATTTGGAGGTTGGAGAAGTATTTAAGAGGGAGTATTCATCAGAGGAAGAAAGCTTTTGGGAAAATACATTAAGTGCATTCAAGAGAGAACCCTAGCAAGGCAAGCTTCATCCAAGTGCTTCATTCAAGAATCAAAGAAAGGGATTGAGCACATTCAAAGAGGCATCAAGAGCTCCTTCCCCCCTTGAAGAGTGAAGCTTCCTTGAAAAAGAAGAGCAAAGCGACTTCAAAGCGATAATTTCTTTCTAACTCTTCTTTATTGTTCATATTGTTTTATATGCTCATTTAGGAGTTTAAATCTTTTCTTTTCATTTGTTTTAAATACTTTGTAAAGGTTCGTTGGTAAGCCCGCAAAACCAACAAAGGTTTTTGGTAAACCCGGAAAACCAAAGTTGTATAGGTTCGTTGGTGAGCCCGCAAAACCAACAAAGTTTTTGGTGAACCCGGAAAACCAAAGTTGTATAGGTTCGTTGGTGAGCCCGTAAAACCAACAAGGTTTTTGGATTGTGAGCCCGGAAAATAATCCAACTATAATCCGTGAGATTATAGTGAATTCCCAAGGGTATGCTTGGGGAGTGGACGTAGGTGCTAAGGAGAGCACCGAACCACTATATATTGGTGTGTTTGCATTGTGTTTGTGCTTTCATTTTCCCTTGCTTTATCTTCTATTCTTGTATTAACTTAACTCACTCAAATAACCTAAGAAAGCATCCACCGCACTTAATTACGAAAGTTTTTAAAAGCACTAAAATTTAGAAGAAACCAATTCACCCCCCCCCCCCCCTCTTGGATTGTCACCTTGGGCAACAAGTGGTATCAGAGCAAGGTGCTCTAATAGTACTCATTGATCTCACAATCAAGAGTTAAAGATTATGATAACCCAAGTGGGATGTTCTATGAGTGAGGGACAATTAATTGATAGACCACCTCTATTTAATGGCACAAACTACACATACTGGAAAGCTAGGATGAGGATATTCATTCAAGCTTTAGACTATGAATTATGGTACATTGTTACTAGAGGCCCTCACTCACTCTCTCACACTATTAATGAAAAAGACTTAGCGCAATTGAATGCTAATGCTATGAACATACTATATTGTGCTATCCATGAAACTGAATTTAATAAAATCTCTGCATGCTTATCTGCTAAGGAAATCTGGGATACTTTAGAAAATATTTATGACAAAATTCAGATTAGCTCACATGTGCTTCAATTACACACTAACAGTGAGCCTGCAGAAAAAGATGTTGAATCTCCCAATCCGGAAGAAAGAACAACAAATGAAGAATTCGGTGATGAAAACAAGGACCCATTCCCAAACACCGAAAAATTCAAAAGCTTCCTAAAGACAAAGAAGAAGAGGAAGCAAGAAGAAAGGAAGAAAGAGATAAAAAGCAAGAAAGCCTTGACCAAGGAAGAGTCAAGCAAGAAAATGAAAGTGAGGAGCAACAATAATGATACTAGCTCCAAAGAACTACAAGAGGTAACTAACTTATGCCTTATGGCACAAGAAGATAAGGTAAAATCTGAATCTGAATTCACACCTAAAGAATTTCAGGAAGAATTCTCTTATGATAAACTATTAAATGCTTTTTATGATTTGTATGGTGAATGTAGAAAATTAGCTACGAAAAATAAAAATCTTAAAAAGCTAAATCTGGAAATGTCAGAAGAAAGAAATTCTTCCGCTGAAATGAAAGACAAATTAAATTCTGAGAATGAACGCTTAAGATTAAATTCGGAAGAATTGATTCAGAAAAATCAGAATTTAATTAAAGAAAATCAAAACTTAAGTGAAGAAGTTAACTAATTGAAATCTTTTATTAACAAATTCACTGTAAGTTCAGAAAGATTAAAAACGATGTTTGAAAGCCAACATGCTGTTTTTGATAAATCAAGACTTGGCTGGATTCCTTTGCTCAATAATAAACCCCTAAAGAAAAAGGTTATCAATTCGCCAAGCAAACCATCAAATAAGATAACTTATTTCAAACATAAAAAAATTGGGCATAAAAACTTTACCTATGGTTCTAATACGAATAAATCAAATGGTAAAGTTATTACGATTAAACAATTTTGGATTCCAAAAGGAACCATATGCACTAACCCTCAAGGACCCAAGCAAGCTTGGGTACCCAAAATGAAAATATGAGGGTGTAGATGTAGGTGTGCCAAGCTACCCATGGAATAAATGAAATTTTCATACAAATGGGTGCGTTGACACATAATTAAAGATAAGTCTCAATTTATTCATTAAATCTAGTATAAGGTTTAACATTCTACTTTATGTATTGAAATTATCTTTTTATGAAATTACGATACTCTCTGCATCAAAGTTTTTAAATGCCTCATATGTTAAATCTTATCTCAACGATTTTAGCATGAAACTTTCTAGTGCTTGCATCATAATAAGAAAACAATGAATGAATATGTATAACCTTCTCCTTTAAGTTTTTCAAAATCTAAATTTCTGCTCTAATATAAATGGTTGATGCTGACTTCATGTTAAAATTTTATTGAGCATAATACTTATGAAATCTTATTTCATTATTTGTAAAGGTATGAGTATAATTTATCATTATATCACTCATTCCTTATGTGATTATTTGAAATATATTATGATTTACTCTATAAGTCGCATATATGCATTATATGTTTCAATCATAAATGATTAATGTGTCGTGATCATAATGGAAATTCTACTAAAAAGTTTTATAACAATGGATTGTTTTTTCTTTATAAGTAATTCTCAAGACTATTCTAAAAATCTAAGATTAATAAATCTGATCTTTAAAGTGTTTCATTTAGTATAATCATTGTATCCATGATTAATATCTTTCTCTAAAATTATTTCAAATTCTATTGATTAATTGTAACATGTCATGCTTAACTTGATCATAAAAATCTTTTAAAGCATGAATATTAATTCTTTTAAACTATCACTCATAAGTCAAAATAAAATCCTAATTGCTCTAAAAGAAGATTGCTCAACTCCCTGAAACATGATTATTAGTGTTGAAAACTAAATCATAATCAAAATTTTTGATAGAAACAACTGTTTAAGATAATTTGATTAAAACTCAACTTGTATATCTTATTGATAATTATCTTAAGCAAATAGAATCTAAGCTAAATTAATTCTGAAAATAAAAAAAAAAAAATTGATTTGACCTTGATGAATCCTTCTATTGCCTCACATGCTTGTCCTTGAACCATTTTACTTAATGAAGTTATCTCTTTAGTTCAAGTGACTTGTGCTTGCTTATATTTAGGCAATCTCTTGAGTAAAGTGACTCAAATTCAATTATTATCATGTCTCATGTTGAGTCATCTAGTTAAGAAATATGTTGTATGAATGTTTTTGTATCCTAGAGAACCTAATGAATTGCCTTCAAGAAAAGAAAAAGATTTAGCTAATGATACAGGACTTATGAGCAAGAAATTTCAACTTGAAGGATACCTCGATGAAAGATACAATAAACATCCCCTTGCAAACAAAAAAAAGAGAGATTTTCTTCAGCCAAGGATGTAAAGAATTTAAAAGATATTTGGCTTGAAGAATGCTAAATGCATTGGTAATCTAAACCCTTCTCTTGTGAGTTAGTTGAGCAAAATTAATAGTCTGAAATTATATGGTAGCATGATTAAACATTTAATTGCTAATCTTCTTGATATCATGCTTCATTCTCATGCTAATGATAATTGTTTCATGGTATGATTAAATTGAAGTTCACTTTTGCCTGTATAATGCATAACCATGAAATACACAAGTTTATGCCTCAAGTTTCTAATTCAAAATAACTTGTGATAAGCTATGAATCATTGGGCATAATGAAAATGCTGTTTGCATGATATATATTTATATGCAGCATATTAGATTAATTCTTTATTCTGCTCTTTCATGTAAATTACTTGAGAATAACAAAAAGAGGAAGAGATAAAGAAAAGAAAATGAACAATTATTCAAGGAAAGTAAAATCTAAGTAAAGGCAAATGCTCCAATCTTTAGGAAAAGCAAAACAAGCATAATATATTTGGCACATTTGTAAGACTAATATGAACATTCCTTTGGAAGAGATAAAATCCGTAATTAATTACAAGAAAAGTTTGAAGTGAACATTTTAAACCTTCTATATTGCTCATCATAGGGATGGTGTCAATGGGGAGGCTAGTGGTAGTACCCGACACTATTTGACCCAACTATTCGGTGTAGGGCATATTAGGGACGGCACAAGAGGGAGGCTAGTGGTAGTACCTCGTGCCCCTTCCAACTCCACCGGATAGGGAGCAAATAGAGTATAGAGCATAGAAAAGTAATACCAAAAGAAATGAAGATTAGAATGTTCACTAAATGGTTAAAGGAAGAAATTCAAAAATAAGGAAATGAATGACAAGATAAATGAAAGTATATAAAAAGCTTGTGAAAAGCCAAATGAAGTTTCGATCACTTGAAAACACACCTTAAGGATAAAATCAGTGTAGAATTATATATAAATAGGGAGAGTTTATTTGAAAAGAATAAATTTTGATCTTTGACATGCTTGCTCTTAATGTTTTAATACATGATGTTATGACTTAATGCATATTATGTTTTGCATGTGACATGATATTTTGAATTATGTGTCTTCAATATTCAAATAACAAAGATCTTTCCTAAATATAACTGGTAATGCTTCAGGCCTATAAAATTTGATTGAAACATGGTATTACCAACAACAACATCATTCTGAAAAATATATTTTGAAAAATAAAAGAAAAGCATAATTTGAATTTGCAAATTAGGCAAAATGAATTGATTCTGATTTATCTTTTATCTTGCCTAACATTAGAACATCATGTCCTCCAATTTGTACCAAAATTCAATATGAATTACAAAGATTCTGGATGTGCTCTAATGTTCTTGAAATATGTATTTTCAATCGTAATGATTTAAGATGAGCTACAAGGAGAAGATACATATCACAAATTACAACTTTGAAAGCCTCCTTGAGAATCTTTATGAAATTCAGAATCTGATTTTATATAAAAGCTTAAACTCAATATGAATTTCTAGATAAAATTACAGCTTAAGAAAAATAGAATAATTCTGATGCCTTGATTGCTTGCCCCGATACGCATCTGAAACATATCATTTCTTATCTTCAAAGTGTACTAATATTGGTCTAAATGATGTGTCTTTTGATGATCTTGATTGCAAACAAATATTTTTAATATATGATTTTATTTTGATATTGAAAAGATTTATTGTGCTTCATATATACATTGCTGAAAAACCTTGATTAAGAAATTGAGTTCTATAAATACATATACTTCAATGATCATCTATATATTTTTTCCTCTCCTACATTGTTAAAGACTTTCATCAAAATATATATGTATATATATTATTAAAAGAGTGAATGATCTCAAGTCTAGAAATATTTCAGCTTACTCAAATGATTCTTAAAAGAAAGAAAATGTAAATGCTTTTGAAAGAATTTGAGCTTCAAATGAATCATTTTCTGATTAATATTTCAGTACATTTTCTCAAAGATTAAGAGGAAGCATAACTTGTTCTTAAAAGATTAAGAAGAGTGATTGCTATAAATTTTGAATAATTCTAGATCACTCTACATTCTTGATATCATAAAGGTTCAGTTTTATTCACGTTTATCATTAAAATCTGAAATTCAACTAAAGATAAGAGAAAGAATACTAAATGTAAAGTGGTATTAAACTTTGTGCTTCATTGAATATCTTTTGAAAGTTGGATTTTTATCTGTACTTAATTGGTAAATCACTTGTTTTGAAAACTAAGTGAAAAGGATTCCATTTGTCTTAGTATTGGAAATTTACTTTGGAATCTACTAATGAGCTCTTATTGGCTTGCACTTTAGTGTTTCAATCATGAGCCAATTCATTTTAATTGATTTTGATGCTATGATCTTTAAAGGAGTAAAAGAAAGTCTTTAAGAGAGGTTTAAAAGAACTTTCAAAGCCCTGAATTTTATATATCCTACATTACATAAATTCATGTCTTGGTATCTATGCTCCAATACTTTTATATCATGAAAGAACTTTGCAGTCATTAAGAATTAAGGATTCAACATAATCTTATATTTTTTGAGTATATAAGTTTTGATCTTTATCTGCTCTTATACTATACTCTAAAAATTAATTAGATTGCTCTCATGTTGCTATATACTTAATATATTAAAAAAAAAGGAGGATATTGGATTTTCATTCGTGCTTTCTTTGAATATTATTCTTGATACTCCTTGAAATAACTTGAAAAAGATTCCATCTACACTTGATTTCAAAACTATCTTTGGAATCTACATTTAGAGATCACTTCTGGCTTACATTCTAAATATCTCATTCCTAAAGCCAAACACATAGAAATAAGATATCATTTTATTAGGGATCATGTGCAAAATGGAAACATATGAGCATATATGCACTGAAAAACAATTAGCCGACATATTCACAAAACCCTTGAGTGAAGATAGATTCTGCACGCTAAGGAGGAAATTAGGCATATGTGATCCGTTTTATTGAAGAAATATAAAAGGAAGCAAGCAGTCTCATGATACATTCCTCCAATTTCTAAAAATCCATGAAACATGAGTCAAACTTGTTATCTATAGATTCCTTACTCATGTATCATTGTCCCAGAAAGAATTTATAAGGATTGGAAGCAAGGAAAATTTTTAGAAGCAAAAAGGAAGAGAAAAGAAAAATACTGCACTTGGGTCAACCCAACCCAGAATAGGGTCGACCCAACGTTTAGTCGACCCAAGAAGTTTCTTGAGTCGACCCAACGTCGGGATCCCACTGTTAATAGGGGGACCCGTGAGCTATCTAGGGCACTGTTTGCCCTTGTCCTCTTCTGAAAATCCTATTCCCCACTCTCAAATCTTCTCCAATCATCTCCAAACAGTAGATTACTTCAAGATCTTGGAGAAATCGGACCCAAGAGAGTCGTAGCCAAGCGATCCGGGAGAGTCTCATGATCTTGTTTAGAGCCTAGGATATGTATCTAGTTCTCATATGTATTTTGTGTTTATCATGCATCTTTAAACTTTGATTGAGGAACATTGTACTTATCTTTATTTTGGGCATTAATGTATGAAAATGTTCCTATTGTGATCAATGAAGTCTGAAGTTTGTTCTTAATTGCATCCTTTCCCATATATATGTTTTTGATGATAACAAAAAGGGGGAGAAGAGAAGGAAAGAGTATATAAAGGAGAAGAGGAGAAAAGAGTATATAAAGGGGGAGAAGAAAAGATAGAATATTCACTTTAAGAAAAGAAAGAGTATTTCATTTGAGAAGTTAAGAAAGAGTATTAATTTTGGGAGAAGTAAAGATAGTGTTTAAAGAAAGAGTATTAACTTTGTGAGAAAGAGTGAGTAAAGAAGTTATGAAACGAAAAGAGAAATAAATGGGCAAACAAATTGAAAATCATATAAGAAAGCTTATATATCTAAGGGGGAGCAATTTGTAACAATGAAAATCATCAGATCAAAAATTTCTATCAGAACTTGGCACGCTCCTCTCGCACCCCGATACATAACCTGAAACTCATATGATATCTCAAATTTTTGAAGTTTCATTGCTAATGAATTATAAATGAAAGGGGGAGCAATTCAAAAAGTCAAATTGGCAACATTTGAATGATATAGGGGGAGATTTCACAAGTATATATGAAAAGCTGAAATTCAGCAATTTAATCCCTTTTATAAACTGATTTTAAAGACAAGTATCAATAGGCTTATACTCTTTATTTTGTAATCATCAAAAAGGGGGAGATTGAGGATGATAGTGTTATTTTGATGATTAACAAGTAATTATCTAGAGCATGCTATAAGTTAAATTGATACTTCATTTATAAGTTCATTACTCTCAGTACATTTGTTTAATTGAAAATATATATATGGTCTTGTTCATTTGGATGAATCTAACCTTGAGAATGCAGCAAAGTGTGGATTGAGTCGACCCATAGGTTGATTGGGTCGACCCCGGCACATCTAGGAATCATCTGGCACACTCCTGCAAAAACAGCACAAATGAACAGTGAGTTGGGTCGACCCAAGGTAAGCATGAGTCGACCCAACCTCCAAAGAACCTCAAAACGCAAAGGAAGAATGCTCTGAGAGGGTCGACCCACACAGTGGTTGAGTCGACCCAAGCTTGAGTCGACCCAAACCCTGAGAGGGTCGACCCAAAGGCAAGACAGAAAGACAGACAGAAATTGGTTCTCTGGAATTACTGAGAGGGTCGACCCAAGAAGAAGTTGAGTCGACCCAAGTGGACTTTGAGTCGACCCAAAGAATGGTTGGGTCGACCCATGGGAAGGAAGGCTGAAATTGAAGTTTCTGTGGTTTCTGAGAGGGTCGACCCAAGGAATGTTTGAGTCGACCCAAGTGAAGGTTGGGTCGACCCAAGGACAGGTTGAGCCGACCCAAACACGGGCTGAACATAACGGCTAGTTGTGCAGAAATGCTTTTTGGACTCCCAACGGCTATAAACGGCTAGTTTCTTCAATCCAACGGTCAGAAAGGACTATTTGGAGGTTGGAGAAGTATTTAAGAGGGAGTATTCATCAGAGGAAGAAAGCTTTTGGGAAAATACATTAAGTGCATTCAAGAGAGAACCCTAGCAAGGCAAGCTTCATCCAAGTGCTTCATTCAAGAATCAAAGAAAGGGATTGAGCACATTCAAAGAGGCATCAAGAGCTCCTTCCCCCCTTGAAGAGTGAAGCTTCCTTGAAAAAGAAGAGCAAAGCGACTTCAAAGCGATAATTTCTTTCTAACTCTTCTTTATTGTTCATATTGTTTTATATGCTCATTTAGAAGTTTAAATCTTTTCTTTTCATTTGTTTTAAATACTTTGTAAAGGTTCGTTGGTAAGCCCGCAAAACCAACAAAGGTTTTTGGTAAACCCGGAAAACCAAAGTTGTATAGGTTCGTTGGTGAGCCCGCAAAACCAACAAGGTTTTTGGTGAACCCGAAAAACCAAAGTTGTATAGGTTCGTTGGTGAGCCCGTAAAACCAACAAGGTTTTTGGATTGTGAGCCCGGAAAACAATCCAACTGTAATCCGTGAGATTATAGTGAATTCCCAAGGGTACGCTTGGGGAGTGGACGTAGGTGCTAAGGAGAGTACCGAACCACTATATATTGGTGTGTTTGCATTGTGTTTGTGCTTTCATTTTCCCTTGCTTTATCTTCTATTCTTGTATTAGCTTAACTCACTCAAATAACCTAAGAAAGCATCCACCGCACTTAATTACGAAAGTTTTTAAAAGCACTAAAATTTAGAAGAAACCAATTCACCCCCTCCTCTTGGATTGTCACCTTGGGCAACAGAGGTAAGCACACACAATCAATCATAGATCAAATGGCACAGAATTGAAGAAGATATGGCTACTCATTGTATTGATTTGTATGTAAATATATTTGAGAATACAATAAGTAAAGCAAAAACAATACATGTCAAAACAAAACACAAAAAACAGCCATGGTCTCCTCGAGGATGTAGCTCCTCCTCTCGAAGATGTATCTCCTCCTCTCGAGGATGTGGCTCCTCCTCTCAATCTGCTCTGCTCCATGAGGAGGGTGACTGCATCTGTAACATGCCCGAGCTGAGTGATAATCGACGAAGTGGCTCTGCTATGTGTAGTGGAGAGCTCAGTCACCGACGTCTGAAGTGCGTCCAGCTTGTCGATGAGCACATTCGACAAGCGCTCGGCCCCCTCGGTAGTGGTGTGCATGTCACGTCCTATGTCATCCCGCATCTGTCGAGTGGTGCTCGTGACCTCACTCAGGCTATGGAACTGGGCCTGGAGCAAAGTCCTCATGTTGTAGATCTCTTCCCGCACATGAGCCGTCATGTCAGTCACGGCCGTCAGGGAAGGGACCAACGCTGAAGATGGAGCGGGAGAGAGAGCAGGCACTGAACCTTGGAGCTCCCGAAGCAGATCATCCCGCAGATCTCGGACTATCTCCTGCCGCAGCTCCCGGAGCTGCTCAGGAGCGATGCGGACCTCCATGGGTGGTGGAGCCGAGGAGGAGGGTCCGGCGGAGGTGGTAGGAGCAGAAGTGGATGGAAAGTCCGGTAAGTCAGGATAGTCAGAATCTGGCTCAGGACTAGGGGAGTGTCTGGTGGTCTGTGTGGTGATGAAGGACTTCCTAACCCATGTCCCCTCTATCTTCCGAAACTCCATCCTGTGTAGGGTCCCCGGACGCATGCGATCAGTCCATCGCAATGCGCGAAAGGGTTCCTCCTCAGGGATAGGAATCTCGTACTCCATAAACAACAGAGTGAATACCATACCGTAGGATAGGGTGAGCCTAGGTCTGTCTAGTGGCTCACACAGGTATCGATAAATGAGTTTGGGGAAGTTGATTGGGGTGTCCTGAAGCATGTAGAACATGAGAGCTAGGTCTCTCTCAGATACAAAATCAAATTTCCCAGTCTTAGGGAAGATGGACCTAGACAATATACTCAGGAGGATCCGCACCTCAATCGGAAGTGAGCTAGCGGATACCTCGTCTAAGGGTGACTGGGGTGGATGCCCTAGAATGGCCGTAAGGGCCTCAACCCTGTCCTCGGGGTGTGTGGGAGCCACCCCTACTTGTGGAAGGTGGAGGATGTGGGCAATAAGATCCTCCGTAATGAACAGAGGGACACCGGCTACCGTGCCCTCGATACCCCCATCTCCCCGATGGACGGTACCGTAAAACTCTCTAACTAATCCAGGGTAAGTTGGGAGATCTAATGTGAGGAAATACTCTAAGCCCTGGACACGCAATCTCTCACCTATGGTGAAACCCTTCCGGGAGAGATAGTCGAAATCGACATATCTCCCGGTGGTGACGGCCTTCCCGGCGCACGGCCTCGCGGGAACCACCCTCGGCGGGGAACGAGCCGGAGGTTGTTGCCTCGCGGGATCGTGCCGAGCCTTGGAGCGCCTCTCGGGACCGGCCTCGGGTCGGGACCTCTTCCGGACTACGGTTTTACGCGGCATAAGGACCTAGATTGGGAGGAAAACCCTAAGGGACGGTGAAAGGTTAACGGAAAAGGCTTGGGGATGACTGGGGACGACCTAGGAGTCGGCTCTAGGGCTTGTGAACAGTGGCGGCGGAGAATAGAAGTGTTTTCGAAACGACAAAGTTAGGGTTAAAAAGTCAAATCCCGACTGCGAGTCGACTCCACTGAGTCGCGAGTCGACTCGACCTCGAGTCGACTCCAGAATATGCGCGAGTCGACTCCCCCTCTGCTGCCATCAATCTCGAGTCGACTCCCGCAAATGCGCGAGTCGACTCCCCCTCAGGAGCCGACTCTGAAACTTACTCGAGTCGTCTCTAACTTTGGCACGCACCTAAAAATCATGTTATGTTCGTGCCGAATGAGGGAAAATCGCTAAATTATGATCTGATTTGATGATCATTGAAAAAAAACTCTATTTTAACCACAATCTAATCATCAAAATCAACGAATCTAGTGGAAACTACCACTAGGATGGATCAATCACTCCTAATCCCCTCCTAAGCACACTAAACCTCTCTTCACTTAGGGGTTTTGTAAAAATATCTGCTAATTGATCATCAGTACAAACAAATTGTAGTGTCACATCACCATTCAGTGCATGATCTCTTATGAAGTGATGTCTTATCTCAATGTTTTAGTTCTTGAATGCTGAATTGGATTTTTAGTTAGATTAATGGCACTTGTATTATCACAGTTAATAGGTATTTTATCTTGTTTAATGCCATAATCTTCTAATTGTTGTTTGATCCACAAGATTTGAGCACAACAACTTCCGGCTGCAACATATTCAGCTTCAGCAGTAGATAATGCAACCGAGTTTTGTTTCTTGCTAAACCATGAGATTAGGTTTTCTCCTAGAAATTGACAAGACCCGCTAGTACTTTTTCTATCAAGCTTACATCCAGCGAAGTCTGAATCTGTGTATCCTATTAGGTTTAGGCTAGATTCTTTAGAATACCATAACCCTATGTTCTTTGTTCCTATTAGGTATTTAAAGATTCTCTTTACTGCAATTAGATGTGATTCCTTAGGATTAGCCTGATATCTAGCACACATGCAAACACTAAACATAATATCAGGTCTACTTGCAGTAAGATACAATAAAGATCCTATCATACCTCTATACAGTTTCTGATCTACAGATTTACCTGATTCATCTTGGTCTAATTTGCATGATGAGCTCATGGGGGTGCTGATTGATTTGTTTCCCTCCATATCAAACTTCTTGAGCATCTCCTTGATGTATTTGGCTTGATTGATGAAGATGCCTCCTTCAGACTGTTTGATTTGAAGCCCGAGGAAGTAGTTCAGCTCTCCCATCATGCTCATCTCAAATTCACTCTGCATCAAATCAGCAAATTCTTCACAGAGGCGATTGTTAGTAGCACCGAAAATGATATCATCAACATAAATCTGTACTAGTAGCATATCTTGGTTTTTCTTTTTCAGAAATAGTGTTGTATCTACATTACCCCTAGAGAACTCATGTTCTAGTAGGAATTTGCTAAGCCTCTCATACCATGCTCTAGGTGCTTGTTTCAAACCATAAAGTGCTTTGTTCAATTTATAAACATGATTAGGGTATTGATGATTTTCAAAACCAGGAGGTTGTTCTACATATACCTCCTCATTAATATACCCATTTAAAAATGCACTTTTTACATCCATTTGAAATAACTTGAAGTCCTTAGAGCATGCAAATGCTAATAATAATCTAATAGCCTCAAGTCTAGCTACGGGAGCAAAGGTTTCATCAAAATCTATACCTTCTTCTTGATTATAATCCTTTGCTACTAGTCTAGCCTTATTCCTTATTACAATTCCATTTTCATCTAGTTTATTTTTATAAATCCATTTTGTACCTATAATTGGATATTCAGAAGGTCTCTCAACTAGATTCCATACTTTGTTTCTAGTAAATTGGTTTAATTCTTCTTGCATTGCATTTATCCAATTTACATCATTTTCGGCTTCTTCTATGTGTTTGGGCTCAAAGTGTGAGACAAAAGCTAGATGGTTATTTAAATTTCTAAGGGATGCTCTAGTCCTAACCGGTTGAGATGGATCATCTAGAATTAGTTCCTTAGGATGCCCGTGAGCATACCTCCAAGCTTTAGTTAGCCCATGATCCACAATAGCCTCTTGGCTTGATGATGCATCTTCAATCAATTTTTGATTGTCATCTTGTAATGTCATCTCATTTATCTTTTCTTCAAGAATTTCAGCCTCATCATCAAAATTACCTTTCTTACTAGAGGAAAAATCACTAGAATCATCAAACACAACATGTATGGATTCTTCTATAACTAGGGTTCTTTTATTAAAGACTCTATAGGCTTTACTAGTTGTGGAGTAACCTAAGAATATGCCCTCATCAGATTTAGAGTCAAATTTACCTAGATTATCTTTCCCATTATTATGAACAAAACACCTACATCCAAAAATATGAAAGTAATTAACTTTTGGTTTTCTGTTTTTCCAAAGTTCATAAGGTGTTTTCTTTATAATGGGTCTTAATAAAACTCTATTTAATATATGACAAGAAGTATTAATGGCTTCTCCCCAAAAGTACTTAGGGAGGTTACTTTCACATAACATAGTTCTAGCCATTTCCTCTAGAATTCTATTTTTCCTTTCCACAACTCCATTTTGTTGTGGTGTCCTAGGTGCAGAAAAAATTATGGGTTATCCCCTTTTTACTACAAAACTCATCAAATGACTGATTTTCGAGTTCGGTACCATGGTCACTTCTAATAGCTATTACTGAGGTATCTCTAGCATTGGTTACTTTTTTATGGAATTTCTTAAAAACAGAAAATGCTTGATCCTTATGTGCTAGGAACATGACCCATGTGTACCTAGAATAATCATCTACAATAACTAGACCATATTTATTTCCACCTAGGCTTGTTGTTCTAGTTGGTCCGAATAGGTCCATGTGTAATAATTCTAGAGGTCTAGAGGTAGAGACACATTTTATGAATTTAAATGAGTTTCTAGATTGTTTGCCAAATTGACATGCTTCACATATTTTATTCTTTTCAAATTTTAATTTTGGCAAACCTATCACGGAATCTCTTTTAACTAGTTTAGTTATTGTGTCCATGCTTGCATGACCTAACTTACGGTGCCATAACCAACTAGCATCATTATCCTTAGTTTCATTAACAACTAAACATTGGTTATGTTTGGCAAGATCTTCAAGGTCTACAACATACACATTCCCACGTCTAATTCCTTTAAAAACTAAATTATTGTCATTTGGGTTTGTTATAATGCATAGTGATGGTTTAAACATAACATCATACCCTTTATCACATAATTGACTAATGCTTAATAGGTTATGCTTAAGACCATCAACATATCTAACATTATCAATAAAAGTAGAAGGGGTAATTTGAACTTTACCAATACCAATGATGTGACCTTGGTTGTTGTCTCCAAAAGTCACAGCACCTCCCTTCTTAGCTTCAAGGGTGAAAAATTGATCCTTGTCACCCGTCATGTGTCTTGAGCAGCCACTATCCAAGTACCAGCAATTTTTGTTGACCTTGGCTGCAAGACACTCCTACACAAGCAGATCATATAATCTTAGGTACCCAAGTTTTCTTGGGTCCTTCATGGTTAGTCATATTGGTTCCTTTTGGAACCCATACCCTTTTAATTTTTCTTTTAGTTTTCCCTTTCCTATAGTCACATACATTTGCCTTATGTCCTACAGTTCCACAACAAAAGCAGATTACTTTCTTAGTTTTGCTTTCTCCAGCTTTAACAAAGAAGTTACTAAGAAGTTTTTGTTTATTTTTTGGATTATACCCTAAACCCGCTCTATTAAATACTGCTCGTTGACTATTTAGTATCATGTTCAATTTTTCAGAACTATATGTAAACTTTTCTACCAAAGGTTTGTACTTTTCAAGTTCTTTAGTTAGAGTTTGTTTTTCGGTTTTTAGAATGTTTAAATCTTTTATGAGTTTCTCGTTTAAGTTTTGTTTATTGTTTTTAAGTTCTGAAATTTTTTTAGTTAATTTTTCATTATCTTTACTCAAGGTATTAGTCTTTTGAGTTAAGAGTTGATTGCTTGTCTTAAGTTCTAAATTTTCTTTGATAAGAACATCTTTATCCTTAACTAATGAATCATACTTACGGATATAAGTTTGGTTAGTTACTTTTAGTTCTTTGTTTTTAGCATTTATAGCCTTATATTCAATCATTAGTTCATTAAAAGCATCATAAAGCTCATCAAAAGTAAAATCTAAAGGCGATTCGGACGTTACCTCATTTTCATTGGCCATGAAGCAGAAATTGGCCTTTTTCTCTTGTTCTTCATCCGATGAAGAGGATGATGAGTCAGAGTCGGATAGTGTTGTGACAAGAGCCTTCTTCTTCTTGTACTTGCTCCCCTTCTTCAGTAAAGGGCACTCAGCTCTTATGTGACCCGGCTTCTTGCACTCGTAACACCCAATCCCCTCATTTTTCCTTTCCTTACCTTTGTCCTTGCGGTAGGAATTTGAGGGGCCTCTCCTTTGATGATAGGACTTCTTGTGGTTGATGAATTTTCTGAATTTGCGCACAAGAAGAGCCTCACCATCATCTCCCTCAAGCTCTTCTTCTTCACTACTGCTGCTGCAAGACAAGTCTTTATTAGATGATGTAGATTTAAGAGCTATTACCTTTTTCTTATGGGAGGACTCTTCTTCGCTGTGCTGCTTCATTGTGAGCTCGTGAGTCATTAGGGATCCAAGGAGCTCTTCAAGTGGAAGCTTGTTCAAGTCTTTAGCTTCTTGGATTGCCGTCACCTTGGCTTCCCATGACCTTGGTAGACAGCGAAGAATTTTCCTGATAAGCTCACTGTTAGTATAGTTCTTGCCAAGGCTTTTTAGGCCATTGACAATGTCAGTAAACCTAGTGAACATGCATGTGATTGTTTCATTAGAATCCATTTTAAATAATTCATACTTATGAACCAATATATTTATTTTGGATTCTTTGACTTGATTCGTGCCCTCATGGGTCACTTCAAGTCTGTCTCAAATCTCTTTTGCAGAATTGCAAGTAGAGACCCTATTGAATTCATTTCTATCTAAGGCACAATAAAGCACATTCATAGCTTTAGAATTTAGTTGTGCCTTTCTCATGTCATGTTCATCCCAATCCTTTTCTAGTTTGGGTACCGTGACACCCTCTACATATATGGATGGGATGTATGGCCCATTTACTACAATGGTCCACATCTCATAGTCTTGGGCTTGGATGAATATTCTCATCCTAGCCTTCCAATATGAGTAGTCGGATCCATTAAAGAATGGAGGTCTTTGGGTGGACTGACCCTCAATGTGGGAAGATCCAAATGGGGTTGTTATTTCGATCTTTCACTCTTGGGTGGAAGAGTTTAGGCTCTGATACCACTTGTTGCCCAGATAGACAACCCAAGAGGGGGGGTGAATTGGGTTTTAAAATAATTTAGCTATTTAAAACGTTGTGGATGACTAATTAAAACTATTGCAAGTTGTTTAATTAATTGCTATGTGCTGTAAGTGATATGAGAGTAAGAGAAAGAGAGACAATCAATCACAAACACCAAGTTTTATAGTGGTTCGGAGCTAACCCTTGCTCCTACGTCCACTCCCCAAGTCTCACTTGGGAATTCACTATAACCCCTTGGATTACAGCCGGTTGTTTTCCAAGCTCACAACCAAACTTGTTGTTTTACGAGCTCACAACGAACTCGGTCAGTTTTTCCTGGCTCACCGACTAGAACCGCCCCGATTGTTTTTCCGGGATCACAATCGAACCCTTACACACGTTGGTTTTACACTCGGCTCACCAACCAACCTCAATACCCTTGATTCAATCTCCCAATTGAACCAAGTAAAGACCAGGTGAAAATAAAAGGTACAAACAGAAAATAAAGCTTCTCAAAACGCAGATAAATAACAATATAAACAGAAGAAAAGTTAGAAGCCCTCAAACACATTTGAGTTGGAGTTGAGTGGGGCTTCTCGAACTTCGGGTCTCCTCTTGAATGTGTGGTCGACTTGAATGCAGGAGGAGGCTTCTTTAATTACTGGGAAGAGGAAGTTGGATGGAGTTAATGCCGCTCTTCCCTCTTTTCGTTGAAGAACAGGTTGCAGAGATTGAATGCTTGATTACTTTGAGTGGAATAGTTGTTCTCTACTTTGCTACAGTCCTCTGTGGCTATTTAAACCAACCCCCACGGAAACTAGCCGTTAGAGACCTTTTTCTGCTCGTTCTGCACACTCTGCACAACCTGACAATATGTCCGTTGGTGGGTTTGGAGTCGACTCGCGCGATCAGGAGTCGACTCGGCTGTAGCGGGAGTCGACTCATGCTTTTCTGGAGTCGACTCGGCAACTGTTTCGGATTTGAATTAAAGTAACCTCTTCGACTGGGAGTCGACTCGTCTTGACCCGGAGTCGACTCGCCAACTTCTGGAGCTGACTTGGCATTTTCGGAGTCGGCTCATCTCATGAAGTCCACGGAGCCAATTTTCAACTTGGCCAACTCGAGTCGACTCGACTGTCCTGGGAGTCGACTCGGCGCTCAGAGCCCGAACTCCCGATCTTCTGTCTTTTGGCTCGTCCAGTCTTGGAGTCGACTTGAACTTTCCCAGAGTCGACTCGGCTCTCAGTTTCCGAAACTAAGTCTTCTGCCCTTTTGGTGTACCGCTGCCTTGGAGTCGACTCGAGCTTTCTAGGAGTCGACTCGGCTCTCAGACACAGCAGATTGGTCTTCTGTCTTCTTTGGGGTCGCGGTGTCTAGGAGTCGACTCGCGTATTGCGGGAGTCGACTCAAATCTCAGAGTCCGAAAAACGTTCTCTGACTTTTTCCTTGTGTTCCTCTGAGAGTCGACTCTCACTTTCTTTGGAGTCGACTTGCCAACCATCGGAGTCGACTCGCGTTCCACTGGAGTCGACTCGAATCTCAGACCCGAAAACTGCTCTCTGACTTTTCTGCCTGTGACTCCTAGGAGTCGACTCATACTACCCTGGAGTCGACTCGGTGAACATCGGAGTCGACTCGCGCAGTTCAGGAGTCGACTCGCTGACAGGTTTTGAGTTGATGCTTTCTGTTCGTCTGTCTGTTCTCAGTCGGAGTCGACTCGTACTGATCTGGAGTTGACTCGAGCTCGTGCCAGTGAACTTGATACGCTTGGAGTCGACTCGTGATACTCTGGAGTCGACTCGAGTCTCAGACTTTGGTTCAAGCTGACTTCTTAACTTATCCAAAATATTATGAACCAAGTCTAGAGACACTTAGACAAGATTTTCACTGAAACACTTAATTGAATTCATTAGTAAACAAGAGATATACTCAAATGCTTTGAGCTCATCAAAATCAAATAGGGTTTTAATCAATCACTCCACAAGATAATTGATCTGGATCAAGTTAATATAGAATGGAAAGAAAAAGCATTGAAAACATTAATGAAGATTTATGAGCTATCGTATGCTATATCATTCTTGCGTGGTTGGACTTTCATTGATATTTGACGTGCATACTTATATTGATTATTTGAGCCTTTTGATAGCCGGTTTATGATTTCATAAAATGTGCATCGATTTGTCGTGGCTTTCAAATTCATATTATTATTGTATTGGTATGGATGTATAGGAAATTCTTACTGAGCTGTAAAGCTCACCCCCTTCTTCTTCTTTTTCCTTACCAGAGTTGCAGGATGCATAGATTTGGATGGGATGGGCGCAGAGTGCAAGTACCAAAGTCATTAGTTAGTTAGTTTGTTTATCCTTTTTGATGTTGATGAACATTTGAAAATCTTGTAATTGAACTAATTTGTTTATTTGGACATGTCGGATTTGTCTATTTAAGTTATCAATTTCTTGTGAATTTATTGGAATTTTTGTTAATCATAGGCCTTGCATGATCTTTAGGGCACTGCTCTAGGGCTCATGCGGCCGGTCGCGTACCGGACCCGGGTGCTGGGTTCGGGGCGTGACAGAGTGGTATCAGAGCTTAAGGTTAAGGTATTCTAGGGTTTAGGTTCAGGTGAGTGTGAGTGGGGAATTATGATAGAAAAACTATCAGAGCCTTGGTTTATAATCACCTAAGATTGTAACAAGAATGATATTGTAATCTAAGGTTTAAGACCACTAGGGACTGTGGCCTTAGTGGCATTAGAGTTTGACGTTTAAGATCATTGGGATTAGTGACAAAATTAGAACCAAAGCATAAGATTAAGATCACTTGGGTTTGCGACAGAAATGTATTATAGCTTAAGGTTATGATCACTTGGGATATGACAAAAGTAGTAGAATTAAATTCAATGCTTATGTATAAGATCACTAGGCACCGTGATAAAATGTAAGTATTGGGTTTGATATTCTACAAGTATAGAAGGACTGGATAAATTGTCTTTGATCATGATAAAAGAGGATTAGACCTAAGGCAAGTATAGGAAGGTTAGCCTTGGCATATTGGTTATATCATGTTTAGATGTTGTGTAAGTGACCTGAAAGTTCAAACATGATATGGGTGTAGATGTGATAGCACTTTTGGTTTTGCTGGTAATTATTAGAGTAGAGTTTGTGCATGGATCTATCATAGCATTAGAGTGAGCTAAGAACGATTTTTCATAATATTAAAGCAGATTGTTCTTCGAGGTTAAATCTGTATATGATATTATATTTGGTATTGACATGTTTGGATATTTTAAATAGGTGTATTTCTATTGGTGGGTTAAATTTTTAAGGCTAGTATGCAAATTGGTGGAAAATTCTAATTACTTGAATTTGTATATTCAGATTGGGCTACTGAATTTTTTTCATAATTGTTGGAGACTATTGGATGTGTTAACTTGAACGCAAGTCTAGATTTATGATCTAACCAGGAATCTTTGTAAAATACAATATCGAGTAGAGATTTCGATTTTGAGATGCTTATATGAGTTATCATATGTAGCATTGATGTTAAACATTAAGAATCTTAGTGAAGAAAGATTTGGAGGATAATGGAGTTAATTCTATTCATAGTAATATTGGCTCAATGACTTCTAACCCATTGAATTTGAAGTAAATCTTTTTTTGGAAAGAAGATCAACGTAGATTGTCTAATCGAATTGCTGAGGAAATCCAAGGTTAACTTATTTTAAATTAAATCTAGATATTTTGAATTCTAAAATAGTTGTGAAGATTATATAGTAACCTTAAACTTGATTAATGGCTTGAGGGTTAGTTATGGTTAGTATACTCTACATAAATTGAGGACAGAGAGATCTGGAGGTTTTGCTCAATTAAAGTTTTGAAATTTGGATTTTCTTACTCTAAGTGCAAAGCGATATTTCGGTCATAAATCATTTAGAGGCTTTAGAGTATTTAATGGATTAAATCAGAGTGCGCAGCGGAAGTGTGGTGGTTTGAGTTATTTTGAAACTGGTTAAGGATATTAATATTTGATCTAAAAGGTATTATGATGGACCACTTGAGTTAGTTTCTAGTAGAGGAGAATGTTGTTGATTCTACGAATGATCTAGAGATAGCTATGTAATTTTCACCGGTGGGTTCTTCTATTGTTAACAACTTTTGGAAGAATTATGGGCATCTTAAATTTAGCATTAACGGTTGATGATTACTTGGTTGGGCTTAGACCTGGAATGTTTTAACATGAATCTCCTATTTGTTGGAATGATGTGGGCGAGAGAAAATTATTAGGCCCAGAGATAGTGCAATAGACCATAAATAAGGTGCAAGTGATCAGAAAACGACTTCGTACAGCTCAGAGTCGTCAAAAGAGTTATGTTGATAATAGGAGAGAACTGAAATTTTAAATTTGGGATCATGTTTTCTTGAGAGTGTCACCCACTAAAGGAGTGATGAGATTTGGGGTTTGTGGTAAATTGAGCTCTAAGTATGTTGGTCCGTTTGAGATTTTGGATAAGGTTGGAGAGGTGGCATATCAACTGGCTTTATCACCGGCTTTATCCAGTGTGCACAATATTTTTCATGTGTCAATGTTGAAGAAATACATCGCAAACCCAAGTCATGTGGTAGAATATGAGCCATTACATCTTCATGAGGATTTGACCTATGAAGAGTTCCCAACACGAAATCCTAGACTGAAAAGATCAGGTACTACGGCATCGAACCATTTTTTTGTAAAGGTACAATGGAATAATCATACAGAAAGAGAGGCTACTTGGGAGCTCGAAGAAGAGATGAAAGTCAAATATCCGCAGCTTTTTGAAACTTCAGGTATGTCAATTTCGAGGACGAAATTTTTTTTTTATGGGGGGAGAATGTAAAGGCCCGCATGTGGTTGGGCCGGCCTCCAAGCAAGGCGGCCCAACGCATGAGAAAGGGGGAAGGGAGACTCCCGATTGGCTCCCTCCCCTGTTTTCAAACCCTTCTCCCCTCCTTCCGAATCCATCGGAGGGGAGGTTAGAGGGCGATAAAACCCTACCAGCGAGGATCTCCTCCCTTCTCTTCCTAGGGCATCAGCCGACAGGCTTCCACAAAAAAAAAAAAAAGGGAGAAGAGAGATTGGGTTTTACCTTGCCACGGGAGGAATCGAAGCGGCCGCCGTCGATCCGGCCGGAAGGATCTCGCCGGAGGCAACGTGAGTCGTCCCTCCTCCTTTCTCAACCTCTGGATCCTTGTTCCTCTTGAATCCGGCCGGCGAGCCGTTGGATTTGGAAACAAGAAGCTCTGGTTGCCGACCATCGGCGAGCCGTTGGTTTCTTCTTCCGTTCCGGCCGGCCGTCGCCGGGTGTGGCACCGCCACAGGCCGACGACCAGGGGGCGTCGCCGGCCGTGGGCCACCTGCTGCCGAACCCCCTTCTCCCCTTTCCGTCGGGAAGAAGGAAGAAGAGAGAAAGAGAGAGGGTCTTTCCACTCCCTTTCTCTTATTATATTTTCCTCTTATTATATTATTTGTTGTTGGGTTCTCTCCTTACACTTGGATCTGGGGAGATCATGGCTTTGAGGACTCTAGATAGTCTTGGGATGCTAGATTTTAGAGGACCCTTTAGAGGATTAAACAGGGGTCTTAGATCATCATATATCTTTGATAAATTTTAATGATGACTTGGTTCTGTAGGGGAACAATCTATTGGACGAGAGGACGCCGAGCAGAGTCCTGCGTATTTCGGTTCATAGATCGTCGTAGGGGTGGGTGATTAGTTGTCTGAGTTTTCAATAAAGGGTAAGAATCCTTGTACGCCAATCCTGCATGATATAAATATTTTTACACCATATATGTTTGATATGCTATGATCCAGACAAAGCAAAAATAGTTTTATATTAAATTATATTTTGATCGTATTGGCTTATGATTGGTTCTATGGTGGATGCATGTATGCGCATAACCTATACCTGCATAATTGGATTTATAAATATGGTTCCTATGATATGATGGTATTAAATCGTGTTTTGGTTATATTTGTTTGTAATTGATAGTATGATGGATACAATCCTGAGCATAATTTACATTTACATAATTAGACCAATGGATATGGTGGATGGACTAACCATGTTATATTGATTGCCCTGTCACGGGCCGAAAACGTGACCTTGGTTAGTCTAGGCCAGATATAAGATGGAAAAAGGAATTGATGTGTGTGTGTGAATTGATTAAATGAACAGGGACTTTGGGCTTATCTCGTTATTATTGATTGCTCCATCACAGGCTGGAAATGTGATACTATCGATTGCCCCGTCACAGGCTGGAAATGTGATACTATCGATTGCCCCGTCACAGGCTGGAAATGTGATACTATCGATTGCCCCGTCACGGGCCGAAAACGTGACCGGGATGTATCCCAAAGTCGGAAAGATAATTGATCTGGATCAAGTTAATATAGAATGGAAAGAAAAAGCATTGAAAACATTAATGAAGATTTATGAGCTATCGTATGCTATATCATTCTTGCATGGTTGGACTTTCATTGATATTTGACGTTGTTGCCCAGATAGACAACCCAAGAGGGGGGGGTGAATTGGGTTTTAAAATAATTTGGATAATTTAAAACGTTATGGATGATTAATTAAAAACTATGCCAAGTTATTTAATTAATTACTATGTGCTGTGAGCAATATGAAATGAGAAGAGGAAGAGACAATCAATCACAAACACAAGTTTTATAGTGGTTCGGAGCTATCCCTTGCTCCTACGTCCACTCCCCAAGTTTCTCTTGGGAATACACTATAACCCCCTTGGATTACAGCCGGTTGTTTTGCAAGCTCACAACCAAACTTGTTGTTTTACGAGCTAACAACGAACTCGGTCGGTTTTCCCAGGCTCACCGACTAGAACCAACCCCGATTGTTTTCCCGGGCTCACAATCAAACCCTTTCACACGTTGGTTTTAAAACTGGCTCACCAACTAACCTTTTTCCCTTTGATTCAATCCCCCGATTGAACCAAGTAAATACACGTAGTAGAAAGAAAACAGAAAATAAGCTTCTCAAAAGCAGGTATGAAACAATATATTCAAGGATGAGTTTAGAAGCCCTCAAACGCTTTTAAGCTTAAGTAGAGGAATGGCTTCTTGACTCTGGTCTCCTCTTGGATGAGTGATCGACTTGAATGTAGGAGGAGGAAGCTTTGAATGCTGGGGAGAAGTTGGTGGCGCAGTAAATGCTGATCTCCCCTTTTTCTCGTTGAAGAGCACTTGCAAAGCTTGAAGACTTGAATGCTTGGAGTGGAATGTATATTCTCTGTTTTGCTACAGTCTTCTGTGGCTATTTAAGCCAACCCCCACGGAAACTAGCCGTTACTCCACTTTTTCTGGCCGTTCTGCACACTCTGCGCAGCCTGACAATGTGACCGTTGGTGGGTTGGAGTCGACTCGCGCGATCAGGAGTCGACTCGGCTGTAGCGGGAGTCGACTCAAGCTTTTCAGGAGTCGACTCGGCAACTGTTCCAAGTTTGAATTAAAGTTGCCGTCACGACTGGGAGTCGACTCGTCTTGGCCCGGAGTCGACTCGCCAACTTCTGGCGCTGACCTGGCAATTTTGGAGTCGGCTTTTCCTCTGTAGACCGTGGATACAAATTTGAATTTTGCCCTCTCGAGTCGACTCGACTGCCCTGGGAGTCGACTCGAATCTCAGAGCCCGAACTCCCGATTCTCTGTCTTTTGGCTCATCCAGTCTTGGAGTCGACTCGAACTTCCTTGGAGTCGACTCGGCTCTCAGTTTCCGAAAGTTGGTCTTCTGCCTTTTGACGTGAAGCTTGTCTTGGTGTCGACTCGAGCTGTCTGGGAGTCGACTCGAATCTCAGTGGCAGTAACATGGTTTTCTCTGTTGATGGTCGCACAATCTTGGAGTCGACTCGCGTAATGCGGGAGTCGACTCGAATCTCAGAGTCCATAAAACACTCTCTGACTTTTTCTTTGTGCACCGCTGGGAGTCGACTCGCGTTCCACTGGAGTCGACTCGAATCTCAGATCTGAAAGACTGCTCTTCTATCCTTCTGTCTGTTTTCAGTCGGAGTCGACTCATACTGATTAGGAGTCGACTCGAGCTCGTGCCAGTGACCTTGATACGCTTGGAGTCGACTCGTGAAACTCGGGAGTCGACTCGAGTCTCAGACATTGGTTCAGCAGACTTCTTAACTTATCCAAAATACTGTAAACCATGTCTAGAAACACTTGAGCAGGATTTTCACTGAAACACTCAATTGAATTCATTAGTAATCACACGATATACTCAAATGCTTTGAGCTCATCAAAATCAAACGGGGTTTTAATCAATCACTCCACAATCTCCCCCTTTTTGATGATGACAAAACTTTGAGTATACGTAAAATGAATTGCTCAATAAATAATGAAATAAAATTCACAAGTGAATTCAAATGTCTGAAAATTTAATTTATCCAAGTTTGAAAGGTGTGAAACATTTAAATTTCGGAGTTAAAGCTCCCCCTTTCATTTGGAATTATATAAGCCTCCATATTATGCAATCAATTGTTTGGCTTATATGTTATCAATGATTTATCTTGATTAAAATTCAGATTCTCCCCCTCAACATATGCATTCAACTAGTTTTAGTTTTCTGAATTTCCTTTTAATGCTTTGAAATTTTTGAACTGAATTTTTTTGTTTTTAGAGGGAAAATCTGTCAATTTGTTCTTGAGTACGATTAAGCTAATCTCCGAATATCCCTTGAATAGATTCTGGAGATTACTCCATTAGGAGCCCCAAAAGAGAGATAATGAGCCTCGAGGTACCGAATCCACTTAGAACAAATTTGTGTGTGTTTTTAAGAGTTCTTTTACATATTTTTACATATTTTAACCATATTTCTCCCCTTATTACATATTTTATACATATTTCTCCCCCTTTTTGTCATCATATCAAAAAGGAGGTAATCACACACACAATCAATGGCACAAATGGCACAATCAAACATCAAATGGCACAGTCAATTGGCACAGAAATAAAGATAAGATGTCTACTCATTGTATTGATATGAAGGTGAATACATTTGAGCATACTATAAGTAAGGCAAAAACAATACAAAAGAAGATAAAACACAACTCAAAATCATCTATGTCCTCCTCGAGGATGTAGCTCCCCCTCTCGAGGATGTAGCTCCTCCTCTCGAGGATGTAGCTCCTCCTCTCGAGGATGCGTCTCCTCCTCTGGAGAGTGAATATCATCCCGTATGGGAGGGAGAGCCTAGGTCTATCTAAAGGCTCACACATATACCTATAAATCAGCTTGGGGAAGTTGACCGGGGTGTCCTGAAGAATGTAAGACATAATAGCTAGGTCCCTCTCATTCACAAAATCAAATCTTCCTGTCTTAGGGAAGATGGACCTGGATAGAATGCTCAAGAGGATTCTCACTTCAATAGGAAGTGAGCTAGCAGATACCTCATCTAGGGGGGACTGAGGTGGCTGCCCTAAGACGATCGTAAGGGCCTCAAATCTATCCTCAGGATGTGCAGGAGCTACCCCTACCAGTGGGAGGTGGAGGATATGGGCAACGAGATCCTCCGTGACACGTAATGGGACACCTAATACCGTGCCCTCAATACCTCCATCTCCCCGATGGACGGTACTATAGAACTCTTGAACTAGGCCAGGATAGGTGGGAAGGTCCAAGGTGAGGAAGTACTCTAGACCCTGGGCTCTAAGCCTATCGCCTATGGTGAACCCTTCCCGGGAGAGGAAGTCAAAATCGACATACCTCCCGGTGGAGACGGCCTTCCCGGCCAATGGCCTAACATGAACCTCCCTAGGCGGGGAACGATCCGGAGGTGGTTGCCTCGCGGGATCATGCCGCGCCTTGGAGCGCCGCTCGGGAACGGCCGCGGGACGGGACCTCTTCCTAACGACGGCCTTACGAGGCATCTTGACCTAAACGGGAATAAAAATACCTTGAGGACGATGAAGGACGGACAGAGGAAGCTCGGGACGGACCGGAAATGACCTAGGAACGGATGGAAACTCAATGTCCGGCGAAGAATCGACGGGAAAAAGGCTTGGAGACGATCGGGGATGACCTAGGAGTCGGCTCTAGGGCTTTGTGAACAGTGGCGGCTTGAGGAAAAGTGTTTGCGAAACGACAAACCTAGGGTTAAAAAGTCGGATCCCGACTGCGAGTCGACTCCCCTGAGTCGCGAGTCGACTCGACCTCGAGTCGACTCCAGAATATGCGCGAGTCGACTCCCCTTTTGCTGCCAGCTTTGCGAGTCGACTCCCGCAAATGCGCGAGTCGACTCCCCCTTAGGAGCCGGCTCTGAAACTTACTCGAGTCGTCTCTAACCTTGGCACGCACTTAAAACTCTTGCTATAATCGCGCCAAATGAGGGAAAATCACCTAATTAAGGACTGATATGATGATCATTGAATAGAAACTCTCTTTTAACCTCATTCTCATCATCAAAATCAATTAATCTAGTGGTAACTCCCACTAGGATGGATCAATCACTCCTAATCCCCTTCTAAGCACACTAAATCTCTCTTCACTTAGGGGTTTTGTGAAAATATCTGCTAATTGATTATCAGTACACACAAAGTGGAGTGACACATCACCATTCAATACATGATCTCTTATGAAGTGATGTCTTATCTCAATGTGTTTAGTTCTTGAGTGTTGAATTGGATTTTTAGTTAGATTTATGGCACTTGTGTTATCACAATTAATGGGGATTTCATCTTGTTTAATGCCATAATCTTCTAATTGTTGTTTAATCCATAAGATTTGAGCACAACAACTCCCGGCTGCAACATATTCAGCTTCTGCAGTGGATAATGCAACCGAGTTTTGTTTCTTGCTAAACCATGAGATTAGGTTTTCTCCTAGAAATTGACAAGACCCGCTGGTACTTTTTCTATCAAGTTTACATCCAGCGAAGTCTGAATCTGTGTACCCTATTAAGTTTAGGCTAGATTCTTTAGAGTACCACAGTCCTATGTTCTTAGTTCCTATTAAGTATTTAAAGATTCTTTTAACTGCAGCTAGGTGTGATTCTTTAGGATTAGCCTGATATCTAGCACACATGCACACACTAAACATAATATCAGGTCTACTTGCAGTAAGATACAGTAAAGAACCTATCATACCTCTATAAAGTTTTTGATCGACGGATTTACCTGATTCATCTTGGTCTAACTTACATGATGAGCTCATGGGGGTGCTGATTGATTTGTTTCCCTCCATATCAAACTTCTTGAGCATCTCCTTGATATATTTTACTTGATTGATGAAGATGCCTTCTTCAGATTGTTTGATTTGAAGCCCGAGGAAGTAGTTCAGTTCTCCCATCATGCTCATTTCAAACTCACTCTGCATCAAATCAGCAAATTCTTCGCAGAGGCGATTGTTAGTGGCACCGAAAATGATATCATCAACATAAATCTGTACTAACAACATATCCTTATTTTGTCTTTTCAGAAATAATGTTGTGTCTACATTTCCCCTAGAGAATTCATGTTCTAATAGGAATTTACTAAGTCTCTCATACCATGCTCTAGGTGCTTGTTTTAACCCATAAAGTGCTTTGTTTAGTTTATACACATGATTAGGGTATTGATGATTTTCGAAACCAGGAGGTTGTTCTACATACACCTCCTCATTAATATACCCATTTAAAAATGCACTCTTTACATCCATTTGAAATAGTTTGAAATCTTTAGAGCATGCATATGCTAATAATAGTCTAATAGCCTCAAGTCTAGCTACGGGAGCAAAGGTTTCATCAAAGTCTATACCTTCTTCTTGATTATAACCCTTTGCTACTAGTCTAGCCTTATTCCGTATAACAATTCCATTTTCATCTAGCTTATTTTTATATATCCATTTTGTACCAATAATTGGATATTCAGAAGGTCTCTCTACTAGATCCCACACTTTGTTTCTAGTAAATTGGTTTAGTTCTTCTTGCATTGCATTTATCCAATTTACATCATTTTCGGCTTCTTCTATATGTTTGGGCTCAAAGTGTGAAACAAAGGCTAGATGATTATTCATATTCCTAAGGGATGCTCTAGTCCTAACCGGTTGTGATGGATCATCTAGAATTAGTTCCTTAGGATGCCCGTGAGCATACCTCCAAGCTTTAGTTAGCCCATGATCCACTATAGGCTCTTGGTTTGATGATTCTCCTTCAATCAACTTTTGATTATCATCTCGTAATCCCATCTCATCTATCTTTTCTTCAAGTATTTCAATATCATCATCAAAATTAACCTTCTTACTAGATGAGATGTCACTAGAGTCATCAAAAACAACATGTATGGATTCTTCTATAACTAGAGTTCTTTTATTAAAGATTCTATAGGCTTTACTAGTTGTAGAATAACCTAGGAATATTCCTTCATCAGATTTAGGGTCAAATTTCCCTAGATTATCTTTCCCATTATTATGTACAAAACACCTACATCCAAAAACATGAAAATAGTTAACCTTTGGTTTTCTGTTTTTCCACAGTTCATATGGTGTTTTCTTTATGATGGGTCTTAATAGAACTCTATTTAATATATGGCAAGAAGTATTAATGGCTTCTCCCCAAAAATACTTAGGGAGGTTACTTTCACATAACATCGTTCTAGCCATTTCCTCTAGTGTTCTATTTTTCCTTTCAACAACTCCATTTTGCTGTGGTGTCCTAGGTGCTGAGAAATTATGGGTTATCCCCTTTTTGCTACAAAATTCATCAAATAATTGATTTTCGAATTCGGTACCATGGTCACTTCTAATAGCTATAACTGAGGATTCTCTAGCATTTGTTACTTCCTTGTGGAACTTCTTAAACATAGAAAATGCTTGATCCTTATGCGCTAGAAACATGACCCATGTGTACCTAGAGTAATCATCTACTATAACTAGACCATATTTATTTCCACCTAGGCTTGTTGTTCTAGTAGGACCAAATAAGTCCATATGTAATAATTCTAGAGGCCTAGAGGTAGAGACACATTTTATGGATTTAAAAGAATTCCTAGATTGTTTGCCAAATTGACATGCTTCACAGATTTTGTTCTTTTCAAATTTTAATTTTGGCAAACCTATCACGGAGTCTCTTTTAACTAGTTTAGTTATTGTGTCCATGCTTGCATGACCTAACTTACGGTGCCATAACCAACTAGCATCATTTTCTTTGGTTTCATTTACAACTAGACATTGGTTATGTTTTGCAAGATCTTCTAGGTCTACAACATATACATTTCCACGTCTAATCCCTTTAAAGACCAAACTATTATCATTAGGATTTGTTACAATACATAGTGATGGTTTAAACATAACATCATATCCTTTATCACATAATTGACTAATGCTTAACAAGTTATGTTTAAGACCATCAACATATCTAACATTATCTATAAAAGTAGAAGGGGTGATTTGAACTTTACCAATGCCAATGATGTGACCTTGGTTGTTGTCTCCAAACGTCACAACACCTCCCTTCTTAGCTTCAAGGGTGAAAAATTGGTCTTTATCACCCGTCATGTGCCTTGAGCAGCCACTATCCAAATACCAGCAATTTTTGTTGACCTTGGCTGCAAGACACTCCTACACAAGCAAATCATGTCATCTTAGGTACCCAAGTTTTCTTGGGTCCTTCATGGTTAGTCAAGTTGGTTCCTTTTGGAACCCATACCCTTTTAATTTTTCTTTTAGTTTTCCTTTTCCTATAGTCACATGTATTTGCTTTATGTCCTATATTTCCACAACAGAAACAGGTGATTTTCTTAGTTTTTGTTTCCCCAGCTTTAACAAAGAAATTACTAAGAAGTTTTTGCTTATTCCTTGGTTTGTACCCTAAGCCTGCTTTATTAAATACTGCACGTTGACTATTTAGTATCATGTTTAACTTTTCTGAACTATATGTAAATTTTTCAACTAAGGGTTTGTATTTGTTAAGTTCTTTAGTTAATGTTTGATTTTCTGTTTTTAAATCATTTAGTTCTTTTGTTAGATCCTTGTTTAAGACTTGTTTATGGTTTGAAAGTTCCTTAGTTAGTTTTTCATTATCTTTAGTTAAGGTGTTAGTCTTCTTAATTAAAAGTTGATTGCTTGTCTTAAGTTCTAGATTTTCTTTGGTAAGATTATCTTTATCCTTAATTAATGAATCATGCTTATGAATATAAGTTTGATTAGTTACTTTTAGTTCTCTGTTTTTAACATTTATATTCTTATACTCAATCATTAATTCATTGAACGCATCATAAAGTTCATCAAAAGAAAAATCAGGATGCGTATCGGAAGTTACCTCGTCTTCGTTGGCCATGAAGCAGAAATTGGCCTTTTCTTCTTGTTCCTCGTCAGAAGAGGAGGATGATGAGTCGGAGTCGGATAGTGTAGTGACAAGAGCTTTCTTCTTCTTGTACTTACTCCCCTTCTTCAGTAAGGGGCATTCAGCTCTTATGTGACCCGGCTTCTTGCACTCGTAACATCCAATCCCCTCGTTTTCTCTTTCCTTACCTTTGTCCTTCCGGTAGAAATTTGAGGGCCCTCTCCTTTGATGATAGGACTTCTTGTGGTTGATGAATTTCTTGAATTTGCGCACAAGAAGAGCCTCACCACCATCTTCCTCATCTTCTTCTTCTTCACTGCTGCTGCTGCAAGATAAGTCCTTGTTAGAAGAAGTAGATTTTAAAGCTATTACCTTTTTCTTATGGGAAGACTCTTCCTCGTGTTGTTTCATGGTGAGTTCGTGAGTCATCAGGGATCCAAGGAGCTCCTCAAGTGGAAGCTTGTTCAAGTCTTTAGCTTCTTGGATCGCTGTCACTTTAGCTTCCCACAACCTCGGTAGACATCGAAGGATTTTCCTGACAAGCTCACTGTTAGTATAGTTCTTGCCAAGGCTTTTTAGGCCATTGACAATATCAGTAAACCTAGTGAACATGGATGTGATAGTTTCATTTGAATCCATTTTAAATAGTTCATATTTATGAACCAAGATGTTTATTTTGGATTCCTTGACTTGATTCGTGCCCTCATGGGTCACTTCAAGTCTGTCCCAAATTTCTTTTGCTGAATTACAAGTTGAAATCCTATTGAATTCATTACGGTCTAAGGCACAATAGAAGACATTCATTGCTTTAGAGTTTAATTGTGCCTTCCTCATGTCATGTTCATCCCAATCCGTTTCTAGTTTGGGTACCTTGACACCATCTATATATATGGATGGGATGTATGGGCCATTTACAACAATGGTCCACATCTCATAGTCTTGGGCTTGGATGAATATTTTCATCCTAGCCTTCCAGTATGAGTAGTCGGATCCATTGAAGAAAGGGGGTCTTTGGGTGGACTGACCCTCAATGTGAGAAGATCCAAATGGGGTTGTCATTTTGATCTTTTAACTCTTGAGTGGAAGAGTTTTTGGCTCTGATACCACCTGTTGCCCAGATAGACAACCCAAGAGGGGGGGGTGAATTGGGTTTTAAAATAATTTGGATAATTTAAAACGTTATGGATGATTAATTAAAAACTATGCCAAGTTATTTAATTAATTACTATGTGCTGTGAGCAATATGAAATGAGAAGAGGAAGAGACAATCAATCACAAACACAAGTTTTATAGTGGTTCGGAGCTATCCCTTGCTCCTACGTCCACTCCCCAAGTTTCTCTTGGGAATACACTATAACCCCCTTGGATTACAGCCGGTTGTTTTGCAAGCTCACAACCAAACTTGTTGTTTTACGAGCTAACAACGAACTCGGTCGGTTTTCCCAGGCTCACCGACTAGAACCAACCCCGATTGTTTTCCCGGGCTCACAATCAAACCCTTTCACACGTTGGTTTTAAAACTGGCTCACCAACTAACCTTTTTCCCTTTGATTCAATCCCCCGATTGAACCAAGTAAATACACGTAGTAGAAAGAAAACAGAAAATAAGCTTCTCAAAAGCAGGTATGAAACAATATATTCAAGGATGAGTTTAGAAGCCCTCAAACGCTTTTAAGCTTAAGTAGAGGAATGGCTTCTTGACTCTGGTCTCCTCTTGGATGAGTGATCGACTTGAATGTAGGAGGAGGAAGCTTTGAATGCTGGGGAGAAGTTGGTGGCGCAGTAAATGCTGATCTCCCCTTTTTCTCGTTGAAGAGCACTTGCAAAGCTTGAAGACTTGAATGCTTGGAGTGGAATGTATATTCTCTGTTTTGCTACAGTCTTCTGTGGCTATTTAAGCCAACCCCCACGGAAACTAGCCGTTACTCCACTTTTTCTGGCCGTTCTGCACACTCTGCGCAGCCTGACAATGTGACCGTTGGTGGGTTGGAGTCGACTCGCGCGATCAGGAGTCGACTCGGCTGTAGCGGGAGTCGACTCAAGCTTTTCAGGAGTCGACTCGGCAACTGTTCCAAGTTTGAATTAAAGTTGCCGTCACGACTGGGAGTCGACTCGTCTTGGCCCGGAGTCGACTCGCCAACTTCTGGCGCTGACCTGGCAATTTTGGAGTCGGCTTTTCCTCTGTAGACCGTGGATACAAATTTGAATTTTGCCCTCTCGAGTCGACTCGACTGCCCTGGGAGTCGACTCGAATCTCAGAGCCCGAACTCCCGATTCTCTGTCTTTTGGCTCATCCAGTCTTGGAGTCGACTCGAACTTCCTTGGAGTCGACTCGGCTCTCAGTTTCCGAAAGTTGGTCTTCTGCCTTTTGACGTGAAGCTTGTCTTGGTGTCGACTCGAGCTGTCTGGGAGTCGACTCGAATCTCAGTGGCAGTAACATGGTTTTCTCTGTTGATGGTCGCACAATCTTGGAGTCGACTCGCGTAATGCGGGAGTCGACTCGAATCTCAGAGTCCATAAAACACTCTCTGACTTTTTCTTTGTGCACCGCTGGGAGTCGACTCGCGTTCCACTGGAGTCGACTCGAATCTCAGATCTGAAAGACTGCTCTTCTATCCTTCTGTCTGTTTTCAGTCGGAGTCGACTCATACTGATTAGGAGTCGACTCGAGCTCGTGCCAGTGACCTTGATACGCTTGGAGTCGACTCGTGAAACTCGGGAGTCGACTCGAGTCTCAGACATTGGTTCAGCAGACTTCTTAACTTATCCAAAATACTGTAAACCATGTCTAGAAACACTTGAGCAGGATTTTCACTGAAACACTCAATTGAATTCATTAGTAATCACACGATATACTCAAATGCTTTGAGCTCATCAAAATCAAACGGGGTTTTAATCAATCACTCCACAGACGTGCATACTTATATTGATTATTTGAGCCTTTTGATAGCCGGTTTATGATTTCATGAAATGTGCATCGATTTGTCGTGGCTTTCAAATTCATATTATTATTGTGTTGGTATGGATGTGTAGGGAATTCTTACTGGGCTGTAAAGCTCACCCCCTTCTTCTTCTTTTTTCTTACCAGAGTTGCAGGATGCATAGATTTGGATGGGATGGGCGCAGAGTGCAAGTACCAAAGTCATTAGTTAGTTAGTTTGTTTATCCTTTTTGATGTTGATGAACATTTGAAGATCTTGTAATTGAACTAATTTGTTTATTTGGACATGTCGGATTTGTCTATTTGAATTATCAATTTCTTGTGGATTTATTGGAATTTTTGTTAATCATAGGCCTTGCATGATCTTTAGGGCACTGCTCTAGGGCTCATGCGGCCGGTCGCGTACCGAACCCGGGTGCTGGGTTCGGGGCGTGACAGAGTGGTATCAGAGCTTAAGGTTAAGATATTCTAGGGTTTAGGTTCAGGTGAGTGTGAGTGGGGAATTATGATAGGAAAACTATCAGAGCCTTGGTTTATAATCACCTAAGATTGTAACAAGAATGATATTGTAATCTAAGGTTTAAGACCACTAGGGACTGTGGCCTTAGTGGCATTAGAGTTTGACGTTTAAGATCATTGGGATTAGTGACAAAATTAGAACCAAAGCATAAGATTAAGATCACTTGGGTTTGCGACAGAAATGTATTATAGCTTAAGGTTATGATCACTTGGGATATGACAAAAGTAGTAGAATTAAATTCAATGCTTATGTATAAGATCACTAGGCATTGTGATAAAATGTAAGTATTGGGTTTGATATTCTACAAGTATAGAAGGACTGGATAAATTGTCTTTGATCATGATAAAAGAGGATTAGACCTAAGGCAAGTATAGGAAGGTTAGCCTTGGCATATTGGTTATATCATGTTTAGATGTTGTGTAAGTGACCTGAAAGTTCAAACATGATATGGGTGTAGATGTGATAGCACTTTTGGTTTTGCTGGTAATTATTAGAGTAGAGTTTGTGCATGGATCTATCATAGCATTGGAGTGAGCTAAGAACGATTTTTCATAATATTAAAGCAGATTGTTCTTCGAGGTTAAATCTGTATATGATATTATATTTGGTATTGACATGTTTGGATATTTTAAATAGGTGTATTTCTATTGGTGGGTTAAATTCTTAAGGCTAGTATGCAAATTGGTGGAAAATTCTAATTACTTGAATTTGTATATTCAGATTGGGCTACTGAATTTTTTTCATAATTGTTGGAGACTATTGGATGTGTTAACTTGAACGCAAGTCTAGATTTATGATCTAACCAGGAATCTTTGTAAAATACAATATCGAGTAGAGATTTCGATTTTGAGATGCTTATATGAGTTATCACATGTAGCATTGATGTTAAACATTAAGAATCTTAGTGAAGAAAGATTTGGAGGATAATGGAGTTAATTCTATTCATAGTAATATTGGCTCAATGACTTCTAACCCATTGAATTTGAAGTAAATCTTTTTTTGGAAAGAAGATCAACGTAGATTGTCTAATCGAATTGCTGAGGAAATCCAAGGTTAACTTATTTTAAATTAAATCTAGATATTTTGAATTCTAAAATGGTTGTGAAGATTATATAGTAACCTTAAACTTGATTAATGGCTTGAGGGTTAGTTATGGTTAGTATACTCTACATAAATTGAGGACAGAGAGATCTGGAGGTTTTGCTCAATTAAAGTTTTGAAATTTGGATTTTCTTACTCTAAGTGCAAAGCAATATTTCGGTCATAAATCATTTAGAGGCTTTAGAGTATTTAATGGATTAAATCAGAGTGCGCAGCGGAAGTGTGGTGGTTTGAGTTATTTTGAAACTGGTTAAGGATATTAATATTTGATCTAAAAGGTATTATGATGGACCACTTGAGTTAGTTTCTAGTAGAGGAGAATGTTGTTGATTCTACGAATGATCTAGAGATAGCTATGTAATTTTCACCGGTGGGTTCTTCTATTGTTAACAACTTTTAGAAGAATTATGGGCATCTTAAATTTAGCATTAACGGTTGATGATTACTTGGTTGGGCTTAGACCTGGAATGTTTTAACATGAATCTCCTATTTGTTGGAATGATGTGCGCGAGAGAAAATTATTAGGCCCAGAGATAGTGCAATAGACCATAGATAAGGTGCAAGTAATCAAAAAACGACTTCGTATAGCTCAGAGTCGTCAAAAGAGTTATGTTGATAATAGGAGAGAACTGAAATTTTAAATTTGGGATCATGTTTTCTTGAGAGTGTCACCCACTAAAGGAGTGATGAGATTTGGGGTTTGTGGTAAATTGAGCTCTAAGTATATTGGTCCGTTTGAGATTTTGGATAAGGTTGGAGAGGTGGCATATCAACTGGCTTTATCACCGGCTTTATCCAGTGTACACAATGTTTTTCATGTGTCAATGTTGAAGAAATACATCGCAAACCCGAGTCATGTGGTAGAATATGAGCCATTACATCTTCATGAGGATTTGACCTATGAAGAGTTCCCAACACGAAATCTTGGACTGAAAAGATCAGGTACTACGGCATCGAACCATTTTTTTTGTAAAGGTACAATGGAATAATCATACAGAAAGAGAGGCTACTTGGGAGCTCGAAGAAGAGATGAAAGTCAAATATCCGCAGCTTTTTGAAACTTCAGGTATGTCAATTTCGAGGACGAAATTTTTTTTTTTAGGGGGGGAGAATGTAAAGGCCCGCATGTGGTTGGGCCGGCCTCCAAGCAAGGCGGCCCAACACATGAGAAAGGGGGGAGGGAGACTCCCGATTGGCTCCCTCCCCTATTTTCAAACCCTTCTCCCCTCCTTCCGAATCCATCGGAGGGGAGGTTAGAGGGCGATAAAACCCTACCAGCAAGGATCTCCTCCCTTCTCTTCCTAGGGCATCAGCCGACAGGCTTCCACAAAAAAAAAAAAAGGGAGAAGGGAGATTGGGTTTTACCTTGCCGCGGGAGGAATCGAAGCGGCCGCCGTCGATCCGGCCGAAAGGATCTCGCCGGAGGCAACGTGAGTCGTCCCTCCTCCTTTCTCAACCTCTGGATCCTTGTTCCTCTTGAATCCGGCCGGCGAGCCGTTGGATTTGGAGACAAGAAGCTCTGGTTGCCGACCGTCGGCGAGCCGTTGGTTTCTTCTTCCGTTCCGGCCGGCCGTCGCCGGGTGTGGCACCGCCACAGGCCGACAACCAGGGGGCATCGCCGGCCGTGGGCCACCTGCTGCCGAACCCCCTTCTCCCCTTTCCGTCGGGAAGAAGGAAGAAGAGAGAAAGAGAGAGGGTCTTTCCACTCCCTTTCTCTTATTATATTTTCCTCTTATTATATTATTTGTTGTTGGGTTCTCTCCATACACTTGGATCCGGGGAGATCATGGCTTTGAGGACTCTAGATAGTCTTGGGATGCTAGATTTTAGAGGACCCTTTAGAGGATTAAACAGGGGTCTTAGATCATCATATATCTTTGATAAATTTTAATGATGACTTGGTTCTGTAGGGGAACAATCTATTGGACGAGAGGACGCTGAGCAGAGTCCTGCGTATTCCGGTTCATAGATCGTCGTGGGGCGGGTGATTAGTTGTCTGAGTTTTCAATAAAGGGTAAGAATCCTTGTACGCCAATCCTGCATGATATAAATATTTTTACACCATATATGTTTGATATGCTATGATCCAGACAAAGCAAAAATAGTTTTATATTAAATTATATTTTGATCGTATTGGCTTATGATTGGTTCTATGGTGGATGCATGTATGCGCATAACCTACACCTGCATAATTGGATTTATAAATATGGTTCCTATGATATGATGGTATTAAATCGTGTTTTGGTTATATTTGTTTGTAATTGATAGTATGATGGATACAATCCTGAGCATAATTTACATTTACATAATTAGACCAATGGATATGGTGGATGGACTAACCATGTTATATTGCTTGCCCTGTCACGGCCGGAAACGTAACCTTGGTTAGTCTAGGCCGGATATAAGATGGAAAAAGGAATTGATGTGTGTGTGTGAATTGATTAAATGAACAGGAACTTTGGGCTTATCTCGTTATTATGGATTGCCCCATCACAGGCTGGAAATGTGATACTATCGATTGCCCCGTCACAGGCTGGAAATGTGATACTATCGATTGCCCCGTCATGGGTCGGAAACGTGACCGGGATGTAGCCCAAAGTCGGAAAGATAATTGATCTGGATCAAGTTAATATAGAATGGAAAAAAAAAGCATTGAAAACATTAATGAAGATTTATGAGCTATCAAATGCTATATCATTCTTGCGTGGTTGGACTTTCATTGATATTTGACGTGCATACTTATATTGATTATTTGAGCCTTTTGATAGCCGGTTTATGATTTCATGAAATGTGCATCGATTTGTCGTGGCTTTCAAATTCATATTATTATTGTATTGGTATGAATGTGTAGGGAATTCCTACTGGGCTGTAAAGCTCACCCCCTTCTTCTTCTTTTTCCTTACCAGAGTTGCAGGATGCATAGATTTGGATGGGATGGGCGCAGAGTGCAAATACCAAAGTCATTAGTTAGTTAGTTTGTTTATCCTTTTTGATGTTGATGAACATTTGAAGATCTTGTAATTGAACTAATTTGTTTATTTGGACATGTCGGATTTGTCTATTTGAATTATCAATTTCTTGTGGATTTATTGGAATTTTTGTTAATCATAGGCCTTGCATGATCTTTAGGGCACTGCTCTAGGGCTCATGCGGCCGGTCGCATACCGGACCCGGGTGCTGGGTTCGGGGCGTGACAAAGAAAATTGACAGGGAGGAGCTAAATTTCATTTGGGGGGCTTATGATTAATTTAAAGAAAGACAATAAATGCTTAAAGGAGTATCAAAATTTGTTGATGAAAATTATTTATTATGATTAGGAAATTTTAAATAATAGATATTTTTTTTTTGTGCTAATAACAATTGCATGCATAAAAAAATAATCTATTCCAAGACCCAAAGTTTAGGTACAGAAAAGATATAAGCAATCTTTTATTTCAATGCTTCATGGGGCAAAAAATAAAAGATTAAACTACTCTAAAAGTAAGTTATTTTTTGCCGTACCATGTTGCTTTACGGTTCCTTTTTATTTTGCCCCATGAAAAAATTAATGGAACGTTCCATGTTGGAAGACTAAATGGGGTTTGAAATAGACGTTTTAATTTCCTAACTAGATAACTAAGCAAAAGCTAGCTACTACTACGTAGATCTAGCAATTATCATATTGATTCCAAAAAATTAACTGTATTTTCAATTTGATCCTTGAATTTCTACTGAAAAAAGAAGTAGATCTAGTATAGTACATCTAGTGTATGGAATAAAAAATATTTCTGTAAATAATCAAGAATCACAAATCGTCCAAGTACCAACTTCAATTCCAGTCATTTGTGTACAGTTGGTTGGGTATGCTCTAATGTTATCAGCAATAATAATTATTGCAAGAAGATTTAATCAACAATGAAAATGGTGGGGAAAAAGTGGGGTTTTGCAACGACCTAGGACTAATGAACTTAGCTAACCTTTTTGAGTGAGGTCCAAAATTATTATAAATAGTATCAGAGCAGATCAACCTAGCCTACGTAGATTATGAGTTGTTATAATGTGGCTCCTGTTGGCATTTACTAAGATCCAATTGTGGTGTGCACTTGCACTTGAGATTAAAGCCTTAAGATTGCTGCGACGAACATTTCTTATGATTCTACTATTAGAGAAGATCAATAGGAGATTGGCTACTTGGAAAGAAAGATTTCTCTCATTGGGGGGCAGGCTTGCTTTTATTAATAGCGTGATGTCAGCTCTCCCTTCTTACTATATGTCGGTGTTTAGATTACCAAAATGGGTCCTTAACAGGATTGATTAGATACGTCGTGCATTCCTTAAAAAAGGGGTGGACAAAGTTAGTGGCTTCCATTGCTTGGTGAATTGGGATATGGTGTGTAGGTCCAAGGAACAAGGAGAGCTGGGGATAAAACATATTGAGCAAATGAACCTAACATTTCTTACAAAATGGTCTTGGAAGTTCTTACAGGGCAGTGACTCCCCTTGGTGGAAGCTTATTCTAAGAGCTTACTATCAGAGTAAGAAATTTGGGATGAGGATTAGAAAAAGTCTCAGTAGCCTATCCCCTACTTGGAAAGATATCAGCAAACAACTTGAAGCCTTTTGGAACTGTATGTTGTTTAAATTGAAAAATGGCACAAATATTTGCTCTTGGGAGGATAGCTGGCTGGGCCCTTAAAGCTCTCCTTTTTGTTCACTAAGCTCTATGCTAATGTAGTAAGGCATGATTGCATGGTTGCCTCACGGTGGTCATGGAGAACACTCCCTTGAAAAGTTAAAGTAAGAGGACCACTTACAAGACAATAGATGGATCAACTATATACCCTCAAAGAAGCTCTCTCTCATGTAAGACCGTCTCGAATTGGCGATGTCCCCTTGTGGAAACTCTCACAAAAAGGTTTTATAGGAAACTCTTTCTACAAATTTCTTAATAATAGTAGCCTTCGCTGTCCTTTTTATAAGATCCTGTGGAAGGTGGCTTTACTAGAAAAAGTGAGAATTTTTGTATGGCTTGTGCTCAGAAATCGACTGTGTACAGAAGAGATTCTTGCTAAAAAAAGACGGCAGGTTAGTGATGGATGTGTGCTGTGTGGACAAAGAACTGAAATGATCTCATATCTACTAATTAGGTACCCATTTGCCCATTGTTTATGGACACCAATTTAAGTGCAGCTAAATCTGAGAGGACGGCCTACCAGCATTATTGATCTATGCACCAAATGGAGAAACAAGAAATTCCAACAACTAATGAGAAAAGTTGCGGATCAGTTGATTGCTGCTATCTGTTGGAAAATATGGAAGGAGCAAAATGCTCAGATTTTTTTAAAGAAATCAAGTTCTATCTATTGTGTTTTGCAGAAAATCTTATCAACCTTCTTCGGCTGGAAGCATTTGTATTTAGAGAAGCTGCTTGATCCTCATCTCAAACTTGAGAATAACCTTATAGTATTGGTGTCGCGCATTGAGAGACGTTGATCTATCTTTAGAAAAAGGCTGACTCACATCAAGATGCAGAGCTTATATAAGTCCACATTGAAGACACAAAGATCCTTCAAAGTGCTTATAAGATTGTTAAGCTTGTTGAATAGTTATGATGTCTACTTACAGACCACGACCTTTTGTAAGAAAATTTTATTACTTTTTTTATTTTTTTCTTACAAATTTCTTATAAATAGTTTCTGTAAACTCTATTGTTTAATAAAAGCCGGGTGGCTTTGCCTCCCTCTTCATCAAAAAAAATTTTACATTCAGCTTTAAAACTCTTCAGAGCTCCAACTCGTTGAATGTTGAATACCTTCACGGCAACGAACTTCTCTTCACAATCATATCTCCCTTTATATACAGAACCAAAACTTTCAGTACCCACCAAATTGGCTGAAGAGAATCCACCGATAGCTTTGAGGATATCAGTGTAAGGTATTATTTTGAACCCATCCTCCAGGGAGGGCATAGATGGAGATTTTTCCCGTCCCTTTCTCAGTTGCAAAGAAATTACCAGAAAACAGACGAATTATAAGATTGCTGCAGCCCCTGCAATAATTATGATTATTCTCTTGGATAGATTTCTTTTGGAGGCATGGACAGAGAATGGTGCATAGGTGGGATGCTACCTGTAAGATTGTTGTTGCTGGCAGTCAGTATTTGGAGCTGGCGATGGGAGCTGAACTCCTTGGGTATCTCTCCTTCAAGCATGTTGTTCCTTATGCTCAGGCTCTTGACGTTGGGGCAGTGACTGAGATTGGATGGAATCTCTCCTTCAAGTGAATTTATGCTAAGGTTGAGGTATTTAAGCCGAGGGAGAAGGCTGAGACTCGGGATTTGCATAATTTCATTGACTAAAATTGGTCTCCTGTGCTCAAACACATCTCCACCAGCTCCTCCATCAGCATAATATAAGCTCGGGTACAGGAAACCTTGCATCCGAACAAAAAAAACAAATGCACTCTGGGAAGTTCAATGACTGGCCTCAAAAATGAAGAACACTGAAATACCAGCATTTCCAAGTGCATATAACTAGAAACATACCATCGAGAAGTTCAATTGATAACATATGAGAACTATATTTACATTAAGTTCTTATTCATTTAAAATAGGCCCTTGGCTGCTTCCCTTCGCTAAGGGTTGATCCCTCTGCAGCATTTGTGGCTTTCAGTCATCAAGAGGAACTTGAGAAAAACCACTCAGATGTTGCAGTATAATACCTTTAAACATGGACTATGGCCATATAAAGGGAAAAAGGACAGCATAACAATCCCACTGTACATAACAGGCCCAATTTATGCTGAATGTCAGATGCAACTCCAGCAAGAACCTAATGAACATGGTAACTTAAACACTTCGAGAAGGTGTAAGTGCTGTCCTCATTAAGCTGCGTGCCCATGTCGTGCATCCTCTGATGAACCAAGGGATATTCTGTGCACTACCTTTGGCTCCCCTTCCCTTCGCCATGCAAAGTCCTATGTGATGGAGCAGCTCCTGGAGATGAATTGAAAAGTAAATTTAAAACTTTCATAGTATCCAAAATCGTTATGCGCATTTAAGTGTCAACCCAACTAAATTAATATAACTTGCCGAATGCTAGATATCCCATTCCTATGATACATTAAAGGCAAAAAGTACACTTCCCTGGAAACATGAAGAGGATGGAGGAGGTCATGGAATTCAATGGACCTCTCTTACCCAGATAACTTTTATTTTAAAGGAAAATCTGAATAATTTTTTTGAGCATATCTTTCTCCAGATAGCTAAATAGTCATTTATTTATTAGGTAGAAGGACCGATTACGACATAACAATAGGACAACTGTCCCTTATCAGGGAACAGATATATGGAGAAGAAAACTCATTAGAATCAAAACACAAAGATATAATTCTCTTCCTGTACTTTACCAAGGATGAGCATTGATTGATTTTTCTAATAACTTGTGAGATACTAATTTGTAGGTCAAAGGTCCATAATACCTGTGATCCACTGAGAACGAGTAAGGTAAAGTGTCCATAATACACAGAAAGAAGGAACAGCTCATCAGTTTACCCGAGTTATTTATCAGGACTATCAGGTGCACAAGTATAGATAATCAGCTAGCTTTTGTTACTGAATGGAATTACGGTAGCAATTATGCAATTGATCATTGCCGCAAAGCAGTCAGCTTTTTGCAATACAGCTAGACCAGCAGCATTCAAAGATCTGACAAAGGGTTCAAATATTGTATTTCAGAGTATTTGTCCAGATAAAGTGTTGCACTTGAGGTAGGAAGCAATCGTGGTGGTTAACAATGCAACACAAAAAATTAGCATGTGGCTTCGTACATCTCTTTTTGAGAAAAATATTGCATGCTTCCTACAAGGCATGACAGTATCGGTGTAGATGATTGGTGTCAAGAACCTCTTATTTTTTGTTCCACAGTTTTCACTGTCTGAAATTTCTGAGAATATGACCATTGACAAGGGCAAATCATAGAAGTTGCAGCATTCCAAATATGCAAGTGGGGTAAAGACAAAAAAATATTGAAAGTAGCACATAAAGAAGAAGCATTGGGACAATCCTTTCTTCCTTCAATATGTCAATAAAGTGGGTTGTATTTTCTTGGGCCTCATTTTACCTTCACCAAAAGCACACCTCACAGAAAAGGAAATGGTGGAGCCAGATGAGGCATAATTAGGGAGGGCACATTTGTAGCAAATCCAAGACAATAAACAGCATATAGTTTAGCTCTGTATTTATATAATTGACCACCAAGAATTACAAATCCACATACATTAATTGGCATGGGTACATAAACACAGACTTATGAATCCATATATGCATGAATGTGCAGATATACATACTAGATATGAGCTTATCTTTTACTTTTTCACTTTTCCTCCATAGAAAAGGAAGGGAAAAGAAAAAAGCAAGTTCACATGGGTATAAATAAATTGTTCTTTGTTTCTATGGAATTACATGGTATCATTCGAAAAGAAACAGAAGAACACTCCAATTTTTGTTCACAGTACCAAGGAAATTTTCCTTTCATGATCAATTCCAGCAAATAAGTATCCGACAAAAAAAAAATCCACCATTTCTTCCATTAGTTGTAATTGTAATCACTAGTTTCTCTGGCAATTCTTACAATCAATGAAAATAAACATTGGATAAATCAGCTACCAATATGGAAAAGAAATCTATCTACAGAAAATTTTAGTGGCTTTGAAAGCATAGCACCTATTACATATAATAGAGAAGCAAAAAGAACAGTCAGACATTCAAACCTGTGGATGGGCTAAAGCTCCTTGGATATTTCTAGAGACACGAATAGGGAGGTCATATGTAGCACATCCACGTGAATACACTACAACATCTTCCAGTGGTGGCACCTGGCCAATATTTCTAGCACTCAATATGGAACAGACAAAGTCTAAAACACAAATATCGGTGCATATTCCTACCACCAAAACCTGCACCAAATAATAGCTAATTAGTAACAATATTACTATCTCCATTTACTCTCCGATGCCGTAAAGTAAAAGAATGTATGTGAAAATGTCTAAACAGAGGACCTATCAAGTTCATTCAATAAGGAATGTATTAAGATCTTAACTCAAAATGAATTAGTTTCACTATCAGAAATAAGAATAACTTACAACTTTAATTTCATTCCTTTTCACCCAATCAGCAAATGTATTCGAGCCATCCTTCTCCATTGAACCAAGGTAACCATCTATGCAATTTTTGCATCTAATGGTCGCATTTGGATCATTCTCCAACCACTGTAAGCTGCAGATCACGAAAACGCAGCATGATACGATATCATAATTGTTACAGAAGCTTAAAAAAGTAGACTGCCAAATAATGAACAAAATTTCAAATTTTTGATCTAAAACATAGAACTAATAAGGGAAGGATGAATCCTAGCTTAACAAGAGAAAAGTATGATAAAAGGGGGTAGGTGTTGTACCTGGAACCAATTTCTCTTCACCTGAACCAATTATACAATGAGGTGGGTATGGATGTTCAGGTTTATCAGGATAGTGGGTGTCCAGAAAAGCATAAACGGGCCAGTTTCTATCACAGAACACCTTGGCAAGCTTTGCAGCCTCCTCCACCATGGTGGCTATCTGCTTGTTAGGCTCAACTGGAGCCTACGACCACAAAATATATATTTACATGAAAAAATCAAGAAAAATACATGGTCCAGGACATGAAGAAACTGCAGAATAGAGGGAACATGATATCCAACAAGAAAAAAAATTAGCTTCATTATGATTATAAAATCTATCTTCTTGAATAAGAAATTCTGGCTATATATGAACCCAGTTCAGCAGGCTAATATTTGATGATCTAAAACAATCACAAAGTGAGGACAAAAAACTGCAAACAGGGGATCACTGAGAGATAAGAAGACTAACAAACTAAATGACTAGAGTATTACATCATGCTCTTCAAGAGATGTCAAAGGACATCAAAAAAAAAAAAAATCTTTAATAAATTGGGTGGCTTTCGCCTCCCTTTGATCAAGAAAATAAAAAAAATCAAACAGAGAGAGCGAGAGATAAGAAGACTAACATACATCTATTTCCTTGAAAATCCAAACACCAAACTCAGCAAAATTAACCAAGATCCAACACCAGAATCAACAAAAATTCAAACTTTATGACCAACAACACGAAAGCACTGAGAAAACATCAAACATCTTGCGGTCCCAAAGATTAGACTTTCTCGGAATTTGGCCTCAAACTATCAAGGGAAGACATAGACCAGAGCAAAATCACAACTTTCGGTCAACAACGACTCAAAGCTCAATGGAAACCGATCAAAACCAGCAGCAGAATAAAGAGAAAGCAGTACAAGAAGGGGAGCAATGGAGGCATACGAGATTGCCAGCGCCAACGGTGCAGAAGCCATTGACAATGTCGACGAGGACGAGGCCGACGGCCCTCCCAGAAGTGATCTCCGATGTGAGGACGAGATCTCCGTCGTCCTCGAAGGTATCTCGGTCTTCAAGGCATCCAACGCAGTCGTCTCCGACCCCATGAGATCTCTCTCCTTCGCCGACCAGACCACCGACAGGTCCAATCTAAGGACTTGAAACAGATCCCAAATTAGATATCCCTCCCTCCCTCCCTCGCTGCCTGGTCTCCTCGCGGTTGTTTATGGGAGGCACGAAAGAGTTGGGATCCCGTCACCGCCGTGTGGGTCCTGACACCACCTTCCAAAAGACTGCTCTATACCTATATTATAGCCAAGGAATTTTTATAAATCAGTAGCCTTTGATGTAACAAATTTTACCAAAAAATTATTCGCCATTACAATGATGATTATAGTTATTGTTTGTAGGAAGGCAGCTTCTCGGTGTTCCTTTTTTTTATATATATATATATACTTTTGAGATGATATGAGGAAGGCAATGCCTTGGTTAACAATTGCTACAAAGTTTTGAACTTTGGTGGAACCCTTTGGTAAGTCCTTAGGAAAGATGCCTGGGCCAAAAAAATAAAATAAAATAAAATATTTTAGAATTTCCCTGATAAAAAACTAGAATTCTAATGACATAATATCTCAAAAAATGAGATTGGCCTTTCCTTGTTTGGTATGTCTTTTGTTCTAGGGTTGAGGAGGATATTAATCTTTTTTTTTTTTTTTGTGTGCGCTTTCTCCTAGTGCATTTGGAATATTTTTTTGATTCAGCTTAGTTCTGGTTCTCTATGGAATGATCTAATTGTGTTCTAAACAACTCGGAATGACTTCTTAGAGAGAATTTCATTTCAGTTGGACAACCTTGGTAGTGTCTATCTGTTGGTAATATTTCTGCTGTTTGTTTTCATTTCTACTTGCTCTTTGGATTAAGGTTTTCATTTTTTTTATCTTTGACTCCTATCCTCTCTCAACTTTGAGTACGTACTCTCTCTTTACCCTTACATTTATCGAATGAAAGTGATTCGGCCTTGGCCTAATCCTTGTTTCAAAATAAAAGTTATTATTTGTCTAGAATTACTTAGCTGAGATTAATTTGGATTAAAGTGGTGATGATTATAATGATTGCTATCATAAAAGACAATAATGATCAACGATAACAAAATAACAGTTGACATCACAATAATGCCCATTGCCCATAACAGTGAAATAATGATCTCTGTTTATATTTGATATTAATATATAGTATTGCAGGTCCCTCCAAAATCATTGTTGCAATTGTTGTAACATTTTGTGAGAAGAACAATCGTTATAACATTATCATAGTTATATTTCTAATGTATGGCATGGATAACTATGATTCGCATCTCAGTATAATTTTATTATTTATCTTATTTGACAATGCATTCTGATTCTTATTTATCTGGTTCTCTAGGCCGTGACTCGTACACTCAAATTTGCACGCTTACCGGATAATCAAAGAGCTTACCTTTTTTTTGTATGCATCAGGCTACACCATTTTTAATTGCGCAAGTGATTAAATTTTCTCGGCCCCCATTTGCTTGATAGGTGCTCTGCTTGAGCTTGTCATTGATAGTAGAGTATTTGGAGCTTTTGAAAATAAAGCTTTGGAAAATAGGATTTTTATACAAATTTGTTTGCTCTTGGATATCTAAATTTCTAAAATCTTTTGAAATTTTAATGTATGTTTTGATAACTAGTTTGGAAAAATATTTTTAGTATAAAAAATAAAAAATATTATATAATATTATATAGTAAAATATTATAAATATAGTATTATATATTATATTAAAATATTATTATATAATAATATAATATAATATAATGTTATTATAATAGAGTATAATATAATGTTATTATAATAAAGTATAATATAATATTGTGTACTGTAGGTTCCGAGATTATACTCACGGCGAGTGGGCATATCCCGAATAGGATCCAACTATGGTGGGATTCGAAGTCAACAGAAAATGGGCCCTACGAATTGACAGTTGATGAAGATCAATGGATTCTGTCTTCGCGGATGAGCGTGAGATACCCACCTCTCTGGTCTCTGGCCTTCTGGCATCCAGAATCCATCACCAGGAAGGTGATGGGACGCAGAAGCATGAAAGTCGCTGTGGATCCCACCTCCGTAGAAAATAAGAGTAATGAAGGGGTAAAGTACCAAAGGCTTGAAGATTCCAATTTTAGGGTCGCATTTTAAATAATAAGGGTAAAAGGAGATGTTGGGGGAAAAACCCAAGTCATGCCGTCTCGGAGGCGCTCGACCAAAGAGCGCCGACCAGCGGCGCTTGACCAAAGAGCGCCGACCAGAAAGGCGCTCGGCTAGAAAGGCGCTCAACCAAGGAGCGCCGACCAGAAAAGCGCTCGGCTAGAAAGGCGCTCAACCAAGGAGCGCCGACCAGAAAGGCGCTCGACTAGAGAGCGCCGACCAGAGGCGCTCGACTAGAAAGAGCCGACCAGAGAGCGTCGACCAGAAGCAACTCTGCCACAGGACATTCCCTTAGGCAACCAGCTCGGCTCGGAACCCAGGCCGGGCCCGTGCCTTAGCCAAATATTCAATCCCCGCCTAACCCTCTAAGGGACCTGACAACTCCACTACAACCTGCCACCATCTCTAAGCCTTCAAGGCACGAGATCTCCGCGGGTATTTGGCACGACCTATCATTAATGCATGAAGCCCCCTCAGGCCTCCGATGCACTCAGTCATTAAATGAACACGGCTCAAGATGATCTCCGGATCGCTGAACCATCAAAGCGTATGGCTCTCCCTGACCGCCGGTTCACTCGGTAATTAATGCACTTACCATCTACGAACCCCAGGCCCACAACGGCCGACGGTTCAACCACTCCAACGGGTCCGATCAATCGCGACAACTCCCTGACTCCGGTCTGATTCGGCCTTATTCTCCACTACGCCATTAATGAGCGAAATCGTGCTCAATTATCACAAAAAAGGACAAATCCCTCCGTCACCTCCCAGGTAACATAATATCTTCCTATAAAAGGGGACCTGGGAGGAAGGGGGGGGGGACGATACAACACGGACACACAGAACAAACATTCCTCTCCTGACTCCCCTCACATATTAGCCCCCTCTGACTTAAGCTTCGGAGGGCCGGCGCTGGAAAGCCCGGCCACCGGATTTTTTGCAGGACTCTCCAGGAGGACGCCGCCAGTCGACGCCACCGCCGTCCACCGTCCCGGCAGCGGAGCTCCTCCCCTCTCGGTTCGCGGCAGCCCCCGGGTCCAATTTCCAGCAACAGTTGGCGCTAGAGGAAGGGCCCGAGTTGCTGCCATGAAGCTAAGGAGTAAAGGGGCTTCCAATACCTCTCGACGTCCTCCACCTAGTCCTGAACATTCTGTCCGAAACTCGCCGCCTCCGGCCGAGACAACTCCTCAAGTTCGGCCGGAGCAGTTTGATGCCCTGGTGCAACAGGTGCAAGCCTTGGCTACCGCTGTCCAAGGCTTGCAACCTAGGGGCATCCCGACGGCACCACTTCATCCGGCTCCAGTTCAACCGGAGCCCCCTACAAGCGGGCTCCCCCTTCAAGGCCAGGACTCTCAAGTCCAGGCCTCCCTCTGGAGAGAACACCCAGTCAGAGGCCCTGGAGGCTGGCCGCAACCTTCGAAGGCTGAGTCGGTTCCAGGGCACCTTGCACCCGAACGAACCGCCGCAGCGGCCCTCCAGAATGATGAACTCGACAAGAAGGTCGAGAAGTTGGAGCGCCAGATCCAGGCACTCCACGGAAGGAAATCGGGACGTGATGGTGACTTCGAGTTCACCACGAAGTCCCCCTTCTCCCCGGAGATTGAGGACGAACCGGTCCCACTGCGGTTCAAAATGCCCCAGGTGGAGCCTTACAACGGCAAGGCTGACCCCCTCGACCACCTGAAAAGCTATCGGGTCTTAATGGCCCTACAAGGAGCCTCGGAGGCCATAATGTGTAAGGCCTTTCCAGCAACACTCCGAGGATCGGCCCGGCTTTGGTTTACCGGGCTGAAGCCGAGTACTGTCTCCTCTTTTGAGCAGCTCGGCAGACAATTCGCTGGCAATTTTGCCGCCAGACAGCCCCAGCGGCGGACATCGGACTTCCTCCTTGATATCAAACAAAAGGAGGGAGAATCCTTCAAGGAGTATTTGGACCGTTTCACTGCCGCAACATGGGAAGTCCGGGAGCTTGACCAGTCAATTGCCATGTCAGCACTAAAGACTGGAGCCCGGTCTTACAGGTTCCTCTTCTCTATCGAGAAGAATTTTCCTGCGGACCTCACCGAGATGCTTGTTCGGGCACGGAAGTACGCCAAGGCTGAAGAAGCCGTGGCTGTTAGGCGGAGCGGGGCCGAGCAGAGCCCCAAGAAACAGAAGAGACGCCGCGAGGAGCGTGGCCAGCCCAGAAGCCCGTCCCCGCGTCGAGCTAAAAATCCGCCCCGCCTGAAGAGTCCACCCCGGTTACGGGGACCGCCTCAGCAAAGGTCACCGCTTCGCCCGAGGTTCCCACCACGGGCCCGTGCATCCGAAGGGAGGTATGAAAACTATACTCCCCTCACTGCTCCTCGGGCTGAAATCCTCATGAAGATTGAGGGTCGGGATTGCATCCGGCTCCCACCTCCGAAACAAGATTTCAGAACTCGGCGTGATCCCCGGAAGTATTGCCGTTTCCATCGGGATCACGGCCATGATACCGAGGACTGCTATCAGCTCCGAAACGAGATCGAAGCACTCATCCGCCGAGGGGTGCTCGATCGATTTGTGCGAGGCCGACGTGAAGAAAAGAAGCCAGCCGAAGGAGCCGCACAGCCTGAAGGTCCAAATGCCAACAGGCCCATCGCCGGCACCATCAACACCATCCGAGGCGGGGCCTCGGCTGGAGAAGCTTCGGGGGAAGGAACCTCCTCGAAGCGCCTGCGCGCCTCAGAAGCCATCTCTTTCTCAGATGATGATCTAGAGGGAGTCGAAACTCCCCATGATGATGCTGTGGTCATCTCCATGATTATAAATAGATTTGATGTAAAACGCATCTTAATCGATAATGGAAGCTCGGCGAATGTTTTGTATTTTGATGCCTACTGTAAAATGGGGATGACAAAAGAGCAGCTACGGAGGATGAATGCTCCGTTAGTTGGATTTACTGGGGATTCAGTCCCAGTAAAGGGCGAGATTGACCTCCTGGTCACAGCCGGGCTCGCCTCCGTGAAAGTACCGTGGGGATAAGCTTCCTCGTGATACGCCTGCCCTCGGTCTACAATGCCATCCTCGGAAGGCCAGGTCTCAACGCCCTCCGAGCAGTGGTCTCGACATGCCACCTGCTCATGCGATTCCCCACCAGCCAGGAAGTTGGCGAAGTTCGAGGGGACCAAATGGTAGCAAGGCGATGCTACCTGGCGACCCACGAGGCAAAACGACCAGCCGAAGTGCCTATCCCGGCAACCGACCAGCCCCCAACTAAGACTCTGGAGGCACGGGTCAACCCTCAGAAAAAGCGGGTAGAGCCTGGTGAGTTGTTAATCCAAGTTCCTTTACGCAAGAACTTTTCCGAGCTAACCGTGCAGGTCGGCTCTGGCCTCAATGAGTACGAGAGGGATCGCCTCGTCAACTTCTTGCGAGACAACATGGACGTCTTCACATGGTCGCCCGCGGATATGCCGGGAATAGATCCAGAGATCATGGTCCACCGGCTTCAAGTAAAGCCAACCTGCAAGCCCGTGCGACAAAAGAAGCGAGGCGCCGCCCCTGAACGACAGCGAGCAGCAGTCGAGGAGGTCGACAAGCTCCTTGAAGCTGGCTTCATCCGGGAGATATCCTATCCGGAGTGGCTCGCCAATGTGGTCCTCGTCAAAAAAGCCAGCGGAAAATGGCGCATGCGCGTGGACTACACCGACCTGAATAAAGCTTGCCCAAAGGACAGCTTCCCACTCCCCAGGATCGACCAGCTCGTGGACTCCACCTCGGGTCACGAGTTGCTAGCCTTCATGGACGCCTTTTCCGGATACAAGCAGATCCGCATGGCGCCAGAAGATGAAGAAAAAACGGCCTTCATCACCGACGGGGGAACCTACTGCTACAAAGTGATGCCATTCGGCTTAAAGAATGCCGGGGCAACTTATCAGAGGCTGGTCAGCCAGATCTTCAAAGACCAAATAGGCCGGAACATGGAGGTCTATGTTGATGACATGCTGGTGAAAAGTAAGGTGGCGCAAGATCATGTGGCCGACCTTGATGAAGCATTCTCCACACTCTGAAGGTACCAAATGAAACTCAATCCAGCCAAATGTGCATTCGGAGTCACCTCTGGCAAATTCCTCGGCTTCATCATTACACAGCGGGGAATCGAGGCGAATCCTGAAAAGATCCGAGCCCTCCAAGAAATGACGCCTCCCAGGACGGTCAAGGAGGTACAACGGCTCATGGGCCGAGTTGCAGCCCTCGGGAGATTCATCTCCCGCTCGGCCGAGCGCTGCCTTCCATTCTTTGCGGCTCTTAAGAAGCCAAAGGACTTTTTTTGGTCGGACGAGTGCCAGCAATCTTTTGAAGAGCTCAAGCACCTCCTGGCTTCCCCTCCCCTGCTCACAAAGCCTCAACATGGTGAACTCCTTTACCTGTATTTAGCCGTTTCCCCTGTAGCAGTGAGCTCGGTCCTGGTCCGAGAGGAGGGCAAACTCCAAAAGCCAGTATATTACACCAGCCGGGTCTTGAGGGATGCTGAGACCCGATACTCCAAGCTGGAGAAGACTGTCTATGCTCTGGTCATCTCAGCTCGGAGGCTCCGGCCCTACTTCCAAGCCCACACAATGGCTGTGCTGACCGACCAGCCAGTCAAGCAGATCCTGCAAAGATCAGACCGTGCAGGCCGGATCACTAAATGGGCCATCGAGCTCGGGAAATTTGACCTCGAGTACCGACCCAGATCGGCGATCAAAGCACAAGCACTCGCAGACTTTATAGTCGAGTGCACCATACCGGATGAGGTCGAGCCCGAGCCTGAGCCACCAACGGAGCAGACCCCGAGTTTGACATGGACTCTGCATGTCGATGGCTCTTCAAACTCGGGGGGTAGCGGGGCAGGTCTCATCCTCACCAGCCCGGAGGGGGTGGTCGCTGAGCAAGCCTTGCGCCTCGAGTTCCCTGCTTCCAACAACATGGCGGAGTACGAAGCACTCATCGCCGGGCTCAAGCTAGCCAGAGAGCTGGGAGTAAAGGACCTGAAGGCCTTCAGCGATTCTCAGCTCGTCGTCAACCAAATCATGGGTGACTTCGAAGCCAGAGACCCTACAATGCAGAAATATCTCCAGAAGGTACGGGATCTCGCCTCGACCTTGGATTCTTTCCACATCCAACATATTGCCAGGTCGGAGAACCTTAGGGTCGACCAGCTATCAAAGCTGGCGTCCTCCTGCATGAGCGAGCTCCCCAAGGCGGCAGCACTGGAGTATCTCCAAAAGCCCAGTACAGAGGAGCCCGAGCAGGCCCTTTGCATTGAGTACGAGCCAAGCTGGATGGACGAGCTCATCAGCTATCTGCAAGACGAAGTCCTCCCCAGTAATGAACAAGAGGCTCGCCGAATAAAGCGCTCCGCCACCCGGTACATACTGCATGAGGGAAAGCTCTATCGGAGATCTTTCACCTCTTCCCTCCTCAGATGTCTCCGCCCAACGGAGGCTGATTATGCCATGCGCGAAGTCCACGAAGAGATTTGTGGAAACCATCTGGGAGGACGAGCATTGGCCCATAAAATTCTGCGCCAAGGATACTATTGGCCGACACTCCAGAAGGATGTTGTGGACTTCGTTCGAAGATGCGACCGATGCCAGAGAAACGCCAATGTCCAACGCCGACCTTCGGCTCCCTTAACTTCAATCAGCTCCCCTTGGCCTTTTGCCCAGTGGGGAATTGACATTCTAGGGCCATTTCCACTGGCTACCGGGCAAAGGAAGTTCCTGGTCGTCTCCATCGACTATTTCACAAAGTGGGTGGAAGCCGAGCCTCTTGCCCGGATCACCGAGCAGAAGATGCGGGATTTTGTCTAGAAGTCCATAATTTGCAGATTCGGGCTCCCCCGCATCCTCATATCCGACAACGGTCGCCAGTTCGACAACCTCCATTTCAGAGAATTCTGCTCTGAGCTTGGTATTGACCACCGCTTCACCTCGGTCGCGCACCCTCAGACGAATGGAGAAACCGAGGTAACGAACCGTACTATTTTGCAGGGGCTCAAAGCCAGGCTCGACAAATCCAAAGGACAATGGGTCGAAGATCTATACAATGTCCTGTGGGCTTACCGGACCACGTTCCGTGTCCCCACCGGCGAGACTCCCTTCAACCTGACATATGGGACGGAAGCTGTCATCCCGTTGGAGATCGGACTCCCTTCTCCAAGAGTAGAACATCATGATGCCAGCTCCTGTTGGAATTTGTATCCTAAATGTCAATCGTCAGCATATTGATGATTGAATTTTGTAAATGAATTGACAAATTAATAAAGTGTTATTTGGCATTATTCATCATTTCATCTTCAAATGAACTCTTATATGATGAAGTCCTTAGGACTTATGTTATGATAAAGGAGGATTTATCTTTGAGTCCTTAAACTTGTTTGCGATGAAATGATATGTTGTTACTAGGACGACAACATTATCGAGATTAGGTCGTTGTGTGACATATACGTTGGTTGTCCTCTTAACCAAGGAGTGTGGAGACACTGGTATGCCACACAAGTGAAGTGTAGAAGTACATTTCACTAAACATGACCAATTCCGGAACGCTCTACTGTCGAGAGATGTTCCGAGTGGATATGGGTATAAGTTTGGCCCTCTGACCTGAGACCGCAACCTGTGACTAGCAAGCAACTCACTGTACTTTGGTACCGGACTACCTGAATTTCTAATTCAGTGACGGAAGGTCACTGGGTGCAGTCAAGTACTTGCGTAGTCAGTTGTGAGTCAAGATGGAATTGACCCCTCCTGAAAACAGGAGATAATGTCTTGTGATTAATTTAGCAAAACCTTGGCCAGGGTAATCCCAGTGAGGAGTCACGGGATATCTAAAGTTAATCACATAATGGATGTACTAATTATAGGGTTGACAGTGAGCTCTAAGTCATCCTGGCATTAGGAGTCAAAGGGATTGAATTATACAGTAACCATAGTTCAGGGTTCCAGAATATTTGCTTCGCATATATTCGACCTATCCAGACGTCGGGTACCATTGCTAGATGGTCACATCGATTAGTGTAGAAAATTGTTCCTATACTACCGGCTTAGGTTCGAACCTATGAGGTTACACGCATAGAAGATTTCTGATTGATCAAGAAAGCTGATGAATGATTAAGAATCATTCAGGGGTAATTTGGTCAATTTGATTGGCAAATTATCTTATAAAATAATTAAAGTAATTATTGAAGGATTAATTAGTAATTAAATTACTAATAAACTCAATTTGATTGAGTAATTGTGCTAAGGATGAGCCAAATTGAATTGGATTCAAGTTTGGGCTCAATCAGGATTTTGACCTGATTGGATTAGGTTAGAACCAAAAAGGACTTAAGCTGATCAAATTAATTTTAAATTAATTTGTTCTTAATTGGGGATTGACCTAATTGAATTAGGTCCAACACAAAGTAATAATTCAATTTGATTGAGTTTGCATGAGCCAAAATTGAATTGGATTCAATTTGAGCTCAATCAGGGTCTGACCTGATTAGATTGGGTTCAACCAAATTGCTTTGTTTTAATTCGGGTTTGACCAAATTTGATTAGGTGCAACCCAAGGGGATTAGGCTCAGATGATGTGGCAATTATTGGTGACATGGAATTGGATTTCATGAATTTTAAATAAACCAAAATTATTGCATGGCACATGGACCCATTGCTTGACACATGGCGACATTGTTTGTTATTTGAATTTAAATTCAAACATTAAGCAATGTGTTAAATGATTTTAATCACTCAAACCATCAGCCAAGGTGGCGTATGAGTTTTTGAATGGATTAAATTCGAATTTCAAGAGGTGATTTCGAAATTATGAAGTGTTTTACCTTGCCGCATGGATTTCAAATTCCTTCCCTCTTGCACATGTGTTTAAAATTTGAATTTAAATCAGATTTGGTTGAGATCTGATTTGGGTTGTTCCTATTCCTTTGCATGTGCCAACTAAAAGAGGTTTTCTGAAAATAAATTTTGAATTTTGAATGAAAATTCGGAGGCCATTAAAAGGGGTCAAACATGGGCACCAAAAACACATCCATTGCAGCCTTCTTCCTCACCCGCCTCCTCATCCTCTTCTTCTCCATTTTAGATAGGGTTTTCAGGGTGAATATCTAGAAGATTCAAGATCAGATCTGAGTCCTCTACTTCCCTTACAAACCTCATCTCTATCTGCTTCAAGACGATTGATCAAGAGTTGATTGAATCCCGGCGGGCAGATTTCAGCTTTCAAGTGTTCTGCAGCTGCTAGCACTGTTGCGGAAGAAGATCCTTCAAGACTTCGCGTGTACTTCTCGTAGAGGCCATTCGTGTGCGTGGCTGCGAAGTCAAGAATCAGATTCACAACTTTCATCCATCATAAAAGGTATTAATCTAGCATTAATCATTTATTATGGTGTCAAGGTCTAGGTCTAATTTCCCGAGGTTTTACCCTCTTTTGGGGCTCCTCACGGAGATATCTCCAGAATCCATTCGATGGATATTCGGAGATTAATTGGAATAGAGTTCTTAAGTTTCAGATCTGATAGTTAATCATGCATAAAAGTTTTAGCATAATTGTTTAAACGATTCCGGCATAATCCTATGTGTTCTTAAGGTGCTGATTTCTAGATTTGATCTTGTAAGCATGCATGAATTAAATTGTTTGATTCGGTTTTTCCGCTGCGTTTTAAAACTTAAAAAGAACTACGTATGGCTTGATCCCCCTTATGAAGGGGTACGTAGGCAACCCGATCAGGTTCAGCCATTGTTTTCAAAAAAAAAAAAAAATTCAGCATGCTAAACACCGAAGAACCTAGGATTCACTTTCAGCTCCAACTCCTCGCAGCTTAGAAACAACCTTGACCTGATCGAGGAAACAAGGGAGGCCGCCCGAGTTCGCATGGCGAGGTACCAGCAAAAGACAGCTCAGTATTACAACGCCAGGGTCAAGGTCAAATCCTTCAAAGCAGGGGACCTTGTCCTCAGAAGAGCCGAGGCCTCCCGACCAGCTGAGCAAGGGAAATTAGCTCCAAATTGGGAAGGACCCTACCGAGTCACGCGCATCCGCCGACCCGGAACTTACAAGCTAGAGTCCCTAGATGGGACTCCCATTCCACGAAGCTGGAGTTCTGAAAACCTCCGCGTGTACTACCAGTAGAACCCCAAGGGGTCCCCCACTATTCAACCATAAGTATCATTTTATGATAAATTGTACTGGTTTGTGCACTTGTTTGAGCTCACCAATTCTCCTATCCCATGGTACCAGGCTCATTATCCTACCTTGACCACGGTCGGGATGCCTCGATATTTCGGGATGAAGTACCTACGTGGACTCCCTGAAGCTGTTCGTGAGTTCGTGGCCCGTTCTTCATCGACTAACGAGCTCGGCTCGTTCTCCATCGGCCAACGAGCTCGGCTCGTTCTCCATCGGCCAACGAGCTCGGCTCGTTCTCCTACCCCGAGACGTCGGGATGCCCCAATATTTCGGGATGCCCCGATACGTCGGGATGCCCCGATACGTCGGGATGCGTTCTTCACCGACTAACGAGCTCGGCTCGTTCTCCATCGGCCAACGAGCTCGGCTCGTTCTCCTACTCCGACCACGGTCCGGATGCCTCGAGACGTCGGGATGCTCCGATACTCCGGGATGCCCCGAGACGTCGGGATGCGGTCTTCACCGACCAACGAGCTCAGCTCGTTCTCCATCGACTTCTACCAACGAGCTCGGCTCGTTCTCCATCGGCCAATGAGCTCGGCTCGTTCTCCTACCCCAACCACGACCGGGATGCCTCGAGACGTCGGGATGCCCCGATACGTCGGGATGCCCCGATACGTTGGGATGCGGTCTTCATCGGCCAACGAGCTCGGCTCGTTCTCCGTCGACTTCAACCAACGAGCTCGGCTCATTCTCCACCGACTTCAGCCAACGAGCTCGGCTCGTTCTCCTACCCCGACCACGGTCGGGATGCCCCGATACTTCGGGATGCGGTCTTCATCGACCAGCGAGCTCGGCTCGCGAGCTCGGCTCGTTCTCCTGTTCATGATCAGCGAAAAGTCCGTGGTTGGCAATAAGCTGGATTTTTCTCTCTGCCGACGTCCTCAAAGAACGGACTCCGAGCAGAGGAGCGTCTTCAGTCGCCTCGGCGTAAGAACGCTCACGGTACCAGGTACCCATTTATTTAATGTCTTTACATTATCTTATTTATTCTTGGATTTTTCTCTCTGCCGACGTCCTCAAAGAACGGACTCCGAGCAGAGGAGCGTCTTCAGTCGCCTCGGCGTAAGAACGCTCACGGTACCAGGTACCCATTTATTTAATGTCTTTACATTATCTTATTTATTCTTGGATTTTTCTCTCTGCCGACGTCCTCAAAGAATGGACTCCGAGCAGAGGAGCGTCTTCAGTCGCCTCGGCGTAAGAATGCTCACGGCACCAGGTACCCACTCAATGTCTACGTTCTCAATTTACTTTCATCCCTGGTTAATTATCTGAATAAACCCCCGACTGACGTCGAGGTACCTGGTCGGGCCAATCATCGCCCGGCCTCGCCCCTCCTACATGCACCGTTCAGTAGCAAACTTGGTTTATACCGCCAGTTCGATAAATCCTCATCACGAGCCGACGAGCGGTTCAACTCGTTTGTCGGAAAAAGTCCAACCATCCGCCTCGACAACTCGAGACTCGGACTTTTTTTCAAATTTTGGGTCCTAGGGCTCGGTCGAATTCTGAGCTAGGCTCGAAAAGATTCCCCCGAGCCCAAACACCTTAGATAAGTGTTGCTATACTACTGGTCGGAGGACCAAGTAATGGAAGCTTGAACCTGGGCTCGGCATGCCGAGCCTAAACGTAAGTCCAACTATGTGGCGGACGAAGTTGGGACCATAGAGCCCAATGTCCTTGGAGCCTAAAGTGGATCCGAGCAGGAAACCTAAGTCTACCACAGACACTTGCGAGTTGCGCAAAACACGTATATTCATTTCAAAAAGCCCGTAGGCTAAGTACAGAGCTTGGGCTCGGCCCTTACAAGTGTGGGGACCATCCCGACTTACAAAAAAAAAAAAAAAACTATACTAAGGCTCGGCCTCGGCCTCGGCAGCTTCAGGAACGATCGGCTCAACGGTCGGGACCTCCTCTTCGGCGGCCTCGGCAGCAACAGGGACAGCCTCGGAGGCAACCTCGGCGACTCCGGGGGCAGCCTTGGCCGCCTCGGCCAGACCTTCCTGGTCGGCCTCCGGAGGTTCTGCCTCCGCCTCCGACCCTTCGACCCCTGCTCCCGGTTTGAGCAGGTTTACGTCAAAATCCGGAAGGAGCCGCCGCAGCTGGTTACGGAAGTCCCTGAAGCCTTGGATCAGCCCGTTCACACCTTCCTCTTCTAGAAGGTCACGGAACTCATCCGACTCGCGGAAGAGCTTCACCGCGCTTTGGGCTTGCGCCCGAGCCTCGAGCTCCCGAGCCTCGTGGTATGCAGCTTTCCGCTCGAGGTTTCTTATTTCCCGCTCGAGCTCTAAGTGTCTGAGGCGGGCATTCCCCACCTCCTGCTCGCGGGTGGCCAGCGCCAGCTCGGCCTCGGCCAAACGGGCCTCCACGGCGCGCACTTCGGACCTCGCCAGCGTATGCGCGCCCTTCTCCTCTTCGTGCTCGGCGGTCAGAACTCGAATTTCTTCCTCGGCTTGGTTGGTTCCCCTGAGAGCTCGGCCGCCCTCTTCTGGAACCGGGCGTATAGAACCTCGCTCTTGGTCACCATCTTTGCGATATCTGCAAGGGCGAGCAGGATTAAAACTTAGAACAGAAGCAAAATGAAAGAGAGACCCTACTGTTACCCTTACCATGGGGACGCGCCGAGCTCAGGCCAACGTTCACTAGAGCGTCCTCACTTATGAGGCCGCTCAGTAAAATGCCATCTCCGAGGCTGCGGATGGTGTCGAAGATCCCCTGCTCACGTGGAGAAAGCTTGGGGGCTTTGTTGATAGACCTGAGCTGGGTCGGCCCCCACCTAGGGTCAAACCCCCAGGTCCGTTCAGAACCTAGGAAGAAGAATTTCTTCTTCCAGTCATGAATGGATGAGGGAGCGCCTTGAAAGAGTGGCCGACCCGCCCGAAGGGCGATGTAGAGCCACTCTCCGTCCCCCAGATTCGACTTTAACACGAAAAGTCGCCGGAAGATGTTGACAGAGGTCGGAATCCCTTGCAATAAGCACAACGACAGGAAACCGATCACTGTCCTCCAGGCGTTCGGAGTAAGTTGTGCCGGAACCAATTGGTATACCGTCAGCAACTCATTTACGAAGCCGTGAAGAGAAAATCGTAGGCCGGCCCAGAGTGATTCCAAATACACTCCAATCCGGCCTACCGGAGGATCGGTTACCCGATCCCCCCGCCTGGCGGGTTCCAAACGGAACCCTTGAAGAGGAAAAAACCACTCTTCGGTCATTTCGACCTCCAGGACGCTCATGGTGGACTCGACTTCACTTGGAACAGAACCCATTAGGAGGAAGAGGGAAAGAATAAGAGGGAAAAGGGACCTGTGGAAGACGCCGGAGAAAAAGAACTTCGGACTAAAAAGAGCTGAAGGAAGAAGGCAATAAGAAGGGAACGGGAGGCCAGGGGAGAGTTTATATAGACCTCCCCAACGGCCCGGATCAGCGAGAAAAACGCTGCATCTCGTTCAGATTGCGATACGTGTCAGTGCAAAAGACGGAGCGTCACAATTAATTTAGGTTGACGCTTCGAACACCGGAGCGCCCCATCGGATCGTGCGGCCCCATCATAAGCCCACGACGCGAGGACGCTTCGGAGAAGGTGTCCCAATAATGAGACATTTCGGGAAAGAAGAGACGCCGCCTATTAAAGGCACCTCGAAGCACCCGATAATTTGAAACGCGCAATTATTTAAAATTTTCGGAATCCGTAATGACCCAACTAAAACTACTTTCCGCGCTCAAGCTGATAGCCAGCTGGAACTCGGAAGTCGGGGGGTAGTGTTGGAGGAAAAACCCAAGTCATGCCGCCTCGGAGGCGCTCGACCAAAGAGCGCCGACCAGCGGCGCTTGACCAAAGAGCGCCGACCAGAAAGGGGCTCGGCTAGAAAGGCGCTCAACCAAGGATCGCCGACCAGAAAGGCGCTCGGCTAGAAAGGCGCTCAACCAAGGAGCGCCGACCAGAAAGGCGCTCGACTAGAGAGCGCCGACCAGAGGCGCTCGACTAGAGAGCGCCGACCAGAGGCGCTCGACTAGAAAGAGCCGACCAGAGAGCGCCGACCAGAAGCAACTCCGCCACAGGACATTCCCTTAGGCAACCAGCTCGGCTCGGAACCCGGGCCGGGCCCGTGCCTTAGCCAAATATTCAATCCCCGCCTAACCCTCTAAGGGACCTGACAACTCCACTACAACCTGCCACCATCTCTAAGCCTTCAAGGCACGAGATCTCCGCGGGTATTTGGCACGACCTATCATTAATGCATGAAGCCCCCTCAGGCCTCCGATGCACTCAGTCATTAAATGAACACGGCTCAAGATGATCTCCGGATCGCTGAACCATCAAAGCGTATGGCTTTTCCTGACCGCCGGTTCACTCGATAATTAATGCACTTACTATCTACGAACCCCAGGCCCACAACGGCCGACGGTTCAACCACTCCAACGGGTCCGATCAATCGCGACAACTCCCTGACTCCGGTCTGATTCGGCCTTATTCTCCACTACGCCATTAATGAGCGAAATCGTGCTCAATTATCATAAAAAAGGACAAATCCCCCCGTCACCTCCCAGGTAACATAATATCTTCCTATAAAAGGGGACCTGGGAGGAAGGAGGGGGGGGGGACGATACAACACGGACACACAGAACAAACATTCCTCTCCTGACTCCCCTCACATATTAGCCCCCTCTGACTTAAGCTTTGGAGGGCCGGCGCCGGAAAGCCCGGCCACCGGCTTTTTTGCAGGACTCTCCAGGAGGACGCCGCCAGTCGACGCCACCGCCGTCCACCGTCCCGGCAGCGGAGCTCCTCCCCTCTCGGTTCGCGGCAGCCCCCGGGTCCAATTTCCAGCAACAGGAGACAACATGAAAATAATTCTACTTTTGACCAACCCATAAGAACTTAAAGGAACCTATCCGTAACACATGGTTTCTATTCCCACTTCTCTTCATTCATGACACGAACCTTCTTTATGTTTTGGAGAAGAATTCTATTGCTTTTCTCTTTGTCAATCCTTCTCTCTTTATTGATATAAAGGAGTGCGTTTCATTGTTCGGAACGTTGAAAATCCACTAGATAGAGTTAGCTTTCGTTTTTAATTTTTTTTTTTGGGCCAGCAATGGAGTTAAATTTGAATTCTTGAAATAGTTTCGGGGAAGACAAAGCAGTACTCTCCTTTTACATATTCTCTCAGAAGGAGAACATAGCACTGTAGGTTATAAGGTTTGTTTATTTTCTGTTCCGTCTTGGCAAGATTTTCATCTGGGCCACGATTTTGGTTTATGTCAACATTGGGTACTTTCTGATACAAGTTATCGACATTTTGGTCCAAAAAATCTTGGTCAATATAAAATAATAAAATCCACTATATCAACTGAGAAGGTATAAACATATCGAAGCAAAAATATTATGCTTCATATAGATATTTTCGACCAATATTTTCCTTCATCAGTTGATATGGTGAAGTATTATTTTTTTTTAAATAGCTCCAAAATTGTATTTCTTGATATCTCGGCCGAGATGAAAAAATAGGTCATGTATTTATTTATATTACAAACCATTTTTTAACATAAATATATGACAAAGTAATTCATAAACGATACTGTAATAACAATTTTCCACTAAAAAATTGATATGTCATGAATAATATATTTACAAAATAAAAGTTATGATATAGTACTCTTCTCATCTTGAAAATTGAAAAATATTGAAAAATAGAAAATAATATCAATATGACAAACCAATAATATAAGAATTTATTTTGAAAAATTAATAAATGGTGTGATATTATGGATGGCTAAAGGAGGGAGTATCTGGTGCATAATCTTTATATGGAATAATTGGGAAATAGTTATTTCACATTGGTACATGAAACACTTGTATTTCTTTAGAATTCATTTTCTATTCTTCTATTGTTCTTTATATAGGGTTTGTCTCATCTATAATGCAGAAAATGAAAATATCACCCTCCTCCCTTTCAGCCCCACATTCTCCTACCACACTTTGTTACTTATGAACTCTCATACCTCCATCAATATGTTAATTGGCTCCAAAAACTCTTCATTTATTTGCTCTTATCTACACTTCAATTCCTTCACTTTTGTTTTTGTTAGCCTCAATTTCAATTTCTTAACATTAATAAATGGTGCATCAAGTATATATTCTTTAAGAAGGCACAAATTTTATATTTTTTTTACTAATATCAATAATCCTGAGTTAGAATCATTTTATCTGGAAAAAATATTTATGCCTATTGTTTATTATCAAATGTTAAAATTATAGTAACTTTGAGTGTTTAAATTATAAAATGAATAAATATTATGTATATGTATATCGACAGATGTTATATTGTCCATCTTTATTTAACATTTAAATTTACAAGGATAATTATCCATCATTTAACTATTTTATATAATCTATATAATATAATATAGGGTTTTTTTATATAAATACCCTTCTAAATATCAAATTTTGTATGAATACATTCTCAAAATTGATATTTGCGTGTATATCTTTTAAAACACTTGTTTTGCTTTTCTACTCTTTTTTATCCTTATTTTTGCATATGTACCTATGCAATCTAACATCGTTAAAATATTAACAGTTTTAAATTAAAATGATTAAAATACCTTTAATAGGTAGATATGTAAAAAATATTTATAAGGCAATCCCGATGAAGGACAAAAAAATAATTTCAAAATTTTATTTTATTTTTAATTAAAATAAATATGATTTTTATTAACGGTGTTAGAAAAACCGTTATATTAGGGGTATTTGTGCAAAAATAGTATTTTATAAGGGTACAAAAATAAATATTAAGAGGATATATATACAAATTTGAAATTTTAGAAGGGTATTCATGCAAAAAACTCTATAATATATTGGTATAATTTAGATTAATCATATTACTGTAATCATCTATCAACATTATTATATAAAGTTCATTATCAATTATTTAATTTTGTTTTTATAATTATAATTAGTAATTTATAATACCTTTTAATTCATTTAACTAAATAATATTATATTTACTAAATAATTTGAATAATTATTGTTATAATTTGATATTATGTTGTAGTTATTAATTTGTAATATCTACATAAAAAGTAATTTGTTAGTCAAATTCCAACCTAGGCCAACATAAGATATCTTGGTCCGAGATATAATAGTTGAGATATCACGATATCTCGGTCATTTAAAAAAAGGTAGTCAAATTAGTTTCTGAATAGAATATCTTGGTCAAGACAAACAGAGATCTCGATTTATCTCGATATCAGCCCCTCGCAAGATGATCATATATCAAGATCTAAAATCCTTGGTTCTTGGGGCTCAACCATGGATGAAAAGAGGAGGAATTAAGTTGCCACTCTCCTTATTTTTGACTTCTTCTCACGGGGGAGCTCATTGAAATCATGCGTGCTAATCAGGAAGGAGAATGATGCAGGTTTTGTCTTACAGGACAAATATCTAAATACCTTTCTGATCATACAACTAAAGGAATCGGCTTCTTCATTTCATTTTCCTGTCCCTTGTCTTGCACTATCTAGGCCGTGGGGTGGGTTCATGGGCCTCTATTTTGAGGCCTCTTTGTCTTTTTCTTTACCTTCCTACTTCTGCTCTCCTACCGTTCCCCTAGCTCTTCTCTCTCTTCTTCCCCCCTGCCCTTCCCATCTTCTTTATGCCAATTTCACATTCTTAACGAAGAGTTAATAGTTTGATGATATAGTGGAATCACTAATAGACATTACTGGTTGGTTATAGCTATATGCTTCATTGTAGAAGACTTGGTTAACTGAAGGTCACCGGTGCTATGATTTATGAAAGAGAGTATTTCATTACAATATATGACCATGATCATGGAAGGGGGTACTTTGTTATGATATATGACCGCCACGATCTAGCTTGGTGATTTTCTTTTGATTTAAATATCTTGGTATAACATGGAATATGGTCGATTGCATGCATATTCATTGGGTCAATTTTTGAATTTGTGAGATTAGAAAGTCTACTTGAAATGAAATGTTTTCTCTTAAAACTTTAAAAGAAGATATTTATAGGTGGTCATTAAAGATGAAATTCGATAATATTAGAATTTATCCCTATAATGTGGCCTAAATAACCACATGTTTATAATTATGTTCTATTTGAATAAAACCAATGACACAGGATGGAAGAAGAAGGAGGAGGAGGAGAGAGAAAAAGAGGAGAGGAAAGAAGTGGAGATGAAGGTAGAGGAAGAGAGCAACTTAATATTCTGTATTTTTAAATCTCAATAATGAGATCTGTCTTCTCGATTAATATAATAATAGATTTATATAGATAACCTAAAATCCTAATAAGAATCTGCATAAAAATAAAATAATGAAACTCTCATAAAATTCTAATGCTAGAATCTTACAAAATTCTAATCCTAAAATCCATAGAAAATTAAAATTCTCTAACATTTAAATAAAATAATTTTTTCTAATTTTAATATTTGCGCTCAATAGAACTATATTTAAATTTGTTATTGGATGGTCCTCCGTCAACTAAACTCCACATAATGTTAGCCAAAATCAATTATCTATTTCAGCTATTTGGAGATTAAAAATTAAATTAGAGCTCTATTTGTCTGCAGATCTTGATGTGTTAGGTTACCAACGAACATATCCATCCTCTCTCTCCAACTCACATCAAGATAAGCCCATAAAGTTTCCCATCAATACTCTATATAAAAGAGAGTTAGAAGAGAGTATAGTAGTGTGCTTGGTGATCTCCAATCTATCGTTCTACGGTTTGGCTTCATGCATCGACTAGTTTTCTTATATTTTTTGACTAGATTTTTTGGATGAAGTTCTGCATCGTTACGAATATATATTATCGACTCTTGCTAAATCTTTAGCTCTTATAAAGTATGTGTTTTACATTTAGTTCATATTCATAGCTTAAGTCTGTTCTTTAATTACACATAATTAGACTTATTCTGTACACAATTATATATCCTTGCATGTATATATATATTGTACATGCATGTAAATAAAGTCTACCGTTATATAGGGTTTGTTGTGACTTGTGAGGGATCTCGGCTCTTCTTGGACCAAATTAATCAAGTTGCCGGAGCCATGCCTCCTTTACCATGGGCATTTTATGATAACAGACTTCGGCTCCACTTTAGGCTAAATGGATTCTTGTCATGTCTGCTTTAGCCTCTCTCTCGTCAATTACAGAAAACGAAACGGACTAAATATAAAATCGGCAATCAATCCAGAAGGCGGAGCTCGGCGCATCTACCGGGTAATTGGACTTGTAATTACCTTTATTTGAAAACGAACACTCTAAATATCACAATATCGTTCACAGCATTCAACGATTCCAAAATTAAATAATCAACACTTTCATGGGAAGTACTATAACTCATATATAATCTGATAAATTATTTATTCAAATGCAGGTTATTACAAGGTTTTGGGCGTCATTTTCATGTGAATGGTAATATACGAGGACGGAAAGATGTAGACAATTCCGGTACTTCTTTGCACCTTTGCGGAATCTACGGTTTCTTGACACGGCAACATATGCATGGTCGGCCCGGAACGGAGGGACCCGGATCGGAGCTGGAGCCTCGGGGCGGACAGCGTGGATTACCCCGCGTATATTCCGCTGCATAAGTCATGATGATGCATCAGATAACAAACTGCTGCTGCCGCCGCCGAATAAGATTTATATTCAATTACCAAGGTTCCAATAATGCCTGTCACTGTTTTCTTTTTAATTTATTGCAGTGATTTTTTGCCCAGTTCAGCTTAGACTGGATTTGTTTGGAGCAAAACGATGGCTGTTGTCTCCATTGAGAAAATGATTGTTCTAATATTAGAAGTTAATAACTGTCACGTTACTGTCTATTGAATTAAAATTCAATAGAAAATATATTTTATATATATAGAGGAGAGAGAGGCTGCACATTTTACATTAATTCTTTGAAAATAGAGTTAATAATTTTAAAAGCAATGATAGGTTATCGAAATTGAAGGCTCGGACCATTATTTAACATAATCTACACTACAACAAATAGTTAGAAATCAAAGCTTATTATATTTTGGTAGTCTCTTACCTATGTATTGAATTGATTAAAAGTAAACAATATTAATTGTATTGGTATGGTAAAGTACATGACAGGGAATATACATTGAAAATTTACTTTATAGATCAAGGTATACATATTTTTAAAAATAAGGATATACATAAAGTCATTATATTTTGATCATTAGGATATGCAAAGTATTGTATCACACTATTGAGTTTGTCTGTTTTGGCAACTACTTGACAGTTAAGTTAAAGAGATCCAAAATATATGAATTTTATGTATTTTTATAGTCTACATCATGTACGATGACTTAATCTTGAACTTCAATAGTCCATCATTAGTTTTGAATCATGAAAACACACATACACACACACATATCTATATAAACATATATATGTATATATACATATACACATACATACATATATACATACATACATATATACACATACATACATATATACACATACATACATAAATACATATACATGCATACATACACATACATACATACATACATATATACATACACATGTATGTACATACATACATATAAGGATCTCCACTCAGATATGATCAAGTCTAGGTTGGATGACGAAAGTCCTACATCGTTGATCGAAGTTGTTGGATGTGATCTATTACCTTTAGATCTCTTATATAACTGAAAATCACATGATTTAGAGATGCCTAACCTATGCATTAAATGGTCCAAAAATAGACCGTCTAAATAATAGTAAATTATAATTTTTAATCACTTGATGCATATGCTAGGAGTCTCTAAATTATATAATTTTTAGGATATAAGAAGTTTAGAGATAGTGGATCAAATCCAACGGCTTGGATCAGCAATGTGGACCCTCATCATCGAATTTAGGTTTGACTGAATCTGAGTGGAGATTCGCTCGAGTGTAGCCAAGTCCAACTGTAAAAACCCCAAAAAAAAAAAAAAAAAAGAAGTTAACGGGCCGGCCCGAAAAGACCGGACCCGTATCCCTCTTATGATCGTGCCCTAGGCACGATCGTGGAGGAAGCCATTTTGAGGGAGGGGCGGCGGCGTTGGAGCGGAGGTCGCCGGAGGAGACCGGATGCCGGAGAGGAGGCCAAGCGTCGAGAACCGGTCGGCCGCGGAGGAAGTTCCTTCGGTGAAGATCCTCCACAAATCGGGAGAAGAAGCCTTGGACCCGTGCGTGAAAATCCGAGCTTCCTCTCCGATTTCGTCGCCGGAAAGGCCGCCGAAGCACCCCCATCGGACCGAGGTAGGCATGGTTTCTTCTTTTGCGTTCCATTTGCCTGGTTTTGGGTCATGTTTCCTGGGTTATGGCCGATGAAATCACCGAAGAAGGATCCGAAACAGGGTACCCCTGTTTCGGCTCCTCTCCTCCGGATTTTTGGCCGCCGGGATGGGCCGAGATCCATGGTATTGTGGGTCGGTCGGGACTGTAGGAGGTCAGAGAGGGATTTTTAGGGTTTATTGGAGAAGGGAAGTGATGGATCCGAGGTCTTCTTCCTCGTGACTCCATCTTCTTCCTTTCCCCTTTTCCTCACGTCGGCGGCAGCGACGGTAGCAGGCCACCGGCGGCGACGGTCGTGGGCCACGGGGGTTGCTGTCGAGTGGGGGCCGAGCCACTGTTAGGAGGGCTTCCGGTGGATGTTTGGAGGAGGGGAAGAGTGGTTCTTCTGTGGATGCAAGAGGAAGGGGGAAGGGAGGAAAGAGGGCTTTCCGGTTCTTGGGAGAAGAAGAGGAAGAGACCACCTCTTCCTCCCTCTCTTGGCCGGCCACCATCGCCGGCGACTGCAACAGTGGCGGCCGGCGATGGTTCGGCTAGTGATGGCCGTGATGACAGGTTGGGGAGGGAGAGGGCACAACCACCATGGTTGTTGCCCCTGGATCAAAAAGGATTTGAGGGAGGGAGATGTATTCCCAACCATGAAGAGAGAGGGATCATCCCTTTCTTTTGGTCTCTTCACCAGGACCGGCCATCATCGCCGGCGTGGCAGCGGCTATGGCTGGCGACGACATAGGCCGGTGGTACAAGGGTGGGAGTCGGACCACCCCGACTGCCCTAGATTTGGAGGGATTGAGATGTTTGGGGACCTGGTGATGGACCCCATAGTAGATATGAATTATGGTTTAGAATATTTAAATATTAAATAATTTAGTTGTGATTTATAATTGATGTTGTAGAGGAAGAGTCGGCGGTGCCAGGAGATTTTGATCAGGGGACTCAGCACCCCAGCGCGTAGGTTGTGATTTCGGATCCGTGTTTGAGTTAGTCCACAATCTCTGTAAGAATCCCTACATCTGAGCACTTCTATGCATATATTGATTTATCGTTGGATTTATTTACGGTTTTGATGTTATTGCTTGTGAGTTGATATGATACATATGAGACGAATTTTTATCAACATATTTTCATTATTATGTTGTTATTGTTTATGAGTTGATGCGGCACCTATGAGGCGTGCATGTTGTTTATAATGAAAATATTGAGATAAATTCATTTGGGAAGAAATAACATATTTTTTGAAAATTTATGAAAATATGTGATGTGATGGGAATGTAATTGAACATGTAAAACTAGACATGTAATATGGGTTGGACTAACCTTGTCATGAGATAGCCTCTACGAGCTTATGCGTAGGATAGCGGCCACGAGCTGATGCGTGGGATAGCCTCCACGGGCTTACGCGTGGGATAGCCTCTACGAGCTTATGCGTAGGATAGCCTCCACGGGCTTACGCGTGGGATAGCCTTTACGAGCTTATGCGTAGGATAGCCTCCACGGGCTTACGCGTGGGATAGCTGCCACGAGCTTATGCGTGGGATTTGTGCAGTCTTGGACTGGGACATGATCTTGGTTAGTCCAACGCCAGAGATGAAAAGTTTGAAAACTTTGGAATTTGAGTAATACGGGAATGGATCACATAATGTGAAAAAGGATTTGTGTATATGTACTGATTACATATATTTGTTGTTTGTTGAGCTTTTGAAATGATGAAATGATATATATATTTTGATACTTGATTAATTTATGATTTTGTTGTGTGTGGCTGTTGGGATTCTTACTGGGCTGGAAAAGCTCATACTATTCTTACTTTCTTTTTCAGAGGCACTGGATTTGTAGAGTCCATCGGGTGGGACGAGAAATGAGATCAGCATGGAGTCTGACTGCTAGATAGATAGAAACAGCTTATCTTTTATTTATGAACATTTGAAAATCTTGTAATTAAATCGATCGTTTATTTGGACATGTCGAATTGTCAATTTGAGTTAATTAATTAGTTATGGATTTATTGGAATTGTTGTTTATCTTAGGCCTTGCATGATCTTTAGGGCATTGCTCTAGAGCTCATGCGGCCGGTCGCGTGCCGGACCCGGGTGGTGGGTTCGGGGGCGTGACAGAGTGGTATCAGAGCTTAAGGTTAAGGTATCCTAGAGTTTATGTTCAGGTGAGTATCAGTAGAGAATTATGATAGAAAAACTATCAGAGATTGGTTTATAATTACTTGAGATTGTAACAAGAATAATATTATAATCTAAGGTTTAAGACCACTAAAGACTGTGGCCTTAGTGGCATTAAAGTTTGAGGTTTAAGATTAATGGAAAATGTGACTAGTTGGAATCTGAGCATATGTTTAAGATCACTAGGGATCGTGACAGAAATATATCATAGCTTAAGGTTATGATCACTTAGGACATGACAATTAAATTCAGTGCTTACGATGTAAGATACCTGGGCATTGTGATAAAATGTATGCATCGGATTTGGTTTTCGATGAGTGTGGAAGGAAAGTATAAATTGTCTTTGATCATGATAAGAGAGGTTTGACCTAAGATAAGTGTAGGTCAATAATGGTATATCGAGTATACCATGTTCAGATATTATTTAAATGATTTGAAAGTTTAAACTTGATATGGGTTTTGATGTGATTGTACTTTTAGTTTTGCTGCTAATTGTTAGAGCGGAATTTGTACGTAGATCTTCCGTAGTATTGGAGTGAGCTAAAAAGATTTCATAATATTGAAAGGAATGTTCTTCGAAGTTGAATATGTATGTGGATTATATCTGGTATTGGCATGTTGGATATTGTAAACAGACCTATTTCCTATTGATGTATTTGATTATTTTGAGGCTATAGAGTATGCAAATTGGTGGAGTATTCTAATTATTTGAATTTGTATATCTGGATTGGGCTCCTGAATTTTTCTTATAATTGTTGGAAGCTATTGGATGTGTTAACTTGAACTCAAGTCAAGGTTTATGACCTAACTAGAAACCTTTGTCATTGTAAAATACAAATTGAGTAGAAATTTCGATTTTGAGATGCTTATATGAATTATTATGCGTAGCATTGATCATAAATATTAAGAATTTTGGTAAAGAAGGATTTGGAGATCGATCGAGTTAAATTCTAATCATAGTGTATTGGCTCAATGACTTCCAACCCATTGAATTTGAAGTAAATTCTGTTGGAAGGAAAATCAATGTAGATCTTCTAATTAAATTGCTAAGGAAATACAAGAATTACCCCCTTTAAATTAAACTTAGATATTTTGGATTCTAAGAAGGTTGTGGAGATCACGTAGTGACCTTAAACTTGACTAAAGGATTGGGGTTTAGTTATGGTAAGTATACTCTATATAAATTGAGGACAAAAAGGTCTAGAGGTTTTGCTCTAGTTCTACTTGGAAATTTGAAATTTGGAGTTTCTTAGTCTCAATGCAAAGTGATACTTTAGTCAGAAATCATTTTGTGACTTTAGAGAATTAAATGAATTAAATCAGAGAGTGCAGCGGAAGTGTGGTGGTTTGACTTATTTTGAAACTGGTTAAGATCATTAATATTTGATCTAAAAGGCATTATGATGAAATACTTGAGTTAGTTTCAGGAGAATGTTGTTGATTCTATGGATGATCTAAAGGTAGCTCTGTAATTCTCACCAGTGGATTCTTCTATTGTTGACAACTTTTGGGAGAATCTTGGGCATGTTAAATTTAGCATTTACGGATGATGATTTTTTTGGTTGGTCTTAGACTTGGAATGTTTTAACATGGATCTCTTATTTGTTGGAATGATGTGGGAGAAAGAAAAGAAAAATGATTATAGAATATTAAGAGCATTTGATACTAAAGATTTCTCCTATTTCTGTCAAGCCAATTATGATCTCTGGGTAGAATTAAGAGAAATTAATTTCTTTGTGATATAATTATGGCATTTTAATCCAAGGTTGGGAGTTTGGAATTCTTTTGAAGGAGATCAAAAGAACTTACTATGTGTGGTAAATAGAAAGGATCAAGTTTTGAGATGCTGTGATTTTTGTATGTCAAAATCTTGTGAGTAGGTACTCCGAGAGGGAGACTACTTGAGATCTCAGGGATGATATAACGGATGTATTTTTTTTAAAGTGAGGCTTCAAGTAAGTCAATTTCGAGGACGAAATTTTTTTAAGGAGGAGAGAATGTAAAACCCCCCCCCCAAAAAAAAAGAAGTTAACGGGCCGGCCCGAAAAGACCGGACCCGTATCCCTCTTATGATCGTGCCCTAGGCACGATCGTGGAGGAAGCCATTTTGAGGGAGGGGCGGCGGCGTTGGAGCGGAGGTCGCCGGAGGAGACCGGATGCCGGAGAGGAGGCCAAGCGTCGAGATCCGGTCGGCCGCGGAGGAAGTTCCTTCGGTGAAGATCCTCCACAAATCGGGAGAAGAAGCCTTGGACCCGTGCGTGAAAATCCGAGCTTCCTCTCCGATTTCGTCGCCGGAAAGGCCGCCGAAGCACCCCCATCGGACCGAGGTAGGCATGGTTTCTTCTTTTGTGTTCCATTTGCCTGGTTTTGGGTCATGTTTCCTGGGTTATGGCCGATGAAATCACCGAAGAAGGATCCGAAACAGGGTACCCCTGTTTCGGCTCCTCTCCTCCGGATTTTTGGCCGCCGGGATGGGCCGAGATCCATGGTATTGTGGGTCGGTCGGGACTGTAGGAGGTCAGAGAGGGATTTTTAGGGTTTATTGGAGAAGGGAAGTGATGGATCCGAGGTCTTCTTCCTCGTGACTCCATCTTCTTCCTTTCCCCTTTCCCTCACGTCGGCGGCAGCGACGGTAGCAGGCCACCGGCGGCGACGGTCGTGGGCCACGGGGGTTGCTGTCGAGTGGGGGCCGAGCCACTGTTAGGAGGGCTTCCGGTGGATGTTTGGAGGAGGGGAAGAGTGGTTCTTCTGTGGATGCAAGAGGAAGGGGGAAGGGAGGAAAGAGGGCTTTCCGGTTCTTGGGAGAAGAAGAGGAAGAGACCACCTCTTCCTCCCTCTCTTGGCCGGCCACCATCGCCGGCGACTGCAACAGTGGCGGCCGGCGATGGTTCGGCTAGTGATGGCCGTGATGACAGGTTGGGGAGGGAGAGGGCACAACCACCATGGTTGTTGCCCCTGGATCAAAAAGGATTTGAGGGAGGGAGATGTATTCCCAACCATGAAGAGAGAGGGATCATCCCTTTCTTTTGGTCTCTTCACCAGGACCGGCCATCATCGCCGGCGTGGCAGCGGCTATGGCTGGCGACGACATAGGCCGGTGGTACAAGGGTGGGAGTCGGACCACCCCGACTGCCCTAGATTTGGAGGGATTGAGATGTTTGGGGACCTGGTGATGGACCCCATAGTAGATATGAATTATGGTTTAGAATATTTAAATATTAAATAATTTAGTTGTGATTTATAATTGATGTTGTAGAGGAAGAGTCGGCGGTGCCAGGAGATTTTGATCAGGGGACTCAGCACCCCAGCGCGTAGGTTGTGATTTCGGATCCGTGTTTGAGTTAGTCCACAATCTCTGTAAGAATCCCTACATCTGAGCACTTCTATGCATATATTGATTTATCGTTGGATTTATTTACGGTTTTGATGTTATTGCTTGTGAGTTGATATGATACATATGAGACGAATTTTTATCAACATATTTTCATTATTATGTTGTTATTGTTTATGAGTTGATGCGGCACCTATGAGGCGTGCATGTTGTTTATAATGAAAATATTGAGATAAATTCATTTGGGAAGAAATAACATATTTTTTGAAAATTTATGAAAATATGTGATGTGATGGGAATGTGATTGAACATGTAAAACTAGACATGTAATATGGGTTGGACTAACCTTGTCATGAGATAGCCTCTACGAGCTTATGCGTAGGATAGCGGCCACGAGCTGATGCGTGGGATAGCCTCCACGGGCTTACGCGTGGGATAGCCTCTACGAGCTTATGCGTAGGATAGCCTCCACGGGCTTATGCGTAGGATAGCCTCCACGGGCTTACGCGTGGGATAGCTGCCACGAGCTTATGCGTGGGATTTGTGCAGTCTTGGACTGGGACATGATCTTGGTTAGTCCAATGCCAGAGATGAAAAGTTTGAAAACTTTGGAATTTGAGTAATACGGGAATGGATCACATAATGTGAAAAAGGATTTGTGTATATGTACTGATTACATATATTTGTTGTTTATTGAGCTTTTAAAATGATGAAATGATATATATATTTTGATACTTGATTAATTTATGATTTTGTTGTGTGTGGCTGTTGGGATTCTTACTGGGCTGGAAAAGCTCATACTATTCTTACTTTCTTTTTCAGAGGCACTGGATTTGTAGAGTCCATCGGGTGGGACGAGAAATGAGATCAGCATGGAGTCTGACTGCTAGATAGATAGAAACAGCTTATCTTTTATTTATGAACATTTGAAAATCTTGTAATTAAATCGATCGTTTATTTGGACATGTCGAATTGTCAATTTGAGTTAATTAATTAGTTATGGATTTATTGGAATTGTTGTTTATCTTAGGCCTTGCATGATCTTTAGGGCATTGCTCTAGAGCTCATGCGGCCGGTCGCGTGCCAGACCCGGGTGGTGGGTTCGGGGGCGTGACACCAACTCTATATATATCCATATATCTACATGTGTATAGACCAATATATATATATATATATATGTATGTATGTATGTATGTGTAGACCAAAATATATGAACTTTTGTCTTATGCATTTTTATAATCTATATCATGTTCAAAATAATTTAGAAATTGGATACTTGGTCATTGATTTCGTATCACTAATTAGCTTCTTTTTCAAGGATTTAGCATACAGTGGATTGCCCTATATATATATATATATATATGTAATAATATCATGTGTACATATGTATTTATGTATGTATGTATATATGTATATGCATGCACTCATGTGTATATCTACAAATACACAAATATTTATATGTATGTGGTATTATATGTGTGTATTATATATATGTATGTATATATAGAGAACAACTATTATCTGGGTGCCCATATAATAGCGCTTGTTAGATGGATTATGGGCAGATGACATAGGGGCCCATCACTAGTGATCAAAGCCATTAGCTGTGATTTACTATATATCTTTAAAATACTTATAATCAAAAAGATTATTTGATTTAGAGGCTCCTAATTTATATTTTTAGTGATAAACAAGATAGTTTAAATAACATGAAATATACATTTTTTGACTACTAGATACATAAGATAAAGTTTCCAAATCACATAATATTTTGTCAAAGCAGCAATTGAGATATAATATACCACATCCAACAGCTTGTGCTAGGTCCCCATTTGATCTTGGGATGACTAATCTAACATGTGCTATTGTGTGGGCATCCTCATAATAACTCTTCTCATATGTGTGTATATTGGAAGTCTCCTGTTTTTGTGTCAAGTGAGCATAAATAAGCGATAGCAATATTTGTGTGAAGTGAATAAGCATAACTTTGATATCAATCCAACCCCTCTTCCAGAGGGAAAAAAAATCCATACTCCTAATTTTTTTCTTCTTTCTTGTAAGCAACAAAGCATTTCTCCAACCAAGGAAGGCGCTTAATCACCAACAAAGAAAACCAAGGGAGGTGTTAACTATATGCATCTGAATTTTGACCCCAAAAGTATTTCGGTCGATTCTGAATGACAATCTTAAACATTATTTGTCATCTAGCAAGAGATTTGTATCATGAGGATACAGTGGGCTCAAGATTGTCTATGACAGGAGAAAATGAAAACTCACCACCTAGAGGCTTGTTTGCTGCTCTTATAGCTACGGCCGTGGGGATGAGAGGGCCTCCCGAGACCAGGAGAATGATTAACAGGAGAAGAGCCTTCAGAACCATATTGTTCTTAGATAGCTAGTGTTGAGGGAAATACAGGTCACCCCGAAACACTTGATCAGACGACCGACCTCAAACGCCCGACCCTGGACGACCGACCTAGTGCCCGACCACGGATGACCTGGCGCCAGACCAGGCGCCCGACCCTAAACTCTCGACCTCGGAAAGCCCGACCTAGAAAACGCCCGACCTGAGAAGGCATCCAATCTCTAGAAGTCAGACCTCACCGACTGCCCGTCATTGTCACCACCTCCTACGGCCCAGTTCGGAGCTACGCCTTGGGCGGCTTACGCAACAATTAATGCGTATGGTCTCTGCAGACCTCCGGCCTACGCAATAATTAATGCGTATGGTCTCTGCAGACCTCCGGCTCACGCAACAATTAATGCGCATGGTCTCTGCAGACCTCCGGCTTACTCAATAATTAACGCGTATGGCTCCTGTTGTCTACGGATCTCCAATCCTCCACGGCAGACCAGCTCGGCCGCGATCAATCAGCCATGACAACTCCATGATTCCGACCTTATCCTCTACGGCAAAGCATTAATTCTCATGATCGTGCACCAATTTATGTGATGTGCTCGGCCGTACGACAATCTGGTCCCGTCGCATCACAGGTAACTCAGCACCTCACTATAAAAGAGGAATACCACTACCATAAGAAGGGGATGAAAAAACTCTGAAAGAAAGGTTCCTGCTCATATTCTCCCTCTGACTTAAGCATCGGAGGGCCGGCGCCGGAAACCCCGACCACCGGTTTTTTGCAGGCCCCCCACGGAGGACGCCGCCGCCGACGGATCGCCGCCCGCAAGTGTTCGCCGGAGCCCCTCCTTCTCAGCTAAGTGGTCGCCCCCGGGTCCAATTTCCAGCAACAGCTAGTATGAGTAACCAACACATCTGCTTGCATTTATATACATATATAAGCTCATAGATGGCGTATATAAACAGAAGAGTTTATAGAGCAAATTGTCCTCCTCCAAATATATCTAGTCCTCCATATCTTGACAAAGATGGGATTTGATCGAAGGTCACTTGAAATTTCCCTGGCCCCAAAGTCATGGAACTTGTTTGCGAGATTGACCTGACAAACCTTCATCCCTTTCCCTGAGACTTTGGGGTCAAATCAGAGTAATGCAAAAATCATATTAGTACAATACTTTGGGCTTCCGTTAGGGGCACAGAGAAGCTCGATAGAGCTAATTTGGCAAGTGGCAACCATACCGAACCACCGCCCGCGTTTGGCAGAGGAAAATACTCCAAACACCCATTAAGTGCACAAGAAAACTTTTGGGCCAATAATACTGAGTCGGCAACTCAAGACTTGACCACTTGCCGTGTTTGACAATAATTCTCTCCTGTTAAGCCAATCCCCTCGTCTAGAAATTTTTGTGTACGCAAAGTGGGTTCCTTGTTGAGAACAAAAAATACTAAATAGACTTCATGGTAGCATTTGATGACCTAAATAGAATCATCGAGATGATCTTTCTGGTGATCTTTATCCTACGATAATCTGATCTCTGATGATTTAAGATCGTCGTATTTGGTACGCTATGTTCTAATGATTAAAGATTTTTAAGTATCTACGAGTAACCTATTTGATATCCTATGGGAATCCAAGAACACTCATCATACAATACTACAATTATCCCTAATATATTTCATAAAAAATATATTTATTAATCATATAAAACTTATTATAACAAAATATTAATATATTTAGCTATATATTAATTATTAATATATTATATCAAAATATATTTATAGTTCCATAAATTACTAATCCCATAATATATAATAATTATTATTATAGAATTAATATTTTTATATATACTTATAATATATTTTTTAATACTAACAATTATTTTCATTAGGAAAATAAGGCAAATAGAAGTAAGATATTAGATACTTTCATTACATAAATATAAAGTACATTACTAAATTTCTACTATAATTTAAAATTTTCATTGAATAATAATATGACAATAATATGATTAATAATATGTTATAATATAATATATCATAAATGTAATATATATATATATATATAACGTCAATATAACATATATAATTAATAATATGTTATAACATAATATATCATAAATATAATATATATATATATTAGCGGTTTATTGATATATCAATTTTTTCTGCTACACTAAGAGGCATTTTTAACCTCAATATTTAGCCTAAGATCACTGTCCTAGGATGATCTTAGATTTCTGACCTCAAGGAGGGGCATTCCATCACTAGGTCGACAGGTGATTTAGGATCACTGCCATATTTGATCATTATGGTGCTACCAAATATGGTGATCTCATCATCTCCACCTACATCATCCTTGATCTTGGGTAAGGCTGCGAATGGGTCAGGTTAACCCATGACCCAACCCAACCTAATCCATTTTACTTGTAGAGTCGGGTCGGGTCTTAAAATCTTCAGCGGATCCCTCTACATGTCTATCATTTGGTAAGAAAAAATAAATCCGATCGTTTCTTGTGAAGTCAGTAATTAGATAAATCTTTTATGCAACATCCATTATTATTTCAAGTATAGGTGAATGTAGCCAAAATTTTTTTTCTTGTTGTCCTATTGCCATCAACTATGAATGGTCTAATAGTTTTGTTAGTGCACATTATATTTTCTCAAAAATGTGGCATTTATTTTTGGTTCCTTTTTTCCTCCGCGTGCGTTTATACTTGGACTAGCAATGGGATGGAATGGGCACTTCATGTTAGACTTATATTTTCTCTTGTGTTCGCCGGAAGATTTGGTGGTTGGAACAATGGTCGCTTGAAGTTTCCTCGGCTCCGAGGTCCAAGGAAATATTCATCCAACATGGGCCATGAAATAAACCATGCTAATGTAAAGGGATTGTAAATAAAAAATATTTTAAATACTCTACTTGGCCCGCTAGATTTAATCCATTGTTGTTTGAATATCCAGTAAATTAGGAGGAACAACTCGATCCTGGGTGGGTCAAATGATATTATGTATCGCTTTGCTCCAAATGTTGCCACCGAATCAGAGGACCACCAAATAAATCATGTAAATGAAAAAAGATGTGAAATTAAAAATATTTTAAAGACCGACTTCGGAAAATTCTTGATACCACCGGCTGCTAGTTCGAATGGTACCCATCTTTTGCCGCTAAAGGCGGCAAGGGACAGGGGTTTGATGCCGAAAAGGTGTCAACCCTCCCGCCTTTAGTTTTCAGCATTTCAATCCCATCAACTTTAAGCTTAATTTATTTAGAATAGGGCTGAAATCAAATTGCATACGAATCAGATTATATTCATATTTATATTTATTTTATTTGATAAAAATAAATACTGATATGAATTAGTTGAATACAAAAATTCATATCCATATTTATTTTATATGGATACGGATACAAATCAGATACTGAAAGAATGGATATACATACGGATATAAGTCGGATAATTAAATTTTATGGTCATAGAATAAAAAATATTACAAAGTAGATGGTAAATCAAATTAACAACATATTGATGTGGTGCTATATAGAATTAAATAGGATTATAAATAAAGTCGCATATTTGGATACGAATCGAGTAGTTGTCATCTATATTCATATTTATTTTATTTTCGGATATAGATACGGATACAGATATTAGTCGGATGCCCAAATTTTTCTTCATATTCGAATAGATTCAAATATGAGAATGGATGTGGCCAGATATTTTATGGTCCACTTTCACCTCTAGTCTAGGAACATGATTTTAGCACGGTTGGAGGAAGGATGCATGGTATAGGATAGAGTGTGGGGTTAAAACTCATCACTGTTCTTAAAAAAAAATAGAGAGAGACAGTGATTTGCACTTTGTCAAAATACGATCCAATACCCATTGCCTAGGTTTTGTTATGCATATCTTGAAAGAAAAGATCAATACTCAACCAAATCCAAGGTTACGCTCAGGAAGATGATCACCAAGATTTTTGGTGTGTAGTTGCTGATGGAAAAAAATGTACATGTGATGGAACGACATTATGTCTTGACTAATTCCAAACTAGAATTTAATGGTAATTCACCAAAAGCCAAAGTAGTGGGCCATATATCAGCGATTAGTGTCTTGTTAAAGTAATTTCAAGAATCACATAACAACTTATATCAGCAAGTAATATTTTCTTTTGTTAGCATGATGCTATATCAGCCTATATTATTTTTCTTGTATAGAGTCTATACATGAGTATATATAACCCCTGAGATGTACCGAATGCAATAGAGCAAAAAAAATAAAATCACTTTTCTCTCTCTCTCTCTCTCTCTCTTTTCCTCTCTTTTTTTTTTCTTCTGTAAATATTTTAACAACTATTTGATCACTTTGATATCAACTACTCAAAAGTTGCATGATAGTTAAAATCCACAAATCACTGTCGGAAGGAGATAGCAATTCATTATCAAGAATTAGCTGTTCCAGTCATGATTCTTTCTAACAAAGTGTTCATAATCATGTCGATTACACTACATTGATGTATCGTCTCCTGTGAAGATATTGTCCTAATCCGCTACCACTTCATGAGCAGTGTTCTTGGTTCGCTATAGAAGCTTTGCGCCAGCATGCTGTATACATTATATTCATCTTGACCAAGAGCGGTAACCTGTGATGCTTTTAATTCTCATGGTTGTTGCTCCGAGAATGCATTCGTGCATTTTATAGAATCATGCAATCTGAAATTTGATTTCTGCCAGGACAACGTCTTTGCCATGATTTACATGCACCGAACGTCGAGGAGATTCGGAAGTTGTTTTCGGAATTTTAAAGTTTCTCATTTTGGTTGTCCGCACTGCACGCACTTTTCCTCCCTAGTTTGTTTGGGGGGGGGGGGGGGGGGGGGGGGGGGGGGAGAGAGAGAGAGAGAGAGAGAGAGAGAGAGAGAGAGAGAGAGAAACCCAATATTACTAGGACATGAGTGGACATGTGTTGAGTCTCATATCGTGCATGCACTAGATAGATCTTTGGTACTTATATAGAACATATATAAGAACCTAAATTATATTTTTCGACTAGATTTTTTGGATGAGGTTCTGCATCGTTTTATAAAATATGTATTTTACATTTAGTTCATATTCATAGCTTAAATCTGTTCTTTACCCATAACTAGACTTATTCTGTACACATTTATTCTTACACATATATCGTACATGCATGTAAATAAAGTCTATCGTTATATAGGGTTTGTTGTGAGGGATCTCGGCTCTTCTTGGACCAAATCAAGTTACCGGAGCCATGCCTCCTTTACCATGGGCATTTTATGATAGCAGACTTCGGCTCCACTTTAGGCTATATGGATTCTAGCTGCGCTGAACTGACTTTGGATGCTCAATTGCAGATAACGAAACAGACCAAATATAAAATCGGCAATCAATCCAGAAGGCAGAGGTCGGCTGCATCTACCGGGTATTTGGACTTATAATTACCTTTATTTGAAAACGAACATTCTAAATATCACAATATCATTGATAGCATTCAACGATTCAACAGCTTCATGGGAAGTACTATAACTCATATATAATCTGATAAATTATTTATTCAAATGCAGGTTATTACAAGGTTTTGGGCTTCATTTTCATGTGAATGGTAAAACACGAGGACAGAGATGAAGACAATTGCAGTACTTCTTTGCGCCTTTGCGGAATCTACGGTTTCTTGACACGGCAACCTCTGATACATGGTGGGTGCGAAGTAACGGGGGGATCCGGATTAGTGGGATTTTGGCCTCCGACCGGAATTCCTTGAAAATGGATCGAGTCAATAATTTGAAAAACAATGATGGACCATCCAAATTGAAAACTCAGACCATTTAACATAATCTACACTATAACAAATAGTTAGAAATCAAAGTTTATTATATTTTGATAGTCCCTTAGCTATGTATTGAATTGATTAAAAGTAAACAATATTAATTGTCTTGGTACAGTAAAGTACATGACAGGGAATATACATTAAAAATTTACTTATAGATCAAGATATACATATTTAAAACAAGGATATATTTAAATTCATTAGATTTTGATCATTAGATTATGTAAAGTATTGTATCACATTATTGAAATTGTCTGTTTTGGCATCTACTTGATAATTAAGTCAAAGAGAGCCAAAATATATGAATTTTATGTATTTTTATAGTCTAGATCATGTACGATGATTTGATCTTGAACTTCAATAGTCCATCATTTGTTTTGAAACATGAAAATGCGCACGCACACATATGTATGTATATCTATATAAACATATATATATATATATATATATATATGTTTATATAGATATACATACATACATACGCACACATACATAAATACATATACATACATACATATGCATAAATGCACATACGCACACACATATAGACATACATATGTATAAGGATCTCCACTCAAATCTAATCAGGTCTAGATTGGATGACGGAAGTTCTACATCAATGATTGAAGTTGTTGGATGTGATCTACTATCTTTAGATCTTTTATATAACTAAAAATCATGTGATTTGGAGATGCCTAACATATACATTAAATAGTCCAAAAATAGACAATTTAAATAGTAGTAAATTATATATTTTGAATCACATGATGCATAGGCTATGAGTCTCTAAATTATATGATTTTTGGGATGTAAGAAGTTTAGAGATAGTAAATCATATCCAACGGCTCGAATCAGCAATATGAGACTCTCATCATACAATTTAGGTTTGACCGAATCTGAGTGCAGATTTACTCGAGTGTAGCAAGTCCAACCATCTATATATACATATATCTATATGTGTATAGACCAAAATATACGTACACTATATGCATATGTATGTGTGTGTAGACCAAAATATATAAACTTTTGTCTTATGCATTATAACCTATATCATGTTCAATATAATTTAGAAATTGGATAGTCGGTCATTGATTTCGTATGACTAATTAGCTTCTTTTTCAAGGAGTTAGCATAAAGTGGATAGCCCTACACACACACACACACACATATATATATAAATATATCATATATATATATGTATATATGTATGCACGTATATATGTGTATGCACGCATGCATGTGTATATCTACAAATACACAAACATATATGTATGTATATAGTATTATATGTGTGTATTATATATATGTATATAGTATTATGTGGGTGTGTATATATATATATATGTATATAGTATTATATGTGTGTGTGTGTATATATATATATGTATGTATATATATGTGTGTGTATATGTATTCATGTATGTATGTATATTTATGCATGTATGCATGTATATATACACATACATATATACACACATACACACACACACACACACACACACACATATATATACACACACACACACCCACATATATATATATATACATACATACACACATATGTACACACACACACACACACACACACACACACACACACATATATATAGAGAGAGAGTACAGCTATTGTCTGGGTGCCCATATAATAGCACTTGTTAGATGGGTCATGGGCATACGACATAGGGACCTATCACTAGTGATCAAAGTCATTAGATGTGATTTACTATCTTTAAAATACTTATAATCAAAAAGATTATTTGATTTAGAGACTCCTAATTTATAATTTTTAGTGATAAAAAAGATAGTTTAAATAACATGAAATAATATATTTTTTGACCACTAGATACATAGAATAAGATTTCCAAATCACATGATTTTTTGTCAAAGAAGAAATTTAGATATAATAGATCACATCCAACAGCTTGTGCTATGTCCCATTTCGTCTTGGGAGGACTAATCTAGCATGTGCTATTGTGTGGGCATCCGCATAATGGCTCTTCTCATATATGTGTATATTGGAAGCCTCCTGTTTTTGTATCAAGTGAGCATAAATAAGCGATAGCAATATTTGTGTGATCTTAATAAGCATAACTTTGATATCAATCCAACCCCTCTTCGAGAGGAAAAAAAAAATCCATACTCCTCCCCTAATTTTTTTCTTCTTTCTTGTACGCAACAAAGCATTTCTCCAACCAAGGCAGGTGCCTAATTACCGAGAAAGAAAATCAAGGGAGGTGTTAACTATATGCATCTGAATTTTGAGCCCAAAAGTATTCGTGAATCGGCCAATGCTGAAAAACAATCTTAAACATTATTTGTCATCTAGCAAGAGATTGTATCATATGAAGATTGTGTATAACAGGAGAAAACGAAAACTCACCACCTAGAGGCTTGTTTGCTGCTCTTATTGCTACGGCCGTGGGGATGAGAGGGCCTTCGGAGGCCAATAGCATGATTAATAAAAGAAGAGCCTTCAGAACCATATTGTTCTTAGATAGCTAGTACGAGTAACCAACACATCTGCTTGCATATATATATCAGTATTGGCAAAAAAGAATCAATACTTGACTAGCTGGATATAACCCATTGTCGCTTAAAGAATGCACTTGCGATGCAGCAGCTTATTATGCTTGACAAATGCAGTAAACTGAGAGGAAAGGCACAGATATTATTTAACAAAATTTTCATAAAAGAAACTGATCTCTCTCTCTCTCTCTCTCTCTCCGCGAAATAATACCTTACTTAGGGTGTAAGCAATAGACTATACATAAATTTAAAAGTCCACTACATATTTATTTATGTCCAATATATATTTTGAATATCTGATGAATATTTCTTTAGATTACAACTCGCTATGTACTTCTAGAAACAAAATCAACAGGGGATCCCTCTGTATGTGTATCGTTTGGTAAGAAAAAATAAATCCGATTGTTCCTTGTGAAGTCAGTAATTAGATTAATCTTTTATGCAACTTCCGAATGTAGCCAAGATTTTTCCTTGTTGCCCTGTTGCCATCAACTATGAATAGTCTAATAGTTTTGTTAGCACATATTATATTTTCTCAAAACGACTTACTGTCGCCTCTCCCCTCGCCAATTGTAAATCTCTGTTTCATCTGCGGGGATCACCAACTTTGAGCTTTCTTTTGTAATCCTTTTTCTACTTCTTAATAAAAGCAGGGTGGTCTAACCTCCCTTCTACTCAAGAAAAAAAATAAAAATAAATCTAAAAATGGTGGTATTTATTTCTAGACCTTTTTTTCCTCCTTGTGCGTTCCTACTTAGACTAGTAATGATATATATCGAAATGGGCACTTCATAATAGTGGTCGCTTGAAGTTTTCTTGGCCTTGAGGTCCAAGGTAAAATTGATCCTAGAAGTATATGGTGAGTCGCTTGTTGAAATCACCACTTGTCCCCAAAGCTTAAGTTGATAGGATGAAGTAGATTTATTTATATATTTTATATTTTCTTATAACTTAGCTTAGAATCTTTGCTTTGATACTATGTTGAAATCAACACTTGTCCTAAAAGCTTAAGCCGATAGGATGAGATAGATTTATTTATATATTTTATATTTTCTCATATCGCTTTACTTAAAGACGTTACTTGATAGGACCATGAAGTAAAGGGATTTTAGATAAAAAATATATTAAATACTCTACTTGGCCGGCTAGATTTAATCCACTGTTATTTGAATATCCAGTAAATTAGGAGGAACAACTCGATCCTGGGTGGGTCAAATGATATTAGCTATCGCTTTGCTCCAAATGTTGCCACCGAATCAGAGGACCACGAAATAAATCATGTAAATAAAAAAAGATGTGAAATTAAAAATATTTTAAAGACCGACTTCAGAAAATGCGAGGGCTCGAAGCTTTTTGGCAACTCGTGGCACCACCCTACAGTTCCACCGGCTTGCTTGTGAGGCTAAAATTGATACCATCGGCTGCTAGTTCGAATAGTACCCATCTTTTGCCGCTAAGGCAAGGGATGGGGGTTTGATGCCGAGAGGTGTCAACCCTCCCTCCTTTATTTTTCAGCACTTCAGTCCCATGTACTTTAAGCTTAATTTATTTAGAATAGGGCTGAAATCAAATTGCATACGAATCAGATTATATCCATATTAATATTTACTTTGTTTGACAAAAATAGATTCAGATATGAATATTAGTTCGATACAAAAGTTCATATCTATATTTATTTTATATGGATATGGATACTAATCGGATACTGGAAGAATGGATATACATACGGATATAAGTCGAATAATTAAATTTTATGATCATAGAATCAAAAATATTACAAAATAAATGGTAAATCAAATTAATAGTATATTGATATCGTGCTACATAAAATTAAATAGGATTATGAATAAAATCGAATATTTGAATACGGATCGGATAGTTATCTATCTATATTCATATCTTTTTTTTTGGGATATAGATACAGATACGAATATTAGTCGAATGCTCAAATTTCTCTCCATATCCAGATAGATTCGGATACGAGAACGGATGTGGTGAGATATTTTATGGCCCACTTTTACCTCTAGTCTGGGAACATGATTTTAGCACAGTTGGAGGAAGGATGCGTGTAGGATAGAGTGTGGGGTTAAAACTCATCACTGTTCTTAAAAAAAAAAAAATAGAGAGAGAGAGAGAGAGAGCGATTTACACTTTGTCAAAATACTATCCAATACCCATTGCTAGGTTTTGCTATGCATATCTTGAAAGAAAAAAATCAATACTTGACTGAATCTAAAGTTACGCTCAGGAAGATGTATAACAACTCCGGATCTCACCCAAAATGGCTAGTCGGAAGGTATTATTTGGATTTCTTGATCCTGTATAAGTACCCAAGATCTTCTCGGCGAATAACTGATGTAGGACTAAACACGCCCTCACGGGTCCTCTCATACTTCCTCCGTTCAAGTCCTGACGTTCTCGTCAGGCTAAGGGTTCAAATCCATTCAAATCTAATCACAAACACTATAATAGATCTGTGGTCAGCCTCCATGAACCCGACTGTAGTGTCTCCTAGTCCACATAGGCTATGGGCCGAGTTTGCTCTGATACAATTTATAACAACCTAGGATTTTACCCAAAATGGCTAGCCGGAAGGTATTAATTTGGTTCCTTGATCCTCTATAAGTACCCAAGATCTCCTCGGCGAATAACTGATGTGGGACTAAACACACGCCAGCACTAATGCACCGGATCCCATCAGAACTCCTCATTTAAGCGTGCTTGGGCGAGAGTAATACTAGGATGGGTGACCCCTTGGGAAGTCCTCTTGTTGCACCCTTTTAAGTTTGTAACAACTCAGGATTACACCTAAAATGGCTAGCCGGAAGGTATTATTTGAGTTTCTTGATCCTGTATAAGTACCTAAGATCTACTCAGCGAATAACTGATGTGGGACTAAACACACGTCCGCACGGATCCTCACGTACTCCCCCCGTTTAAGCCCTAATGTGCTCGTCAGACTAAGGGTTCAAATCCATTCAAATCTCATCACAAACACCACGATTGGCCCGTGGTCAGCCCCAATGGATCCGTACTGTAGTGTCCCCTGGTCCATATAAGTGATAGGCCGGGTCCGCTCTGATACCATTTATAACAACCTAAGATCTCACCCAAAATGGCTAGCCAGAAGGTATTATTTGGGTTCCTTGATCCTCTATAAGTACCCAAGATCTCCTCGGCGAATAACCGATATGGGACTAAACACACGTCCGCACGGGTCCTCTCATACTTCCTCCATTCAAGTCCTGACATCCTCGCCAGGCTAAGGGTTCAAATCCACTCAAATCTAATTACAAACACCACGATAGGTCTGTGGTCAGCCTCCATGAACTCGTCTGTAGTGTCCCCTATTCCACACAGGCTATTGGCCGAGTTTGCTCTCATACCATTTATAACAACCCAGGACCTCATCCAAAATGGCTAACCGGAGAGTGTTATTTGGGTTCCTTGATCCTTTATAAGTAACCAAGATCTCCTCGGCGAATAACCGATGTGGGACTAAATACACGCCCGCACGGGTCCTCGCATACTCCCCTCGTTCAAGCCCTGACGTCCTCGTCAGACTAAGGGTTCAAATCCATTCAAATCCAATCACAAACACTATGATCGGCCCGTGGTCAGCCCCAATGGATCCATGTTGCAATGTCCCCTAATCCACATAAGTTATGGGCCGAGTCCGCTCTGATACCACTCTGTCACGCTCCGAACCCAGCACCTGGGTCTGGTATGCGACCGGCCGCATGAGCCTTAGAGCAGTGCCCTAAAGATCATGCAAGGCCTAAGATGAACAAAAATCCAATAAATTAATAATTAATTAATTAATTAATTTAAATAGACAAATCCAACATGTCCAGATAACCAATTGGTTCAATTACAAGATCTTTAAATGCTCATAGGCATCAAAGAAAGATAAACTAACTAACTAGCTAATAACTCTGATACTCGCGCTCTGCGCCCAACCCATCCATGTCTATGCATCCTGCAACTCTGAAAAAAGGAAGAAGAAGGGGATGAGCTTTACAGCCCAGTAAAAATTCCCACACATCCATACTAACACAATAATAATATGAATTTGAAAACCACAAGAAAATGTTGCACACATTATGAAATCACAAAACAGCTATCAATATCGCTGGAACAATCAATATAAATATGTGCATCAAATATCAATATAAATCCAGCTACTCAAAAGTGATATGTCATACGATATGTCAAATATCTTCATTAATGTTTTCGATGCTTTTCATTCCATTCCTTGTTAACTTGATCCGGATCAATTATCTTTTCGACTTTGGACCAAATTTCGGTCACATTTCCAGCCCATGACGGGGCAAACCCTTCTTTTCCCTATGACCGGACGGCGTAGTGATCCACCCAATCTAATTACTTGACTATTAGGATTAGAAATCATATTTTAAACATAAACATTTAAACATTACATGAACCTATGGCTCTGATACCATTGAAAGGAACCCTTGTAGGGCAGCATGCATGATTTTAAAAATTTTCTAGAAATCAGCGGAAGCAATTAAAAATTAAACTCTTTAATTTTTATGCATGCTTAAATCTCTATCATAAAAATAAATACTAAGATTTAAATATTTATGTAAGACATGAAACTATGATTGTATGTCTAACATACAATTTTGAAATTTCAGCAATCCTGAAATTTCAGCAACCATGTTAAGATCTAATCTTAATTTCTAATGAGATCAAGTCTTATACCTAATTCACTGGAAGCCTTTGATGACTCCTTGATCATGCTCTGTAGCTGTACACGCGTCCGGCCTCTATGGATCGTCCACGCGAAGCTCTAGGAAGATCGACGACTGCAGGAGTGCTAGTTCGCGTAGAGTACTGCAATGGCTAAATTTTTCTCTTTCGAAGCACTCAATCTTTGATTGTTCTTCGAGAAGATGAAGGATGGAGATGAAGGAGAGGAAGGAGAAGAGGTGGGCGGCCCAATCTCAGAATTTTTCTGAACTCTTGAAACCCCTAAGAAGTGCATATTAAATACTCTAGGCGTGGAGGTCTTTTTATAGCCTTGGACCCCCACGCCACACCCCTCTTTTCGCCAACTTATTTGGCCGATAAAATCCCCAAAAATTCGGGTGAACACGGCAGCTAAGAGGAGAATAATCCCTCTTAATTATGCTCCATGAATCCCTACATTTTAGAGATTCATGCGCAACCAATCCTGGTGCCGCAATCCCTTCCTTTCAAGCGCCACAATCTCCCACAAATTAGGGATCTTGATGCATTGGTTTTGGGAAGTTTGTGGTGCCATCATGATAGGAAAATCACCCCATGCCTCCTCTCTTTCTTGCGCCAATATTCCCAAAAAATTAGGGATCTCATGTGCCATGATAAGAGAGGATTTAATGAGGTGTAAATCTTTCTCCAAGAAAGAAAGCTAGACTCCTAAAATTTAAGAATTCTTCTCCTTATCTAATTCTAAATTTTTGGACTTAGATTCCTTATCAAATAAGGACTTCTAATTGACTTGGGTCAAGCCTAATCCAATTTGGTCAAGTCCCATCAATTTGATCAAGCCCAATTTACTTAGGTCGAACCCAATCCAATTAGGTCAAACCCTGATGCAGCCCAAATTGAATCTTATTCAATTTGGCTCAACCTAAGCCCAATCATTCAATCAAATTGAGTTCATTAGCAATCTAATTGCTAATTAATCCTTCAATAATTCAATAATTATTTTACTGCAATCTTTGCTTAGGATAATTTGTCAATCGAATTGACCAATATACCCTTGGACGATTCTTAATCATCTGTCAGCCATTTGATCAACCTAGAAACTTCTATGCGTGTGACCCCATAGGTTCGAACCTAAGCCGGTAGCATGAGAATAACTTTCTGTACTAATCGAAATGACCATCTAGCAATGGTACCCGACGTCCGGATAGGCCGAATGATTGCAAAGCAACATTCAAGAACCCTTAGACTATGATTACCGTATATTTTGTCCCTATGACTCGTGAATGCATAGGATGACTTCAGAGTTCACTATCAACTCTTTAATCAGTTCATCCAAACTGTGTTTTAATTTTACAAATCTTGTGACTCCTCATAAGGATTACCCTGGCCAAGGTTTTGCTAAATTGAACACAAGAACATTATCTCCTGTCACCAAGAGGGGTCAATCCCTTCTTGACTCACACAACGACTTCGCAAGTACTTGACTGTACCTAGAATACTTTCAGCACTGAATTAGAAATTCAGATAGTCTGGTACTAAAATACAGTGAGTTGCTTGCTAGTCACCGTGGTGATCTCAGGTCGGAGGGACACTTATACCCATATCCACTCAGAACATCTCCTGATAGTAGAGTGTTCCGGATCAGATCATGTTCAGTTAAATGTACTCCTACATTTCACCTGTGTGGCATACTAGTGTCTCTACACTCCTTGGTTAAGAGGACAACCAACAAATATGACACTCAACGACCTATACTTGATAATGCCATTATCCTAGTAATAGCATATCGTTCGGTCGTGAACAGATTTAAGGACTTGTAGATAAATCCTCCTTTATTATTTATAAGAGTCATAAGAACTTCATCACATTACATGAGTTCATGCAGATGTACAAAATATGTGATGAAAAATGCCAAATAACTTTTATTATTTATTAATTCATATACATCTCAATCATCAACAGGTTGACGATTGACTTTTAGGACATAATTCCCAACAACTGGGGCATTCCCGGGGGCACGGCCACGGAGAGGGCTTGGGAGGGGGCGGGTCGGGGCCGGCCTACCCCCTTTTGTTCCTCTTCTTCGGTGGGATGGGAGATCAGTAGGTGGGGATATTTTCGGCATTTTTTTAAAATAAAAGAGGCTCAAGGACCAAAAATTAAACTTGGTGAAGTTATTGTACTAAAGATCTTAGGACCGGTCAACGGAGACATTTTGTTATAGCAAGGTCCTTGGGAGGGTGGGAAATTAATTTTTCGCAGAAAATAAGAGCAATAAAGGGGACGTTTGGTATGGGATGATCATCCTAGGATTAAGGGTGATGTGGGTGGAAGTGATGAGATCACCGCATTTGGTTGTACCACAGTGATCCTACATGGTGGTGATCCTAAATCACCTCCACTACTCAAATCACCGCCCAACCCGGTGATGGGATACCCGTCCTTAAGGTCAAAAATCCAAGATCACCCTAGGACAGTGATCCTGAATGAAAAGTTAAAGACAGAATTACTCCTCAATTTAGCAAAAAAATTGATATATCAATATATCAATATACCATCAATATATTATGTTAACGTTATATATATATAAGATTATGTTGATATTATATATTATATTAATGATATATATTATATTATAATATATTACTAATCATGTTATTATCGTGTTATATTGAAGGATAATTTTAAATTATAGTAGAAATATATTATTATATTTTATATTTATATAATAAAAATATTTAATATATTACTCCTATTTACCTTATTTTTTAATCAAAATAATTATTAGCATTAAAAAATCTATTATAAGTATAAATAAAAATATTAATTCTATAATGAAAAATAACATATTTTTATAAGATTAATAATTTATAGGTGTAATAAATATATTTTTATAGAATATATTAATAATTAATATATTGATAAATATATTAATATTTTATTATAATATATTTTATGTGATTAATAAATATAAGATAAGGGCTACTAAAATTAAAATATGAGACAAAATTATGGAGCTATTATAGAAATTAGCATATTGACTTACATTTTTGATTTATGAGAATTAAAAATACATAAAAAATCCATCTAAGATATATCAGGGGTATTTGTTGTCACGCCCCGGATCCGGATCCGTGACACGGCTGTGCTATTGCTGACTACCGCCCACAATAGCACGAAGCCTCATACATGGATAATAGGTAAGCAAAAGCAGTCAAACTTTTATATATTAAAATATGTGCCTTACAACCTGCTGGTTGATACAAAAAATAGAGCTTCTAGACAGTTTATGTATACAAAAGTATATTTGTTTCACCCCAAAAATAAAGAAGCCCCGTTGTAAAAGAAAAGTGCCTCAGATGGCTATCACTGGTGGTGATCTGAAAGAAAATATAAATGCACGGGTATGAGCTACACGGCTTAGTAAGTAATCCTGCATAATCTTATTGGATCAACTATAATGCTAAACATGTTTAACAGGGTTTGAGAAGCTGACATGTATACTATCTAACAATTCAAAATTTTCATAAAAATGCATATAACGTAAAAACCATACCTCGGCATGCCGTGGTTCATACTCTCGGATGCCACTGCGAAGTCGTTATCGGCCACTGGCGGGGCCAGCTTAATTTTTTATCAGCCACTGGCGGAGCCGGCTCAGTCATTCTTGGCCACTGGCAAGGCCGGCTCAGTTGCATTCGATCAGTAGCATCTAAGAGCCCATTAATAGTACCTCTTGCAAGTAATACCTCTTGGATGCTAGGGCGAATTCATTAACGATCACTGGCGGGGCTAGCTCAGTTTTTTATCAGCCACTGGCGAGGCCGATTCAGTCATTCTCGGTCACTGGCAAGGCCGGCTCAGTTGCATTCAGCCCGTAGCATCAAGAGCCCATAGTACCTCTTGCAAGCAGTACACTTAGCTAGATGCATTTGCTATATCAACTTGCATGCATGATACTTTAAAAATCAGTATAAACATGATGTATGCATAGCCATAATTTATGAGATCAGGCATGTTGCTTACTTTTCATAGGATGCTATACATGAAGTATATATATGAACAATACTTAGAAAATCTTAATAAACATGATGCTCACATGATCCATATTAAGATTAAAGAACATGCTACTTGTATGCAAATAACTTATACATTGATAATTCATGTAACATAACATGATCCATAAAAGATTAGGGCAAGTTACTTATAGTAGTTCGTTATCCGAATTTCTAAAGTCCAGATGACAGATCTTTAATCCCTAAAATCACATCATAAGAATCACATTATTCTCTATTTATTTATAATAGAATTTAGTTCATCTTACTATGGACTTGCTTGGATCCCATCCAAGGATCTTAGCCCAATTCAATTTACCCAATTTGAAGCCTTTGGGGCTCAATTAAAACCAAATTGGGTCCACATGGATTAATTAGGCTTTTAATAAAAGGGTTGGGCCTGATTTATGCTTAAGTCCAGCCTTTTCTAGCCAATTTGGCCTTTTAATCTGGTCAATAGACTTAGTCCCAAGCTTAATTGGGCTTAAATTTTGGTTCAGGGTCAATGTGGCTCATTTGGGCCTGAGTCCGAGTCAGCCCGAAACCAATTTGGCCTTCTGTCAATTTAATTGGACTTGAACTGGGCCTGATTTAAAATTAATTGGGCCTGCTGAGATTAACATAACATGAATGGGGTTCGGACCCAGCTCAATTGGCTTAATTGGGTTCGGATTTAACCCAATTTGCTCAATTGGGTTCGTTCAGGCTCAGTTAGGTTCAGACCCGATGCTATTTGGGCTTGAATTTAACCTATTTTATTCAATTGGGTTCGGTTCAATTTTTTATTGGATTTACCAAATCCATTTTAAGTTATTTGGGCCTAACGAGTTTCGGACCCGAACCCAGATCCGACCCGTTAGGCAGACCCGTTTAAGGGTCTTTTTCGGTTCTTCTAGAGGCTTCGCCCCTTTGTCTTCCTCTCCCCTCTCTCTCTCTCTTCCGGTCTCTCCCTCTCTCTATCTCTCTCTTTCTCTCCTTCGTCTCCACTGAAACCCTAGCCGCTTCGGCCAAAACCCCCGGCCTTCTCCTCCTCCGGCCTCTTCCTCTTCCCCCGCAGCCCTCCGGCTCCTCCCCTTCCTCTTGCTAGCAACTTGGGGGGGGGGGGGGTGAGATTCCCTCGACCCACCGGCCGAGGTGGTACTTCCACCTCGGAGTAGCGGCGGACGGAAGGCCGGCCCTTCCTCTTCTCCGAAGTGATGTCGGAGAAGAGAAGAAGGGCCAGGAGGTGGGGCCGAGGCCCGGTCTCCTCCGGGAGGTCCTCACCTACTCCGACCACAGCGAGGTAACGCCGCCGTCTGAGGATGAAGCCTCAAGGGTCCGGTAAGCCCCCTTCTCTCTTTTTCTTCTTCTTTTTTTTTGTTTATTTACCCTCTTTTGCGAAGCTTTTCCCCTTTTTCTCTTCTTCTTTCTTTTTTTTTATATATCGGTGCCACCACCTCTTCACCGGGGAAGAGGTGGGGGCTTAGCTGGGGCTGGCGGCCCTGTGGCCGCGTCTGTTGCCGGTTTGGCCAGATCCGGCGGCTCGTGGCCGCCCTTGTGCCCTAGGGTAGCCACAGCTGAGGCTGCGGTGCCCTGTTCACCAACAGGTCGAGTCCGGTTGGGCTCGGCCCAGATGAACATCGGGCCTGGGCTTGGGCCTAGTCCGTTCTCAGGTCGGCCCACGACCTGTGAGTCCGGCCCGCGGCCTGTAAGTCCGGCCCGTGGTTAATTCCGGCGGCCCTTCTCTCACCTCCTCCGTGCCGGTCTTCTCCCCTCTGTTTCACTGTTGAAACAGAGAGGGGAACACTCCACAGAGGAGTTTTCCACCCCTTTTACCTAGTTTAAACCCTATTTACTTAAGTACAGAAGCTCTTACCTTGCTTTGGCCGGTTGCAGCCGAGCAGTACCACCTCCACAAAGTCCCTCCTTCGCTCCTAGGGCTGCAGAGCTCCTTTAGCCTCCAGCTCCAAAGGTCCGGCTTCTCTGGTGCAGTAATCCAGAGGGCTAGAGGTTAAGAGGGTATAGTAAACCGTGGATTAGCAAGCTAAGGGTTTATATAGTGTAGCTTAAGACATGACCCCTTGGAGAGGTGGCATCCTCTCCTTCCCCCTTGCTCCGAGAGCCACCAGCTGCCCCCATTCCTTAGGCCAGCTAAGTCCTCCATTAACCGAGGCTGAGAGGTGGCGGGCTCCTAATTTGCATGGTTAAGGGCCAACAACTGGCCTTCTCTCTACTGGCCAGCTGGGGTCCTGTCATTTCTTCCCTCAGGCGTGAGGTGGCAGCCCTTCATGGGCTGCCATCCAGGGGTCAAACATAGCCCACTAATACCTGGCCCAAATACTCTCAAACTGGGCCTCAAAAGTATTGGGCTCGGACATTACATTTGTGGTATTATTGTTGCCCAAGAAGACAACCCAAGAGGAGGGGTGAATTGGGTTATGATTTAAATTTCGACCAATTAAAAACTACGTTTAGTTAATATCCAATTCAATTGCAAGTATTCCGGTTAAGTAACTATATGCAGTGAAAGATTAGAGAGAGTGCAGCAACCAACACAAACACAAAACAATTTATAGTGGTTCGGAGCTAACCCCTGCTCCTACGTCCACTCCCCAAGCTACACTTGGGAGTTCACTATAATCTCTCGGATTACAACCGGTTGTTTTACAAGTTCACAACCCAACTTGTTGTTTTACGAGATCACAACGAACTCGGTCGGTTTTCACAGGCTCACCGACTAGAACCATCCAATTGTTTTTCCGGGATCACAATCGAACCCTTACACTGTTGGTTTTAACCTTGGCTCACCAACAAACCTTACAACCCTTGATTCAATCCCCTGATTGAATCAAGTAAGAAAATAGTTTGGGAAAAGTTACAAGGAAAGCTTCTTAATAAGCAAATATTAACCAATATGAATAAAGTAGAGTTAGAAGCCCTCAAACAGATTTTGGAAGAGGAAGAAGGAGCTTCTCGAACTTTGAGTCTCCTCTTTGAGTGCACTGAAGATCTGATGTCAGAGGAAGAGCCTTGAATGCGAAGGGAAGACTTCTAGGAATGTATTGAATGCGTTTCTTCCTTCTTTTGCTTGTCTTTTCTCTCAATAGACTCTTGGTAGATGGAAAACACTTAATGCACAAATGGAGTGACTCTCTTGGTGTCTACTACTGTTCACTCTGGCTATTTAAGCAGTCTCCTTTGAAAACTAGCCGTTAGACACTAATTTGTGGCTGTTCTGCACAGTCTGCAACTCCTGACAATGTATCCGTTGGGGTCGGAGTCGACTCGCTCGATCTGGAGTTGACTCGGCTGTTGCTGGAGTCGACTCTTGCTTTACTGAAGATGACTCGTCCACTGTTCGGGATTTGAATTAAAGTGCTGTCCCATTCTGGAGTCGACTCGGCCAAACCTGGAGTCGACTCGCCAATATCCGGAGATGACTCGCCACTTTTGGGGACGGCTCGTTCTCAGGGTTCCAGAGATCTATATTTCTACATTTCTTTCTCGAGTCGACTCGGATCATCTTGGAGTCGACTCGGCTCTCAGAGCCCAAAAAACGATCCTCTGTCTTTGGAGTTGAACTGCCTTGGAGTCGACTCGGATTATCTTGGAGTCGACTCGGCTCTCAGAGTCCGCAACTGATCCTCTGTCTGTTGACCTGAGCTGCCTCGGAGTCGACTCGCACTTTGTTGGAGTCGACTCGGCTCTCAGAGTCCCCAAAGTTGGTTCTCTGCCTTTTAATCTTGCTTTCCTCTGAGAGTCGACTCGGACGTAACTAGGAGTCGACTCGCCAAACTTCGGAGTCGACTCGTAACCTTCTGGAGTCGACTCGGTTGCAGGGTCTGAAATACCTCGTTCTGTCTTTCTTCTGTTACCCTTTGGAGTCGACTCGGAAATGTCGAAAGTCGACTCGGCAACCATCGAAGTCGACTCGAACCCTTCTGGAGTCGACTCGCTGGCAGGATCTGAAAATCAACTTTCTGTCCTTCTGTCAGTTCTCAGTCGGAGTCGACTCATAGTGTATCGGAGTCGACTCGATCATGTGCCAGAACGTTTGAAACACTTAGAGTCGACTCGAAATCTTTCGGAGTCGACTCGAGCTTCAGACTTTGGCTTAAGTGAGTTCAACACTTAGCCAATTGACTTTGAACCAAGGCTCGATGCTCTTAAACATAAATTCATAAATATTTGCCTGAAACACTAGATTGAATTCATTAGTACACCATGAAATATACTCAAATGCTTTGAGCTCATCAAAATCAAATAGGGGTATAACCAATCACTCCACATTCTTTCCCTTTTTGATGATGACAAAATATTGAGTATTTGTAAAGTGAATTGCTCAACCAAAAGGTAATTTATAGTAAATTTTTGAAATGAATTCAAATGTCTAGTCATTTAATTTATCCAAAATTGAAAGATATGAATCAGTAAATCTTGAAATTAAAGCTTCCCCTTTCATTTGGAATTATATAAGCCTTCATATCATGCAATCAATTGTTTGGCTTATATGTGTTTAATGAATTTGCTTTCTTAAGATTTCAGATTCTCCCCCTCAACAAATGCATTCAATTTTGTTTGGGTTCTCTGAATTTTCTTTTAATGTCTTGAAGCTTTTGATCTTAAATTCTTACTTTCAGAGGGAAAAGCTGACAATTTGTTCTTGAGTATGATTCAACTAATCTCCGAATATCCCTTGAATAGATTCTGGAGATTACTCCTTGAGGAGCTCCAACAGAGAGATAATGAGCCTCGAGGTATCGAATCCACTAAGAACAAATTACTTTTTGCTTTAAGGTTGTTTCTTAAGGTTGTTCTTTTTAGTGATTCCCTTTACATTTCAATTCATATTTTCTTCCCCTTTTTGTCATCATAACAAAAAGGCACAATACACAGAAAAGAACTCAAATTGCACAGTTTTGAAAGAAAATTTCTACTCATTGTATTAAAGTTAGATTTGAGTACAAGTGTGATTACATAACAGAAAAAGTCCTCAATGGACTGTACATCATAAAATCAGATAAAAATACACTAGGTTTTCTTTGTAGTGGAGGATGTGGCTCCCGTACTCAGTCTAGTGTGTTTCATGACCATGCTTAGCCCCTCAGAGACGTTCCCTAGTTGTGCGATGATTTCCGAGGTGGCCCTAGACTGTATCGAAGTGAACTGGGTCAGACTTTCTTGGAGGGTGTCAAGTTTGGAGATCAAGGCATGTGCTAGCCTTTCTGCACCCTGAGTTTGGCTACCAAGTTCATTTCTGATGCTATCTCGCATTTTCCTCGTGTCATCCTTTACGTCGCTCATATTCCAATATTGAGCTTGGACAAGGCTCCTGATGTTGTAGATTTCTTCCTTTAGGTCTGCAACCATCTTGGATACGGCTGCTAAGGAGGGAACGATGTCAGTGGAAGGAGTAGTCAGGGGACCTCGGAGCTCTCTCAACAAGTCATCTCTCAGCTCCCTCACAATCTCCTGTCTCATCTCCCGGAGCTGCTCAGAGCTGATCCGGACTTCCAGAGGCTGCTGAGGCGGTGGTGCAGTAGAGGGTCCGGCTGAAGTGGATGGGAATGAAGGACCAGAAGTGGAAGGAAAAGTGGGAGGAGCTATGTCATGATCCTGGTCATGATCAGGACTGGGTGAGTGATGAGTGGTAGGGTCAGATGGTGTGGATATGGATGGTCTCCTAACCCAGACTCCCTCGACTCTATGGAAACCCATACGATGGAGAGTCCCCTCACCCATGCGATCTGTATGACGTAGTGAGCGAGAGGGTTCCCCCTCAGGGATAGGGACCTCTAGTTCCCTAAAAAAGAGTGTGAACAGCATGCCATAAGGAAGGCTGAGCCTAGGTTTATCTAGGGGTTCACATATGTACTTGTAGATGAGCTTGGGAAAGTTGATGGGAGTGTCTTGGAGGATATGGTACATCAGTGCTAGGTCTCTCTCTGAAATAAAGTCAAACCTACCCGTTTTGGGGAAGAGAGTCCTAGAGATGACACTTAGGAGGAGTCGTATTTCAGCTGAAAGCTGATTTGCAAACACCTCCTCTATAAGGGACTGAGGGGGACTCTCTAAGATGGCCGTAAGGGCCTCAGTCCTATCATGGGGATGAGTGGGAAAGATCCCCTCTCGGGAGAGATGGAGGACTCGAGCAATGAAGTCCTCCGAGATAAATACAGGGACACCCGCTACGGTTTCCTGGATACCACCACTACCTCGGGCTACTGTCCCATAAAATTTCCTAACTAATCCTAGGTAAGTAGGAAGATCTAAAGAACAGAACAACTCTAACCCTTGAGCCCTAAGATGATGCCCTAGGGTGAACCCTTCCCGGGAGAGGAAGTCAAAGTTGACTTTCCTCTCGGTAGAGACTGCCCTCCCAGTGCACGGACGCGAGGGAACCGGCCTAGGCGGGGAAGGAACCGGAGGTGGTGGCCTCACGGGTTCGTTCCGTGCCTTGGACCGTCGCTCGGCGCCGCTCGCGGAGAGAGGTCTCTTCCGGCTCGGGACAATGACTTTCCTAGGCATTTTGACCTACAAACCGAGGGATGGACAAGAGAAATGGAAGAAAACTCGAGGGAGAGGACCTAGAACGGGTCGGAGACGAGGTTGGAGACGACTCTAGGGTTTTGGAACAGTGCCGGCCGAGAATAGAAGTGAGGAGTAAACGTTTCGATTAGGATTAAAAATTGAATTTCCGACCTCGAGTCGACTCCGGTAAGTTGCGAGTCGACTCGACCTCGAGTCGACTCCTAAATATGCGCAAGTCGACTCGCCCACGAGCCGACTCTGAAATCTATTTGAGTCGACTCGAACTCTGGCACATAATCAAAAAACTTGTTATTACCGTGCCAAAAGAGAGAGCTATGGACATATCTAAGATTTAAGAACTGATTTGATGACCATAGATAAAAGATCCTATGTCTAACATAAGCTAATCATCAAAATCAATCAATTAGAGGGAAGTATCATAAGAATGGGTCAATCACTCCTAACCCTCTTCTAAGAATACAAAATCGATCTTCACGTAAGGGTTTAGTGAAGATATCAGCAAGTTGATCATCAGTGCAAACAAATTCAAGCACTACATCACCATTTAACACATGATCTCTTATGAAGTGATGTCTTATCTCAATATGTTTAGTTCTTGAGTGTAGAATTGGATTTTTAGTTAGATTTATGGTACTTGTATTATCACAATTTATGGGAATCTTATCTTGTTTAATGCCATAATCTTCAAGTTGTTGCTTGAACCATAAATTTGAGCACAACAACTCCCGGCAGCAACATATTCGGCTTCAGCCGTAGATAGTGCAACCGAGTTTTGTTTCTTGCTAAACCACGAAATTAAGTTTTCTCCTAAAAATTGACAAGACCCGCTGGTGCTTTTTCTATCAAGTTTACAACCAGCGAAGTCTGAATCAGTATACCCTATTAAATTTATGCTTGATTCTTTAGAATACCATAGACTTATATTTTTTGTTCCTATGAGATATTTAAAAATTCTCTTAACTGCAATTAGGTGTGATTCTTTAGGATTAGATTGATATCTAGCACACATGCATACACTAAACATAATATCAGGTCTACTTGCTGTAAGGTATGGTAAAGATCCTATCATACCTCTATACAGCTTTTGATCAACTGATTTACCTGATTCATCTTTGTCGAGTTTGCATGATGAGCTCATGGGGGTGCCAATTGCCTTATTTTCATCCATATCAAACTTCTTTAGCATTTCCTTGATGTATTTAGCTTGATTGATGAAAATCCCTTCCTTGGATTGTTTGATTTGAAGTCCGAGGAAGTAGTTCAATTCTCCCATCATGCTCATCTCAAATTCACTCTGCATTAACTCAACAAACTCTTCGCAAAGGTGATTGTTAGTAGCACCGAAAATAATATCATCTACATAAATCTGCACTACCAACATATTTTTATTTTTCTTTTTCAAAAACAGAGTTGTATCAACATTTCCTCTAGAAAATTTATGGTCTAATAGAAATTTGCTAAGTCTTTCATACCATGCTCTAGGAGCTTGTTTTAGACCATAAAGTGCGTTGTTTAGTTTATAAACATGATTGGGATATTGATGATTCTCAAAACCAGGAGATTGTTCTACATAAACTTCCTCATTAATATACCCATTCAAGAAGGCACTTTTTACATCCATTTGGAATAATTTGAAATCTTTATTGCATGCAAATGCTAGTAACAATCTAATTGCCTCAAGTCTAGCTACAGGAGCAAAAGTCTCATCAAAATCTATACCTTCTTCTTAATTATAGCCCTTTGCTACTAGTCTAGCCTTGTTTCTAATCACAATTCCATTTTCATCAAGTTTATTTTTATATATCCATTTAGTTCCTATTATTGAGTATTCAGTGGGTCTTTCAACTAAGTTCCATACTTTATTTCTTATAAATTGGTTAAGTTCCTCTTGCATAGCATTTATCCAATTTACATCACTTTCAGCTTCTTCTATGTTCTTAGGTTCAAAGTGTGAGACAAATGCAAGATGATTATTTAAGTTCCTAAGAGATACTCTAGTTCTAACAGGTTGAGATGGATCATCTAAAATTAATTCTTTAGGGTGACCATGAGCATACCTCCAAGCTTTAGTAAGCCTATGATCAACAATTACCTCTTGGCTTGTTGAAGTTTCTCCAATTTGCTTCGGTTCATTCTCTTGTAATGTCATATCATCTATCCTTTTCTCAGGTATTCGTGCATCATCATCAAGGGCTACTCTCTTGCTAGAAGAGACATCATTAGTATCATCAAAAACAACATGTATAGACTCTTCAATAACAGGGGTTCTTTTGTTGAAGACTCTATAAGCTTTACTTGATGTAGAATTTCTCAAAAAGATACCTTCATCAGATTTAGAATCAAATTTGCCTAAGTTATCTTTGCCATTATTATGAATGAAACACCTACATCCAAAAACATGAAAATAGTTTACTTTGGGCTTTCTATCTCTCCAAAGTTCATAAGGTGTTTTCTTTATAATTGGTCTCAATAAAACTCTATTTAATATATGACATGATGTGTTAATGGCTTCTCTCCAAAAATATTTAGGGAGATTATTTTCACACAACATGGTTCTTGCCATTTTCTCTAAGGTTCTATTCTTTCTTTCCACAACTCCATTTTGTTGTGGTGTCCTAGGTGCAGAGAAATTATGAGTTATTCCCTTTTTACTACAGAATTCATCAAATAGATGATTTTCGAATTCCATTCCATGATCACTCCTAATAGCTATAACTGAAACATTTCTTGAATTAGTAACTTCCTTATGAAATTTCTTAAATACTGAAAATGCTTCATCTTTATGAGCTAAGAACATGACCCATGTGTATCTAGAAAAATCATCTACAATGACAAGGCCATACTTGTTTCCACCAAGACTTGTGGTTCTAGTTGGTCCAAATAGATCCATGTGTAGTAGTTCAAGGGGTCTAGTAGTAGTGACACAATTTATGGATTTAAAAGAGCTCTTAGGTTGTTTGCCATATTGACATGCCTCACAAATTTTATTTTTCTCAAATTTTAGTTTTGGCAAACCTATTACAAAATCTCTTTTAACTAGTTTTGATATTGTATCCATACTTGCATGACCTAACTTACGGTGCCATAACCAACTTGCATCATTAACCTTAGTATCACTAGCTACTAGGCAACGGCTATTATTGGCAAGATCTTCAAGATCTACTACATAAACATTGCCACGTCTTATTCCTTTGAATACTAAGCTATTGTCAATTGAGTTGGTTATGATGCATAGAGATGGCTTAAACAAAACATCAAAACCTCTATCACATAATTAACTAACGCTAAGTAAGTTATGCTTAAGACCATCTACAAATCGTACATTATCAATAAAGGTTGAAGAGGTGATTTGTACTTTATCTATACCAACGATGTGACCTTGGTTATTGTCTCCAAAGGTCACTGCACCTCCCTTGTTAGGCTCTAGGGTGAAGAATTGCTCCTTTTCACCCGTCATGTGTCTTGAGCAGCCAATATCCAAGTACCAACTGTTTTTGTAGACCTTGGCTGCAAGACACTCCTACACAAGGAAATCATACAATTTTAGGTACCCAAGTTTTCTTGGGTCCTTCATGGTTAGTAATGTTGGTTCCTTTTGGAACCCAAACCTTTTTAATTTTTCTTTTAGCTTCTACTTTCCTATTATCACACACATTAGCTTTATGTCCTACTTTTCCACAGCAAAAACAGGTTATATTTTTAGTTTTACTTTCACCAGCTTTTACAAAAAAGTTTTTAAGAAACTTTTGCTTATTCTTAGGCTTATACCCTAAACCAGCTTTACTAAATACAGCTCTTTGACTATTAAGTATCATGTCTAGTTTTTCAGAACTAAAGGTAAACTTCTCAACTATAGGTTTATACTTTTCAAGTTCTTTTGTTAAGTTTAGTTTTTCTGTTTTTAGTAAATTTAGATCTTTTGTAAAGTTATCTTTTAGAGTTCGGTTACTGTTTTTAAGTTCTGAAACTTCCTTAGTTAGTCTTTCGTTATCTTTAATTAAGGTATTAGTTTTTTGGATTAACATTTGGTTGCTTGTTTTAAGTTCTAAATTTTCTTTGATGATAGAATCCTTGACCTTAATTAATTTATCGTACTTATGGGAGTGAGATTGATTAGTTAGTTTTAATTCTTTATTTTTAAGATTTATTGTCTTATATTCATCCATTAGTTCATTAAAAGCATCATACAATTCATCAAAGGTAAAATCTAAATGCGTTTCAGATGTTACCTCATTTTCATTTGCCATAAAACAGAAGTTGGCATTTTCCTCTTGTTCCTCATCCGATGATGATGATGATGAATCGGAGTCCATCAAAGTGGAGACGAGAGCTTTCTTTTTCTTGTACTTGCTGTTCTTCTTAAGCAAGGGACAGTCCATTCTGAAATGTCCCGGCTTCTTGCACTCATAGCAAGCGGTTCCCTCACTTTTTCTTTCCTTACCTTTGTCCTTGTTGTGGAAGCTTGAGGAACCTCTCTTCTGATGAAAAGACTTCTTCCGATTGATGAATTTTCTGAACTTTCTCACGAGAAGAGCCTCATCATCATCTCCCTCATTGTCTTCTTCTTCACTGCTACTGCTGCAAGAGGAAACTTTGTTAGAAGAAGTAGATTTAAGTGCAATTACCTTTTTCTTGTAGGAGGACTCTTCTTCACTGTGTTGCTTCATTGTCAGCTCGTGTGTCATCAATGATCCAAGGAGCTCCTCGAGTGCCAGCGTGTTCAAGTCTTTGGCTTCTTGGATCGCCGTTACCTTGGCTTTCCATGACCTTGGTAAGGATCTAAGAATTTTCCTGACAAGGTCACTGTTAGTATAACTTTTGCCAAGGTTCTTTAGGCCATTGACAATATCAGTGAATCTAGTAAACATGCATGTGATAGTTTTATTTGGTTCCATCTTAAATAGTTCATACTTATGAACAAGCATGTTTATTTTAGATTCCTTGACTTGATTTGTGCCCTCATGAGTCACTTCAAGTCTGTCCCATATCTCTTTTGCAGAATTGCAAGTAGAGATCCTATTGAATTCATTATGGTCTAAGGCACAATAGAGTACATTCATGGCTTTGGCATTTAATTGTGCCTTCCTTCTATCATTGTCATTCCAATCTTTTTCAAGCTTGGGTATAGCAACGTTGTCTACATAAATAGAAGGAATGTATGGTCCATTAACTATGATGCTCCAAACATCATAGTCTTGGGCTTGGATGAATATCCTCATCCTAGCCTTCCAATAGGTATAGTTGGTTCCATTAAAGAATGGAGGCCTATTGGTGGATTGCCCCTCACTAAGAGAGGATCCAAAAGGGGTTGTCATTTTTTAATCTTTTACTCTTAAAAAAAAATTAGAGCACCTGCTCTAATACCACTTGTTGCCCAAGAAGACAACCCAAGAGGAGGGGTGAATTGGGTTATGATTTAAATTTCGATCAATTAAAAACTATGTTTAGTTAATATCTAATTCAATTGCAAGTATTCCGGTTAAGTAACTATATGCAGTGAAAGATTAGAGAGAGTATAAGAGAGAGTGCAGCAACCAACACAAATACAAAACAATTTATAGTGGTTTAGAGCTAACCTCTGCTCCTACGTCCACTCCCCAAGCTACACTTGGGAGTTCACTATAATCCCTCGGATTACAGCCGGTTGTTTTACAAGTTCACAACCCAATTTGTAGTTTTACGAGATCACAACGAACTTGGTCGGTTTTCATAGGCTCACCGACTAGAACCACCCGATTGTTTTTCCGGGATCACAATCGAACCCTTACACTGTTGGTTTTAACCTTGGCTCACCAACAAACCTTAACCCTTGATTCAATCCCCTGATTGAATCAAGTAAGAAAATAGTTTGGGAAAAGTTACAAGGAAAGCTTCTTAATAAGCAAATATTAACCAATATGAATAAAGTAGAGTTAGAAGCCCTCAAACAAATTTTGGAAGAGGAAGAAGAGGCTTCTCGAACTCTGAGTCTCCTCTTTGAGTGCACTGAAGATCTGATGTCAGAGGAAGAGCCTTGAATGCGAAGGAAAGAATTCTAGGAATGTATTGAATGCGTTTCTTCCTTCTTTTGCTTGTCTTTTCTCTCAATAGACTCTTGGTAGATGGAAAATACTTAATGCACAAATGGAGTGACTCTCTTGGTGTCTACTACTGTTCACTCTGGCTATTTAAGCAGTCCCCTTTGAAAACTAGCCGTTAGACACTAATTTGTGGCCGTTCTGCACAGTCTGCAACTTCTGACAATGTATCCGTTGGGGTCGGAGTCGACTCGCTCGATCTGAAGTCGACTCGGCTGTTGCTGGAGTCGACTCTTGCTTTACTGGAGACGACTCGTCCACTGTTCGGGATTTGAATTAAAGTGCTGTCCCATTCTGGAGTCGACTCGGCCAAACCTGGAGTCGACTCGCCAATATCCGGAGATGACTCGCCACTTTTGGGGACGGCTCGTTCTCAGGGTTCCAGAGATCTATATTTCTGCATTTTTTTCTCGAGTCGACTCGGATCATCTTGGAGTCGACTCGGCTCTCAGAGCCCGAAAAACGATCCTCTGTCTTTGGAGTTGAACTGCCTTGGAGTCGACTCGGATTATCTTGGAGTCGACTAGGCTCTCAGAGTCCGCAACTGATCCTCTGTCTGTTGACCTGAACTGCCTCGGAGTCGACTCGGCTCTCAGAGTCCCCAAAGTTAGTTCTCTGCCTTTTAATCTTGCTTTCCTCTGAGAGTCGACTCGGACGTAACTAGGAGTCGACTCGCCAAACTTCGGAGTCGACTCGTAACCTTCTGGAGTCGACTCGGTTGCAGGGTCTGAAATACCTCGTTCTGTCTTTCTTCTGTTATCCTTTGGAGTCGACTCGAAAATGTCGGGAGTCGACTCGGCAACCATCGGAGTCGACTCGAACCCTTCTGGAGTTGACTCGCTGACAGGGTCTAAAAATCAACTTTCTGTCCTTCTGTCAGTTCTCAGTCGGAGTCGACTCGTAGTGTACCGGAGTCGACTCGATCATGTGCCAGAACGTCTGAAACACTTAGAGTCGACTCGAAATCTTTCGGAGTCGACTCGAGCTTCAGACTTTGGCTTAAGTGAGTTCAACACTTAGCCAATTGACTTTGAACCAAGGCTCGATGCTCTTAAACATAAATTCACAAATTTTTGCCTGAAACACTAGATTGAATTCATTAGTACACCATGAAATATACTCAAATGTTTTGAGCTCATCAAAATCAAATAGGGGTATAACCAATCACTCCACAATTATGTAGTCGGTGATCTTGGATCCCGTACCATACCAAACAAATTACTCATGGACACCCAGAGATTTTTAATCATTGGACCATAGCCTACCAAACACATTGATCTTAGATCACTGGGTATTAAATCACCCCAGCATTCGGATCACCGGAGATCTTAGATCACCGCGGTGATCCTAACGCCCCCAAAGGAGTAAAGTACCCGTGCACTCCTTCCATGGGTGCGCAAGATTCCAATTTTAGGGTCGCATTTTAAATAATAAGGATAAAAGGAGATAACATGAGAATAAACCTACTTTTGACCAACCCATAAGAACTTTAAAAAACCTATCCGTAACACATGGTTTCTATTCCCACTTCTCTTCATTCATGACACGAACCTTCTTTATGTTTTCGAGAAGAATGTTATAGCTTTTCTCTGTCAATCCTTCTCTCTTTTCTGATATGAAGGAGTGCGTTTCATTGTTCGGAATGTTGAAAATCCACAAGATAGAGTTAGCTTGCTTTCTTATTATTTTTTTTGGGGCCGGCAATGGAGTTAAATTTGAATTCTTGAAATAGTTTCGGGGAAGACAACGCGGTACTCTCCGTTTTTATTAGCAACAGGGAGGTAATCCATCGAAAGTTTCATCAGTGAAAATTGTTAAAAAAAAAGTTAGTGCTTGACTTCAAGTTCCAAAGAAAAAGAGGTGTAGAGAGGTGAGACTCACAGGGCAAATAGAAAGAGAGAGGTAGTAGGAGTGGAGAGATGCTGGTTGCTTTGCTTTGCTACCAGCCATTTTTAATATAATATTAAAATTTTAAAAAGATATCGAAATTTGGGTCCCAAAAAACTTGGTCAATATAAAATAATATCTACATAAAAAGTAATTTGTCAGTCCAATTCCAATCTATGCCAAGATAAGATATTTCGGCCTAGATATAATAGTTGAGATATCATGATATATCAGTCATTTAAAAAAAAAAAGGTAGTCAAATTAGTTTCCCAATAGAATATCTTGGCCGAGATAAACAGATATCTCGATTTATCTTGATATCAGCCCCCTCACAAGATGTTCATATATCAGGATCACCCATGGATGAAAGGAAGAGGAATTAAGTTGCCACTCTCCTTATTTTTGGCTTCTTCTCACCGGGGAGCGCATTCAAATCATGTTTGCTAATCAAGAAGGAGAATAATGCAGGTTTTGTCTTATAGGACAAATATCTGAACACCTTGCTGATCACCCAGCTGAGGGACTTTGAGACTTAGCTCAGCTAGGTATTGGCTTCTTCATTTCTTTTTTCCTGTCCCTTCTCTTGCACTATCTAGGCCGTGGGGTGGGTGGGCCTCTATTTTGAGGCCTCTCTTTCTTTTTCTTTTTCTTCCCTCTTCTGCTCTCCTACTGTTCCACTAGCTCTTCTCTCTGCCAATTTCACATTCTTAATGAAGAGTTAATAATTTGATGATATAGTGGAATCACTAAAAGACATTTTGGTTGGTTATAGCTATACACTTCATTGTAGAATTAACTGAAGGTCACCGGTGCTATGATTCATGAAAGAGAGTATTTCATTACAATATATGACCATGATCATGGAAGGGGGTACTTTGTTATGATATATGACCGCCGCGATCTAGCTTGGTGATTTTCTTTTGATTTAAATATCTTGGTATAACATGGAATATGGTCGATTGCATGCACATTCATTGGGTCAATTTTTGAATTTGTGAGAGTAGAAAGTCTACTTGAAGTGAAATGTTTTCACTAGAAACTTTAAAAGAAGATATTTATAAGTGGTCATTAAAGATGAAATTGGATAATATTGGAATTTATCCCTATAATATGGCCTAAATAACCACATGTTTATAATTATGTTCTATTTGAATAAAACCAATGACATAGGATAGAAGAAGAAGAAGAAGAAGAGAGAAAAAGACAGGGGGAAAGAAGTGGAGATGAAGACAGAGGGTGAGAGCAACTCAATATTCTATATTCTAAAATCTCAATAATGAGAACTGTCTTCTCAATTAACATAATAATAGATTTATATAGATAACCTAAAATCCTAATAAGAGTCTACATAAAAATAAAATAATGGAACTCTCATAGAATTCTAATTTTAGAATCTCACAAAATTCTAATCCTTGAATCCATATAAAAATAAAATTCTCTAACTTTTAAATAAAATAAAATTTTCTAATTTTATTATTTGCGCTCAATAGAAGTATATTTATATTTGTTATTGGATGGTCCTCCGTCAACTAAACTCCACATAATGTTAACCAAAATCTATTATCTATTTCAGCTATTTGGAGATTAAAAATTAAATTAGAGCTCTATTTGTCTGCAGATCTTGATGTGTTAGGTTACCAACCAATATATCCATCCTCTCTCTCCAACTCACATCAAGATAAGCCCATAAAGTTTCCTGTCAATACTCTATATGAAAGAGAGTTAGGAGAGAGTATATTAGTGTGCTTGGTGATCCCCAATCTATCGTTCTACGGTTTGGCTTCATGCATTAACTAGTTTTCTTATATCTTTTGACTAGATTTTTTGGATGAAGTTCTGCATTGTTAAGAATATATATTATCGACTCTTGCTAAATCTTTAGCTTTTATGAAGTTATGTATTTTACATTTAGTTCATATCCATAGCTTAAGTCTGTTCTTTAATTACACATAAGTAAACATGTTCTGTACACATTTATCCTTACACATATATCGTACATGCATGTAAATAAAGTCTATCGTTATATAGGGTTTGTTGTGAGGAATCTCGGCTGTTCTTCGACCAAATCAAGTTAGGCGACTTAGGCGGTCGCCTAAGGCTCCGGTCCAAAGAAAGCTCACTACAGGAAAGGCCTCAAAGACAAAATGGAAAGAAAAACGGCCCTCCTGTGAGTTCGCCTTAGGCCGGCCAACTATAGGAAATGCCTCAAGGATAAAACGGCTTTAGGCCCCCAAATACATTGAGCCGTTCTTGGAGGGATCTCGGCTCTTCTTGGACCAAATCAAGTTACCGGAGCCATGCCTCCTTTACCATGGGCATTTTATATATGATAACAGACTTCGGCTCCACTTTAGACTAAATGGATTCTTGCTGCGCTGAACCAACTTTGGATGCTCAATTACAGATAATGAAACAGACTAAATATAAAATCGACAATCAATCCAGAAGGCGGAGCTCGGCTGCATCTAGCGGGTATTTGGACTTGTAATTACCTTTATTTGAAAACGAAGACTCTAAATATCATAATATGGTTGATAGCATTCAACGACTCCAAAACTAAATAATCAACACTTTCATGGGAAGTACTAAACTCATATATAATATGATAAATTATTTATTCAAAAGCAGGTGATTACAAGGTTTTGGGCTTCATTTTCATGTGAATGGTAAAATACGAGGACAGAAAGATGAAGACAATTGCGGTACTTTGCGCCTTTGCGGAAATCTACGGTTTCTTGACACGGCAATTTTTATTGCATGGTTTGTTTGGCGCAGTGTGGGGACCCCCAGGACCGGGACTAGTTTGCCCTCTCAGATTACGCCGCGTATATTCCGCTGCAAAAGTCATGATGATGCATCAGATAACAAACTGCTGCTGCTGCCGAATAAGATTTCTATTCAATTACCAAGGTTCCAATAATGCCTATCACTGTTTTCTTTTTAATTTCTTGCAGTGATATTTTGCCCAGTTCAGCCTAGACTGGATTTGTTTGGAGCAAAACGATGGCTGCTGTTTCCATTGAGAAAATGATTGTTCTAATAGTAGAAGTTAATAACTGTCACGTTACTGTTTATTGAATAAAAATTCAATAGAAAATATATTTTATTAAGCAGATAGTGGAAGTGTTGTTATTCTTGTTCTAGAATGGCTCCTCCAGGAGAGTGACTCGGCTACGGTCATCAGCTGGATCTAAGAGGGCCCAATGGTCGCTCCTAGTGACTATTCTTTGCTTCACGATATCTGGACGATAATGAGGGATGGAGGGGTTGTCCAGACGGAGCATGTATTTAGAGAAGCCAATGGGGCTACGGATTAGGTGGCCACCTATGTGGCTAACCACTCCGATAGCACTCTGTAGATAGGGGATGGGGAGCTGCCTCGGGAGCTCCGTGATATTCTGTTTTTTGATTTTATTGAGTGTATCCGTACACGTGTTGTATGAACCACCTAGTCTAGCAAAAAAAAAAAAAAAAAAGAGGCTCCTCCATCTCTCTCTCTCTACACATATATTTTATATACACAGAGGGGAGAGAGGCCGCACATTTTACATTAATTCTTTGAAAATAGAGTTAATAATTTTAAAAACAATGATAGGTCATCATAATTGAAGACTCAGAACCATTTAACATAATCTACACTATAACAAATAGTTAGAAATCAAAGTTTATTATATTTTGGTAGTCTCTTACCTATGTGTTGAATTGATTAAAAGTAAACAATATTAATTGTATTGGTATGGTAAAGTACATGACAGGAAATATACATTAAAAAGTTACTTTATAGATCAAGGTATACGTATTTTAAAATAAGGACATATTTAAAGTCATTAGATTTTGATCATTAGGTTATGTAAAGTATTGTATCACACTATTGAAATGGACTGTTTTGGCATCTACTTGACAATTAAGTTAAAGAGATCCAAAATATATGAATTTTATGTATTTTTAAAGTCTAGATCATGTACGATGATTTGATGTTGAACTTTAATAGTCCATCATTAGTTTTGAATCATGAAAGCGCGCGCGTGCGCGCGCACATATATATATATACACACACACATACATACATAGATACATAGGATAAGGTTTCTAAATCACATAATTTTTTTGTCAACAAAGAAATTTAGATATAATAGACCACATCCAACAGCTTGTGCTAGGTCCCCATTTCGTCTTGGGAGGACTACTCTTAACACGTGCTATTGTGTGGGCATCCTCATAATAGCTCTTCTCATATGTGTGTATATTGGAAGTCTCCTGTTTATGTATCAAGTGCGCATAAATAAGCGATAGCAATATTTGTGTGATCTTAATAAGCATAACTTTGATATCAATCCAACCCCTCTTCCAGAGTGAAAAAAACAATCCATACTCCTCCCCTAATTTTTTTGTTAGTTCTTGTACGCAACAAATCATTAATTTCTTCAACCAAGGAAGGTGCCTAATTACTGAAAAAGACAATCAAGGGAGGTGTTAACTATATGCATCTGAATTTTGACCCCAAAAGAGATTATTTGTCATCTAGAAACGATCTTAAACATTATTTGTCATCTAGAAAGAGATTGTATCATGAGGATACAGTGGCCTCAAGATTGTCTATAGCAGGAGAAAACGAAAACTCACCACCTAGAGGCCTGTTTTCTGCTCTTATAGCTACGGCCGTGGGGATGAGAGGGCCTCCCGAGACCAGGAGCATGATTAACAGGAGAAGAGCCTTGAGAACCATATTGTTCTTAGATAGCTAGTACGAGTAACCAACACATCTGCTTGCATATATATATAAGCTCATAGATGGCGTATATAAACAGAAGAGTTTATAGAGCGAATTGTCCTCCTCCAAATATCTCTAGTCCTCCATATCTTGACAAAGATGGGATTTGATCGCAGGTCACTTGAAATTTCCTTGGCCCCAAAGTCATGGAACTTGATTGCGAGATTGACCTGACAAACCCTCATCCCTTTCCCTGAGACTTTGGGATCAAATCAGAGTAATACAAAAAATCATATTACTAAAATACTTTGGGCATCCGTTAAGTGCACAGAGAAGCCCAATAAAACTAATTTGACCAGTGGCAACCAAACCGAGCCACCACCCGCGTTTGGCATAGGAAAATACTCTAAACACCCATTAAGTGCACAGGAAAATTTTTGGGCCAATAATACCAATAATTCTTTCCGGTTATGCCAATCCCCTCATCCAGAAATTTCTGTGAACGCCAAATGGGCTCCTTGGTGTGAACAGAAAAATACTACATAGACTTTATGATAGCATTTATTCCTCTATCTTTGTTCTAAGATTACTATCTTGGAATAATCTTGGCTTTCCGACCTCAAAGACAAGCATTCCCTCCCTGGGTCAGGAGGTAATTTGGGATCATTGCTATGTAGAATTACTATGGTACAACCAAACATGGTGATCTCATCATCTCTACCCACATCACCTTTGAGATCATCCCATTCCAAATGCCCCTCTATAGGGCTTTGGGATTTTATACCTTTTCGCCAAGACATAACCTTGCCCTGTAAGGTTACCCCACGTCTCGCCAGGGTAAGCGTATCCGCATCAAGAATGAGTGCCACTTTTTTAAGAGAGAGAAAATGTGTATGTATTAACTATTACTTATTAAACCATCATCCAATTTTTAGTTTGCACGATATCAGTATTGGCAAGAAATAATCAATACTTGACTAGCTAGATTTAATCCATTGTAGCTTAAAAAATGCACTTGCGATGCAGCAGCTTATTATGCTTGACAAATGCAGTAAACTGAGAGGAAAGGCGCAGATATTATTTAACAAATTTTCCATAAAAGAAATTGATCTCTCTCTCTCTCCCCAAAATGATACCTTTCTTAGGGTTGTAAGCGATAGACTATACATAAATTTAAAAGTCCACTACATATTTATTTATGTCCTATATATATTTTGAATATCTGATGCATATTTCTTTAGATTACAGCTGGCCATATACTTCTAGGAACAAAATCATCAGGGGATCCCTCTACATGTGTATTGTTTGGTAAGAAAAAATAAATCCGATTGTTTCTTGTGAAGCCAGTAATTAGATAAATCTTTTATGCAACATCTGTTATTATTTCAAGTATAGGTGAATGTAGCCAAGATTTTTACCTTGTTGCCATGTTGCCATCAACTATGAATGGTCTAATAGTTTTGTTAGCGCATATTATATTTTCTCAAAAATGTGGTATTTTTTCTAGACCCTTTTTTCCTGCTAGTGCGTTCCTACTTAGACTAGCAATGGTATCAAAATGGGCATTTCACGTTAGACTTATATTTTCTCTTTTGTTTGCCGAAAGATTTGGTGGTTAGAATAATGGTCGCTTGAAGTTTCCTCGGTGCCGAGGTCCAAGGAAAAATTCATCCTACATGGGCCAAATGATAATGTGAGTCCCTTTACCTGAAATGTTGTCATCATAGGACCATGAAATAAATCATGCTAATGTAAAAGAATTTTAAATAAAAAATATTTTAAATACTCTACTCGACTGGCTAGATTTAATCCATTGTTGTTTCAATATCCAGTAAATTGAGAGGAAGAGGCAACGTGCTTGAGGAGAATACGCACTACAACGCTAAAAAGCGTTGCTCAAATATCTTCTGACGCTTCTAAAAGCGTTGTAAAAGCGTCATCTATTCAAAAGTGGGAAAAACTTTTGCCGACGCTTTTCAAAGCGTCGCTAGAGGGGGATCTACCGATGCTTTTGCAAAGTATCGCTGGAAGAGAGGATCTACCGACGCTTTAAAGCGCGCCACTACTATTTTTTTAGCCAAAAAAATTACCATTTATGGTCTGCATATTCTCCTCCATCACTAATGTTGATGGAGTACAAACAACCGAAATCATAGTGCTGATAGAGCACAAAGAGAAATACAAACAACCTCCCCGATCGGTACCTTCATTCTATCCGTGCAGAGAGGTTGGGTTTGGCTATATAAATAGTTTTTTCTTTTTCAGATCCACCGATGTGGGACTAAAATGGGTGGTTTTTTGGCTTCCAATGACGCTTTCAACGACACTTAAAAGCGTCGTTATTTAACAATGCTAAAAAGTGTTGTTAAAAGTGTCGTCAATTACATATTAACTTCGACGATACTTTTAAGCGTCGTCGTTAGCCGACGCTTTTAAAAAGCGTCGGCAAATGTTGGCGGAGAAAAATTTTTGCGGACGCTTGGAATAAGCGTCGGCAAATAAGAGTCGGATTTTTTTTTTTTTTTTGTGTAGTGACGGGGAGCTCGGAAGAAAGGTATATATATATAGGAGAGGAGAGGGGTAAAAACGCATTTTTAAAAAATACAAGTAAAACTTTTTTACTTAGATTTTTTTGAGAAATAATGATTTTTTTTAAAAAAATAGAAACAAGATAACAGATCAGTTTTTTCTTGCATTGGATACTGCATTTTTATTTAAAAAATAGAAAAAAAGGGGTCACCAAACAGGGCTTCAGCCTTAGCTTGCCCAATGGAATCCCATTTTCTTTTTTTTGGTAAAAACGGCTACTCATTCATATAAGTCTAACCTGAGTACAGCCATCTAAATCACAGAAAAGTAAATACAACAAAGTAAAAGGAACATCTGATCCGAACGTCCACAAAAAATTCTCGGAGTGCCGGGCGACATAGGAGGCGACCCAATCTGCAGCCCTATTCGCCTTCCTAAACACATGAACAGCCTGAAAACCGCCCATCGACTGAGCCATTCTGCATGTCTCTCAGATAAGGGGGTGACCATCACCATACCTGTCCACCCCCCGGATCCAGTCGATCACCATCGCTGAGTCCCCCTCAAGGTGCACCCGCTCCACACCAAGCACCTGCCTGGCATAGGATAACCCCTTCCATGCAGCCTGCAGCTCTTCCCCAACAACAGTGAGTCCAGGTGTCCGGCGTCCACTTGCAGCAAGCATCCTACCACAGTGGTTTCTGATCATAAAGCTAACCCCTCCAGTCATGCCATCCACTGAATGGAATCTCATTCACCTTCAATATGCTGTAGGCTTTTTACCAATCGAGATACTTGGAAGATCCGAGATTACACTCACCGGGGAGTGGGCATATCTCGAAGAGGACCCAATTAAGTTGGCATTCGAAGTCAGCAGAAAATGGGCAGGTCTCCCACGTATTAATGGCTTTAAGATATCTCCACCTCTTATCTAGCATTCAGAATCCTTTGCCCAGAAGATGATGCGACGCAGAAGCATGAAAGTCGCCAGGGAGCCCACCTTATAATAATAAGAGAAAGAGACAGAAGTATCTTTTTTGATGGAAAGGAGTCTAAAGTGCCACGAGCACAGTAGGATAGACAGTGATTTGCACTTCGTCAAAATACTATCCAATAAACATTGCGCACGTAGGTTTTATTGTGCATATCCTGAAAGAAAAGACCAATACTATCCGGGAAGATGATCACGAAGATCTTTGAGGTGTAGTTGCTGATGGAAAATGTGGCATTTATTTTTGGACCCTTTTTTCCTCCTCGTGCATTCCTACTTAGACTAGTAATGGGATGGAATGGGCACTTTATGTTAGACTTATATTTTCTCGTCTTTGCCGGAAGATTTGGTGTTGGAATAATGGTCGCTTGAAGTTTCCTGGGCGCCTAGGTCTAAGGAAAAATTCATGCTACATGGGCCAAATGATAATGTGGGTCCCTTTACTTGAAATGTTGTCATCATAGGACCATGAAATAAATCATGCTAATGTAAAGGGATTTTAAATAAAAAATATTTTAAATACTCTACTTGACTGGCTTGATTTAATCCATTGTTGTTTGAATATCCAGTAAATCGAGAGGAAGAGGCGACATGCTTGAGGCGAGTACAGGGAGTTCGGACAAAAAGTATATATAGGAGAGGGGAGGGGTAAAAACTCATTAAAAAAAAAAGTAGACATAAAAATTTTTTACTTAGATTTTTTTCAGAAATAATGATTTTTTTAATAAAATAGAAACGAGATAATAAAATATATTTTCTTGCATTGGATACTGTATTTTTATTTAAAAAATAGAAAAAAAGGGTCACTAAACAGGGCTTCAACCTCAGCTTGCCCAATGGAATCTCATTCCCTTTCAATATGCTGTAGGCTTTTTACTGAGCGAGATGCTTGGAAGATCCGAGATTATACTCACCGGGGAGTGGGCATATCCCGAAGAGGACCCAAGTAAAGTAAGATGGCATTCGAAGTCAACAAAAAATGGGCAGGTCTCCCACGTATTAATGGCTTTAAGGTATCTCTACCTCTCTAGTTTTTGGCTATCTAGCGTTCAGAATCCTTTGCCCAGAAGATGGTGCAACGCAGAAGCATGGAAGTCGCTAGGGAGCCCACCTCAGAGTAATAAGAGAAAGAGACCGAAGTATCTTTTTTGATGGAAAGGAGTCTAAAGTGCTACGAGCACAGTTGGAGGAAGGATGCATGGTATAGGATAGACAGTGATTTGCACTTTGTCAAAATACTATCCAATAAACATTGCATAGGTTTTATTGTGCATATCTTGAAAGAAAAGAACAATACTTGACTGAATCCTGGGTTGTGTCCGGGAAGATGATCACGAAGATCTTTGAGGTGTAGTTGCTGATGGAGAAAAATGTATATGTGATGGGATGACATTATGTCTTGACTAATTCCAAACTGGATATTTAATGGTAATTCACCAAAAGCCAAAGTAGTGGGGCCCAATCTGGACAAATTTTTCTTTGGATGCAAGGGTAGTGCAGAAATCAATACAGAGATAATGAAAACTGCCATATGATCTGATGAAGAGAATATTGATCATCTTGACCTCAAGTTATTCCGATCTTGTTGACCTCAACCGTATGATGGTCGGTCCAGCCGCAGAATAATGCCAAAGGTCATTAAAGGAGTGGCAATTATAGTCTCAACAACGGTCAATCCAACTCGGCCATAAATACAAAAAATTATATCAATATTTATTTTATATGGATATAGATACAAATTGGATACTGAAAGTGGGGATATAAATACAGATAAAAGTCGGATAATTGAACTTTATGATCATAGAATAAAAATATTACAAAGGGGATGGAAAACCAAATTAATAGTATATTGTTATGGTGCTACATAAAATTAAATAGAGTTATAAATAAAATCGCATATTGGATATGGATCGGATAGTTGTCTATCCATATTCATATCCATTTTTTTGGGACATAGATACATATATGAATATTAGTCAGATACTCAAATTTCTCTCTATATCCGGATAGATTCGGATACGAAAACGGATGTGGCCGGATATTTTATGGTCCTCTCTCACCTCTAAGTATAGGAACGTGATTTTAGCATAGTTGGAGGAAGGATGCATGCTATAGATAGAGGGTGGGATTAAAACTTATAATTGTTCTTTAAAAAAAAAATAGAGAGAGACAGAGATTCGCACTCTGTCAAAATACTATCCAATAAACATTGCCTAGGTTTTATTATGCATATCTTGAAAGAAAAGATCAATACTTGACTGAATCCAAGGTTACGTTCAAGAAGATGATCACGAAGATCTTTGATGTGCAGTTGCTAATAGGAAAAATGTACATGTGATGGAACGACATTATGTCTTCACTAATTCCAAACTAGAATTTAATGGTAATTCACCAAAATCCAAAGTAGTGGGCCCTATATCAGCGAGTAATATCTTGTTAGAGTGATTCCAAGAAACACAGAACAATTTATATCAGCGGGTAATATTTTATTTTGTTAGTATGATCCTATATCAGTCTATATTATTTTTCTTATATAGAGTCTGTACATGAGTATATATAAACTCCAAGATGTACCGAATGTGATAGAAAAAAAATAAAATCACTTTTCTCTCTCTCTCTTTTTCTCTTATTTTTCTCTTCTTCTGTAAATATTTTAACAACTATTTGATCACTTTGATATCAACTAGTCAAAAGTTGCAGGATAGTTAAAATCCACAAATTACTGCTGAAAGGAGATAGCAATTCAAGAATAGGTGAATGTAGCCAAGATTTTTCCCTTGTTGCCCTGTTGCCATCAACTATGAATGTCTAATAGTTTTGCTAGCGCATATTATATTTTCTCGAAAATGTGGTATTTATTTGTAGACCCTTTTTCCTCCTTGTGTGTTCCTACTTAGACTAGCCATGGTATCGAAATGGGCACATCATGTTAGACTTATATTTTCTCTTGTGCCCGCCGGAAGATTTGGTGGTTGGAATAATGGTTCTTGAAGTTTCATCGGCACCGGGGTCCAAGGAAAAATTCATCCTACATGGGCCAAATGATCATGTCAGTTGCTTCACTTGAATTGTTATCATCATAGGCCCACAAAATAAATCAAGCTAATGTAAAGGGATTTAAATAAAAAATATTTTAAATACTCTAGTCGTTTGGCTAGATTTAATCCATTGTTGCTTGAATATCCATTAAATTGAGAGGAAGAGGCGATGTGCTCGACGACGACGTGCATGAGGCAAATAAAGAGTGGTCGGACGAAAGGTATATATATAGGAGAGGAGAGAGGGAAAAAAATATTTTAAAAGAATAAAAGTAAAAAATTTTCACTTCAATTTTTCTCAGAAATAATTTTTTTAAAAAAAATAGAAACAAGATAACAGATCAGTTTTTTCTTGCATTGGATACTGCATTTTTATTTAAAAAATAGAAAAAAAGGGGTCACCAAACAGGGCTTCAGCCTTAGCTTGCCCAATGGAATCCCATTTTCTTTTTTTTGGTAAAAACGGCTACTCATTCATATAGGTCTAACCTGAGTACAGCCATCTAAATCACGGAAAAGTAAATACAACAAAGCAAAAGGAACATCTGATCCGAACGTCCACAAAAAATCTCCGGAGTGCCGGGCGATATAGGAGGCGACCCAGTCTGCAGCCCTGTTCGCCTCCCTAAATACATGAACAGCCTGAAAACCGCCCATCGACTGAGCCATCCTGCGTGTCTCTCAGATAAGGGGGTGACCATCACCATACCTGTCCACCCCCCGGATCCAGTCGATCACCACCGCTGAGTCCCCCTCAAGGTGCACCCGCTCCATGCCAAGCACCTGCCTGGCATAGGATAACCCCTCAGGCAGCTCGCAGCTCTGCCCCAACAACAGTGAGCCCAGGTGTCCGGCGCCCACCTGCAGCTAGCATCCTGCCATAGTGGTCTCTGATCATGAAGCTAATCCCTTCAGTCACGCCATCCGCTGACCTGTTGCCGTCAAAATTTACTTTGAGATAGCCAAGGGGTGGGGGAACCCAGGAAACAAGGGCAAAGTGGGGCGCTGAAACAGCGTGAGTACCCCAGGTGTCCCTAGCTATCCCAGAAGAAATCACAACGGTAGTCGCAATAACCTCCCTCGCGTGATGCGCCGCTTTGTCTACCACCATCCACGGAGGCGACCGCCTCGCCTCGAAAATACCAGCATTCCTATCTAACCATATATGGTAGGACAGGTACGCCCTAAGGATCCCATCCTCAATAGATCTAGGACTCCTCATGGAATCTCTCAGTAGCTGCATCAGGTCCTGTGCTGAGCCTACCGAGTCTGGTAGTGGGGCCGATGACCTTCGCCATATCTCATAGGCCCTGGGGCACTGTAGAAGAACATGCTCGATGGTCTTCTTAGTATCACCACATGCCTCACAACACTGAGAGACCCGCATACCGCGCCGAACTAGTAAACTCCTGGTCGGAAGGCATCCCCAAGCCACCTTCCAAATGAAAAGTGCCACCCGGGGATGAATCCGTAGCCTCCATATCCAACCACCCGCAATCTGTCGGCCTAGCTCCCTACTGAACAGGGTGTGAAGATCTCTAGCCCGCACTCGCGACCGTCCCGTCAGACTCCCCCCCCATGGGGACTGGTAGAGACAAGACCAACTCCGCCAACTGCTCCCGAAATGCCTCCCGAATCAGCCCCACCCTCCAGCAGCCCCCCTCTGAGTCTAGTAGATCGCTGACCCTGCACCCTGATAATCTCGCCGAGTCCACCAAGGTCGGCAAGCGACAGATCGGCCACTCGGTCACCCAGCTGTCCTCCATCACATCAATAGAGCGACCATCCCTAATGGCCCATCTGATCTCCGGGAGCACCACCATAGCCCTAACACACATCTCCCTCCAGACCGGGGAATGATGACGCCCAGCTCGCACCCCAAGTCCCAACCCTCCATACTTGGCCCTCATCAAAGAGGACCACATACTCTCGGGCTCCAGCACAAATCTAGCTGCATGCCTCGCCGCTAGTGCCTCCTGCCTCGCCACTAAAGACTGCACCCCCAGACCATCCACGCTGATCGGCTGGTATACAACCTCCCACGCCAGCAAATGGATACCGCCTCTGCCACTGCTCCTCCCCCAGATAAACTCCCTAAAAAGCTGCTCAAGGGATCTCAGAATTGTCACCGGGATCACGGCATGGGATAATAAATAGATGGGGACTGATGTAAGAACTGAGCGAACCAAGATAATCCTACCCATCATGGAAAGTGAGTGTATCTGCCACCCCTCTAACCTGCGTCTGATGCAGAGCTCAAGAGAGGTGCAGTCCCTAGTCCTCAACCGTTGTCCGCAGAGTGGAATCCCCAAGTATGTCATCGTACCCGCCTGCTCACCCACCCCCAGGATCTCCAATATGGAGTGCTTCACCACCACTCTAGTCTTCGGGCTAAACATAACAGACGATTTGGTCAGTTGATCCGTTGACCCGACACAGCACAGTAATCCCGAAGGACCTGACCTATCACCCGGGCCCCCTGCCTAGACGACTTGGCTAAAAGCAAGCAATCATCAGCGAAGATCAGGTGAGAGATCGTAGGGGCCCCCGCCACCGGTCTGTAAGCCTCTAACTCCTGACTGGCCACCGCCTGCCGAAGAGATGTAGACAGTGCATCCGCACAGATAATGAATAGCAGTGGGGAAAGTGGGCATCCCTGGCGCAACCCACCTGACGACTCAAAAAAGCGGGACGGCGTACCGTTCACCAGAATAGCAAAAGAAGGAGCACTAATGCAACCCATGACCCACATGATCCATATCTCATGAAACCCATATCCCCGCAAAGACTGCTACACAAAGTCCCACCTCATCCTGTCATAGGTCCTCTCCATGTCAAGCTTGATCCCCATCAAGCTTCTCCTCATCGGAGCCCTCCCAAGGTCAAACATAAACTCCTGGGCAATGAGTACATTATCAGATATACTCCGCCCCTCCAAGAAAGCCCCCTGCTCTAGGCTGATGAGCCTAGGAAGAACACCCCTCAACCTGACAGCAAGAATCTTCGTCGTAACCTTGTACAGAGTCGTACAAAGGCTAATCGGACGAAAATGACTCAGCTCCGAAGCGTCCAGCCGCTTCGGTATCAAGGTGATGAAAGTATGCTGCCACTCAGCCGCCATCACTGCCGAGCTGAAAAACTGTTGTATGGCCTCCGTCACGTCACGTCCAACTATCATCCAATATCTCTGAAAGAACACCGGTGGAAATCCATCCAGCCTCGGGGCCTTGTCCCCCCCGAGGGACCACACTGCCTCCCTGATCTCCCTCTTCGAAATCGGCCTGATCAAAGCTGAAGTCTCCTCCTCTATAACCCCGTCCACTGGCGACGGAATATCTGCTAGACTCGCACCTGCCGACTGCTCTGTCCACCTAGCCCTAAAGAAACTCACCAAAATTCTCTGGATCATATCCGGATCCTCCGAATACTGCCCTCACCTCTGATAGCTCTGATCCGGTTCTGATGCCTCCTAATCACTGTCGCCTGGTGGAAAAATTCAGTATTTCTATCCCCCTCCATGATCCACTGTATCCTCGCCTTCTGTCTCTAGAATATCTCCTGCTCTCTGAGAAGGGCATCATGCAGTGCCAATAATGATCTGAGCTCCCCTACGTCCTCATCCCAAAGCCCCCCTCCTCGAACCTCCTGAGCCTGTAATCTAGCAATGGCCACCTCTAACTCCTCAATCCTACTAAAAATATTCCCCACTTCCTCCCGGTTTCACCTCCTCAGTCGCCTCCTTGCCAACTCCAGTCTGCGGGAAACCTGATACATGGGATCACCCCTAACTGGGATGCTCCATGCCTCCCTCACCATCTCCCATGATCGTGGGTAGCAAAGCCACAGCTTCTCGAATCTGAAGGGGGGATGCACTGGGGTGTATGCATTTGTACACACCAATAAAGGGCAGTGATTGGACGCGATCCTGGGTAAATGCCTCACATGGTGATCCAGAAACCTCTGGACCCACCCAGCTGTCGCACAGGCTCTGTCCAGTCTCTCCCAAACTCTAGCACCACCCTGCTGATTGTTGCACCATGTAAATCTAGGACCCGCAAATCTCAGATCTATTAGTTCATTAACAGTCAAAAAATTCTGAAACTCCTTCACCTTCCTCTCATAAGAGAAAGGCTTGCCCCCCATCTTCTCCTGAGGATCAACTATACAATTGAAGTCACCAGCCATCATCATAGGATAACCCTGACAAATCAACTGCGATGCTTCCTCCCATAGCCTCCGTCTCTTTCTGAAATCAGTGCTAGCATACACCGCTGCAAGGACCCAAGGGGCACTAGTACCATCCGAGATCACCATGATCACCTCTTGGTCACAAACATGAAAGATGTCCAATCTGCAAGATTCCTGCTTCCAAGTGATAATAATGCCACCCGACAACCCACGAGACTCCACTGCGTAGAATCCCCACGATCTGGGAATCGCTCTTCTAGCCTTCTGTAGGCTCCTCCCGGACAAGCGGGTCTCAAACAGCACACAGATGTCTGGACTATGCTGCTGCACAATCCTGCGAAAAGCCGGGGCAAAGGAAGGCTTCCCCACACCACGGCAATTCCATAGGAGAACTTTCATTGATCACCCATGGGAGTATCACAACCCACTACCCCGGGGTTGCAATCATGAAACACCGCCTCATCCGTAGCCCCGCCACTAGCCAAGTCTCCTGGGGACACCCTCGTCGCTACTGCCTTTAGTTGGTTTAGAACCAGATGATGATCATCTCCACATTCAGGCTGTACCACATGGTTAAAGGTAGAGGACTTCACATGGTCATTAGCACCCCCTACCACAGCCCCCCTCTACCCACTGTCAGCCTCCAAACCGAAGCCCCAAGCCCCCTCAGCACACCTGGCATGCTCCTCTGACCTCTCCCCTTCACTATTCAACCGTGCCATATGGCACGGTTGTAACACATCTCGAGCCTGGGGGTAGCCTATAGGATCATCCCCCACTTTGCTAGCCCCGGAACCAGCGGCCGCCTCCTCCCCAAAGGGCCCTTCCTTTGGCCCCTCCTTGCCGGTCAGTTTTGCCATCGACGTCTCCCCCAAGCCGGAGAGATTTGCCGCCACAGAGAGGGATCTGTCCATCTGCTTCCCCGCGGGTGCCACATCCCTGCACCGGAAGTGGCCACCGACACCCTTGGACTCTCGCACCGCCCGGGGAGGCCGATTACACGCTGCCGAGTGGGATGGAGGGGAACTCCTGCTCCTCCGATGATCCCCCAGCCGACCCTTTCTGGTTGGAGCTAACCCCCCCGCAGGAGAGAAGTAGCGCATCGCGGTCGAGCCCTTGGGTCTACAAGGGCTCCTGCTTTGCTTCCTAGGGCTCACACCTAACCCACTGAGACATGCCTTGGGTTCAGGTCTGACCCCACCCCGATCAACTCCACTGCCAGGTTCACCCCTGCCCCGACTGCAACCCGAGTCGGATCAGCGTCGTCCCGGTCCGAACCCAGCATTTGGACTGACTCAGCCCCCACTTCAGCTCCCAGGGAGAGTTGACTCGGTCCGGCCTTGCTCACACCCACACCGGCTGCCGAGACGTCCTTCTCCGGTGTCCTCCGTCGAGTGAGCTTGGTAGGCTTTTGCCACCCCTCAGCGTCGATCGGGGAGGCCTCAGCTTCCGTTCTGTGCTCGAAAGATTTCTTGTCGGAGCGAGGAGAAATCAGCACCGAGTTCAACCTTGCCCCAGACTCACTTTTCTCCTTCCCCTGCGCCTGCTTCGTGACTGCCCATGGATTTCGAGAGTTACTTGTGACCATCCACGGTCCAAACGCCGGCATCTCCTCCGGAACATCCCCTTCCCTGTTCACCTGGTTCGAGCTCTCCGGGAAATCCGTCCCTGCCAATTCCTTACCTTTCCCCCAGACCTCCCCCAGCTCCACCGCCCCACAGGTCGTTGAGTGATAGAGACATTCCGCAGCCACATGCCCGATCCGACCACACCGAGAATAGGGTGCCGGCAGATTTTCGTAAATGAAACTATGCCAGAAGAGCTCCCCTGCCCCCTCTGAACATCCCCTCACCAGGGTGCCTGGCTTGAGTGGGACGGAACAGTCCATTTCGATCTTAACCCTGGCAAAGCCGTACCACCGTCCCTGCTCTGTGACTCCGTCCAACGCCAACGGGATCCCGGCACTAGATGCTATTCGAAGGATAGTGGGCTTCTTCCAGTAGTCCAGTGGCAGCCACGGCAAGCGGAGCCATACTACCACCCTTCCTACTCCCTCCTCCCCAGGAATGAAGTTAGGGCGCCACCGATCCATAGCAAGGAGCTGTCCGGCAACCATCCACGGGCTGTTCCCCTTCAATATGTTGTAGGCTTTTTAGCACGAGATGTTCGGAAGATCCGAGATTATACTCACCGGGGGCTGGGCATACCCCGAAGAGGACCAATTAAGATGGGATTCAAAGTCAATAAAAAATGGGGAGGTTTCCCACGGTCTTAATGGCACTAAGATATCTCCACCTATCTGGTTTATGGCCATCTAGCATTCAAAATCTTTTGCCTAGAAGGTGATGCGACGCTATTCATGTTAGTTGGATTAGGTAGTTATCTATCTATATTCATATCTATTTTTTTTCGAATATAGATATGAATACAAATATTAGTCGAATACTCAAATTTTTTATTTTTTTGGGATATAGATATGACACAAATATTAGTTGGATGCTCAATTTTTTTTTTATTATCTAAATGGATTCGGATACAAGAATGGTTGTGGCCGGATTTTTTATGGTCCTCTCTCACCTCTAGTCTAGGAACGTGATTTTAGCATAGTTGGAGGAAGGATCCATGGTACAGATAGAGGGTGGGGTTAAAACTTATCATTGTACAGACTGAGATTCACACTTTGTCAAATTATTATCCAATAAACATTGCCTAGATTTTATTACGCATATCTTGAAAGAAAGATCAATACTTGACTGAATCTAAGGTTACGTCTGGGAAGATGATCACGAAGATCTTTGATGTATGGTTGCTGATAGAAAAAAATGTACATGTGATGGAACGACATTATGGCTTGACTAATTTCAAACTAGAATTTAATGGTAATTCACCAAAACCCAAAGTAGTGGGCTCCAATCTGGTAAAATTTTTCTTTGGATGCTAGGGCATGCAATGCAGAAAGCAATACATAGACAATGAATGATCTGATGGAGAGAATATTGGTCATCTTGATCTCGGATTGTTCCGATGTTGTTGACCTCAGCCTTAACCGAGGTGAAAATGTAGCATTTATTTTTGGATCCTTTTTTTCCTCCTCGTGCATTCCTACTTAGACTAGCAATGGGATGGAATGGGCACTTCATGTTAGACTTGTATTTTCTCTTGTGTTCGCGGGAAGATTTGGTGGTTGGAATAATGGCCGCTTGAAGTTTCCTCGGCGCCGAGGTCCAAGGAAAAATTCATCCTACATGGGCCAAATGATAATATGAGTCCCTTTACTTGAAATGTTGTCATCATAGGACCATGAAATACATCATGCTAATGTAAAGGGATTTTAAATAAATAATATTTTAAATACTCTACTCGACTGGCTAGATTTAATCCATTGTTGTTTGAATATCCAGTAAATTGAGAGGAAGAGGTGACGTGTTTGAGGCGAATACAGAGAGTTCGGACGAAAGGTATGTATAGGAGAGGGGAGGGGTAAAAGCTCATTTAAAAAAAAAAGTAGACATAAAAAATTTTTACTTATATTTTTTCAGAAATAATGATTTTTTTTTAAAAAAAGATAGAAGCAAGATAACAAAACATATTTTTTTGCGTTGGATACTGTATTTTTATTTCAAAAATAGAAAAAACAGGGATCGCCAAATAGGGCTTCAGCCTCAGCTTCCCGGTGGAATCTCGGGCTCGTTTGGTTCGCGGGAAGTATTTTCCCTCCTAGAAATATGATTCCTGGGAATCAGATTCCTAGGAAGAGGATACCTAGGAAAGTACTTTTGACATGTTTGGTTAACCATGGGAAAGTGACTAATTTCCAAAGTGCTTATGTTTGGTTGACCATCCACTTTCCTAGGAAAGTTATGTATAATTCCTATTATGCCCTTAATAAAAATTAGGTCTTTAATGCCTCTTTAATGCTTCTTTAATGCTGAAGGGTCTTTTTGGGAAAAAATAAAAAAGGAGTGATTCCCACCTCATGGGAAAGTAACTTTCCCATGTTTCTCATGGGAAAGACTTTCCCATGAAATGTGGGAATCATATTCCCATAGGAATACAACTTTTCCATCTCTCTCCTTTGAAAACTCCAACCAAACAAGAGGCATTTTATTACTTTCCCGTTGACCACACTTTTCCTCCTCATTTTCCTGCGAACCAAACGAGCCCCTCATTCACCTTCAATATGCTGTAGGCTTTTTACCGAGCGAGATGCTTGGAAGATCCGAGATTATACTCACCGGGGAGTGGGCATATCCCGAAGAGGACCCAATTAAGATGGCATTCGAAGTCAACAAAAAATGGGCAGGTCTCCCACGTATTAATGGCTTTAAGATATCTTCACCTCCCTAAGTTTTGGTTATCTAGCGTTCAGAATCCATTGCCCGGGAGATGATGCGACGCGGAAGCATGAAAGTCAAGAGGGACCCACCTCAGAATAATAAGAGAAAGAGACCGAAGTATCTTTTTTGATGGAAAGGAGTCTAAAGTGCTACGAGCACAGTTGGAGGAAGGATGCATGGTATAGGATAGAGGTGGGGTTAAACCTTATCACTGTTCTTAAAAAAAATAAATAAATAGAGAAAGACAGTGATTTGCACTTTGTCAAAATACTATACAATACACATTGCATAGATTTTATTGTGCATATCTTGAAAGAAAAGAACAATACTTGACTGAATCCTGGGTTGCGTCCGGAAAGATGATCACAAAGATCTTTGAGGTGTAGTTGCTCATGGAAAAAAAAATGTACATGTGATGGAATGACATTATGTCTTGACTAATTCCAAACCAGAATTTAATGGTAATTAACCAAAAGCCAAACCAGTGGGGGCCAATCTGGTCAAATTTTTCTTTGGATGCAAGGGCAGTACAAAAATCAATACATAGACAATGAAAACTACCATATAATCTGATTGGGAGAATATTGGTCATCTTGACCTCGGGCTGTTCTGATCTTGCTCACCTCAGCCTTAACCATGGTGAATGACTTCGGCATTGTCCGACGTGTTATGCTGGCTGGTCCAGTCGCAGAATAACACCAAAAGTCATTAAACGAGCGGCAATTATGGTCTCAACAACGGTCGATCCAGCTCGGCCATGATACACAATCAACCCAACTAACATCGGAGATATATTGCAAGGAGCTGTTACGTGCAATTATCGTGCCTCCCGATGAATAAGGTAACGAAATACTCACCCGATTCTATGTATAAGGGTGACCAGAGGACTCTCAAGTAAGCATGCTCGAACAGTCTCCCACTCGAGCACTCTCCCACTCTCATTCTTTCTCTCCTACTCCCACTGTTGCTCTAAATCTCCACTAACTTAAGCATCAAAGGGTCGCCTGCAAGAAACTTTCCAGCAAGTGGACGTCCATGTAGGTCGTGCTTACTTTCCAGAGTGGTAACTTTGGTCTGTCGAATCCTAGAAGCTACTCCTCAACTCTTGACCGACATGCCTGGCACTTTGGTAATTAGGCTCTATTAATTAGGGTCAATGGAATCAAACCCCCAATTGGTGGCAAAGGGTGCTACCAACTGTTCAAGTGCTCGGTGGTACGCCCTAAAATTGATAATGATTGTGGACTTTAAAATATAACCGATGTCATGGAACTCAAACTCAAAACCTTCCAAAAATTTGCCACATTTATCTTGATTCATCCATATTTTTGTTGGACCTTGTCCAATTTTTACTCTTCTTAAAAGAACAAAAATCTTGATTCATCTATGTGTTGAACATATACTTGATTTAATCAAGATGGGGCAAGAAAAAAGAAAATTGAGCCCAAACGCTTTTCTTCTGTCGGATTCTTGAAATTTATTTTATTCATAGACGTTGAGACTACTCTCCACTTGAATAACATCGTTTGCTCTTTTCTGAAAACTTCAAATTACTCTCAAGCAATGGTAGCTTAATTAAGTACATAATATGATGACAAGGCACCCTTATTTGTGACAAGGAATATTAAAAAGAAGTAAAAGAACTTAGAAAATGTGCAATAGCTACAACAGGCTTTTTTATTAAACATACCTGAATATAGTAGTGCATTCCCATTCATTCAGGCAAATTTGCTCCCTCTTCAATAATTTCGACTACTGATAGCATTTCTTTGGCGGCACGAACTTTGGTGGTGACATCTTGCATTCTCGGTCGTTCATTCGGTGATTCCTTGGCACACAGGAGACCAATTCTAATCAATGAAATTACGCATCTCCTCAGTTGCATTCTACTAAAATCTTCATATCTAATATTGCCATCAACTTCTTCACTTTCATCTTGCAAAATTTGCGGATCCAAAATCTCCATGATTCTTTCTGAGAAAGCCATATCGACAAATTTATGAAGGTTTAAGCCATCCTTAAACATGTCATTTGTAGGCTCTTTCCTATAAGCATCTCTAGCAATAGTATTCCATAGCTATACACGTCTCCCTCTGTGGATATTTGGCTGCCCATTGCATATTCTGCATTTTAATGGCACATTTAATTATATAAAAAATGATACGCACAAACACAGGATATTGCTTAAGAAAGAAAATTTTAAAAAAATGAAAATTCGAAAATTGGCAGGGATGGAGCCAGGAATTTCATAGAGGAGTCAAAGTGTACATTTATTAGATAATAAATGTTTAATAGAGTACCGAAATTAATTGATTCTAATTTTATAATATTATTTCAAAAGATTATTGGTAGAAAAAGAAAATTGAGAGGGGAGGAGCTAGATTTCATTTGGGGGCTTATGATTAATTTAAAGAAAGACAATAAATGCTTAAAAGAGTATTAAAATTTGTTGATGAAAATTATTTATTATGATTGGGAAATTTTAAAAGAATAAATAAATTTTTTTTTGTGCTAATAACAATTGCATGCATAAAAAAATAATCTATTCCAAGACCCAAAATTTGGGTACAGAAAAGATATAAGGAATCTTTTATTTCAATGCTTCATGGGGCAAAAAATAAAAGATTAAACTACTCTAAAAATAAGTTATTTTTTGCCATACCATGTTGCTTTACGGTTCATTTTTATTTTGCCCCATGAAAAAATTAATTGAACGTACCATGTTGGAAGACTAAATGGGGTTTGAAATAGACGTTTTAATTTCTTAAGATAACTAAGCAAAAGCTAGCTACTACGTGGGAGATCTAGAAATTATCATATTTATTCCAAAAAATTAGCTGTATTTTCAATTTGATCCTTGAATTTCTACTGAAAAAAGAAAGAAGTAGATCTAGTATAGTACATCTAGTGCATGGAATACAAAATATTTCTATCCATAAATAATCAAGAATCACAAATCGTCCAAGTACCAACTTTAATTTCGTACATCATTTGCTGACAATTGGTTGGGTATGCTCCAATGCTATCAGCAATTATAATTGTTGGAGGAAGATTTAATCAACAATGAAAATGGCATGAAAAAAGTGTGGTTCTGCAAGGACCTAGGACTAATGAATCTAGCTAGCTTTTTTTGAGTGAAATCCAAAGTTGTTGAAAATAGTATGAGAGCAGATCAACCTAGCCTACGTAGATTAGGGGTTGTTATAGTGTGGCACTTTTTGGGGTTTACTAAGAGCCAATTGTGGTGCACGCTTGCACTTAAGATTAAATCCTTAATTTGGTGAGAAAGTTGAAACTTAAATGGAGTATAAGAGACTTCGTGCCGGTATGTATTCATTTCAATATTGGTTATACACTAGAAAAATCTTAGATAATGTTAAGCAATCTAAATAACATCTGCAAACAAGTCTTTGTAGGCTGGAGCCTGAGTCAATGCATGTTCTCTCAGGTTAATTATTTTTTTATGAGACTTTGGCGGGGACGCTTGCCTCCAAAAAGAAATCAATGCCCAAAGACTGCATGTCGTCCTTAGCTTTTTTATGGATAGTGGTTTTGTATATGAGAAGGGTTTAGGCTGCTACTAGATCCGTAGCATCTATATTTAAATTATGGATATGAAAATTTCCCTCAGAAAAGAAATTATTGAGGCGAAAATAATAAGATGAGAGTATATGTGATTCTTACCTGGTGCAACATATCCAATCGTTCCTTTTATCCCCATTAAGCTTGTTGAATTTTCGGATGCCGTGGAGCCCGAAGTAGAGAGGAACCTTGCGAGCCCAAAATCACCCAAGTGGGCAGTCATGTCATTGTCCAGAAGAACGTTGCTTGGCTTTAGATCACCGTGAATCGCTGGCACTGCAATGCTGTGATGTAGATAATACAGAGCAGAAGCCACATCAAGGGCAATGTTCAACCTCTGTGTCAGGTTTAACTTTCTTGTCTGATGACACTCTTGAGCTTTAGGATGCAACCACTCATCCAAACTCCCATTAGGCATGTAGTCGAAGATTAGAGCTTTGAAATCATTACCAGTAGAGTCCACACTCGAGCATGAAGTGATGATTCTAACAAGATTCCTGTGACGAATATTTCTTATGATTTCACATTCGGCTTTAAAACTCTTCAGAGCTCCAACTAGTTGAATGTTGAATACCTTCACGGCAACGAACTTCTCTTCACAATCCAATCTCCCTTTATATACAGATCCAAAATTTCCAGCACCCACCAAATTGGCTGAAGAGAATCCACCGGTAGCTCTGAAGATATCAGTGTAAGATATTATTTTGAACCCATCTTCCAGGGAGGGCACAGATGGAGATTTTTCACGTCCCTTTCTCAGTTGCAAAAAAATTACCAGAAAACACAAGAATAAGATTGCCGCAACAACTGCAATAATTATGATTATTATCTTGGATAGATTTCTTTCGGAGGCTTGGACAGAGCATGGTGGTAGTTGCAACTTTGGATCACCTCCACAAAGCCTCTTGTTCCCATCGACAAAAATCTCACTTGAATTGCCAAAGACGCCATCCTTAGGCACTTCGCCTTCGAAGTCATTGAATGACAAATTTAGATACTGCAAAAACCTAAAGGACCCGAAGAATTCTGGAATTCGCCCGGACAAGTGGTTTCGAGAAAGATCCAGCTCCTCGACTCCTCTTAAGCTCACGAAGGATTGGGGAATGTTTCCTTGAAAGAAGTTGCCTTCCAAGCGAAGGTATTCCAAATGCTGACAAGCACCGAGAGTGCCAGGAATTTCACCTGACAACCGGTTATTGGAGACATTTAAGCAGTCGAGGTTGATCAAGCCACCCACCTCCATGGGAACGGACCCAGTGAGATTATTATGCGACAAATCCAGAGCTCGTGTTAGTGAGGATAGAGCAACAAGTTCCTTCGGTAGGGATCCAGAAAGTGCATTATGAGAAAGATTTAATATATTTAAATATCCACAGTATCCGAAGCTTGCAGGGATGTTGCCGCTCAATTCGTTCTCTTGCATGTAAAGCTCGCTTAACTGGGTGAGGTTTCCTATGGAAGATGGGATGGGCCCTGAAATTTTGTTCCTATACATGCCTAGGAGATTTAAGTTCCGAAGCCTTCCAAAGGTAGGAGGGATACTTCCTGTAAAAAGATTATTATCTAGAAATAGAACGGTAAGGTTGACAAGGTTTCCAATCTCAATAGGTATGGTCCCAGATATTTGGTTTGCTCCTACCACCAGCTTTTCTAGCCGTGTAGAGAGATTGCCTACTGATGCCGGGAGAGTGCCTCCAAGCTTATTGTCTTCCAGAAACAACCTTTCTAAAAGGCTACAATTGGTCAAGGAGGAGAGCACGCTCCAAATATTGCCTTGGAGCTGATTCTCCCCAAGATTTAGCTCGACTAAATTTTTCAGGGATCCAACACTGGAGGACAGTAATCCGTTGAACGAGTTTGTGGATAGATCGAGCATTTGAATATTTGAAGCATTGTACAATGAAGCTGGGATAGTTCCTTGAAATAGGTTGGATTGCATGATCAGAAATTGGAGGTTTGGAAGGGTGACGCCTATGCCTGGTGGCAGGGTCCCGAAGAGCCGGTTCGTGCCCACACCCAAAAAAGCTAGTGACGAGAGGTTGTAAAGAGGTGGCGGCAGTCTTCCGGACAAGTTGTTTATGGATAGATCGATCTCTTCTAAGCCCGGAATCTTGCCTAAGCTTTCTGGAATACTTCCCTCCAAGTTGTTTTCAGCGAGGTAAAGATACAGGAGGGAGGAGAAGTTTCCCAACGATGGCGGGATGCTTCCTGAGAGTGAGTTAGATGTCAAACCAAGATAGAAGAGGGGAGAAGCACGGATCATTAGAAAGGATGGTATCCCACCTGTCAGTTTGTTGTCAAAAAGATCGATGTCTTGGAGGGAGGAACTGTTAAAAAGTGAACGCGGGATTTCTCCCGTGAGACTGTTGCTTGAAAGATCAACAACAATAAGGGATGAGCTATTTGCAAGAAAAGGTGGGATGCCTCCTGTAAGACCATTATTTCGTAGACGAACGGCAGTGAGGGAGGGGCTACTCCCCAGCAGAGTTGGGATGCTACCTGTAAGATTGTTGTTGCTGGCACTCAGTATTTGGATCTTGCGATGGGAGCTGAACTCCCTGGGTATCTCTCCTTCAAGCATGTTGTTCGTTATGCTCAGGCTCTTGAGGTTGGGGCAGTGACTGAGATTGGATGGAATCTCTCCTTCAAGTGAATTTGTGCTAAGGTTGAGGTATTCAAGCCGAGGAAGAAGGCTGAGCTCTTGCGGGATTCGTCCTTGGAGTTGGTTGTTTGGGAGGTTGATTCGTCTAAGGAAGGTGAGGTTGGCCATGGAGGGTGATATAGGACCAGCGAGGCCCTGGGAGTCGAGATCTAAGGCGGTGACCCGTAGCGGGTGCCGCCGGCTGCCGCAAGTGATGCCCCACCAGTTGCAGAAATGGAGGGATTCGTTGTTCCATGAGGCCAAGGATCCCAGGGGATCGGACAGCAGAGACTTGAAGGATACAAGGGCCTGCCAGTCAGTGAGGTTCTTTGAGGTGGTAGTAGCAGCGGATGCAGGGTGAAGGGAAAATGAGATGGAAGAGAAAGCAAGAAAGACGAAAACAAATGGCCAAAATGAATTCGAACTCGGAGCATGCGAGAGAGGCATCCTTGGATTTTGGGGGGAATGCGCAACCCAAGGCTCTTCTTGCTGCCATTCCACTGCCCAAGCCACCCTATATATAGATTTTTTTCATTTTTGATAAGATCCTGTATATGGTCTTGGTTACCATTCTTCGTCATCTCTATATTCTGGTTTCGACTAGGACAGCTTGACCTTCAAGAGAGGGGTTGGTTATAAAAGTCATGTTGAAAATTCCTCCATTAGGCGAATTCTTTGCGCCGTATACTTATTCTACCAGCACCATGTAAGTTCAGTTCTTGTCCGAAAAAGACACACACACACACACACACACACACACACACACACACACACATATATATATATAACCTGATATCATGTTTTCATACTTTGGAAATGCAATCAACTCGTCGGGGGGTTTGACAGAATGGATTTTACTAGACGGTTACTCACTTCGGGTCCGACTTCGATGCCGTGTCTGCTACCAAAACAAAAATGATTTAGCAAAACAGTTATGCACCTCAACAAGCAAAACGGTGCAAAGTAGTTGAGCCGCTTTTTTGTTTCTTAAAACAAAATTTATATTGAAGAACCTAACAATAACGAGCTAGCTGAAAGCTAGCGCTGTTTTCCAAGCCAGAAGACAAAAAAGTAGAAAAACGCAGCCTTAATTCAATGAAAGATTTTTGTCAAAAAAAAAAAAAATCTGAAGTCAGACAACGTCCTTTTCATGCTGTCTTCGACTAGCTATCAACTCTGCATGGTCCCACGAGTGGAGATAAATAAAAGAAGGAAGAAAAAAAGTGATTACTCCGGTTTCTATTTCCACTTCGCTTTATTGATGACAAGACACCCCAACCGTTCTTTAATTTTCGAGTATAATTCTCTAGCTTTTGCCATTGGTCTCATTTGCTTCGCAAAGAAGAAAAAAAAAAAAAGGTCAACAAAAAAATTAAAAATATTATTTTATTTATTTATTTTTTTATGTTTTTTGAAAAAAATTATGGATAACATAAAAAAGCTACTTATCTGACGGTAGAAAATTGGAATTCTTTTTTGTTTCAAAAGTACCCATCAAAATTCATAAGTAAGGTCTTTTTCTTTATTAAAGATATAATAGATATTTCATACAATTTTTCTAAGAAAATAAACATTTAACAAAATATAATCACTCTGAAATGTACCACTTTTCCATAATCAACCAAATATGCCAAAACCATTTTTTTAAGTATTATATTTTTAGAAATCACCAAAAAAATAAAAAAATTTAATTTAGTTAGAAGTATTTAAAAAAATTAAAAAATGTTGAAAAAAGATCTTTATACTTTATAAAAAAAATCGTGGAGGACAAATAAAAACTACTTTCCTACCGGTTGGAAATTGGAATTATTTTTGTTTTAAAAGTACTCTTAAGTCATCAAAATTCATAGGTTAGGTGTTTCCCTTTATTAAGGGTATAATAGGTAATTCATACATTGTTTAAGAAGGTAGACAATCCGCCACACATAAACCACTCCGGAATGTGCTACTTCCTTATGGTCAACCAAATATGCCAAAATCATTTTTCCAAGTATCATATCTCGAGAATCACCTTTCGAGAAAAAAAATATTTTTGTTAGAATAATTTTAGAGATTACGAAATAACCTGTATCACTCATATATAATATTTTTCTTTATCACCGTGATTATATGTCAATATATATTAGTTTTCTTTGTTAGCATAATCTTGTTAGAGTGATTTTAGGGATCACATGACAACCTGTATTACCTATAATATTTTTCATTATTAGTGAGATCCTATATCAGCCTATATAATTTTCATGTATGGAGTCTGTACACGAGTATATATAACCTCTGAGACGTACCGAATATGAAGCACCAAAAAAGCAATAGAGAAATAAAATCACTTTTCTCTCTTTCTCTTTTTCTATTTTTCTCTTTTTCTCCAAATATTTCAACATGGTATCAGAGCTACCGATCACATAAGTTGATGTCATCATCTCTTCTGCCTTTACTGTGGTTGTCGTCATCACTCGTAGAACCTTTATTTCTCCTGCCTCGTTTGGGGGGGTAGCCGAAGCTCCGGCCTCGGCGGCTTTCAAAGCCCCCTTCTTCAAATCTGAGAGAAATCTAGCCTTTTCTTTTTCTTCATGTTTACTGCCATCGAGAAGAGATGCCGATCCTAGCCTGCGAAGGCGCTGCAGTCGCCCCTCCTGTCTATGCGCTTGCCTGGGATGGCTCTCTTCCCGCGCCGGGACCACTTTCTGGTGGCACTCTGATGGTCGCGATGGCAGTGGCCCTCAAACATGTCTCCCTCACAATCCACGTGCCTCATACGCCAGCTAAGCCCACCTCTTCACCTTCGAGTGCTGGAGAAATAGAGAGGGAAGATAGGGAATCTCTAACTCCCCATCCTCTCTTCGATCTGATTCCCCCTCAAATCTATCCATCGCTTTGAGTTCTCTGCGGATCCTTGGTGGTGCTGTCTATGATCGTCGGTACTTCCTCCTTCTTTGCTAAAAAGCTTGGCAGTGGTAACGAGCTCAACGACGGCGAGACCGAGAAGGCCGGTCCGGCATACATTGTCGTGGCCACCCTACGGTCTTCAGACCCCCATACTGATCTACTTCGGAACCATCTTCGGGTTTGGCCCCATCCTCCCTGTCCCGAACACCGCTATTGCCGCCGCCGCCTCCGGCTTCCTAAACGCATCCAACAGCTCTCCTCGCTTCAGGATCGTCACCTGCCCCACCGCGGGGCAATTTCCTTCACCGATCTTGGCCGGCTTGACGGAGCCCTCCCGCCGCTTACCCGGTTGATCCATCGAGGTCCCTCTATCGTTCAATTTGGGGTTCTCTCGATTGTAGAAGCCAACGTTTCTTTGTTCTCTTCTCGATCTCCCTGATGGGAGTGTTGGTTCGGCGGATCCTCGAACGCGCTGCAACTATGGGCGATCCTGCTCAGGCGATGGGAATCTGGTGAGCACGGGATCCAATCTCTCCTCCTCCGGTTGTATCCATTTGATCGATGGGGTTTTTTTTCTTGTCGCGGAAGCCTCTAGCGGTACGGTGAGCATGAGATCTAATCCTCCACAGCCTCATCGGATGAGGACACACCGACGCCACGGAGATGAGGAAGTTAAGCTCCCTAAGCACCCACTTCTGGTGCTCATGTTCCTCCATGTCGGTGGCCTCCTCCTCCATAGCCTCGTCGAGCGAAGACACACCAGCGCCATCAGAGATGAGAGAGTTAAGCTCCCTGAGTACCCACTTTCGGTGCTCCTATTTCTCCGTATCGGTGACCTCCTCCTCCACAATGGTGTTGGGCGAGGACATGGCGACGCCACTGGAGATGAGGGAGTTAAGCTCCTTGAACATCCGCTTCCGGTGCTCCTATTCCTCCGTGTTGGTTAAGGACATGCTGGGGCCACTGAAGATGAGGGAGTTAAGCTCCTTGAGCACCCGCTTCTGGTGCTCCTGTTCCTCCGTCAAGGTGGCGGGCGCCGCCGCCCAAGGAAAGCCCTGGAGGTCGGTGGTGGTGGCCATGAAGGACTCCATCATAGAGGCGTTGTCGTCGGTCCATAGGTTCATTTAGGGCACGGCGGTGCTCAAACTCTGACACATCAATTGGATCTGGTCAGCAGGGTAACCGTGGTATCCTCAACTCTGGGACGGGACTAGAGCTGCCCCCGGCTCCTTCATCTAGTTCAAGGTCTCTTGCTCTTTTTCCTTAGTGCTTTCGTCAACGAGCATCGTCGAGCTTCTGTTGCCTTCTCTTTAAGATTTGTTCTTGCTGCAACTGTTATCTTCTTTGTGTCTTCTCACTACCACATCATTAGGTAAGCCAATGAGCCACATCTACAAACATGTCAGTCTGTCACGTCAATCAGACAAATCAGTATGTCATATCGATTTTTGAGTTGTTATGTCAACTCCTAATTTGCTACATCGCCTTTTGAGCTACTACTCCAGCTCTTCATCTAGTAAGTTAGTTTTTTGGTACATTCGTGATCCAGTTTTCAAACTCAAGTTGGCACATATAGTACCATCTTAAGTTTGAGGAAAAATGTTAGAATAATTTTAGGGAACACATAACAACCTGCATCACCAATAATATTTTTCTTTATCAGCGTGATTCTGTGTCAAATTATATTAGTTTTCTTTGTTAACATAATCTTGTTAGAGTGATTTAGGGATTACATGACAACCTATATCACCTATGATATTTTCTATTATTAGTAAGATCCTATATCAACCTATATTATTTTTCATGTATGGAGTCTATATATATATGAGTATATATAACCTCTGAGATGTACTGAATATAAAGCAACAGATAAGTAACAAAGAAATAAAATCACTTCTCTATCTCTCTCTTTTTGTTTTCCTCTTCACTCCAAATATTTCAACAATTTTAATGAGAAAAAATTCTTCTTGCAAACCAAATGAATCCTTTGTATATTCTTCCCATCAGTTTCAGTCATGATTCTTTCTCTCCATAGTTTTAATTGAACAAAGGGTTCATAATCATGTCCATTGCACTACAATGATGTATCATCTCGTGTGAAGGTATTGTCGTAATCCGCTTCCACTTCCTGAGCAGTGTTCTTGGTTCGCTAGAAGCTTTGCGCCAGCATGCTGTATACATTATATTCATCTTGACCAAGAGCAGTAACATGTGATGCTTTTAATTCTCATGGTTGTCGCTCCAAAAATGCATTTGTGCATTTTATAGAATCATGCAATCTGAAATTTGATTTCTGCCGGGACACCGTCTTTACCTTGATTTACATGCACGAACATCAAGGAAATTCGGAAGTTGTTTTTGGAATTTTAAAATTTCTCATTTTGGTTGTCTAGTGTCCCTAGTTTGTTCGGGGTAGTTCTATATACACCCCCCCTATTGCTCAGGACACCCCCCAAAAACCAAAAAAAAAAAATACCCAAACTAACCTTTAGTGTAATTACCATATTGCCCTTGAAATTTTCTCATACACCCCCCCTTCCTCCTCCTCCGTTTCGTTTTGAAAAGAAAAAAAAAAACACCCCTCAAACCCCCCTTAAACCCCTCCTCCCCCGTTCCCCCTTCTCCCTCTCGTCGCCGGCATTCTCCCGATCTCCGACCACCTCGCCGGCTTCTCCCGGAACCACCTCGCCGGCTTCTCCCGAATTTTTTTTTTTTCACGGTTCGTGCTCCGTTCGGCACTGGATCGCCGAACAAAAGGCTTCTGTTCGGCTGAACAGTGCCGAACAGAAGCCTTCTGTTCGGCAACCCTCAACCGAACAGATCTGTTCGGCTGCACAGTGCCGAACAGAAGGCTTCTGTCCGGCACTGTTCAGCCGAACAGAAGCCTTTTGTTCGGCGATCCAGTGCCGAACGGAGCACGAACCGTGAAAAAAAAAAATTTCGGGAGAAGCCGGCGAGGTGGTTCCGGAAGAAGCCGGCGAGGTGGTCGGAGATCGGGAGAATGCCGGCGACGAGAGGGAGAAGGGGGAACGGGGGGGTTTTGGGCGTTGGCGAGGTGTTTTGGAGGGGAAGAGCGGGGTGGGGGGGGGTTTGGGGGGTGTAGAGAGCAATTTAGGTGAGGGGGTGGGGAGGGTGGGGGGTAATTTAGGAATTTTTAATTTTTTAGGGGTGTCCTTAGCAAATGGGGGGGTGTAGAGAGTATTTAATTTTTTTTTTAATTTTTGGGGGGTGTCCTGAGCAATAGGGGGGTGTATATAGAACCACCCGTTTGTTCGACCCAACATTGTGACGTAGTATTTGGTCTCACGTCGGATATGTACTAGATAGATTTTTGATATTTATATAGGACTTAGAAATTTAAATTATATCTTTCGACTAGATTTTTTGGATGACGTTCTGCATTGTTACGAATATATATTATCGACTCTTGCTAAATCTTTAGCTCTTATAAAGTATGTATTTTACATTTAGTTCATATTCATAGCTTAAGTCTGTTCTTTAATTACACATAACTAGACTTATTCTGTACACATTTATCCTTACACGTATATCGGACATGCATGTAAATAAAATCTATCGTTCTATAGGGTTTGTTGTGAGGGATCTCGGCTCTTCTTGGACCAAATCAAGTTACCGGAGCCATGCCTCCTTTACCATGGGCATTTTATGATGGCAGACTTCGGCTCCACTTGAGGCTATATGGATTCTTGCTGCGCTGAACTGGCTTTGGATGCTCAATTACAGATAACGAAACAGACTAAATATAAAATCGGCAATCAATCCAGAAGGCGGAGCGCGGCTGCATCTACCGGGTATTTGGACTTGTAATTACCTTTATTGGAAAACGAACACTCTAAATATCACAATATCGTTGATAGCATTCAACGATTCAAAAATTAAATAATCAACACTTTCATGGGAAGTACTATACTCATATATAATCTGATAAGCTATTTATTCAAATGCAGGTTATTACAAGGTTTTGGGCTTCATTTTCATGGGAATGTTAAAATAGGAGGACAGAAAGATGAAGACAATTGCGGTACTTCTTTTGCGCCTTTGCGGAAATCTACGGTTTCTTGACAAGGCAAGCCATGCATGGTCGGCCCACTTAACGAGGGGATCCAGTTTAGTGGGAGCAGCGATAGGCTTAGCAGTGCGCTTAATAGCTTCGACAGAGGCTCGGAGCAGATTACGCCGCGTATACTCCGCTGCATGCGTCATTGATGCATCAGATAACAAACTGCTGCTGCCGCCGATAAGATTTCCATTCAATCACCAAAGTTCCAATAATGCCTATCAGTGTTTTCTTTTTAATTTCTTGCAGAGCTTTTGGTTCGCGAGAAAAGAAGAAGAGAAAGTGTGATCAACGGAAAAGTAAAAATATGCTTCTCGTTTGGTTGGAGTTTTCAAAGAAGAGGGACAAAAAAAGTTGTATTTCCATGGAAATATTATTCCCACGTTTCATGGAAAAATCTTTTTCATGAGAAACATGGAAAAGTTACTTTCTCGTGAGCCGACCCGACCCAAATTTTAGGATCCGCGGGGCCAGGTCGGATCCTAAATTTGGACTCGTTCTATTTTTTGGGTCGGGTCGGGTCGGGTCCACCCAATCTCAACCTAGACCCAAAACCGACCCGACCCATTTTTTTTGGGTTAATCTAGTTTGTACATTTTTCTTGAGATCTAATCATGGCCAAAATTTTTAGGCATGGACCCGACTCGATTTTCAACCGGGTCGGGTCTGGGTCCAAAATTAAGACCCGAATAAAAAACCGAGTCGGATTGGGGTCACTCAGAACCCGACCCGACCTATTTGCAGCCCTACCACTGATTAAAATCATAAGAAGTGATTTACCTTCTTTAAAATATTTATAATCAAAAAAAATATTTGATTTAGAGACTCCTAATTTATATTTTTAGTGATAAAAAAAAATAGTTTAAATAATATGAAGTAATACATTTTTTTGACCACTAGATATATTGGATAAGGTGTCCAAATCACATGATTTTTTTATCAAAGAAGCAATTCAGATATAATAGACCAATGCTGAATCGGCCCCAAAAGTATTCGTGAATCGGCCAATGCTGAACAATAATCTTAAACATTATTTGTCATCTAGCAAGAGATTGTATCATGAGGATACAGTGGGCTTAAGATTGTCTGTAACAGGAAAAAACGAAAACTCACCACCTAGAGGCTTGTTTCTGCTCTTATAGCTACGACCGTGGGGATGAGAGGGCCTCCCGAGACCAGGAGCATGATTAATAGGACAAGAGCCTTCAGAACCATACCGTTCTTAGATAGCTAGTACGAGTAACCAACACAACTATAAGTTCATAGATGGCGAGTAATCGACACGTTACCGCTGCGTATGTGAACAGAAGAGTTTATAGAGCGAATTGTCCTCCTCCAAATATCTCTAGTCCTCCATATCTTGACAAAGATGGGATTTGATCGCAGGTCACTTGAAATTTCCTTGGCCCCAAAGTCATGGAACTTGTTTGCGAGATTGACCTCACAAACCCTTATCCCTTTCCCTGAGACTTTGGGATCAAATCAGAGTAATACAAAAATCATACTAAGTCGTGTTTGACAATAATTCTTTCCGGTTATGCCAATCTCCTCGTCCAGAAATTTCTATGAACGCCAAATGGGCTCCTTGGTGTGAACAGAAAAATACCACATAGACTTTATGATAGCATTTAATCCTCTATCTTTATCCTAAGATTATTGTTTTGGAATGATCTTGGCTTTCCGACCTCAAGGACGGACATTCCATCACTGGGTTGGAAGGTAATATGGGATCAGTGCCACATAGAATTACTATGGTGCAACCAAACATGATGATTTCATCACCTTTATTCACATCGTCCTTTTATCTTGGAATTTTATACTTTTTTTGCCAAGACATAACCTTGCCCTGTAAGGTTACCCCACGTCTTGCCAGGGTAAGCGTGTCGGCATCAAGAATGAGTGCCACTTTTTTAAGAGAGAGAAAGTGTGTATGTAATAACTATTACTTATTAAAGCATCATCCAATTTTTAGTTTGCACGATAACAATATTGGCAAGAAAGAATCAATACTTGACTAGATGGATTTAATGATTTAATCCATTGTAGCTTAAAAAATGCACGTGCGATGCAGCAGCTTATTATGCTTGGCAAATGCAGTAAACTGAGAGGAAAGGCACAGACATTACTTAACAAATTTTCCCTAGAAGAAGGCTCTCTCTCTCTCTCTCTCTCTCTCTCTCTCTCTCTCTCTCTCTCTCTGCAAACTGATACCTTTCTTAGGGTGTAAGCCATAGACTATACATAAATTTAAAAGTCCACTACATATTTATTTATGTCGAGTATATATTTTGAATATCTGATGCATATTTCTTTAGATTACAGCTTGCCATATACTTCTAGGAACAAAATCATCAGGGGATCCCTCTACATGTGTATGGTTTGGTAAGAAAAAATAAATCCGATCATTTGTTGTGAAGTCAATAATTAGATAAATCTTTTATGCAACATCCGTTATTATTTCAAGTATAGGTGAATGTAGCCAAGATTTACCAAAAAAAAAAAAAAATGTAGCCAAGATTTTTCCCTTGTTGCCCTATTGCCATCAACTATGAATGGCCTAATAGTTTTGTTAGAGCAAATTATATTTTCTCAAAAATGTGGTATTTATTTCTAGACCCTTTTTCCTCCTCGTGCGTTCCTACTTAGGCTAGCAATGGTATCAAAATGGGCACATCATGTTAGACTTATATTTTCTCTTGTGCTCGCCCGAAGATTTGGTGGTTGGAATAATGGTTCTTGAAGTTTTAATCGATGCCGAGGTCCAAGGAAAAAATTCATCCTATATGGGCCAAATGATAACGTGAGTTGCTTCACTTGAATTGTTATCATCATAGGACCATGAAATAAATCAAGCTAATGTAAAGGGATTTTAAATAAAAAATATTTTAAATACTCTACTCATTTGGCTAGATTTAATCCATTGTTGTTTGAATATCCAGTAAATTGAGAGGAAGAGGCGATGTGCTCGACGGCGTGCATGAGGCAAATACAGAGTGGTCGGACGAACGATAGATATATAGGAGAGAAGAGAGGAAAGAAATCATTTAAAAAAAAGTAAAAGTAAAAAAATTTTCACTTCAATTTTTCTCAGAAATAATATTTTTTAAAAAAAACAGAAACAAGATAACAGATCATTTTTTTCTTGCATTGGATACTGCATTTTTATTTAAAAAATAGAAAAAAAGGGGTCACCAAGCAGGGCTTCAGCCTCAGCTTGCCCAATGGAATCTCATTCCCCTTCAATATGCTGTAGGCTTTTTACTACGCGAGCTGTTTGGAAGATCCGAGATTATAGCACTCATCGGGGAGTGGGCGTGCCCCGAAGAGGACCCAATTAAGATGGGATTCGAAGTCTCCCACGCATTAATGGATCTAAGATATCTCCACCTCTCTGGTTTATGGCCATCTAGCGTTCAGAATCCTTTGCCCGGAAGGTGATGCGACGCAGAAGCGTGGAAGTCGCACCTCAGAAGAATAAGAGGGAGATACCGAAGTATCTTTTTTCTTGTTGGAAGGGATCTGTTGGAAGGGAGTCTGAAGTGCTGCGAGCTCCATAAGACACAAAAAGAGGCAGAAGTATAAACACGCAAAGATTGAAGTCGCCTTCCCTGCCCCTGCTGCCATTTTCGTCTCAATATATTATATTTTCTCGAAAAGGTGGCATTTATTGCCCCAAAGACTTGGAGGCTGGAAAACGGTCGCTTGAACTTTCCCTGCTCCGGCGTCTGAAGAACAACTAGTTCCTAAGTAGCGATTGGGTTGGGTCGGATCGGATCCTGAGTGATCCCAACCTAATTCGATTTTTTGGTCGAATTCTAATTTTGGACCTAGATCCGATCCGGTTGAAGATCGGATCGGGTCCGAGTCGGGTTGGGTTGGGTCCGAGTTAGATCCAGATCGGGTCCGGGTGCAGGTCCGGTATACTTTCTTTGTATTTTTGGGAAAGAATTTGGTCATATCATAATTATGAGGTGCTGGGTGACTCATGACTTGAAAGACTTGCAGTTAACCTCCAGTCATGACCCTTGACTTACTAAGTAAGTCGGTCTACAAGCCAAATTTCATATCACACTATTTTTTATCTATATGACTGATTGGACGGAACTTGGCGTCTCCCAGCTCCCCTCTCGCGAGGGCAAAAAGAATTCCGACCTTCTTCCAAAATCCAATTCCATTGCAGAAAACTGGCACATGACCCATATTCAGTTCAGTGTTCCCTCATCCCTTAGGGAGCAAGCTAACAAGCTCCTAAGAAACCCATATCACCTTCCTGTCTGCCTTGAAAACCCACCATAAATTCACTTAAAAACGGCCAATAGTACCACAACCCACACACACACACACACAAAAAAAAGCGTGCTTTTTGTTTTTTCCCTCTCTTACTTCAGGTCCATTCAGGTCGGGTCGGATCTGTTCGGTAAATCCAGACCCGATCTAGAAAATGATTCGGGTCTAATTTTGGGACCCGATTCGGACCCGCAGGTCCTAAAATTTGGGTTGAGTCGGGTCGGGTCGGGTCACAGATCGACCCGACCCATTTGCAGCCTTAATCCTAGGTGGCTTAAATGATATTATGTATCGCTTTTCTTGAAATGTTGCCAACAAACCAGAGGACCACCAAATAAATCATGTAAATATAAAAAGATGTAAAATTAAAGAAAAGATCAATACTTGACTGAATCCAAGGTTACGTCCAGGAAGAACATCACGAAGATCATTGATGTGCAGTTGGTGATGGAAAACAATGCATATGTGATGGAACGACATTATGTATTGACTAATTCCAAACTAGAATTTAATGATAATTCACCAAAAGCCCAAGTAGTGGGGCCCAATCTGGACAAATTTTTCTTTAGATACAGGGGAAGTGCAGAAATCAGTACATAGACAATGAAAACTACCATATGATCTGATGGAGAGAATATCCGTCATCTTGACTTTAGGTTATTCCGATCTTGTTGACCTCAGCCGTTATAGAATATAAAGAAGATAATGCTGTTATTATTCCACAGAATATGATTACAGAGGGATATTAAATAGAGAACAAGATAAATGTATGAGCTGTAGGATAAGCTCGACTGTTACAACAGAAGTAACAGCATACAGGAGGCTACGAGTGCAACAGAAGAAAAGGATAAAGATACGGATTTTTGCTGTAACAACAGCTTAGGGAATATCCCATATACGCCCCCTCAAGATGGGAGATCCGTTAGCAACACCCATCTTGGAGCGAAGAAGTTGAAAACGCTGACGAGCAAGTGGCTTGGTGAGAAGATCAGCAAGTGGCTTGGTGAGAAGATCAGCAAGTTGATCCTGGGTACTAACATGAGAAACATGTAATAACCCCTTGTTAACGAAATCCCGAACAAAATGAAGATCAATGGCAATATGCTTCATTTTCGAGTGAAGGACAGGATGAAGACTCAACTGAGTTGCACCAATGTTATCACACTGAAGAAGCGGGGGCTGCACAAGGTGAACACCAAGTTCCTTGAGCAACGAAACAACCCAAGCAAGCTCAGAAGTTGCCGTGGCTAGAGCGCGATACTCTGCTTCAGTCGAGGAGCGAGCAACTGTGAGGACCCGTGCAGGCATGTGTTTAGTCCCACATCGATTATCCACTGGGTAGATCTTGGGTACTTATACAGGATCAAGGAACCCAAACAATACTTTCCGGCTAGCTATTTTGGGCGAGGTCCTGGGTCGTTTTAAATGGTATCAGAGCGGACCCAGCCTATAATCTATGTGGACTAGGGGACACTGCAGCACGGATCTATTGGGGTTAACCATGAGCCGATCGTGGCGTTTGTGATTAGATTTGAATGGATTTGAACCCTTAGCCTGACGAGGACGTCAAGGCTTGAACGGGGAGAGTATGTGAGGACCCGTGCGGGCGTGTGTATAGTTCCCATATCGGTTATTCATTGGGTAGATCTGGGATATTTATACAGGATCAAGGAACCCAAATAATACCTTCCGTCTAGCCATTTTGGGTGAGGTCCTGGGTTGTTACAAATAGTATCAGAGCGGACCCGGCCCATAATCTATGTGGACTAGGGGACACTGCAGCACAGATCTATTGGGGCTAACCATGAGCCGATCATGGTATTTGTGATTAGATTTGAATGGATTTGAACCCTTAGCCTGACGAAGACGTCAGGGCTCGAATGAGGGGAGTATGTGAGGACCCGTGCGGGCGTGTGTTTAGTCCCACATCGATTATTCGCTGGGTAGATCTTGGGTACTTATACAGGATCAAGGAACCCAAACAATACCTTCCGGCTAGCCATTTTAGGCGAGGTCCTGGGTTGTTACAGCAACAGCCCGCTGCTTGCGAGTAGACCAGGAAATAGGCGACGAACCAAGAAAAATCAGAAAAGCCGAAGTAGAGGTTCGGTCAGTTGGATCCCCTACCCAATCGGCATCAGAAAAACCATGAAGACGAAGTGGCAAAGAAGGAGTCGATCGCCTTAGAAGGATACCATGAAAAATAGTGTGCTTGAGATAGCGAAGAAGCCACTTCAGCGCAATCCAGTGAGTCTCGGATGGCTGATGCATGTATTGAGCAAGCTTAGTGACAGGAAAACTAATGTCCGGTCGGGTGAGAGAAAGATACTGCAAAGCACCAATGATGCTGCAATAGGAAGCCACGTCCGCTGGAGGAGAACCATCATGAAGATGTAAAGTCGACTTGGTTGCCATGGGCGTGTGAACTATTTTGGATCCATCCATATGAGCGCGGTGTAAGACGTCCCTGATATATCTATGCTGGGTGAGAAACAACCCCTGACGCATAGGGAGAACCTCAACACCAAAAAAATAGTTTAAGGAGCCAAGATCTTTCAAGGAAAACTGCCGACCGAGACTGGCAATGACTTGAGAAATAAACTGAGCTCGATTTTCGGTAAGAATCAGATCATCAACATAAACCAGACGATAACATTGAATGTCATTTTTGTTGTAGATGAAGAGAGACGAATCAGAATGAGAATTAACAAAGCCGAGCCCAAGAATAAAAGTATGGAGTTCCTGATACCAAGCATGCGGTGCTTGTTTGAGACCTTAAATTGCTTTCTTTAGACGACAGATATGCCGGGGAAAATTTGGATCCACAAACCTAGCTGGTTGCGCCATGTAGACTTCATCTTTAAGAGTCCCATGCAGAAACACATTGTTGACATCCAATTGCCGCAACTGCCAACCACGCTAAACAGCCAGTGAAAGAATCAGGCGAATGGTAACGGGTTTAACGACCAGATTGAAGGTTTCAATGTAATCGATACCCGGACGCTGATGAAATTCCTTGGCAACCAAACGAGCTTTAAACTTGTCAATCTCTCCGGTAGGCAAACGTTTGATACGAAAAACCCATTTACAACCAAGGAGATTTTGTGAAGGAGAGGGAGGTACCAACTCCCAAGTGCCATGACGAAGTAAAGCAGTGAACTCAGTAGACATTGCAGCACGCCACTGAGAATCTTTTAAAGCCTAAGTCACACAGGTCGGTTCCAACATAGAGGGCAAGGGATGCTTCGTAACTGAATAGAACTGCTTAGGTTTGAATATATTATTCATAGACTAGGTGACGATAGTTCGACGAGGAGGAGGAATAGTAGGAGAAGACCGGCAACCCGAAGAAGAAGCAGGACCTGGCTGAAAGGACGACTGATCATCCGGCGGCAGTGGAGATGAACGAAGAGAGTCAGAGTGCACACCTAGTCCAGAAGAAGTGGCCGAAGAAGCACCCAAGAAAGAAGACAAAACAGGCGGTACCACTGGAGGGATGGGTGGAAGAGACACATCCACCGGGTCCTGTGGGAAGGAAAAGGGCAACAACCTCGAAGAGGAAGCAGAAGAACCCGACGATCCAGAGTCCACAAAAGGCATAGTTTCTTCATCAAAGACCACATGCCGAGACAGAAAAACCCTGTGTGTATTTAAATCCAAGCACTTGTAAGCACTTTGATTGGAAGAGTAGCCAAGAAAGACACAAAGCTTGGATTTTGCCTGAAGTTTGTTAGAGTTATACGGCCGGAGCCATGGAAAACACAAACATCCAAAGGTTTTGAGAAACTGATAGTTCGGATGGCAACCAAATAAGGCAAGAAATGGACTCCGAAAATTCAGAACAGTCGTGGGCAAATGATTGATAAGAAATACTGCTGTTTGAAAGGCATGAGACCAGAATTTTAAGGGCATGGAAGCCTGATGTAGGAGAGTTAGGCCTGTTTCAACTATATTGCGGTGACGGCGCTCACAAGTGCCATTTTGCTGCGGTGTATGAGGAGCCGTTGTGAACCAGCCAATACCATTTGCGGAGAGAAAGGGCTTAAGTTTTAAAAACTCCCCACCATTATTAGAGTATAAATTCTTAACAGGCGTATCAAACTGTTTCTCTAACAGAGATCTAAGCTGAATGAAGATCTGTGCAACTTCAGATTTGTGAACCATGGGAAACAGCCAACAATATTTTGTATAGTGATCAACAAAAATAACATAATAACGATAGCCATTAATAGACTCGGTAGCAGCAGGACCCCATACATCAGAGTAGATAAACTCAAGTGGTCGAGACGTAGCAATAGACGAAGAGCGGAAAGGAAGTTGGTGAGCTTTATTGTAATGACAGGAAGTACAAGCAGAGTGAACTGCCGAAGACTTAGAAACAGGAAGAGAGTGAAACTGAACAACCTTGGAAACAATCTTGGAGCTGGGGTGACCAAGACGCCGATGCCAACCAGTAAGAGATGTTTTCTCACCAACACAGGCCAGAACCCCTGTTGAAGATGTCCGAGAAAGGGCCCGCAGGGGTTAGACTCCAGCTTCACAGTTCCCCCGGAGAAGTGGGACTCCCGTTCGCAGATCCTTTACCAAATAATACCACGGAAAGAATTCAACGGAGACAATTAGTTTTGGAAAATTCATGAACAGAAATAAGATTTTTGTGGATGGCAGGAACACACAACGTGTCATGAAGCTTAAAGATGGAGGAAGAAGAAGGAAGAACAACACAACCAATATGAGTGATGGGCAAACCTGAACCATCGCCAATAACAACTTCATCAGTGCCAGTGTACTCAGAATGAATGGATAAATTTGCTAAGTCAGAAGTAACATTGTGAGAAGCAGCGGAATCAAGCAACCATTTCTTCTGATCAGAAGTAGAGGGAGCAGCAGTATAGTTTGCATTAACGTCACCTCCTTTGGCCTTAAGCATTTGACGACAGGTGCGAGCGGAATGGCCAAACTTATCACACCATTGACAGATGATTTGAGGCTTGGATTGTTTTGAGAAGGAAGGTCAATGACTGTTGGGAGCAGGATGACGACTTTGTTAGCTATAAGAAGATTTGTAGGAAGCTTGCCTGCGGTTTGTGGCATTTGCTGTAACAACCAGAGGATTCACAGTAGCATCCAGACGTCTAAGATATGCTTCATGAGATACCAAGAGATCATGTAGCTCTTCGAAACTAAAAGGTTTCTCCCTGGCACAGATAGGTGCTACAATATCTCGAAATTCAGAACCTAGTCCATTTAGAATGTAAAGAGTGAGATCATCAGGTGATAACGGGGTGTCAATAACAGCCAGCTCATCTACAAACCCTTTGACAATTCATAGGAATTCAGTGACAGATGTTGTTCCTCACTGAGCCAAGGACAAAGATTCTTTGAGTTGCATCACTCTGGAGCGAGACCTATTCGCATATAAGCGAGTTAAAATCATCCACGCTTCATGGGAGGTTTCACACGTTGCAATGAGTGGGATAACCGTCTCAAAAATAGAGGAAAGGATAGCATAAAGGATCAGCTTGTCTTGCCATAGCCCATGCGAGTGAATAGCCGCTGAAGAATCATCTTGAGTGAAGGAGACAATAGTAGGTCGTTGGATTGTTCCATCAACATTCCCCATGAGATCATAGCCAATGAGAAGAGAGACGAACTGAGCTTTCCATGACGGAAAGTTTGTCGGTGTGAGCTTAAGAGGAAGCTGCGAGGATGCATTCACAGCTACTAAAGGCGTGGTGGAATTGGCTGAAGCTGGAGTATGCAAAACAGGATGACTGGAGGAGCTGGAATCTGCCATGGGAGAATGTCAGAGGATCCTTGTTGTTCGTGGGAACTAAGGAGGCTCTGATACCATATAGAATATGAAGAAGATGATGCTGTTATTATTCCACAGAATATGATTACAGAGGGATATTAAATAGAGAACAAGATAAATGTATGAGCTGTAGGATAAGCTCGACTGTTGCAACAGAAGTAACAGCATACAGGAGGCTACGAGTGCAACAGAAGAAAAGGATAAAGATACGGGTTGTTGCTGTAACAACAGCTTAGGTAATATCCCATATAGGCGTAACCAAGACGAATGACTTCGGTATTGACCGACGTGTTATGATGGTCGGTCCAGCCGCAGAATAATGCCAAAGGTCGTTAAAAGAGTGGCAATTATAGTCTCGACAACGGTCGATCCAACTTGGCCATAAATATAAAAATTTATATTAATATTTATTTTATATAGATATAGAGACAAATTGGATACTGAAAGTATAGATATAAATACGGATAAAAGTCAGATAATTAAACTTTATAATCTTAGAATAAAAAATATTACAAAATGGATGGTAAACCAAATTAATAGTATATTGATATGGTGCAACATAAAATTAAATAGGATTATAAATAAAATCACATATTTCGATATGGATCGGATAGTTGTCTTCCATATTCATATCTATTTTTTTTCGAAATTAGATACGGATATGAATATTAGTTAGATGCTCAAATTTTTCTCTATATCTGAATAGATTTGGATACGAGAACGGATGTGGCCGGATTTTTTATGGTCCTCTCTCACCTCTAGTCTAGGAACGTGATTTTAGCATAGTTGGAGGAAGGATGCATGGTATAGACAGAGAGGGTGGGGTTAAAACTTATCACTGTTCTTAAAAAAAAAATAGAGAGAGACTAAGAATCGTTCCTTGTCAAAATACTATCCAATAAACATTGCCTAGGTTTTATTATGCAAATCTTGAAAGAAAAGATCAATACTCGACTGAATCCAAGGTTACGTCCGGGAAGATGATCACGAAGATCTTTGATGTGTAGTTGCTGATATTAAAAAAATGTACATGTGATGGGATGACATTATGTCTTGACTAATTCCAAACTAGAATTTAATGGTAATTCACCAAAAGCCAAAGTAGTGAGCCCCAATCTGGTCAAATTTTTCTTTGGATGCCAGGGCACGCAGTGCATAAATCAATACATAGACAATGAAAACTACCATATGATTTGATGGAGAAAATATTGGTCATCTTGATCTTGGGTTGTTTCGATATTATTGACCTCAGCCTTAACCGAGATGAATGACTTCAAGCTTGGCCGACGTATTATACTAGTCGGTCTAGCCATAGAATAACGCCAAAGGTCATTAAAGGAGCGGCATGGTCTCGACAATGGTCGATCTAGCTAGGTCGTCAATACACAATCAATACAATTAACATCGGAGATATATTGCAAGGAGCTGTTACCGTGTCATTATTGTGCCTCCCGATGAATAAGGTAACGAATACTTGCCCCATTCTATATACAGTGGTGACCGGAGAACCCTTAGGTTAGCATGCTCGAACACTTCTCCCACTCTCAATCTCTCTTCTACTTCCACTGTTGCTCTAGATCTTCACTATCTTAAGCATCGAAGGGTCGTCCGTCAGAAACTTTCTGGCAAGTGGACTTTCTTGTAGGTCGTGCTTACTTCTCGGAGCGGTAACTTTGGTCTATCGAATCATAGAAGCTACTCCTTAGCTCTCGGCCGACCTGCCTTGCACTTCGGTAACTAGGCTCTATTAATTAGGGTCAATGGAATCAAACCCCTGCAAAGGGTGGTACCAACCATGAAAGTGCTTAGTGGTACACCCTCAAGTTTGAAAATGATTGTGGACTTCAAAATATAATGGATGTCCCTTTTTATGGAACTCAAACTCGAAAACTTTGCACTAAAGAAAAACTTTATCACATTTATCTTGATTCATCCATATTTTTGTTGGACCTTGTCCAATCGTTACGCTTTAATAAAAGAACAAAAAACTTGATTCATCTATGTGTTGAACATATGCTTGATTTAATACATATACTTGATTTAATCAAGTTGGGGCAAGAAAAAAGAAAATTGAGCCCAAACACTTTTCTTTTGTAGGATTCTTGAAATTTATTTTATTCATAGATGTTGACACTACTCTCTAATAGAATAACATCGTTCGTTCATTCCGGATAACTTCAAATTACTCTCAGGCAATGGTAGCTTAATTAAGTACATAATTTGATGACAAGGCACACTTATTTGTGACGAAGAATAGAAAAAAAGAGAGTAGAAGAACTTAAAAAATGTGCAATACTTACAACAGGCTCTTTTATTAAACATCGGTAATCCGAATATGGTGCACTTCCATTTATTCAGGCAAATTTGCTCCCTCTTCAATAATTTCGACTACTGATAACATTTCTTTGGCCGCACAAACTTTAGTGGTGACATCTTGCATTCTCGGTCGTTCATTCGGTGCTTCCTTGGCACACAGGAGACCAATTCTAATCAATGAAATTACGCATCTCCTCAGTTGCGTTCTACTATAATCTTCATATCTAATATTGCCATCAACTTCTTCACTTTCATCTTGCAAAATTTGTGGATCCAAAATCTCCATGACTCTTTCTGGGAAAGCCATATCGACAAATTTATGAAAGTTTAAGACGTCCTTAAACATGTCATTTGTAGGCTTCTTTCCTATAAGCATCTCTAGCAATAGTATTCCATAGCTATACACGTCTCCCTGTGTGGATATTTGGCTCCCCATTGCATTTTCTGCATTTTAATGGCACATTTAATTATATGAAAATTGATGCGCACAAACACAGGATATTGCTTAAGAAAGAAAATTTTAAAAAAATGAAAATTCGAAAATTGGCAGGGATGGAGCCAGGAATTTCATTGAGGAGTCAAAGTATAAATTTATTAGATAATAAATGTTTAATAGAGTACCAAAATTAATTGATACTAATTTTATAATATTATTTCAAAAGATATTGGTAGAAAAAGAAAATTGACAGGGGAGGAGCTAGATTTCATTTGGGGGGGCTTATGATTAATTTAAAGAAAGACAATAAATGCTTAAAAGAGTATCAAAATTTGAAATTTAGCTCTCTCTCTCTCTCTCTCTCTCTCTCTCTCTCTCTCTGTGTGTGTGTGTGTGTGTTTTTCTTATTCTTTCTTTTATTGCCATGATCTACAACATATCCATTTTAAGATCTCTGTGTTCTAGTTAGACTTCTCCTTAAATGTATAAAGCAGAGAAAACAAGATTGCTGTTGACGTATGACTATCCAAGGATGTCATACTGTATGCCTGAAGGTATAAGGGATATCCTCATGCGGTTAATATTCTTGATCCCAGAACCTTCCTTTCAAAGCATGATAAATATATTACTGTAGGGTTGATCTCTCATGGTGTTTCTATACCCTAATTAACACGACTCATTCAGAGTTTTTCAATCAAAAATAGGAAATATGTTCATGGATGTCTGCTGATCTTTTTGTATCCATGGATCCAAATCTGTCTCAAGATCACCAACAAATCAAGCAGATTTGAACAAATCATTCTATATTGATTTATCATTATAACTCCTATTCTTGTAGATATAAGAATACTAAAAGCAATTGAAGATGCATAGTGCAATACCTCGGGCGGAGACGGACCTCGATCGATCGGGACTTGGGGCCGGTCGGTTGACGCCGGAGAGGAGAGAGGAGGAGAAGATCCTCGGGCGGAGGCGAAGCTCGATCAAGGGTTGAGGGCAAGAGAACAAATTAAAGAAGGAAAAAAAACCCACGAGCACACAAAGAAGAGGAGGAGGAGAAGGAGAAGAACAAGGGAGGAGGGAGAGGAGGGAGGAGGAGAAAAATACCTCAGGCAGAAAAGGTTGGGGTCGGTCGGTCAACGCCGTAGAGGAGGGAGGAGGAGAGGAGGTTGGAGTCAGACAGTTCGCGCTGGAGAGGAAGAAGACGGGGGCTAAGGCAGCACCGGAGAGGAGGAAAACAAGGGCTAGGGCAGCGCTGGAGAGGAGAATAAGGGGGCTCGGAGAGTAGCAAGGGCAAGAATGAGGGCTCGAGGTCGGGCACTGGGTTTGGAGGAAGCTTTGCCTTCGCCGATACTTATAAGCGTCGTCTTAGGGTTGACCTTCAACGACACTCATAAGCGTCATCTTAGGCGGACAACAACGACACTTTAAAGCATCGTCCACAGACTCCACACCCTTCGCAACATCATCTTAGCTCGAGGCCTATGACAATGCTTTTAAGCGTCGTCCTCTTTTTCAAATTGCTGACGCTCATTAAAAGCGTCGGCAAAATTTGGCATGGGAGCGAAACTTATCGACGCATCCCCCTAGCGTCAGCATTTAAGCGTCGGTTTTTTTCTCTTTTCTTGTAGTGAAATCTCGATGTCTCTAGTTTCCAACGCATCAAGCGACGTGCAATTTGGAGTCTTCAAGAGGAAGTTGTGATGATTTTACTGAAAGTTGTGCAAGGCTGGCGGGATGCTACCGAAATTCGTGTTTTTCTTTACTTTTTTTTTTGTCTTTTCAAGGATTAGGTGCATTAATCTTATCTAGTAGTTGTTGGGAAGTAGTAAGCTTTAATTAGCCATGCTTGGAGGGTTGTTCCAAGTTTTTCTATTTAAACTACTTCATGCTAATGGAATTTTAAGACTTGAGTTGATTATCAAATTGAGCCTTTGACTTGTGAAGAAGAGCTTCTTCTTAAACTCTTATCCTTCGGTAGATTCCGATAAGTGGTGAGTTCTTGCTCTGTATCCTTTGTGAGATTCCTTTGGGTGGTGATTTTGGTATTCCTTTGGTGCTCTTGCTCGGGTAGTGAGCTTATTTTTCTTTGGGTGGTGATATATGTATCCCATTAGAGTCCTTTTCCTTTATCCTTTTATTTACTTTTCCTGCCCGGGTATTATTCTACCCGGTTACTTTGTTGCCCGGTATCACTCTCATACCTCCATCCATATGTTTGTCAACTCCATAAACTCTCCATTTACTTGCCCTTATCTACACTCCAATTCCTTCACTTTTATTTTTGTTAGCCTCAATTTCAATTTCTTAACTTTAATAAATGGTGCATCAAGTATATATTCTTTAAGAAGGCACAAATTTTATATATTTTTTACTAATATCAACAATCCTTAGTTAGAATCATTTTATCTGGCAAAAATATTTATGCTCATTGTTTATTTTCAAATTTTAAAATTATATTAACTCTAAGTATTTAAATTATAAAATGAAGAAATATTATGTATATGCATCTCCACGGATGTTATATTGTCCATCTTTTTTTAACATTTAAATTTACGAGGATAATTATCCACCATTTAACTATTTATATAATCTATATAATATAATATATTGGTATAATTTAGATTAATCATATTATTGTAACCATCTATTCGACATTATTATATAAATTTAATTATCAAATATTTAATTTTGTTTTTATAATTATGATTAGTAATTTATAATACCTTTTAATTTATTTAACTAAATAATATTATATTTATGAAATAATTTGAATAATTATTTTTATAATTTTATATTATTGCGTAGTTATTAATTTGTAATATCTACATAAAAAGTAATTTGTCAGTTAATTTGTCAGAGATATAATAGTTGAGATATCAAGATATCCCGGTCATTTAAAACAAAAGGTAGTCAAATTAGTTTTCAAATAGAATATCGGGGTCGAGATAAACAGAGATCTCAATTTATCTCGATATCAGCCCCTTCGCAAGATGATCATACATCGAGATCTAAAAGCCTTAGTTATTGGGGCTCAGCCATGAATGAAAGGAAGAGGAATCAAGTTGCCACTCTCCTTATCTTTGACTTCTTCTCACCGGAGGAGCTCGTTCGAATCATGTGTGCTAATCATCAGGAAGGAGAATGATGCTGGTTTTGTCTTGCAGGACAAATATCTCAACACCTTGCTGATCACACAACTGAAGGACTTTGAGGCCCAACTCAGCTGGGTATTGGCTTCTTTATTTCTTTTTCCTGTCCCTTCTCTTGCACTATCTAGGCCGTGGGGTGGGTGGGCCTCTGTTTTGAGCCCTCTTCTGCTCTCCCACTCTTCCACCAGGTCTTCTCTCTCCTCTTCCCCCCCGCCCTTCCCATATTCTTTATGCCAATTTCACATTCTTAATGAAAAGTTAATAATTTGATGATATAGTGGAATCACTAATTGACATTTTGGTTGGTTATAGCCTATACACTTCATTGTAGAAGACTTGGTTAACTGAAGGTCACCGGTGCTATGATTCATGAAAGAGAGTATGATCATGGAAGGGGGTACTTTGTTATGACATATGACCGCCATGATCTAGCTTGGTGATTTTCTTTTGATTTAAATATCCTGGTATAACATGGAATATGGTTGATTGAATGCACATCCATTGGGTCAATTTTTGAATTTGTGAGATTAGAAAGTCAACTTGAAATGAAATGTTTTTCTCTTAAAAATTTAAAAGAAGATATTTGTAAGCGGTCATTAAAGATGAAATTGGAGAATATTAGAATTTATCCCTATAATATGGCCAAAATAACCACACGTTTATAATTATGTTCTGTTTGAATAAAATCAATGACACAGGATAGAAGAAGAAGAAGAAGAGAGAAAAAGAGCAGGGGAAAGAAGAGGAGAAGAAGCCAGAGGGAGAAAGAAAATCGTATGCAAGACTTTGGCCAGCCATCACTTTATATTTCTGAGGCATGAAAGTTTATCAAGGAAAACTTCAAGTTATATCATCAAAGAGGAATTTGAAAGTCTCACTCCTCTTAAATCGATCGAACTCTAATGATGTATGAAGTTCAATGGGATAATGTGTTCATTGGCATTATGCCTTCAAATTATAGGAGCTTCAAGAACTAAATTAAGGAGGTGCAAAGGTTCTTATAGGGGGGAATAGAAAGGATGAGATATCACCATATGTTACTACTTTTGCTGCTGCAACTAGAACAAGAAGAGACTGAAATGGCACCACCACTGCTGCTGCTGCTGCTAGCAAGAAAATAACAAAAGATCTGAAAGAGAAATACAAATAAGTGGGCAATAGACTAGTAGCAACACTCCAAAAAAGTTTCAGGTTCATGACATGGCAAGGTTTTCCACAGGTTCATGACGGGCCTTTCCTCACTCTCTCTCAAAAAAAAAAAAGAAGAAAAAAAAAAGCTGCACATAGCTTGCAACTCAGGTAACCGGTATAGCCACCTTTGATTTGTGCGTAGATTCAGCACCAGCAACAATTGCTGATAAATGGAAGAATCGGACCACCTCCAATGCATCACAGATTTTATTAAAAATTACGTAAAATTTGATAGCCTTGGCCAACCTGAAAAAGTTTGCATGCCACTAAACTATATACGAGTAGGAAATTTCGAACTTCATACCATATAGGTTGGGTGCATTCCTTATAAATAAGAGAAGAAGACAGACTATTTTAATGAGAGGCTTCATTGATCTTTTCACAGTTTTCTTACATGGCTGCTCATTTTATATTCCTTTCTTCAAGGATCCATCTTTAAACATTTTAAGACTGAGGGTGCTGAACACTGCTCGTGAGTACTGGCGTGAAGCATTCCTCCAGTCTGTTCCCGCTTTCATCATCATTTCAAACTCTTCATAGCTTATACGGCCATCCTGCAGGACACATACATGATAATAGATGAGGTTAAAAGATTGGCTTCACTGTAGAATAACATTGTGCTGAAAGGTGAAGCATACAAACTTGTGGCTTCTGTTTTGTGAGGGAAGATGTAACAACTACTAAATAGCCAGCAATCAGGCCAATCAATTATGCCCAAATTGTACTGGTTTAATTCTGATAGAGTATATTGAACAAAGAGAATAGAGAGAGATGAAGTTGATGCAACCTTGTCCTTGTCAACATCGGATATGATATCCAAGATCACTTGCTCATTAGCATCGAGTTCACCACCTCCTAAAGCTTCTCTCAGCTCATCAATTTCAATATATCCACTTCCATCTTTGTCGAAGTGTTTGAATGCTTTTGGAAGGTGTTCCTCGCTGCGGATCTTTCTCAAGTGGATGGATACGGTCACAAACTCCTCACAGTCCAGGTGACCATTTCCATCTATGTCTGCCTGCAAAGATAAAAACAAGTATCTCGGAGTCAGATCAGCACAGATGGAAGGCAAAACAAAACTGTAACATGGAACAGATTGCAAGCATCGAAAAAGCTCTCACCACTTCCATTAACATGTCAATATCTTTTTCTGGCATATGATGTCCAATTAAGTTTAATCCATTTTTAAGTTCGTCAAGTGTTAACTTCCCCTTCTTGTTGATATCCATCATGTGAAACATTTGCTTAATGTCAGCTACTTCCTCCACTGGTAAGTGTTCGGCGACCACCTACAGAATGTAAATTGATGTAAAGATATTTTACTTGTAATTCAAGGCAGAGAAGCATGTCGCTCATATTTTCATGTCAACTTGGGGCTCAAGCTTACTATTAAGGCTTTCTTTTTGAATTTGTTCATGACTGAAAACTGATTAAGCCTTGCTCCGACAGCTTCTCCAAGGGGAATGTTTGGAGCTTGCTTGACATACTGCAGCCAAGGGTGTTCTTCATGTATAATAAAAGCGGCAATTAGTCGATGCAGCAATAACTCAATCTTTCATTACATGAGTTCAATTGATATTGGAAGCTCAAGTTTAAATAGTGGAAAGAGTTCAGGAATCAAAAAAAAAGGGTAGAGACAAAAGTAATGCCTGTACATTAAGTTGATCAATTGGACCAGTCTAGTCTGGCTTATTCTTTTAAGAGAATGAGAAATCTATATATAATTTATGAAGAAAGAAAATGGATCGCTTTTATATTCATATTGCCTCATGATTGAAGAGACTAAGCCAGAGCTTCCAACTTTCACTTGTGAGAGTGAAGCAATCAGACAAATGAGATTCTGTTCATCCCTTGAATGTACCAGAAGAAAAAAATACAAACTTACAAAAGATTACAAGTATTTCATTTTTCAGCAGAGTTCAGCACATTACATTGCTGAGCGAATAGCCAGGATCTGATGGCTCAGTCAAACATATTCTGCAAGTTTCATTTATAACTGTCAGCTATATGGATTGAAATATGATCCTCCAAAGCTTCAGACCATATTCCCACCGCCCCCTAATATGACATGAACTAATAAACTTTTTCTTTGAAAAATAGATGATGAGTTGGTATCGAACTGAAATGAGAAAGCAGTCTTACAAGGTTATCCTAAATCTTGAAACACTGGAGGCAAAGTGCAAAGCAGGAAACAGAGTAAAAGTGTTTCTTTTTTCATTTAAATTTTATCTTAAAGAGGGGTAAACACAAAGCCTCGCCTTCTTTTATTTGGTGAAGGAACCGAACCCAAACGCAAGTCTCTCATATCATACTAAAATTCAATACCGACTCAGATATTTCGTAAATGATGAATCATATGATAAACCAAAGATAGAAAATAAAACACAATATGAATCATGAGGGGAAAACTAAAAGAACATACCAAGAACTTCTTGAACAGTCAACCTAGTGTAGGGATTTGGATCAAGCATGCTTCTCACAAGATGTTTTGCATTTTCAGATACTTTAGGCCATGGCTCCCTTTCAAGATCGATAACTGACCGAATAATCGACTGTGCAATTCCTTCATCAGTTTCTGCAGACATGCAGCAAAGCCCTCAGCATTGGCCAATCAGAGAGATTTTTTTCTCCTTAAGAAGGATTTGCTTCCTTGTGATCCATTATCTGATTCCTATGTAAAACTTTGAGAACCTTTTCTTTCAGGAAAAAAAAAATAACGAGAATATGTTACTAGGATTCTATTGCATAGGATTCGAACTTTGAGAAGAGACACACCTGCCCAAAAAGGCGGGACACCACACAGTAAGATATAGAGAATAACCCCAGCACTCCATACATCTACTTGAGGCCCATAGTTCCGCTTCAGGACTTCTGGGGCCATGTAATATGGACTGCCAACTATTTCATTGAATCTCTCACCTAAAGAAAGAGTCGAAAATAACAAGTAGCTGTAAGACAGTTAAAAAGCAAATGATAACAATTTAACCATCTCAAAAAGGATGCGAGAAATGAAACTGTGGACCTACCAGGCTCGAAGAATATAGAGAGCCCAAAATCGATTGCCTTCAGTGGAGCATTTTCTGATTGATTTGCAAACAAGAAATTCTCTGGCTTGAGGTCCCGATGGATTACCCCATTCTTATGGCAATGCTGCAGTGAAGATGGCTATGCATAAAAAACATGCTATGTGGCAGAATCATCTTGTAACAGAAAATTCAGACTCTTTCTTGAGAACAATTGTGGGAACACAACCATTAATACCAAGGACATGATGCAGAAACTATCTGTGCTGAATACTTGGAAAACAAATCTGAAGATTCAAATGCAGAACCTCCTTCTCTTGGAGGAGGGTTGTGACCACTGGATATCGGCCTATAACCAAGTTACCCAAGAGTGCAAGAACTCTTGCAAGTTTGTTGCCCTTTTTCACCCTCCACAGAACAAAGGCATGATCCCACTCATTTCATTTACAAAAACCAGTAGTTAATATGTGCCTTCCTCATTCTAAAATTTTGAGTCTTCTTCTCAAAGCTTCAAAACCTTAGAAAAGGGTTCTTATCTAGTCATTTTAATCTTTTGCCATGCTGATCTCGTTGTTGAAAAAATACACTTAATTCAATGAATGTCTTTTGGAAGGTTCATGAATGTGTGAAGAGTCACTTTGAGAGTGGTGATTCATATATTTGGGTTTTCTATGTGCATTTAAGTAGTTCATATATTTGGGTTTTCTTTGTGCATTTAAGTAGTTCATGTATTTGCGTTTTCTTTGTGCATTTAAGTAGTTTATGTATTTGGATTCATACATATACCTGGGAGTCCTATAAATACTATGTAAGTCTTATTGTTTTGGCAAGAGGCAAGAGCCAAAGTGAATAGAAAAATTTGGAAGTATTTTGCCTCTTCATCCTTTCCTCAAGAGAAATCTCTTTCCCTATATTCCAACACTCATTGCTGACACTGGTATTGCTGAACATGATATTGATTATGTAAGTTGTGAGCTTGGTCTTGGGAAAGACTGCATTAATTTGTGGCCTCCTGAAACAACTAAATACCAATTGGCCTGCAATAGGGAGGTTAGGCTCTCCTGCATATATAAAACCACCAAAACACAGTAGTGTCACCTGGTGCTCTCATTCTCTGGTCTTCCCTTGCCACAGTAAGTGTCTGTCATTGAATGGAGACTGTCATATTTCCAACCATGTAAGTGGTTAACCTCACAAAATGCTCCATTTCGCTCCCAAGTTTGGAGTTGTAAGGGACACCGTTCTTGTGCTTGTTTTGAAGACCCTTGGAACCAATGTCACAAAATCATCTGAGATGTGCTATTATTTTTTTCAAATTCCACCTTGACTAAAACTATTTCAACTTCATCACCTAAATCTCACCCTCCATCAACTTAGCCACAACTCAGCTTTCTGCCACAAACACGTTTCATGTTTTATTTGAAATGCACAAATCCGGCGAAGGATGGATGGTTAAAGAGGAAAGAAGCAAAAGGTTTTGGAGGTACTTGTTTCTTATGCAATGTACAACAATTCTGGTAATGAAAGCTGAATCAAATTGGAAATTGGAAAAATCTAGAGATTCCCTGTTTTCTTCTTGTAAGCAAAAAGAAGAAATCCAATTATCAAACACTGATATAAAAATCTATCCATATCAGTTCGTCTTCCATCAATTTATTCCTCTCACAATCATGCCTGGATCTATTACAACAACTTATTCTGGGTTCTTAAACCTTATTGACAATAATCCCAATGCATGCATGCAAATATATGAAACTTCATTCCAGGTTACAGAGCTTCATGTTAAGCCTTCCTTTAAAAAAAGAAAAACATCACATTAAGCTCCTAGTAAGACATGCCTCGATTGTTTAATTACCAACTTTGTATCACCTCTCCGTTTCATCCATTCAGCTCCAAGTCCATCAAATATGTCTCTATTTTTTTTCTACACAATATATGAATACAATGAACATAATCACACAGAGCCATCTCCCCGACATCAGCGTATATAGTGATTCTAAAATCACAGGGTATCAACCAAAGCCTAGTTCTAAACATCTAAATCTAAGTAGCAAGAACCAGACGTTGAATCATTCTTGTCACTAATCAATCATCGACTTAAAGTTTCGATCACATAGCCTAAAAATGAACGCACCTGAACAACCTCCATGATGGTCCGCATGACGGTGGCCGCAGCGCGCTCGGTGTAATGGCCCCTGGCAACGATGCGGTCGAAGAGCTCCCCGCCCTCGCACACCTCCATGAGGAGGTGGACCGCCTCCTTGTCCTCGAAGGCATCCCGCAGCTGCACGATGTTGGGGTGTGCCGGGAGGCCGCGCATGATCTCGACCTCGCGCCGCACGTCCTCGATGTCGATGTACGTCCGCAGCTTCCGCTTGGAGATGGACTTGCAGGCGAGCACCTCCCCGCTCTTGGTGTCGGTGCAGCGCCGTGTCACCCCGAACTCGCCGCGGCCGAGCTCCTTCCCGAGCTCGTAGCGGAGGGGGAGGTCGGTGGCCGCCTTGGAGTCGGGGAGGACGGTGATGGGAATTATGGGCCTGGCCTCGTCGTCGTCGACGTCGGTGGAGATGGGCGAGAGGCAGCGGAGGTTGCGGGGTTTCTTGTTGTTGGAGGGGGCGGAGCAGCAGTTCCCCATCTGCTGCCTCTCCCTCTTCTGCCGCTGCCTCTCCCTCTTCTGCCACTGCCTCTCTCTCTCTCTCTCTCTCTCTCTCTCTCTCTCTCTACGAAGGATGGGGGGAGGGGGAGGAGAGAGAAAGAGAGAGAGAGAGGATGGAAGGGGGAAGGGAAGGAGGAGGAGGAGAGAGAAGGAGGAGACCTGGGTCCTTGGCCATGGGAGCTGGTTGGTTGGAGAGCCTTTCTCTCAGTGTTCCCCCGTTCTTTTCTCCCTTCTATTTTGATCAGCCCACCTTTTCTTGAGGGACCGTTGGGATCCATGTCACGTAAGCTTCAAGATTGTTGCATGGAAACTTGCATCAGCAACGGTAAAAACTGCCAAGAATGGGGATGATGAATGCACGTCAACCTCCAAAAATAATAACCATGGTTTAAAATAACGCAGTTATGATCGCTTATTTTCGGAAGGAGCTGGTTATGTTATATATATTACTATTAACAAGGGGTAGTATTTAGAACGTCGTACGTTATTAAACATTTGCACTGTTTATCTGAATAAAATAATATTTTGAGACCTTGTGCCGACTGTTTTTTTTTTTATTTGGTGAATAGTTAAAAATTATTCTTTTATTTGATCAATAGAGATTTGGGAAAACAATGATATTAATTTTCTATTACTCACCATATTTTCCTTGTTTTTAGATAAAACTATTATTTTCTGGTATGACAAGTTAGCAAACATTATTAACTATCTCAATACCAAATAATCTCATTCTAGACAAATTTAGGTAAATAACAGGGGAAACAACTGTAGCAACAGTTTGCCTAGTCAAACCTTTGGATGGTGTCCATTTTTAGTAATTAAATTGAAAAATAATGGATAATATAGATGAAATAACTGCTTGGTAACCAAATTATCTAGCTTTGATTCTTAGGTAGTATACTAAAACTCTAGACCTAGGTAACTATAGTGTGGTGCGTCTCCCTCTATTTATCTTAAAAAATAACAAATCGTAAAAATTACAAAATATCATAATTTATCTTCTACTTTCTTGAGAAAAATATATTATTATTTATCAATACAAATAAATATTATTGATGAGAAGACTCTAATTAGATTTAACGATATAAAGATGCTAACTCATCAAATGTATAGTTGGTGTTTTAACCAAGTAATATTGCATATTTCATAATAATATTAACTTCTTTGATAGGATTGTTCTCGATGTTGTTCATAAATGTCGAACACTTTTAATTATCATTGTATTTTAGTCTGGCACTTGGATATATGTGTATCCTGATGGCATGAAGAAATTTTTGATGTATATAAAGAAAAGATATTACAACCCTCCAACCTACGTCATTGAGAATGGTTAGTATTTATATACTAAACTTCTTATAGAATCGTTAATCATCGTCCCTATAAAGTTTGAGTTCCACATTTTCTTTTATTGTGCTTTTTCAATATTATGAAAATTTAGTCTTGTACTAAAACATAGTTGACATTGAAACAAGAGTCCAAACTCCTTTATTCATTTTTCCCTCTTTTTTTTTGATGTGAAGTCAGTGCTTCATGTAAAAGTTCATCATTTAAAAATACAATGGATTGAGTTTAATCCAAACATAGGATAAAGCAAATAAATTATATATAGATTTAAGTGTAATAGCATAGTTTCTTTTTTCCTTAAGAGAGGAAGAGACATATCTAAAATATCATTTTAATGAGAGAGAATCCTTTTTCTCAAAAATATAAAGATAAGTTGGTTTCTCTCCAAACATATTTTAATTCTTGTAAAAAGAGAAACAATTGCTTCTTCTTGGAAATAAGGAACTCATTTTTATTAATTTTGTACTGTATAATCAATAATAAGGTTCTATATCCACATGGAAATATATATATGCTGGTTTAAGCAACACTTCATTTGATACATGGTGTGAATCTATAAGATACAAAATGACACACAAAAACCAAAATCCATTTGATTAATTGTGTATTGATTATAAAGAAAGCATAATACTGAATAAATAATTTAACATTTTAAGTGCTAGATTATTTACAGCATTAAAAACATTTATTCAAGAAAACTAACAATATTTAATGTCTTATATCGTAATTCTTATTTGATATGTGGCACCTAGTAGATTGATAACCAAAAAGATCTCTAATTATAGGAATTTTCAAAACATCATTATATGGTAGGTGTATACTAGTTATCGAATTTTAGATGTAATGCTTTCCACGGGACGTGGTTCGCTAAAAAATTCTTACTGAATTTTCTAGCTTATCGACTAATTATAGCATGCAGCAAGTTGTAGGAAATTTTAACTACTTAGGTTAGATTATAGAGAATTTTATACCTAGATAGTACAATGTTAATGATTTTTATGTAAATGTTATCTTATAATTTAACTAAAGACACTTGATAGAAATTTGTGAGCTGGATAACCTGGACTTGCCATTGGAAGAAGCATTAAATGATTTGCATTGGATCAAGAACTACATGCATCTTCATCTTAGTGCAATTACGCTGCCCATGTGGTAAGTTGTAAATAAAGATTATATTATAATATTTTAAATGTGTGCATAGAATATTCGAAATATCTTATATCATCATATAGAAATTAATAATAATAATAGAAAGATAGTCTAAAATAGCAGATGATGAATCATGTAATTTATTACATTGAACTCAATACTATATTGGCCCAAAATTTCAAGCAAAATGCTTCTCCTGATAGCTCGAGTAAATTTCAGTATTAAAGTTCTAAAATAGAGAATATATGATGCAATGGTATAATCAATATAGTCAATGTCGTAGGTTACTCTCCTGTAATGGCTATAATTTTTTATAATTAAATAAGAAGTGATTCACTGTGAGCATACAAAGCTTGTTAATGATAATACCATATAGAACTTAATGTCATGAAATTAAATTTTATCCACCCATATAGAATACGAGTTTTCGAAATTCATCTACATATATTTAAACACTAACATGATCAAGATATCAATATTCTTTTTGGTTAAACATGGAAAAGGCATATAAACTATCATTATATTGTATTTGAAGAAATTTATATGTTTGTTTTAACATGCACTTAAAGCTATATCTTCATTAATATTTTCATAAATGTAAAATTTCCTCTAGTCACATATTCTTAGTACACAATTTGCACACAAGGTAATCATAGCAATTCTTGAGTGCTATTTAAACTATCTAACATGACTACAAATTGTTGCTAGAAGTTTTCACTCCAATATCCTTATTACTAGATGTTTTTAACTTTTGCAAGTTAGGAGCAAACGTGAAAGGATACTTCGCATGGTCGCTCACTGACAATTTTAATAGAAGGAGAGCTATACTCATCGTTTTGGGCTTACCTATATTGACTACAGAGACAACAAAAAATGATACCCCAAGCACGCGGCTAAGTGGCTTACCCAATTTCTTAATTCTTAATTTCAACATAGAATGGCGAACAAAGCTCTTTGCAAGTTGGTTGCATAGTTTGATGGTTTCATGTTATTAGGTGCAATGTTGATTGCAGTCCTGAATGTAACTTGGATAAGATTCTTACGATCGGTTCGCTTATCATGGTTACTACTATATGCATCTAGCTTATATTGATAACTAATGAACTTTACTTTTGGTGGCAGAAAATATCATAAATCTGAAATCATGTTTAATTAAAGATTTGAATAAACATTAATTAAACATTTCAAAATTTTTGGAACCATAAAGCAAGTGGATATGCCAGGACCAGAGGTATGCAGGGCACTACTCTGACTGCAAGATCGCCCCCCTCAAGCAGGTGATCGACAAGGATGCTCATAAGATACAACCAAATGTAGCAAGTTGCCTTTAATTATCTGGAATAAATTTATGAAATAGTGTAAAAGGTATGGCAAATCCATGGAAAATGGAGTGGCAAGTTAGAGGAAAAGATATACAAAGAAAGAGGCTTCTCACAAGAAGACCAAGACAATGTTTATGCTGAACCTCTGGGACCAGGTCCAATGACCTCCCACTTGGAGCCAAGGCTTTGTGTCTTTAATGCATGGGCTCTAGCTGGGGGAGAACGGCCCGTTAAAACTTATATTGGACCTCGGTAGTTTCGTTCTCGGAAAGAGCAGCTGTATGCCTGTATTGCGGTAGTGCTAGCCCAACAAAGCAGCCCATTAAAGGGATGCGAAGGATCGGTAACGCTTGCATGTTCACCAAATAAAATGTGAAATATGGAGGAAAAGTTGGCTAAACAATATACACTACATGCACATAGTACGTGCTTAAAATCTTCTGGAATCTTAATTTGTACTAAAAAAGGCTTCTGAAATCTGCCAGATTTTATTTTTTCTATGCATTTGATATCAAATTAGATCCATTACCCTCCTCTCTCTCTCTCTCTCTCTCTCTCTCTCTCTCTTTCTCTCTTAAGCAGATAATTCACACAATTTTAGTACAGACGTATCCAATAATGTCAAAAAAACAATAAGTCTTGGAGCACTATAAGCAACTCCCCTTCTTCAACCGATTGGGTGCCTTCGGAGTGACTGGGCACATACAAAGCCACTCAGTCCACGGCCTCGTTTGCCTCTCTAAAAATATGCTTAGCTTGGAAGGATACACCACCACTGATGATGGGGACATCAGCTAGGTCCCCATTTTATTTGCATATTTGCTTATTGTTATTTCTGGGTTTATTTGTGTTTAGGGATTTATTTGTGGTTTATTTTATTCTGGGCTTATTTTCATTTTAGGGCTTATTTGTGGGGAATTATTTTATGTAAGGGGTTTATTTTAATTGTTCTTATGGGGCCCTATTTAAAGGGAACTTGTAAGCTGATTAGGGTTTTAATGCAGAATTAAAGAATTTCTTCCCCCACGTTTCCTCTTCTTCTCTTCTCCTCCCTTTTCCTTCTTCTCTTCTTCTTCCCCCTTCTTTTCCCCTCTTTCCCTGTTTCATTTTAAAGTTAGTCCGGCATCAACTTGGTATCAGAGCAAGGCGGGTTTTGCCCCTGCTGCCAAAGCCCCGATCCAACAACAGCCCTTCTTCCCCATTAGTTCTCACAGTGCTTCAAGGAGAACAGGGCCTTCCCTCTGTCAGCCTGTTTAAAAAAAAAAAAAAAATCGTCTTTCGGTTTTCACAAAAAAGGGGACAAAGGGATCAACCCTGATTCACCGAGCTTCTCTCGGTTCCTCTCCTTCCCTCTGTCAGCTTCACACACAAAAAAAAAAAAAAAAAAAAGGAAGCTCCCCTGTGGCCGAGCAGTTCCACTGTGCCCCTCCCTGCCGCAACCACCACTTTCCATCAGATTCCCCGGAGGCCTCCCTGCAGCGCCACCTCTGGCCCTCCACCGGAGCCTGCAACCGACGCCACCACCACCTCTGCCGCGTCTTCACCGTCGTGCCACCACCGGTGTATGGCCGAGCGTCGCCGGATTCCGGGATTTCTGTGGCCGCACGAGTATTACACCGTACGTCGACCACGGACACCGGAGCGCGTTGAAGGACCGCGTGGGACTCCCGCTGCCGGAAAGAGGAAGAGCGTCGTCGATCTGTTTGCCACCTTGTCCCTCGGCACTGTCGACGCACCCGCCGACCACCGCGCGCAAGATTCCGGCCGCCACCACGACCAGCCGCCGCCTGTTGCCGCCGACAACGGAGTCTCCGTCGCCGTTCAGTTCGGCCGCTCCGCAACCACCGCCGAAGCGGCCGGAACGCCCTCCCGAGTCGATCGGGAGGTTGAAGAAGGAGTTACGGTAACGGGTAAGTTCTAAACCCGTTACCCCAAACCCGATAGCCCGGTTCACATCCGGTAAGTTAAAAAAAAAAAAAAAAAAAAATCCCTTCGGATCACGTGACCTGCACGTGTTCCTAAAAAAAAAAAAAAAAAAAAAAAAAAACCTAACCTCTGTTCTGCCGAAGAGGAAACCCTAGGGTTTCCACCGCCTCCTTCGCCGCCGTCGCCGAGCTCCGCCTGCAGCGCCACCACCGACCGTTCCGCCGTTTCCTCCTCGCCGCCTCTGCCGTGCCGTTTCTGCCGCCGACGCCATTTCCTCCGTCACCCGAGCCCGCGCCGCCCCTGTGCCCGTGCCGCTCGTGTCGCTGCGCCGTCACCGCCTCCGCCCGTGCCGCTTCCTGCCGCCGCCGAGATCCGCCATCGCCTGAACCCCTCCGCTACGCCGCCCGAACCAGCTGCGACGCCGTTGGGCAGCTAACACACCACCCGAGTCCGCCCGCTTCCTCCGATTGTCATCGTCTCTCCCTCCACTGAGCCACGCCACCACGCCCCGCCGCTACGCCCACCTCCGCTTGCCGCTGCACCAGACCACCGCCTCCACCTTTCCCCTTTTCTCTCTACTCCACCACGCCCCGCCGCTACGCCCACCTCCGCTTGTCGCTGCACCAGACCACCGCCTCCACCTTTCCCCTTTTCTCTCCACTCCCCTTTCGGTCCCAGTTTTCTCCTTCACTCGAGCTCCATCGCGCCCGATCCACTGAGCCACCTGCGGCCCAACTGACTGCAGGGCCCGCCACTGATTCCCGATCCACCGTAGCACCTGCGGCCCAACTGACTGCAGGGCCCGCCACTGATTCAAGGATCAACTCACAAGCCTTCCTCATTTACAGGCCCGCTAGCCACACCATACAGTATACCCCAAAGTTGACAGGTTCAGCAGGCCCCCAGTTGCTGTAACGCGACCAGATTCACGCCATCCGACGACCCGACTCACTGCGTCCCGACCGTCGCCCCAGCCCACGAGTACCTGATTCTGATTGGCTGTATCCGCCACAGGTAATAGGTTCTTCCTCCCTTGGACTTGCTTATTTAAATATGTTCTAGTTCTCTTGCATGACAGCCCTGTTTTGAAACTTATTTTCTTGTCAAACTGCAAAACCTAGAACATTTTTCACCACACCTGTCCTACCTACCAATTAAATCTAAATATTAAATTAGCACACCTTAGTGTCAGGACATCATCAACATCCATAGATCAGATTACTTTCAGACTTTGTATGACTGTAAAACGTGTTTGCAACCTAACTTCTTATAGTGACTAATTTTCTACTTTAATTCTGAAATAACCAAAGTACAAATTAGTAAAATTTAATTTTAAGTTATTTTTGTGAAAAAAATTGCTGATTTCCGAATTCATAGTAGGTTGCATTAGTGGGTTGCATCAGTAGGTTGTCCTGCATTACCTTTGGACAATTAGGGTTCATTAGTAGTATTGCATATCATATCACCAATTAGAGTAGCTCCTGTATGCCCACCCGTAGTGGTAGAGAGTACCTCCTCACTGACTCTCAGACCCCTTCATCCACCATAGACCCCAGAGTCATACAAGATATTCTGGAACAATTAGCTGCAATACGAGCTGATAACGACGAATTCAAATGTGAGATCCGTGCTCAAATACAACACCTTAGGCCTCCGGAACCATCATCCCCAATCGCAGCTTACCCCGAGTTTGGTTTGACCACACCGCCGGCAGCTTTTTCCCATCCCCCTAGGAACCAACATCATCCTGATCACCAGCGCGATCTTGACGAGCGACTACTTCGTACCGTGCGAGTAGAAGCCCCCACATTTGCTGGTCAATTAGAGCCGAGCGTGTACCTTGATTGGAGAGCAGCCATGGATAATTATTTTGAGTGGTACGACATGACTGATGATAGAAAAGTACGGTTTGCTAAAATGAAGCTTATTGGGCAAGCTCACTGGTACTGGCATAACGTTGGACATATGCGTGAGACCCAAAGGCTTCCTCGTATCACCACCTGGGAGGATATGAAAGAAAAACTGAATGAAAAGTATCTGCCATTCTCTTACCGACAACGCCTTATGGATAGGTGGCAGAAACTAACTCAAGGGACTTTAACCGTCACCGATTACATTGCACGATTTGAAGAGTTTCACATGAGGTGCGGTGTAATCGAAGAGGAGACTGTTACTCTTTCTAGGTTCCGGGCAGGACTCCGCGAGGAGATTCAGAAAGAATTAATCCTCCGAGAGATTACCACCCTTGGCCAAGCATACCAGTTGGCTCAAGATGTAGATAGTTTCTTACAAGCCTCTGTAGTGAGGCGTACCGACCCTCGACCCATGGCCCCAGGAGCCCGACCTAATCAAAACTACCTCCCACAACCCAGGCAGCTTCCCAATCCTTCTAACCAGCCCGGCCCTAGCCAAGCACCGATTCGGACATCCCCGATACCTGTCCAGAACTCTTCAAATGATAAAGAAAAGGGCATACTAGGTCCCAATCCTCGTTCTAGAAGCCAAACCCAATGTTTCAGGTGCCAAAAGTTTGGCCATATCGCGTCCCAATGTAATGCCAAGACCTATCTAATGACTGAACTTGAAGTAGGAACCCAGGAGACTGAATGTGTCGAAGAAGTCTATGAACCAAACATCGAGGATTTTGTAGAAGACTTTGGAGACGAACAGACCGGGTTAGAGTTTATCCAGTCTAAACCCCAAAATGAGCCCACTGATCGGAATGACCAAAATCCTAGGCTTCATGTGGTTCGGTATACTCTAGCTCAAACCAAGACCGAACAAGATTGGCGTAGAACCTCCATATTTTACACGTTTCTTAAGATCAATGATAAAACATGCAAAATCCTATTTGATAGCGGGAGTTGCATCAACGCCATTGCGTCTGGAGTTGTTTCCCGCCTCGGCCTGAAATCTACCCCTCATCCCAACCCATATAAGGTAGCCTGGGTAGATAAGACATCCATCTCGGTGTCGGAAAGATGCCTTGTACCGGTTCAATTCCTATCTTATAAAGACGAGATCTGGTGCGACTGCCTTCCGATGGACGTAGGTCAAGTCATTTTAGGGAGACCTTGGTTATACGATAGGGACGTCACACTTCATGGACGTTCGAATTCGTGTAGCTTTATGTTCCAGGGTCGGAAAATTGTACTAAACTCATTGCCTCCCCGAGAGCCCGCCTCTACAAAAAAGAGTGCTACCCTACGGAAAGAAAAATCACTTCACATCATTACTTCGAACGAGGTAATGAAAGATATCGACAGCCAATCACCTGTGTTTAACCTTGTGGCTAGAGTTATCAATGTGGAGTCGAATCCTGAGCACCCACCCGCAGTAGTTTCCCTGTTGGAGGAGTTTCACTCTGTTTTCTCTCAGGATCTTCCAGATATACTTCTTCCAATGCGTGACCTCCAACACGTCATTGACCTCATTCCTGGAGCATCCGTACCAACTCTTCTCCATCATAGGCTCAACCCAAACGACCACACCGAACTGAAATGTAAAGTTGACAAACTCCTCACTCGAGGGTATATTCATGAGAGTTTGAGCCCCTGTGCTATACCCACACTCCGCACCCCCAATAAAATTACGGTTAAGTATCGTTTTCCCATCCCTAGGCTGAACGGCCTCTTAGATTTTATGTCTAGTGCCACGGTCTCATGGCAAGATGTCAATATGGACTTCGTGTTGGGACTTCCTCGTACCTATATCAAGCACGATTCCATATTTATGGTTGTGGACCATTTTTCGGATATGGCGCATTTTCTCCTATGTCCTAGGACTTCTAACAATTCTAGAGTTGCCAAACTTTATTTCAATGAAGTCGTTAGACCTCCTGACCTTCCAACACCTATTATGTCTGATAGAGATGTTAGATTCGTGAGTTCCTTTAGGAAAATTCTTGGACACATGATTGGCACTAAATTAAAATTTTCATCGGCCTATACTAGGACCTGGGATTTAGTGTTACCGACCGCCGAGTTTGCATATAATAGTTCGGTCAATAGGTCCTTAGGCGTGAGTCCTTTCGAAGTGGTGAATGAATATAAACCTAGGCAGCCCATAGACTTGATTCCCATGTCTCATCAACATAGAGTCTCTGAGTCTGCACAATCATTTGCTTCACACTTGCATTCATTGCATCAGGAGATCAGCAAACATATTCACTCTAATAATTTAAAATATAAATCTCTTGCTGATTTGCACAGACGTTATAAAGAATTGAATGTAGGCGATCATGTCATGGTAAGAATTAGACCTGAACGACAACCTTCGGAAATGTTCAAAAAGTTGCAATCTCGTAGTGCGGGACCGTTCAAAGTTTTAAAGAAAATCAGTTCGAATGCGTATGTTGTAGATCTTCCTGAAGACTATGGGATTAGTGCGACATTTAATATTGAAGATTTAGTCCCATACAAGAAATCAACATTCATTCCTTCTGATCCTTTTGTTGATACATCCACTGTTGTTGATCACCCTGCTCTAGCACCTGCTAGTGAGCCTCCACCTCCACAGTTTCATGCACGCAGAGAACACATAGAACATATATTAGATGAGCAGATTATATCTACCAGGAGAGGAAGCTACCAACGTTACCTTGTTCGGTGGAAAGGTCGACCCGAATCAGATGTGTCGTGGATTTCGCGAGCTCAGTTGCAGCGCCTTGACCCGGATCTTCTGGAGCAGTACGACAGTCGCCCCGATTTACACTCGACGGGGTCGAGTTTTTCTCACCCGGGAGGAGTTGATGGGGACATCAGCTAGGTCCCCATTTTATTTGCATATTTGCTTATTGTTATTTCTGGGTTTATTTGTGTTTAGGGATTTATTTGTGGTTTATTTTATTCTGGGCTTATTTTCATTTTAGGGCTTATTTGTGGGGAATTATTTTATGTAAGGGGTTTATTTTAATTGTTCTTATGGGGCCCTATTTAAAGGGAACTTGTAAGCTGATTAGGGTTTTAATGCAGAATTAAAGAATTTCTTCCCCCACGTTTCCTCTTCTTCTCTTCTCCTCCCTTTTCCTTCTTCTCTTCTTCTTCCCCCTTCTTTTCCCCTCTTTCCCTGTTTCATTTTAAAGTTAGTCCGGCATCAACTGATCATAGCCCAAATGTCCCGAAGCAGGATTGGCCCCCTGCACCACCGATAGTGCCATCCAGAATCTATCTAATCACAGCAGCCGAGTCATCTTCAAGCATGATTGAGTTAACCTGCAACATTCGCCGAGCATAACCTAAGCCGGCCAATGCCGCTCTCAACTCTGCTCTAGAAACTGAAGTATCGAAAATCTGGCAGCCTCCAACAGCCACAACCCTAGAGTCTAGGCATCTGATGATGAAGCCAACACCTTCCCTCCTACCATCATTAAACATGCATCTGTCGAAGTTAATCTTAAAGAAACTCAGAAGTGGGGACTTCTAGGTAAAAAATACCATTCAGGGCACTACACGAGTAAAAAAAGAACTTCAGATGTCTCGAGCTGTCAAAGGTCCATACGATAGGTCCGCCTGATTAATTTTGGCCGGCTGTGCCTGAGCACACCCCACAATTGGCCACCCCACAATTGGCCTCGGAGATGGGCTGCTCTCGCCAAGTCCACGCATTTCATTACCTTCCTCTTGAGATAACAGCCAGTTAAATGTTGCATTTAATGTACCTATACGTACTGATTTCCACCGAGCAGGATGGCAGGGGCTGCGTGGGATTTCTTTAGCTCAGCTCTCTAAGAAAGATGGTGAGCCAGCAACATGTACAGTGCAGCATCGCAATCTCAAAGAAAAGCAAGGATAAGTAATGGCGAAATGGAGGTAATCTGACCTTTAGAAAGGGAAACGCAATAATACCTCGGTTAAGTAACGTCTTTATACAGCAGTACGAACATCTATGAGTACAAACAACAAAGGTATCTCAAGCTTGACAGAATTTTTAATTCTACACGGCTGACCTTCGCTGTAAAGCATTGAAGACACAGATAAAATATAGTTCATTTAAGATGATGGCTCATCAGTCATCATTGAGCTTGAACTCTATTTCACTGTCAACAATTGGAAGATGATCGAGTTCGAGTTTGTTGAGAAGATCATCAATGCCTTTCTTAACTGTAGGAAAAAAAAACAAAGAGATTAGGTAAAAAAAATAAAACTCATTTTTACAAGACAACAAAATGGTTTCACATGAACAATTGTTGCATTAGAAACTACGATACATGGGCACACCATACCTGCACACACACACACTCAGACACCTGACTGAATTTTTAATGTGAGAGAGAGAGAGAGAGAGAGAGAGAGACCTGACTGTGAATTTTTAATGAGAGGAGGGAGAAACCTGACTGTGAATTTTAATGAGAGAGAGAGAGAGAGAGAAGAGAGAGAGAGAGAGAGAGAGGCCTGACTGTGAATTTTTAATGAGAGAGAGAGAGAGAGAGACCTGACCGAAACTCCCTCACTCGCCCATCGCGGTTGCTCCAACCGTCTCTTCAATATATTGACTACCTGAGTTAGAAGCAAAGTTAAACTCTAAAAATTCTTCGTAAATACATGGCTACATCTTGAAGAAAAAAGTAAAAAATAAAAGAACTCCCCTGCAGTTACTTGAACTAGTCTCTTGAACGTGCTCTGCATGTGATGGAGTAGAAAAGAGCTTCTCAATAGAAAGAACTGGAACACCAGAGCAACCGCGATGGGCGAGTGAGGGAGTTGAACTCTGGTGGAGTAGCTGCCCCTGGAGTTAGCATTGTACATATAGATATATTTACTCCAATACTTTAATCTGTTATACCATTCCTAATTGTATAAGGATTGTCAATAGAACTTGCTATTTTGGGATGAACTATGATTTCGACAAATATTCTTTGTAATAATTACTATGGTGTTTGCAAATATGCAAGAGATACAGAAAATTGAGAATACAAGATGAGGCTGAGAAGAGCAAGCAATTAGTAACACAATATGCAAGGCTCAGGTTTAAAAGTTTAAGTAAGTTGGGGCTAAAATGAGAACCCAAGCAACTGAGGAAAGCTAGAAAATCATCTTACTAAAAGAAAACTAAATATTATAATTTTATAATATTTTATAATATATAATATAGTAACTAATATACTTATTTAATATTACAACATTATATTTTTATTTACAATTTTACTATCTTTATTTATTATTATATTACTATAATATATGTATTTGTATATATTTAGAATTGAATTAATATAATTGAATAACAAATATTTTTGTATTTGAAAAACTACTTCGAATTATTTCATATTGAATAAATAATTTGAACCAATATTGTAATATTAACTAATTTGTTGATCAATTTGAATTCATATATGCAACTCCCATGATAACAGTTGTTGAAAGAGAAATCAAAGTCTTTTGGATTTTCTCATGAATAGGTTATACTGTATAGAATTAAACAAAATATATTCAACTGTTATTTTTTATCAAAGAGTGAATTATTTATCTTATAGAAATAATGATAAAAATATAAAATATCACAATATACATCAAATTGTTGTTTAATTATCTCAATTTATAGAAATAAATTAAATAAACAATTGTTATTAAGTAGAAAATATGTTATAGCTTGATGGTTGAGCACTTGATCTATGAGTTGAAGGTTGCTGGATTATATCCCATATGATAGATCTTTAAAGTCCAAATCTGGCAAGATTTAGAAGTAGATATCCAATTCCCTTGCTCTCTAAAATCTTAGTCGTGCTATTGTTGCTAATTTCTTCCTCCCCGACCTCTAAGCACTCTCTCCTGAAAACCAAGATGGTTCTGGTAAATGAAGATACTTTATTTCTTAAGAAGCGGTTCCGTTCATCACCTTTTCTGGCATTACCCAATAAATTTTCTCCATCTCCCTTTGCAAATTTTTTTGACAACTTTATTTTTTTTATAAAGGGAAGGAGGAGTAATCCAATATAATGCATGCTTTGAACTGATGAAAACGATGATATCCAAAGTGTCATAATTTTTCTTATTTATTTTACTATTATTATTATTATTATTATTATTATTATTTTATTACTACTACTACTACTATTATTACTAGCAGCAACAATAGCACTAGCAATAACTACTAATACTGTTCTCTTTTTTCTACAAAACAATCTTTTCCACTCTCCCGAATATTTAATTTTCAAAAGTTGCTATTACTATAATTGCAATTAGCCAGGTCATCCCACTAAATGTAACACGCATAAAACATAATTTTCTATTCTTCAATAGTGTTCTTGCGGATGCCCAAGTAGATACTGGATAGCAAGGATATTTAGATTCAAAATGTTATATTTGATTTTATTCGAAGAATTTTTCTAAAGAATCCATCTGGCAAACAGTATTCATCATTGCGCACCACCATATATTGGATATGTCGAACCATCTCCTGATACTATACCAATATAATATTAAATTTGGATATATCGAACCATCTTCTATGCCGTACTATGTATTAGATATATGTACTGTATCCATATTGAACTGATCTTGTTACAGAGAAATGTATTGGATTTAGATATGTTGAACCATCTCCTGTACTAATACTACATCGGCAGAATATTGAATTTGGATACATCCAACCAATCTTCTGTACTGATACTATGTCAGCATGATATTGAGTTTAGATGCGTCGAATGATCTCCTGTGCTAATACCAAGGCTCTGTTTGGAGAAGCTTTTGAAGGGACAAAAATCACTTTCTGATCCTCCAAAAGTACTTTTAAATAAAACATGGTGTTTGGTAAAATTTTTAGAAAGCTGTTTCAGCTTTTGGGGAAAGCTGAAAACAGCTTTTGGGAAGAAGCTCTAAATTGGAGCTTTCCAAAAATGCTATTTTTAGCTTTGTCAGGAAGCTATTTTTGGACCAAAATACCTCCATTTAAATCACATTTTTTCCCCCCAAAATCCTTATCTCGCCTCTTTCTTTCTCCCTTTCTCTCTCAATCTTCTTCTTCCTTTCTCTCTATTTGTTAGAGAGATAAATGGTCATTAGAAGGATAAAAAATTAATTTACACTAATAATTATAAGATTTTATATATTTATTATTGTATTATACTATAAATATAATATTATATTACATTATATCATAATACATTGATATATTATTTAAATAATTTAATATTATATTAAATTATTATTCTATAATACATAATTTTATATTACTATATTATAATAATATTATATTACATTACATTAATATTATACTATATCATATATTTATATATTAATATATATTATATTTTATTATACTCTGTTATATAATACTGGTAATTTTCTTTATGGTCATTTTGTCATACAAAATTACTTTTTCAGTTTATTTACCAAATATATGTTAAAGTGTCATAACACTTTAGAAATATATTTACCAAATAATAAATAGTTTTTTATAAATGTTCTGCTTCAAATAGCTCTAGGCACTACTTTCAAAAGCTCCACTAGTAACGGCTTTTTTAAATAGAACTTAGATGACGCGGGTTCCAAAGATAGTTGACCTTCGAACTTGGTGATACGCTCCTTCTCCTCGCGTGGAAGTCTCCGCTTTTGTCGTGGGGAACCAGGGCCCGATGATCTTCCCGTTTTTTTAATCTCTGGGGTCTGGCGCAAGGGCACCAGAGGGAGGGAGGAACGGAGGCAAAAACGCCTTGGGTGTCGTAGGGCATTTAAGTAAGGGCCCGACGAACATGAAACTCGTGGCTAATGTTGGATCTCAGTAGAGCACCCAAGATAGACTTGCGCATCTCGCGATGCCCCCTGGTGAATCTAGGTGCGGTATGTATACATTTCACCACGTGGATTCTTTATTCAACACAACTTCACAAGTCTATACCACGTTAGTTTATCTTAACCGAAGTCTGCAACCATTTAGAATATTTTGCAGTTTTAACTCATTTGCTTTTTCTACGATTGCTCCACAGCCAACGGCCACATGGGTGCAATATATTCCTATCTTATCCCGCTAGAAGACCCATGCCGTGTCTGTGTTGAAATATTTGGATAAAAAGTAAAGAATCAAAGAATAAGAGAAAAAAAATTATATTTCTGCGCTTATAATGTATAGAAGCCAGCTGCCTTCATATGGTACTACGAGGCTGACGAAGTTTAGTATGATCGACTAAATTTGGCATAATCAATTTCAAATCAATCGAGCTGAAGTTTGATGAGGCCGACTAAGTTTAACACAATCAATCAATGAATTCTAATCCTCTGTTCTAAAAGAAACTGTTCCCCATGTCGTATGCACTACACCAATCTTGCATGCAGCCAAGTCAGTCATTTATCAGACCGTCATCTCAATGAATCGCTACAAAAATATGATACCGACGTACACGATCAAATAATGCATACAATGTAGAAAATGATATCTTTCAGTTTCAGACACAACACGCTCATGTTGTTCAGGGTTGAACAAGCGGGCATCATTTTTTTAATATATTTTTGCATGACTAGATGGTTTTTGGATTGAGTAGAATCTGCATGGAGCAAATGGCACCTATCCAATAATGATCGTCGATAACATAGATAATAAAAGTGAAGCATATATATGGCTATTGATGACATCTTTATACATCAATGAAAAAACCAAACACTCTACTTGTAATGCAAGCTGAGATAGAGGCGAGGAATGTTTAGGAAATTTTGCGAGCCCGCATTGTTTACCTTTGGGCCTCCATTGTCTGCGTTGAAATATTTGAAAAAAAAAAAGGAGAATAAAAAAATAAGAAAAAAGAATTATATTTCTGCTCTTCAGTTATAATATATAGGAGCAGCCTTTATATAGTACTAGAAAGCTGACGAAGTTTGGTAAGACCGACTAAGTTTGGCACAATCTATCATAAATCAATCAAGACCGACTAAGTTTGATACAATCAATCAATCACTGAATTCTAATAGTCTCTTCTAAAAGAAACTATTCTCCATGCCGTATGCACTACGACAATCTTGCATGCGGCCAAGTGAGTCATTTATCAGACGGTCATCTCAATGAACTACTATAAAAATATGATACCAACGTACACGATCAAATAATGCATGCAATGCAGAAAATGATATCTTTCAGTTTCAGATATGCAACACGTTCATGTTATTCGGGGTTGAATAAGCGAGCAACTTTATATATATATATATATATATATATATATATATATATATATTTTTGCATTACTAAATGGTTTTGGATTGAGTAGAAGAGCAAATGGCACCTATCCAATAATGATCATCGATAACATAGATAATAAAAGTGAAGCATATGGCTATTGATGACATCTTTATACATCAATGAAAAAACCAAACACTCAACGTGTTCTAATGCAAGCGGAGATAGACGCGAGGAACGTCTAGGAAATTCTGCAAGCCCCCATTGTTTAACTTTGGGCCTCTGTTGTTTGTGTTGACATATTTGAAGAAAAAAAGAAGAATAAACAAAAAAAAAAGAATTATATTTCTGCTCTTCAGTTATAATGCACAGGAGCAGCTTTTATATAGTAAGGTGAATGCCGACTAAGTTTAGCACAATTTATCATAAATCAATAAAGATAAAGTTTAGTAAGACCGACTAAATTTGACATAATCAATCAATCACTGAATTCTAGCAATCTGTTTTAAAGAAATTGTTCTCCATCTCGTATGCACTACAACAACCTTGCATGCAGCCAAGTCAGTCATTTATCAGACGGTCATCTCAATGAACCGCTACAAAAATATGATACCGACGTACACCATCACATAAAATGCATGCAACATAGAAAATAATATCTTCAGTTTTAGACAACATATTCACGTTGTTCGGGTTAAACAAGTGGGCATTTTTATATAAATACTTTTGCGTTATTAGACGGTTCCCAATTGAGTAGAATCTGCATGGAGCAAATGGCTCCCATCCAATAATGACCACCGATGACATAAATAATAAAAGTGAAGCATATGGTTATTGATGATGTTTTTAAACATCAACGAAAAAACCAAACACTACTTGTTTTAATGCAAGGGAAGATATAGAGGCGAGGAACGTTTAGGAGATTTTGCGAGCCCGCACTGTTTACATTTTAATTTTTATAAGGTTAATGATATATGGAACTTGCGATGCATGTCATGGTTTAAATAGGATTGAGACTTGTACCCAAAAAAAGAAAAAAAAGTAAGGACGAAATCAGCGGTCTACATTATAAAATAATACGTTTGAGAACAAGTGATGTGAAAGCTTGGTTTCTTAATTTGTTTTACAAACGATGCGGCCCGTTGCACGTCAAAGTTGCCCCACACCCAACTTCTCGCCATGTAATTATTGCGACTTAGGTTGGTTTGCTGGCTCAGGGACAGCTGCATGTGAACCGGCTATTTAGCCATTAATTCAACTTGTCATTTTCTATGGACACAGCTAAGCGCTCGCAATGTAATTATTGCGATTTTGATTGGTTTGGTGGCTTATGAATTATTGGCTCTTTAGCCAATAATTCAACTTGTCATTTTCTATCAGTATGTAACCTGCAAACCCCAAACGGGCACATCACCCTGCCCCACTTCCTAAATTCGGAAAATTAAAAAAATAAAAGTAGTGATAATTTCAAAAAATATGTTAAAAAAAATCATAGGCATGTTACACAAAAAAAATAATCAAAAATTCTAAAAAACGATTTTTGATATAGATTTATGTAAAAAAAAAAGTGTATGCATGATGCATAATATAGAAAAATCGATCGAAAATTTAAACGTTTCTACACCTATGATCATTCCTATATAAAAAATCAAAAAAAAGTTAGTACATGCATAAAGAGGAAAAAAAATTTTAGTTATATAGAAATTCATGTACACACATAATAAATTCAATCATTCCAATGCAAAAAAAAATTGACGCACACACAAAAAAAAAAAAAATTATTTGCAAATTCAATCATTCCCACCTGCAAAAAGAAATCGCACATAAACTTTATATTAGTATAAAATCGCACGCAAAAATTTTTATTAATATAAAAATTGATGGATACATGCACATAAAATAAAAATTTTTTATTTAGTGATTCGTATGCATAAAAAATTTCACTAAAAAAACACATGCAAGAAAAATATATCATAAAAGAAATTTTTATTATTATAGAAATTCACGCAGATATGTAAGAAACTAATCATTCCCATGCACAACAAAAAATTGACGCATGCACGAAAATTGAAAAAAGCAAATTCAATCATTTCTCCATAGAAAAAAATTGCACATAAAAATTTCTAATAATATAAAATTAAATGCGAAAAACTTCTATGAATATACACTACAAGAAAATTTATCTTTTCCGACGCTTTTTATAATCTTTACCGACGTTTATAAGTGTCGGTTGAAATTTCCGCGACGCAAACAGAAGCGTCGTAAAAGCGTCGGCGACGCTTTGGCTCTCCCGACGCTAATAAAAGCGTCGGCAAAAACGACATTCGCCGATGCTTTAAAGCGTTAGGAAAGCCCAAAGCATGCCCAGTTCTGGGTAGGCATTCAGTTTACCGACGCTTTAAAGCGTCAGCGTAGGCGTGCCACAACTTTTATTTACCAACGCATGCTTTAAAGCGTTAGGAAAGCCCAAAGCATGCCAGTTCTGGGTAGGCATTCAGTTTACCGACGCTTTAAAGCGTCGGCGTAGGCGTGCCACAACTTTTATTTACCAACGCATGCTTTAAAGCGTTAGGAAAGCCCAAAGCATGCCAGTTCTGGGTAGGCATTCAGTTTAACGACGCTTTAAAGTGTCGGCGTAGGCGTACCACAACTTTTATTTACCAACGCTTTAAAGCGTCCGGATTGCTATTTTTTTTAAAAAAATAAAAATACGAATGTAAATTATAAAAACACATTATAACAATTATATTTATATTGACACAAACATTCAAATCATTCGAAATATTTAAATTGTCATATCTTAGAATTACAATGTACTTTGCAAAATAAGAAACATATACATATCAAACTCTATAAAAACCAGTCTAGAAGGTATCAGGGGCGGGATTCAGTTCCATCATCATCATCTCTATGAGCGTTTGAAGTCTCAGGAATCTGCAAAAAAAAAGGAAAACCATATATGTAAATCAATTTATTTACTTGTTTCTCTTCTAGAGAACTCTCTGATGGAATGGCTGACGCTCTTATATGAACTCCAGCACCTTGCTCCGAGCTGCTTGAGTGTGAGTATTTGGGATTTGAATATGCTGAACCATGACTTTTAATTGATGGAGGGAGATCAATCATTTCTGGGGTTCCTCTTCGTTTACTGGGGAACAAAAAGGAAATAACTTGAACAGCAGAAACATTGTTTAATCAGAATCATGAATCAGAAACATCATCCTAATACCCCAAAAGTTGAAGGTCTATTGTTGCTTTATACTGTGATGGGATTTCCATCAATGCTGCAAGCGCGAACTCTGTCTCCTTTCTGCTGTTGGCAATATTTCTAGACATGATCTCTGTAAAGTTCACAAACTGTATAAAACCAAATCACAAAATGACCACTCATCATATGCATATGTAGTATCATACTTATGTATGTTCAGTTTGTAACCTGGAAATTATCAAATGCGCGTGAAGGTATATTATCATCAAATTCTCGCATCATGTCCCATGTCCATCACCAACTCCAACTAGAACTATTGACAGCGGGTAATCACTACCAAGTACCAACATAAGAGATGCAAGTCAGAATAATTAACAGTAAATATATGATTAAAAAAAAATAAAAAGGCTTTACTATCTCAAATTAGTGCTCTTTTATTGCATAAAATAAAAATCTACGAATAGGGAAAATAACAACGAAAAATTGAAAAGAGAAGCATCTTAAATAGCTGACATGTCCATCTGCTATTATAAGAAGAACATGATATCGGCCACCACTATTATCTACAAAGCCGATGGCTGTTTCAATTATTGGTGCAAAGGATGTTGGTCCTGTCAAGAAGGTCCAGAGTCATGACCAAATAGGAACTTCACAATGATCTATATGAGGTTGACAAAAAAATAGCATGTAAGTAAGAGCATCGTACAGACCAGCTAATCGAAGATGTGGAACTAATTCTTTATATCTTTGTAGTGCTTCCTCAAAGCCATTACATGGTCGGTTCTCTGGATAAAAACTGAATACCTCCTGATCATGTGTGGATGCTGCAATATAGAAACAATAACAAGAATCCTCAGACAGTTTTAGAAAGGTAGCCTTGAAATTTGTAGCAAAATTAAGTAGACCTTTTTCTACAAGCTAGAGCGGCACTAACCATCTCCGAATCCAAAGCAAGGAATAAACTTTACACAACCTTTTCTAAGATATGAATACCTAGCAGAAATACTGAGGTGGAAGTAATCAGCATTACTTATAATTCTCTTTCTGTTTTACATTCTCTCCCATATATTATCCAAAATCTAGAGCATGCAACAGGAATAGTCGATTCATGTACTAGTTCAAACAAGCATTATATAGATATTTAACTAGTGGAACAAATCAGCTAATGCCACAGATAAAGTAGGATCCTAGACCTAATATAAAAATCTGTTGGTTGCTTCAGAAACTTGTTATAAAAAAATTGTAACTGTAACATAATAAAACATGAAAGGGCCACCAGAAATTAAAAACGTCACATGTTGTTGGTGTTGGCATTGGCCGTCAATTTTGAAACACTCACGGTCAAGTAAAGAAGCACATGTCGGCCCTCCCTGTTTTTGTCTATGACCAGGACCAGATGGAAAAGAAAGAGATGAACAGTCCAAACAACTTTTCTTCCTCCGCACCCATCCCCACTTTTTTTTTTCTTTTTTTTTTTCTTTTTTTTTTAAGCCAAAGACACCCTACTAATCATGAGACAAACATGGCCTCTCCTTCCCAAACCCCACATCTAACAAAAATTTGACGGTCAAAATTCTGAAAATTAATTGTGAATTAGTTTAACCTAAAACACTCAACTACATGGATTTTTTTTTTTTTAAGAAAAAAAGGAGGAAACAAAGAGAAAATTTTAGCAGCCACCATTCCAACGTACGGTCGGATTTCAGAAGAAATTCATTTACAAGCATCAAAAATAGGGTATTGGAATCAAAAACACGAACTCTGCTTCAAGAGGACCAACCTATCTATGCAAATTTTTCATTTCATCTTGTATGGATTGAAGTATTCATTCTTTTCCTAGAATAAAATGCATATCTTTTCCGCTCTGATTGCGGCCACCCATGCAAGCAATGTAAGTATAATTAGATTGCAGCCCCAATGGCTTATCTAATGAATCAGAAGATGAAATCGATATGCCCTTAAATAGAAAAATATAATAATTTCCATCCTCAAAAAATTAGAGTTACAGAGTCCCTGACTAGACAAGGAGCCCTTCGTCCTTGCCTAGTCAGGGAGGGGGTTGGGGAAAAAACTCACCTGCAATAAAATGCCGGAAAGGAGGAAGGAGGAGAGGAGCTTGCCGTCGGATGTCGCTCGGCGCCGTAGAGCACAAGGGTCGGCCGCTCGTCGTCGGAGAGGAGGGAGGAGGAGAAGACCTTGCCGTCGGACGTCGCTTGGCGCCAGAGAGGGCAAGGGTGGGCAGCTCGTCGCCGGAGAGGAGGGAGGAGAGGAGCTAGGGCTTGAGATCGAGATGCAGAATGAGGAGGGGAATGGCCCGCTTGTTTTTTGTTGTGAATTTGAGTTCTGACGACGCGTGTACGTGTCGTCTTAGGCCACAATCTACCACGACGCTAATTAGCGTCATCTATGGCCGATGCTTTCCTGGACCAAAAATCGCCGACGCTTGTAAAAAGCGTCGGCAAAAAAGGGTCGATAAAATCCCATTTTCTTGCAATGATAGAAATTTATGAACACACATAAAAATTTTTATTATTTACTCATTAATACATAAAAAGAAGTTCTACTCGAAAAGAAAAGCATGCAAACAAAAATAGAATATAAAAGGAGTAATTTGTATTCATATAGAAATCCATGCACACATGCATGAAAGAAAAATAAATTTTTATTAATATAGAAATCCATGCATGCATATAAAAAATTTAAACATTTCCATGTACACAAAATAATTCATTCATGCACAAAAAGGAAAAAAATGAATCTTAAATTCAATCATTCCCATGCATGCGAAACTTTTAGTAATATAAAAATCAATGCACATACATAAAAGGAACATTTGTTATTTAATGATTAATGAGCACAAAAAAGTTTCACTAAAAAAATGACATACAAGAAAAATAGAATATGAAAGAAAAAATTTCTATTATTATAGAAATCTATGCGAGAACATAAAAGCAAAATTTCTATATATATGTCTGTATACATGTGTCTGTGTATATTATATATATATATATATATATATATATATATATATATATATATATATATATATATATATATATATATATATATATATATATATATATATTATATTATATATATATATTATCTATATATGTATATATATGTCAATTTGCAACTCCTTTTAAAACCTAAATATATCTTTACCTCTTTTTATTTTTTAAAAAATATTATGCACTAATCAATATATTAATTAATTAAATGAATTAATTTTTCTTATATAAAAATGCGTGAAATTCCATGCATGCAAAAAAAAAAAGATTCAAATAGAATTAGAAGTTTATATATGCGATAAAATTAGGTTTTTAACATGCAAGAAAATTTTTTACGTACTAAATTCTAATTTTTGAAAGTCATGTTACAGAAATAATATTGTACAAATTTACAAACAAAAAAGCACAAATGCACATAAGGAAAAAAAATAGCGCATAATAAAAAATTTTGCATGCATATAAAAAAAATGCATGCAAGAAATTCAATCATACTAAATTTAGATTTTGGAGGGCACAAAAAAGAAAATTCTTTATGTACACATATTTACGCAAAAAAAATTGCACGCACACACAAAAATACATGCAATTCCATTCATCCACAAAATAATTAAAAAATTATATTCACATTAAATTAGATTTTTATGTACACAAAGAAATTCAATCATACTAAAATTAGATTCTTAGCTTGCAATGGATTTCTTTACATACAAATATATTCCCATCAAAAAAACTTGTATGCATAAAAAAAATTAATATAATACTTATGTACCAAACAAAAAATAAACTAACAAAACTATATTCAAATAAACTTAGATTTTTTACGCACACAAAAAAACTCGATCGTACTGAAATTAGGTTTTTAATATGCAATAAAATTCTTTATGTGAATATGTTTGCATATGAAAAAGAATTGCATGCACACACAAAAAATGCATGCAATTCCATTCATGAATAAAAAAGAAAATTAGATTCAAATAAAATTAGATTTTTATGCATGCAAGGTAATTACTTTTTTGGCATACAATAAGGAATTTTTTTACGTATAAATTCAAATTTTTTGAAGTCATGCTAAAAAAGAAAATGCATAAAAATTGTACATAAGGAATATTAGATAATTTTTACGCATAATAAAAAAATTGCATGCACATATAAAAAAATACATACAAGAAAACTCAGTTGTACTAATATTATATTTGTAGTGGTTTTTTTTTAAAAAATAGTTTTTTAGTGATTCATACATACCAAATTGTTCCACTCAAAAAACAAATTGCATACATGCACAAATGAAAAGTAATTTTGCACATATTTACGCATTAAGAAACAAAAAAACTACTCACTTGCACAAAAAAACTGGCAAGAAAATTCAATTATACTAAAATTAGATCTTTGGTGGCACAAAAACTTAAATTATATTGAAATGAAAGAAATCCACGTACGTACAAAAAAGTAAAAGAATTTTGCACATATTTTACACACAAAAAAATCTCTATCTCTTCTCTGTACCTATTAAATGGATAGGAGAGAGAAACATCTTTCCTCTCTAGAAATTCACCAAAATTTCAAAGCAAATAAGAGTAAATAATATTCTTGCCACATCATCAGAAAACCACATAATTCCAAATTTTAGGATGGGGATTTTGAAATTTGAATACATCCACCTTTTTTTTTCTAAACAGAATGCACCCATCTGTTAAGGACTTTCCAAACAAATATAAGTTTAGAAGAAAATATTGGTATTGGTTAGAAAAGAAAAGGTTGACCATCTCTCGACTAATCAATTTTTTTCTTAACTGAAATCAATTAAAAGTTATTTCCTCTATTTCTCTCCGGTGAGCTCAAGTTAGCAAGATAAATTTATGGACCTCGACACTTTGGCCATTGATGCTTCAATGGCGCTGTCTCATGAAACCTTAGCATGCAAGAAGACAAGGAAGGTTCCTGATCAAATTGTTGTGTATAGGATCTTTGGTTTTGATCATCTAGCGTTGTCTCTTCCTTAGACTAGCCGGAATAGTATTTAATGTATTGCAAAATCTACTTGACAAGACATATTTTCTCTTACTCAACAATTATTATTTAAAAATTAAAATATTATTTATATTTTGTACCTCCCCTGCATCGTGGGGATATTTTGCTCGCGTGACGCTACGTAGACCATAATTTATGGATATGGCGTCACTACAAGAAACTTAGACATTAGCGACGCTTTTTTTGGCTATTAGCGACGCTTTTAAGCATCGGTAGAAACCATTTACAAAGCGTCGGTAAAGCGTCGCCTATGCTACAGTGGAAAAAACATTTTCCGAGCTAATTCCAATTTAGCGACGCAAAGAGAAATACAAACAACCTTCCCAATCGGTACCTTCATTCCATCTATGCAGAGTGGTTGGGTTTGGCTATATAAACAGTTCTTTCTTTTTCAGATCCGCCGATGTGGGACGCTTTTAACGACGCTTAAAAGCGTCGTTATTTAACAATGCTAAAAAGCGTCGTCAATTACATATTAAATTTGACGACGCTTTTAAGCGTTGTCATTAGTTTGCCGATGCTTGGAATAAGCGTCGGCAAATAAGAGTCGGAAATTTTTTTTTTTGGTGTAGTGCGTCTTGCATGCTCGTCCCTAAAACAAAAAATAAAATATTTGTCAGAAAACCATGCCCTAAGTTCAGTTGTAATTTTTTTTCTCCCATGTAACGAGAGATTCCATGATTTCAACTAAACATGATCTAAAGTGATAGAGGGGTGCTTCGCAGGGCTGCTCCGGTCCTTTCCTTGCCACCTACCTCCTCATACAGTCAGGGTTGGTGCAGTATATAAGGCGTGGTGCAGTATATATAGGGGGATTATATGAGTGGTAAGCGAGCTGTAGATACCAATCATTCAATAAAAAAGAAAGCTTAGCATTAAAAGTACAAACTAAAGGAAAGGAAGCAAGTATTTGTATCCATCGCTTTGGGTACTTCTTGTCGGTTATGCATGGCATGAAATGCTCCAGCTATATCTTTGTTAAGCTGTCTTATCAGTGAAACATCTAAGCTGAGTTGTTATGCTACTGTAGAGTGATCATACAATGAATTGACGTGAACTCCAGAATGATTTTTTATCATTATCGGTGGATAAAACCAAAGGTATTTCTTTAAAGTTGCCTCATTGTTTAAAAATTTTGAGTATTTGTTCGAACTTGAAGCCAATGCAAAGAAGTCTGCTGCTCATGAGTTGTTCAGCCAATTGTACCAACTTTCATAGAGAACTCAATTATGAATTGAGTGGTCTGGTAATGGCCAGCATTTTTTTAACGTGAAATAGGAGCCACTAGATGAAGTCCTGCCACTAGTTGCACGAACACATGACCTTCTACTGTCACTATGTGATTAAATAATTTAGAAGTTGATGAATGTGTAAGAAATGCAGATAAAAAATTGCTTGTCATGAGAGGCAATATAAAAAATATAGCAGATCTCGGTTTTTAACTCATGAAGTTTATATCACTAACACATTGAATTTCATTGTGGGTAATGTATAAATTCCTGCAAGCTCTATATTTGTGAAGATCTGCAAATTCCCCTTTCTCGTTCTAAAAACCTTTCCAAGGACCCTCTTCAAATTCCTCCTTTTCATCCTAAACCCCCCTATTTCTGTCAATAGAATTCTTGGCCCTTTAGATCTGGCATGGGTTCTCATGAGCATTCACATTAGTAACACTTTGTTGCAGTTTAGCTCTTCATAGCTTCCTAATTGGGATGAGACATATAAATATTTTATTCTCGAACCCTGTTGTGGACTTTGCATGTGGTCCGGCATTTTATCATCCAATAATGCATTGCTAAGAATAAAATTCAATGGATAAGACTGCCACCTAGCCCATGGGTTTGATTTTTTTTAATTTTATTTTCCAGAGGAGAAGAGTAGTGGTCGAGAGAACAGTTATACAATCATATCTTATGGTTTCCTATAGACATAGTTTATCATGTTTCCCACTTTTTAAAGATTTAAAATATATTTAGTTCGTATCTAAAATTAGAATTAAAATCGAAATGACCATATTATATATTACCTTCTAATATATTTAATTTAGCATTGATATTTGTGAGGACCCCGCAAGCGCATGTTTAGTCCTACATCGGTCATCCACTGGATATATCTTGGATGCTTATACAGAATCAAGTAACCTAAATAGCAGATCTAGCTCATAATCTATGTGAACTAGAAAACAATATTTACTGGATAGATCTTGGATGTTTATATAGAATCAAAAAATTTAAATACTATTTTTTGATTAGATTTTTTGGATTAGGTCCTGAATGCTACAATATTAGAATCAAAATTAGAATAAAATTTAAATGCTGAAATATAAAAATTAAATTTTGAAAAATTTAGGTATTCCTGCTGCCTGCGGTAATCGAATGGAGATAAATTTCCACCAACCAAACCCGTGGGTGCTGCAGATATTTTGAAGCCCCGTCGATCGTGTCTCCGATCACATCAAATAAACAATCGAAAACACATGCAAAATGTTATCTCTTACCATTACCTTGTCATCATCTGAACTCTATGGCTCATTTAAAATGCTTTCCACCCACGTGCTTTCTCTAAAGATAATTTTTTTTTACAGCAGTTGTACATTTTCAGTAGATGAGTTTCTTCTTATCGGGACGACAAACTCACGTCATTTATTTCTCCCACCAACCACATTTTTTTTTTTACAGTAGTTGTACATTTGCAGTAGATGAGTTTCTTCTTATCGGGCACGACAAACTCACGTCATTTATTTCTCCCACCAACCACCTGTCTTTAGTCTTTTTCGAATCTCATGATCTCCTATAAATTGGACCAACCACAAGGGTGGAGGCCATCAAAGCTCAAGCTAGCCTCTTCACTCTCCTCCTAGAAGTTATCAACATGGCTCTTCTTAGCGTGGTGCCGAGTGCCACAGCTCATGCTGCTTCCCAGCTCCCTAGACTTGGAAGCAACGCCAAGGGGTTGGCTTCCCTTGAAGGGAAGGCTAGGATGCCTCTTTCTACTAATAAGACCTCTCATTCCCTTAATGTCCGTTGCATCAGGGGAGGTGCTGCTGTAGTGAATGATGCGGTGGAGGCCAAGCCTTCTGTCCTTTTGGGGAGGAAGAGCTTCCCTCCTGGGTTCACCTTTGGAGCTGCCTCCTCCGCTTATCAGGTCACCCCCACCTTCTAAAACATCCATATTTATCTTTTTTTTTTTTTTTCTTTCTTTACGTTGTTCAAGTTAATTTCAAGGTTCAAAATAATGATCAAAACGATGCTACGAGCACCCACTTAATTCACCAATCTAGATACTTTGATGGGATGGATTGGTTGGATCCCTGCATGTGAATCATCAAGCGCTGTATCAACATCATGTTAGATCATCAACAAAGCACCACTACTAAAATTTTAATTTTCAGCTGGAGTCATCTATGGTGCACGTTTTGCACAACAGGGTGCTATACAGTCTCGAATAGCCCTCTAGAGATCAACGGCTATTATTTAATACACGATGCACTGTATCTGCTACTAAATGAGCATTGTGTTTGGTTTTGGAGATGAACAATGACGAACCGTCGTCTCCGAAATAGATAATATGATAGCTATTTAAGACTATATATACAGTACTTAATTTGCACCGCAAAATGCACACCATAAAGTAAAAATGTCATGTTCTAGTTGATTATATTGCTTCATTTGTTTTTTCTTTTTTTGCTTTCAATAAAATGGATTATATGGTCTTGTTTATTTTTTCTGAATAGAAAAAATATTTTAGCTCAAATTTATTTGGTATACTGATAAAAATAATATATTACATTCTATGAACAATTAAGATATAGTTTAATTATTTGATTCAAGCACATAATTCCATTAGTTTTTTTTATTTATCTTTTGTCCCCTTGCCATTACTTATTCCATTGCACATAATCCCTTTGCAGATTGAAGGAGGCGTGGATTCGAGGGGCACCACCATATGGGACACGTTTTGCCGCGAATTCCCAGGTCTCTCCTATGGGCCCCTTCAATTTTCCCTTACGCTTCTTCCCACCCGGGACTCAACCCTACTATTTTATTCATGGGGAGCCAAGCCGGCGAGTTGGTTGTTTGGAAGGAGCGCCGCTTCGTAAATCGTAGCGCTCAAGTCTTTGCAGCCTTGACACAATACACCGACCCCAGACCGGCACCGGTTCACTCTTTAAAGCAATATTAAGTTAAAAAAAAAGTACTTATAATCAAGTATTACAACCCAAAATCTTATCCTAAAAAACCTATTATTTAAATTTATTTATTCTATATTGTTAGAACGGACTCACCAGAAGAGTCTTGAGTCTACTGCGCAAGTGAAAGAGAAGTCCAATCTCAAAAATTCATAGCTGTTATGTAAATTTGAATTTCAAAACTCAGTCTCTTCTAGTAAGTCCGTTTTAATATATATAAAGACTCAAAATTTATTAAATATTTAGCAGATATAGACCTAAATATTGACTAACCAAAAGGTTTTATCTAGATTTTTTGGTTCTGTGTAAGGATTTAAAATATTTTTAGTATACAGTTGATATGAAATTGAATATATGCCGGCACGAATTCTTACAAATAGTGTTGTAGAATATTAAGTAAGCTTCACCATGCATAATTTTTTTTTTACGTTTCTTCCCACCAGTGACTGAAACCCATCATTTATTCATGGGGAACCAAACCACCGAGTTGGTGGTTTGTGAGGAGCACCGCTTCGTAGTGCTCGAGTCTTTGCAGCCACATATACACCGATCCCAGACCGGCACCGGCTCACTCTTTAAACCAATATTAAGTTTTAAAAAATAGTACTTAATAAATAAGTATTACAACCTAAGATTTTATTCAAAAAAATTATTATTTAAATTTATTGATCTTATATAAGTATCCAAAATTATTGAATATATAGCCGATATAGACTTAAATATGGACTAATCAGAAGGTATTATCTGATTTTTTTTTTTTTTTCGGTTCTATATGAGCATTCTAATTTTTTTCAATATGTAGCCGATATGGGACTAAATATATACCCACATGAATTCTTACAAATAGGATTGAATATTAAGTAGGCTTCACCGCTTAAACTGCCTGGGGGGCTAACTTCAACTTTATTAGTCTAACTCGTTCTGTTTATCAATGTATAAAACATGCATGGTGACTTCAACTTTATTAGTCTAGTAGGTACAACGGTCAAAGTTGTGCATCTGGCCTACTTGGTGCACTGTTGCTACCACCCAATTAAGCATGTTGAAGTCATGCTGGCCTTTGTATATTATCAATTTATCATGTACTAACATCGCCTTTATACCACGCTATATCCGAGCATGGAGTCAAAAATAATGGTGGCACAAAGCGGATGGTCATACTAGCTTGACTTCATATTTGTTACGAACCTATTGGATCTTAAAAGACTTTCTCACATAGTTCAGATAACATGGTGTAATTGTTAGATATTTGCTGTCACGTCAACATGTTTGGGTGCATTAAGCCTTAGTTGATGATAAAATTGACTCGACATGAATTCATGGACACAAGTAAAGCAAACCAATCATAGTTATGCACCACATAGAAATTTGAATAGCCCACCCAATAGCAAATCAGCTTGTATTTGCATGTTATTATTTTTTTTGAATTAAAGATGTCAGATCTTGCAATTCGCTACAGATAAAATTGCTGATAAAAGTAACGGGGATGTAGCAGTGGATTCATACAACCGCTATCAGGTAAAAACACAAACACATATCCAAGATTTATTTTAGTTAATTTGTTTCCAATCATCATCTTTAGTGTTATGAAAAAGAGAAATTTTGAAGATTTTACGCATCATTGTAGGAAGATGTGAAGTTGTTAAAGGATATGGGCTTGGATGCCTATAGATTCTCCATCTCCTGGTCAAGGATTTTACCAAGTAAGCTTAATTTAACTCGATGCAGTTTTTCCTCTATGAGAATTGATCCATTTTAAAACCCCACTTCATTTCTATTGAAAAAGGAAAAGGGTAAAAAATACTCCATAACAAAGTTGATCATGGGCTGGGCCTTTGAGTCTAAACTATATTCATATTTAGTTGAAATTTGGTCGGGCCTATTTAACATTTGACATTTTTTATGCCCAAGTCTTGTCCACGATCAGCTCTCCTCTATAATGTCTTTAATACAAATTGCACCTCTCTCTCTCTCTCAACGGCATACAATTTATTCTCCTTGCAGAGGGCTCACTGGAAGGTGGAATCAACCAAGAAGGAATTCAATACTACAACAATCTCATAAATGAGTTGATAAATAATGGTACATTAGAAGGATATTTTTCTTTTTTTACAGTTATTGGTGTGATTATGAATTTTTGTTATTCAAATATAACTTTATGATTATAGGCATCGAGCCATTTGTGACATTGTTTCATTGGGACGTGCCACAAGCCCTTGAAGATGAGTATGGAGGATTCTTGGATCGTAGGATTGTGTAAGAATCATAGTCCCGTAGTCCACTTACTAGTACAAGTTTTTCCTTTAATTTATATGATATGATGTTTCATTTTCTAAACTAATATTCATCATTTACTAGTCACCAATTACTGAAGTAGACATCATAATGATTAATTCTCTTTCATTTACAGTGATGATTTTAAGGACTATGTTGAAATATGTTACCGTGAATTTGGAGATAGGGTCAAGCATTGGATCACATTAAATGAGCCATGGACATTTAGCAGCCTTGGCTACGGCCTTGGAACTCATGCTCCAGGTCGATGTTCTGAAGTTCTTGGGTGCCCAGTAGGCGACTCCACAGTAGAACCATATACCGTTACGCACAATCTTATTTTAGCCCATGCTGAAGCAGCTAGACTCTACAAAGATAAATTTCAGGTATATAGAAAATTTAAAATACTAAAGTTAAATATTTATTAATCTTACTTTTAAACACACATGGTTAAAACCCTTTTTGATATCATTTTTATTAATATTATTCATTCTTGTTACGATTGTCATGTCATTGTTGTTTCAATGCTCTCTCTCTCTCTCTCTCTCTCTCTCTCTATATATATATATATATATATATAGCATCTTTTAGATCCATCATAATTTCTTTTTCAGTCTGCTTTTAGCTTAATGAGTTATATCAACATAGAATCTTGTTCAAACTATTCCTCCCTTAAGAAAAAAAATAAAAAGAAAATAAAAAGAGTTAGTAAAAATAGGGTAACAAATGTTTGTACATAAGTTTTCTTAACATTGCATTTAGTTGAAATATAATTTCATCAAAAGTTTAGAAATATTAAGTAGTAATTAAAATACCATGTCCTATATAAATAGTTTGACAATAATCTAAGAAAATTTTCCTTCTGCCTTTGCCAAGTAAAGTACTTTGTCATTTATCTAAAATTCACTCCCACATAAATCATCTTACAAATCCAATATTTTGGAAAGTAGTATTCATATTAATAAACATATTATGTGTGTGCCATTTTCACATATAATCAGCTTTTATAGTTGTTCATGCATTAGAAATATGGCCTTAATCTAATACTAATTATATTGCAGGCCTCACAACAAGGAGAAGTGGGAATTACTTTGGTGTGTATGTGGTATGAACCATATGATCACTTGCATATGAACGACGAGGCAAAGGCTAGGGCTCTTGATTTCATGCTTGCATGGTAAGTTTATACAAAATATAATTAACACAAAATCAGAATGTTCATATGCATGCAAACAATATATTGTTTATATTAACAATCCTGAGATGTACTCTTTTCTTCACTTATTTTAACATTACAGAATTGGCCTATTCATGTCAAAAATTTTATAATGCTCATATCTTGTAGTTTAGATTTTGTACAAATTTATTCATAATTTATTTTTTCTCGAAAAATTATGTTCGGAGGATATTTAAGCTACTAGGAAAGTGCCCATTTGTATCTTCATCGAGAAACTAGCATTCTCATTTTGGGGACCTACACACTAAAATTTGTATATAGAAAAGATGCATAATCATGAACTCTATTCGAATTTAACTGATCAATTTAACACACAGAGGGGAGAGAAGAGAGGTACATTTATATCCAAGTCTAATCATTTGTAATCATTATCTTCTCTTCTCAACCAATAGTGATTAATTGAATAGGAACTTAATCCTAATATAAGATTAAAAATAGAAATTGTTGTCAACAAAATGTAAAACCAAACTATCTTGAATCAAATACATGTCATAGTACCTCAAAGATGAGAGCTATTCTTTTTAAAGCAAAATCAATAATATAGTATACAAATCTATATATAAAAAATACTCTTCTCCTATAATATGATACATTTTCATCTCAAATTTTCTTAATACATTTTACGATATTTTTGTCCTCATCAGGTATATGGACCCACTAGTTCATGGAGATTATCCTTTCAACATGAGAGCTATAGTACGGGATAGGCTTCCCTACTTCACTGATGAGGAATCAACGATGATTAAGGGTTCTTTTGATTTCATCGGTCTCAATTACTATACAGCAAGATATGCACGCTCTGTTTCAATATCACCGGATGATTCACCAATTCTTCATATTAATGAAGCGTATGCTGAACAATTAGGTAATTTCTATGATCTTATAAGTTCATATTTGGTAGCAGTAGCAGCATTATATGTCGACATATCAAATCGATATAGCATTTTTCAAGATATATATGCTACTTATTGATAAACAAATTGTGATGATAGCATAATCAGTGTGGTTTCTTATAAAGATAACTCAAAAATTTAAAAATTATTACATTAATTTGAGATCAAGTTACCTAACTTACCTCAAACTAAGGATATACAATTCTTTCTTCCTAAATGTTGTTAGTAGAGTTTATTAAACTTACATAATCATAAAGTTGCCAAATAAATGTTATAGGAATCAAGATATTTATTTCTATATTATCATATTTATCTATACAATTATTAGTTAATAACCAAATATTTTTACTAGACATTTGCTAGGCTTTCATTTAAATTATCTTTATGGATTGATTGATTAAGCTAGAAGTATAACAAAAAAAAAACAACAAGGAGTAATCTGTGATTAGTAACAACAAAGGGATACAATATATTTTAAAATTTTGATTTTGGTTATGATTCTGTAGTTTTTATTTTTATATTTTTTGGTGTATATTAGAATTTGCTAATCTATTGATATATTTCAATGCAGAGAGCAAAGATGGAGTTCCAATAGGTGATGAGGTAAATCTATTATTTTATAGTTTTTATTTTTGAATTAAAAATGCAAAAATTAAGTTTCATAAGTTTGCACTTAATGATTATCAAATATAATTTTAAAGTATTTCTAACTAAAAATATACCAAAAAATGATAACATGGTGATAGAAAATGGTAAGTTATAAATCTAAAAAATCCACATATTACTTATTCACTATATGAAATCCAAAATGTATCTAAGAATCTATGTACCTTACAATAAACTAATTTTCTATTAATGGGGGCTTGTCCTAGTGGTGACAATCCTCTACTTGGTAACCAAAGTTTCTAGTTTTGATTCTTGAATAATACATTACTAAAACTCTAGATCTAGATAACTATAGTACGGTGGGTCTCCCTCTATTACTCTTAAAAATAACAAATGATCATAAAAATTACAAGATATCATAATTCATCTTCTATTATTTATCAATGCAAACAAATATACTTGATGAGAAGACTTCAATAAGATTTAACGATATAAAGATGCTGACTCATCAAGCATACTAGTGTTTTAACCAAGTAATACTGAAATTTTCATAATAACATCAATATATTTAATAGGATTGATGTCAATGTTGTTTATAAATGACTAACACTACTAATTATCATTGTATGTTCATTATCGTTGTATTTCAGTCCGGCACTTGGATATATGTGTACCCTGATGGTATGAAGGATCTTTTGAGGTATATAAAGCGGAGATATCACAATCCGCCAATCTACATCACTGAGAATGGTTAGTATTCATATATTAAAATTCCTATCGCATCCTTAATTATTTTCACTATTATGGGTATATATATCCATACTTATGAGTTATGATTATATGATGATGCATTTTGATATTTGCTAATAAAGTTATGAGTTCTACATTTTCTGTTATTGTGCTTTTTCATTATTATGCAAATTTACTCTTGCATCAAAACTTAGTTAACATTGATAAAACAAGAGTCTAAAGTCCCTTATTTGTTTTTCTTTTTCGATGTGAAGTTAGTGCTTCATGGAAAAATTTATCATTTAAAAATGTAAATGGATTGAATGTAATCCAAATACAAGGTAAAATAAATAAATTATACATAAATTTAAGTGTAATATCATGGTTTCCTTTTTCCTTAAGAGAAGAAGATGCATATCTAAATATCATTTTAATGAGTGTGTATTGATTATTCTATTTCTCAGAAATATAAAGATAGGTTGGTTTCTCTCGTAACATATATTAATTCTTCTAAAAGGTAAACAATTGTTTCTTCTTGGAAATAAGGAATTTATTTTTATTAATTTGTGCTATAAATCAAATAATAAGGTTCTGTATCAACATGGATAAATTATATGTGATAGTTAGAGAGCCCTTCTTTTGCTGTATGGTGTGAAGTTATGAGATACAAAATGATGCAAGGAAACCAAATCCATAGGATTAATTGGGCATTGATTTTTCTTTATCTTCTTCTTATAAAGAAGCATAATAAAAATGAATAATTTAAGATTTGAATTACTAGACTATTTGCACCATTAAAAATATTTATCGAAGAGAACTGATGACATTTAATGTCTTATATAGTAACTCTTATTTGATATGTGGCAACTCATAGTTTGATAATCAAATAGATCTCTAATTGTAGGAATTTTTAAAACATCATTATATGGTCGAATTATGTTAATTATGAAATTTCAGATGAAATGCATTCCACTGGATGTGGTTGGCTAAAAAAATCTTACTGAATTTTCTTACCTATCTAATCATAGCATGTGGCTAGTTGTAGGAAATTCCTACTATTTAGCTTGTAGAGAATTTTATACCTAGCTAGTACAATATTAATGATTTTTATGTAAATGTTACTTTATAATTTGATTAAATGCACTTGACAGGAATTTGTGAGGTGGATAACCCGGACTTGTCATTGGAAGAGGCACTAAATGATTTGGATCGTAAGGACTACCTGCATCTTCATCTGAGTGCAATTAGGCAAGCCATGTGGTAAGTTGTAAATAAAAGCTATATTATAATATTTTAGATGCATGTATAGAATATGTAGAATATCTTATATCATCATAAAGAAGAAAAAAAATAATAAAAAGATGGTCTAATGATAATACCAAATGGGACTTAATATCATGAAATTAAATTTTATCCACTCATATAGAATATGAGTTTTCGAAATTCATCTACATATATTTATACCACTAACATGATCAAGACATCAACTATCGTTATACTGTGTTTGAAGAAATTTATATGTTTGGCCTAACATGCACTTAAAGATATACTATAATTAATATTTGCATAAATGTAAAATTTGCACTAGTCCCATTCCTACATTGCACACAAGGTAATCATAGCAGTTCTTAAGTGCTATTTAAACCATCTAACATGACTACAAATTGTTGCTAGTAACTCTTCACTCCAAAATCCGTATTATTAGATGTCTTTAATTTTTACAGGTTAGGAGTGAATGTGAAAGGATACTTCGCATGGTCGCTCACTGATAATTTTGAATGGAATGAGGGCTATACTCAACGTTTTGGACTCACCTATATTGACTACAAAGACAACCTAAAACGACATCCAAAGCTCTCGGCTGAGTGGTTTACCCAGTTTCTTAAATCTTAATTTCAGCATAGAATGGCGAATAAAGCTCCCTTTGTGGGTTGGTCGCATGGTTTGATGGTTTGAAGTTATTAGTTGCAATGTCAAATGTAGTCTCTAATGTAATTCGAATAAGATTCTTATTATCGGTCGACTTATCATGGTTGAAAGTTTATTTTAGAATCTTCAATGAATGTTTATGCATATAGCTTATATTGATAACTAATGAACTTCATTTTTCCTATATATTTGATATCAAATCAAATCCATTTCCTTAAAGTAAGAGTAAGTAATGGCGAAATGGATGTAATAATTTGACCTTTACAAAGGGAAACACAAGAATGTCTAGGTTAAGTAACATCTTTATACAGCTATGAACATCTATGTGTACAAACAACATAAGGTATCCCAAGCTTGACAGGATTTTAATGCTACACAGCTGATCTCTGCTCTAAAGTATTGAACGCACAGATGAATGAGAATTCATCTAAGGTGATGGCTCATCTTTGAGCTTGAACACTACTTCACGGTCAACAATTGGAAGATGATCGAGTTCGGGTTTGATGAGAAGATCATCAATGCCTTTCTCAGGAAAAAAAAAGTTAACACAGATTAGGAAAAACATAAAACTCATTATTACAAGACAACAAAATGGAATCACATAGACAAATGTTGTATTAGAAACTATGATACATAGGCGTACCGCAGAGAGATAGAGAGAGGAGACTTGATGTTGAATTTTTTTAACGAGAGGAAGCAACTCTGGCTCAAACTGCAACTTCACTACATCTTCAGTATCCTTGACTTCCTGAGCTAGAAGCAAAGTTACAACTCCAGCAATTCTTTGTAAATACATGGCTAAATCTTGAAAAAAAAAAAGAATGCGAAAATAAAAGAACTACTCTGCAGTTACTTGAACTAGTCTCTTGCACATTCTCTGCACATGATAGAGTGGAAAAGAGTTTCTCGATGGAAAGGACGACCGGGGCTCTAGAGCTATCGCGATGGGAGACTGAGGGCAGTTTAGTATATAACTTAATTGTGGAGTTGCTGCCTCTGGAGTTAGCATTATATGTAGAGATAGATATATTTACTCCAATACTTGTTATTTTGGGATTAACCATGATTCCAACAAATATTCTTTACAACAATTACTGAAAACAATGATTGAAAATATGCAAGAAATACAGAGAATTGAGAATACAAGATGAGGATAAGAAGAGCAATCATTTAGTAACACAATATGCAAGGCTCAGATTTAAAAGTTTAGATAAGATGTGGCTGAAATAAGAACTCACACAACTGAGGAAAGCAAGAAAATCATCTTACTAAGAGAAAATTGAAATGTTGCATTGATTCTTTCAAGGGCCATATAGCCCATGATGTGCAAACATGGTCAAGATTTTTTTTTCTTCTGCTCCTTTTTTGTCTTTTTTTGGAATAACAATAGAAGTGCCATGCACCACCAATCATTCAGATGAATGGACTAACTACGTAACTTTTGTTACACAATTGGGAATACACATCCCAAGAATCAAAGAGTCTCCTAATGGAAGAGGGGCACAACCACTCAGCTAACCCTGTTTGCCGACGTACATGCACATATATATGCTGCATGCACATGCATGCAAAATATAATAAGTATATTCAACAATTCATCAAAGTCTATGATTGCTGCCACAGATGCTCTATCCATTTTCTAAACAGCCTAAAATTGAAATTGAAATGCAAACAAAAGATAGTCCAATCGGTGTACTAGTTAACATGCACCATATGCTGATGAAAATGAGGGGCAGTGCAAGGTAATGAACAAAAAAAAAATGGAAGACAATGCTAAATGCCAGTATTTGGTTTTCTGATGACATATTGCAACAATTCTATATTTGTATGTAATGAGTTCACCAGTGTTCTTAAAAAAATATTCTAATTAACTTGCATTTATAGAACCTGGTTGTTTAAAGACAAAGTTCGTATTCAAGAAAGGCCTTGCTACCTAGTTGTGGTAAGCAAGGATAAAGAAAAGCCTATCCCGAAGTATTTGGATCAGGCCTGCAGGCATGCTATGGTCAGGTAATAAACAGTACTAGAATTAAGAAGTGATAAGAAAGGGATAATTACAACCTTCTCCATTTGGGTCTGAGAATCATTGGAAACAATTTAGAAAACTAAACCTTACTTATAGTTTATTGTGTTTCAGATAACCAAGATTATGTCCTCTATTTTCTTTTCTTTCATCCAAATGACAGACAATTGTTAAAATAATCAAATCCACTGCCTGCCTGCATGCACAAAGAAAGAAAAGAAGAAAGGAGAGCGAGAGGAAACATAGAGTGCCTCGTTGACAAAGAAAAGAACTGGATCTGGGTACGTACATAGAGAGTAGGTTTCTGCATGCTTCAAAGGCATTAAGGGAGATTCTACGTATTAACTATCCAATGTGCTGTTTTATCAGCACTTCAATGTTAGGTACGGTAAGTAAAATGGAGAGGAAATAGTGAGGCCACGCAAAGAGACAGTTGAGGGCATGATCAATTGCATGTTTTGCTGGCTAGCTATCACGCAATTAGTGTAAGGATGTAACCTTTAGTCTCAACTTCATAATTATGTGTGTGCCATTTAGCTATCTTGATCACTAGTAGTTGAGATGTGCTGGATATGTGTGAGGACACCCTAGTTCTCTATCTTCTAGCTTTTGCTACCAATGGGTCGTTGCCACCTACGTGAGCAACGGAGTCAGAAACGCGTTTGGTGTCGTAGGGCATTTATGCAAGGCCGGACAAACATGAATCACGATGCCCCATCGTGAATCACGATGAGCACCCATGCAAGATTTGGTATGCATCTCACCACGTGGATTCTTTATTCATCCCAAGTCTTATCTTAACCCAAGTCTGCAACCATTTAGAATATTTTGCAGTTTTAATTCATTTGCTTTTTCTATGATTGCTCCACAGCCAATGGCCGCATGCATACATGGGTGCAATCTATTCCTATCTTATCCCGCTAGAAGACCCATACCTTTGGGCCTCCGTTGTCTGTTCTAATGGAAACTGTTCCCCATGCCGTATGCACTGCACCAATCTTGCATGCAGCCAAGTCAGTCATTTATCATATGGTCATCTCAACGAACTGCAGGGGTTATGATAACAAACATTACAAAAAGTTATTATGGTAACAAGCACTGCAGCAATTTTTGCATACTTTCCATGTAAACCAATATCTGTTTATATAATGAGATCACAATCTTACAGATTGGTGAGAAAAGCATTTAAAAATTTCTGCATCTTTCATACAAGATCATGTAATACATGCCATACAGGAAATAATATCTCTAGTTTCAGACGCAGTATGTTCATGTTGTTTGGGGTTGGACGATTTTTTTTTTTTTTTTTGTTGTTGTTGTTTTTGCATTACTAGACAGTTTGGGATTGAGTAGAATTTGCATGGAGCAAATGGCTCCTATTGATTAATGATCGTCGTCGATGACATAGATAATAAAAATGAAGCATATGACTATTGATGGCATTTTTATACATCAATGAAAAAACCAAACACTCTACTTGTTAATTTTAATGCAGGGGAAGATAGAGGCGAGGAACGATTAGGAAATTTTGCGGGCCAAAGTTGTTTACATTTTAATTTTTATAAGGTTAATCCATGATATATGGAACTTGCGACGCATGTCATGGTGTAATTAGTATTGATGGCTTGTTTACCAAAAAAGGAAAACAAAGTACTACATCATGAAATAATACCTTGAGAACAATGATTCGAAAGCTTGGTTTCTTCGTTTTGGAAAAAATGCGGCCGGTTGCACGTCAAAGTTGCCCCACAGCTAACCTGCTTGCTACGCAATGATTGCGACTTAAATTTGTTTGGTGGCTTATGAATTATTGGCTCTTTAGCCAATAATTCAACTTGTCATTTTCTATCACCATATACCCTGCGAACCCCAACCGGGCTCGTCACCCCGCCCCCTTTCCTAAATTCAGAAAATTAAAAAAATAAAGATTTGATAATTTCAGAAAACATGTTAAAAAATTAAACATATTTACTCAAAAATATCATATGCATGCTGCACAACAAAGAAAATTCAATCAAAAATTCTAAAAAATTAATTTTGATATAGATTTATGTAAAAAAAATCGTATGCATGATGCATAATATAGAAATATCGATCGAAAATTTAAACATCCCCCTACGATCATTCCTATATAGAAAATAAAAAAATCAATATATGCATAACAAGGGAAAAAATCTATTCATATAGACATTCATGTACGCACATACGAGATTAATTCAATCATTCCAATGCAAAAAGAATTGATACAAGTACAAGAAAGAAAAAAATATTATTTGCTAATTCAATCATTACCACCTACCAAAACAAATCGTACATAAATTTCTATTAGTATAAAATTGCACGCAAAAATTTATATTAATATAGAAATTGATAAATGGATGCACGTAAAACAAAAATTTATTATATAGTAATTCATATGCATAAAAAAAGTTTCGTTAAAAAAACACACACAAGAAAAATGTATCATTAAAAAAATTATATTAATATAGAAATCCAACACACGCGTACAAGAAAATGAAAATTTCTATTAATATAGAAATCCACGCAGATATTCCCATTCACAATAAAAAATCGATGCATGCATGCAAAATGAAAAAAAGCAAATTCAATCATTCCCCCATAGAAAAAAATTGCAAATAAAAATTTCTAATAATATAAAATTGCATGCAAAAAATTCTATGAATATAGAAATTTATGAACACACGTAAAAAAAATTGTCATTTAGTGATTCGTACACAAAAAGAAGTTCTACTCGAAAAGAAAAATATGCAAACAAAAATAAAATATAAAAGGAGTAATTTGTATTCATATAGAAATCCATGCACGCATGCATGAAGAAAAAAAAATAAATTTCTATTAACATAGAAATCCATGCATGCATATAAAAAATTTAAACATTTTCATGTGCACAAAATAATTCATGCATGCACAAAAAGGAAAAAGAAAATTGAATCTTAAATTCAAACATTCCAATATAAATGCAAAACGTTTAGTAATATAATAATCAATGCACATACAAAAAAGGAAGGTTTGTTATTTAATGATTAATAAGCACAAATATATTTTATTCAAAAAAATGACATGCAAGAAAAAAAGAATATGAAAGAACAAATTTCTATTATTATAGAAATCCATGCACGATCATAAAAGCAAAATTTGTTATTTAGTGATTCGTACGTATGAAAAAATTTCACTCAAAAAAAAAGCATGCAAAAAAAATGATCGTACTAAACTAGATTCAAATACGAAAAAAATAATTAAAATTAATTTAAAATACATAAAAATTTATTATGTACCAAAAATGAAATTAATTAAAAAAATTTCACTCTTCTGCTCCCCTTTTGTCTCTTTTTAGAATAACAATAGAAGTGTGACCACGAATCATTCAGATGAATGGACTAACTACCTAACTTTTGATACACAATTGGGAATACATATCCCAAGAATCAAAGAGTCTCCTAATGGAAGAGCATGTGCTCTTGTTGGGGTTTTCAAAGCCCGGAAGATACAAAGTACGTATCATGCGACTCATTCCCATTTGAGCGTGGAAACCGAAATTGTTAACATGATCATGTGATGAAGTTTATCGTCATACTCTGGAACCTTAGTGATCTCGTCTTTTCTTCTTTTATTCTAAGTCATTAAATTTTAATCGACAGTGCAAGGTTGAGGGTTTTGTTGGTACGCCCTCTCGATCAAATATAAAACGGGGAGTTAGCAATTAGTGAACAGGATCTGGGTACGTACGTAGTACTAATGCGGCAATAAGAGAAGGTTTCTGCATGCTTCAAAGGCATTAAGGGAGATTCTTCGTATTAAATATCCAATGTGCTGTTCTTATCAGCACTTCAATGTTAGGTACGGTAAGTAAAATTGAGAGGACAAAGTGAGGCCACGCAAAGAGGCAGTTGAGGGCATGATCAATTGCATGTTTTGCAGGCTATCACGCAAGATAAGGATAGAATACCAACAATCAGAAATTTGTCAGATCATTGATATATAATATTAGTCTAAGGATGTAACCTTGGATTGATGAGTCTCAACTTCAAAATTATGTGTCTGTCATTTAGCTAACTTGACCACAAGTAGTTGAGATATGGTGCGTATGTGTGAGGGCACCCTTGTGTCTCTCGTTGTTACGTACGTGAGGAACGGAGTCAGAAACGCGTTTGGTGTCGTAGGGCATTTACGCAAGGCCGGACAAACATGGATCACGATGCCCCGTCGTGAATCACAATGAGCACCCATGCAAGATGTGGTATACATCTCACGTGGATTTTTTTTTTTTTTTTTTGTTGAAACGGCAAATTTTATATAGCTTTAATATGAGTATATTCTGCCAAATTACGAAAAAGTAAAAGGTACAACGAAGTAGGTATGTCTACTCCAGACGTCCAAAGAACCTCTCCTGAGTGCCAGAAAATAGAGGAAGCAATCCAGTTTACTGTCCTGCTCGCCTTCCTGAACATATGCACTGCCTGAAAATCGCCCATCTTCTGAGCCAATCTGCGAGTCTCCCGGATAAGAGGATGACCATCCCCGTATCTATCCACACCCTGGATCCAATCAATCACCATAGATGAATCCCCCTCAAGATACACCCGCTCTGCGCTAAGCACTCGCTTCACATAGAATAAGCCCTCCCAAGCTGCCCGAAGTTCTGCACCAATAACCGTGAGTCCTGGCGAGCGGCGCCCACCAGCTGCTATCATCCTGCCAAGAGAGTCTCTGATCACAAAACCAATCCCTCCGGACCTGCCGTCCACCGATCTGCTACCGTCGAAGTTCACTTTGAGAGTACCAAGTGGTGGGGGCACCCAAGAAACTAGGGCAAACCTAGGCGTTGTACCAGTGGATAGAGTACCCCAGATGTCCCTGGCCATTCCAGAAGAAAACAATGCGGCAGCTGCAGTGACCTCCCTCACATGCAGTATAGCTCTATCCACCACTATTCTCGACAATGACCTCCTGCCCTCAAACAGGCCGGCATTTCTGTCCAACCATATATAATAAGCCAAATATACTCGGAGGATCCCCACCTCAGCAAAGCTAGGACTCCGCATGGAGCCCCTCAGCATGTGAATCAAGTCCTGAGCTGACTCCACTCCACTGAATGGGAAAGAGGTGCAGGTGATCTGCTCTATATCTCCCTGGCCCTGAGGCACTGCAAAAGAACATGATCAATGATCTCCTCGATATTCGTGCATACTCATAGCACGAGGTAATCTGCACCCCTCACTGAGTCAGCAGACTTTTGGTCAGTAGAACACCCCATGCCACCTTCCAGATGAAAAGCGCCACATGTGGGTGAATCTGCATCCTCCAAATCCATCCTCCCTCCATCTGTCGGGCTGGCTCCCTACTGATCAAAGCGTAAAGGTCCTTAGCTCGCACTCGCGACCGCCCTGACGACAGCCATACTAGCCTGTCATGCTCCGTCTGGGATGGGACCGGTAGAGCCAGAACCATCTCTGCCAACTGCTCCTCAAAAACCTCTCAAATCATACCATCCCTCCATCGTCCCCCATCTGGGTCCAACAAATCACTGACCCTATGACCCGCTAGCCTACCCGAGTCTAGCTACCATGGTCGATAGACAGCTGATCGGCTGCTCGGTCACCCGGTAATCCTCCAAAACATCGATGGATCACCCGTCCCCAATGGCTCATCTGATCTCCGGAAGCACCAAAGTAGCTCGGGCACACATCTCCCGCCAGACCGGTGAGTGGTGTCGGCCAGCTCGCACTTTAGGTAGTAATTAAAGCTCCGTTCTTGGCCCTCAACAACAAGGACCATATACTGTCGGGCTCTAGCACAAATCAGCTGCATGTCTAGCTGCAAGCATCTCCTATCTCGCCACTAGTGACTGCACCCCCAAGCCTCCAAACTGGTTCGGCTGACACACGACCTCCCACACCAGCAGGTGGATACCACCTCTACCACTGCTCTTCCCCCAGATAAAGTTTTTAAATAGCTGCTCAAGAGTCCTCAGAAGCGCCACAGGAATAAAAGAATTAGATAAAAAGTATAAAGGGATCGAGGTAAGAATTGACCAAACCAACGTGATCCTACCCATCATAGAGAGTGCATGCATCTGCCATCCCTCCAACCTATGCTTGATGCTCAGCTTAAGGGAGGAATAATCCCTGCTCCGCAGCCGCTGACTAGAAATCGGGATCCCCAGATATCTCAGTGTGCCCTCCTGCTCCCCCACCCCCAAGATCTCCAATATCGAATTCTTCACTGCCGACCTGATCTTCGGACTAAAAAAATAGCTGACTTCGATAGGTTGACTCGCTGATCCGACACTACACAATAGTCTCGGAGAATCCTGCAAATAACCCGAGCGGCCTGTCTAGTCGCCCTGGCTAGCAAAAAAACAATCATCAGCAAAAAGTAAATGAGAAATCGGCATGGCCTCTGCCACTGGCCTATAGACCTCCAACTCCTGAGTGAGTGCAGCATGTCTAAGAGTTCTGAAAAGTGCATCCGCACAAATAATGAAGAGCAAGGGGGAAAGGGGACAGCCTTGGTGCAGCCCTCCAGAGGACTCAAAAAAATGGGACGGTGTGTCGTTCACCAAGATGGCAAAGGAGGGAGCCCTAACACAGCCCATAACCCATCTAATCCATATCTCATGAAAGCCAAACCCCTACAAAAACTGCTGCACAAAGTCTCATCTCACTCTGTCATAGGCCTTCTCCATACCAAGCTTGATCCCCATCAAGCTCCTCCTCATCGGGGCCCTGCGAAAGTCAAACATAAACTTCTGGGCAATTAGCACATTATCAGAGATGCTCTGCCCGCCTATGAAGGCTTCCTGCTCCGGACTGATCAATCTTGGAAGAACATCCCTCAACCTAACTGCAAGTATCTTCGCCGTAGCCTTGTACATGGTCATACACAGGCTAATCGGACGAAAATGGCTCGGCTCAGAAGCATCCTGCGGCTTCGGTATCAAGGTAATGAAGGTTCTCTTCCAGTCGGTAGACATCATAGCCGTGTTGAAAAACTGTTGAATGGCCACCGTCACATCCTGTCCAACTATCATCCAGTATCTCCGGAAAAAACAATGGTGGAAAACCATCTGCCTCCGGAGCCTTGTCCCCCTTAAGGGACCAAACTACCTCCCTAATCTTCCTCTTCGATACCGGCTTGATCAATGCTGCAGTCTCCTCATCTAACACCCCGGCCAAAGAACTCGGTATCTCCGCTGGGCTCCCATCCCCTATCTGCCCCGTCCACCTAGCCCTGAAGAAACCCTCCAAGACCCTCCAGATCATGTCAGGGTCCTCCGACAACTGTCCATCCTTCCCCCTGATGACTCTAATCCAATTTTGGTGCCTCTTGATCAGTGTCGCTTGGTGGAAAAATCTGGTATTTCGATCTCCCTCTAAAATTCACTATAACCTCGACTTCTGTCTCCAAAATATATCCTACTGACTAAGAAGAGGGTTATGCAATGCCAAGAGTGATCTAAGCTCCTCCACCTCCTCATCCGATAACCCTCCCCCCGGGGCCTCCTGGGACTGTAGTCTGGCGATAGCCTCCTCTGAGTCCTCAATCCTCTTGAAGATATTCCCCATCTCCTCACGATTCCACCTCCGCAGCCGTCTCCTCGTCAGCTCCAACCTACGGGATACCCGATGCATAGTATGTCCCCTGACAGGGACACTCCATGCCTCCCTCACCATCTCCCAAGAACGTGGATAACAAAGCCAAAGCTTCTCAAACCTAAACGGGGGCCGAACCGGAATAAGTGCATCAGTGCTCACCAATAATGGACCGTGGTCCATTACGATCCTAAGCAGGTGTTTGACATGATGGTCTGGGAAGCACTGAACCCATCCAGCTGTGACACATGCTTTGTCTAGTCTCTCCCATACTCGGGCCCGTCCCTGCTGATTATTGCACCATGTGAACCTTGGGCCTGAGAAGCTCAGGTCCATAAGCCCATTCGAGAAAATTCTGGAACTCCTTTATCTTCCTTTTATAAGAGAAAAGCTTACCCCCTATCTTCTCCTGGGGATCAACAATATAATTAAAATCACATGCCACCATCATAGGAAAGCCCTGACCGATCATCTGAGACGTCTCCTCCCACAAGATCCTCCTCTCTCTGAAATTGGTACTAGCATACACAGCTGCCATAACCCAAGACCTACGGTACTCTCTGATATCACCATAATCATCTCTTGATTGCACACATTGAAGATATCAAGTTTGCAGCAACTCTGTGCCCAAGTAACAATAATGCCTTCCAACAATTTCTGGGACTCCACCTCATAAAATTCCCACGACCTCGATACCGCCCTCCTAGCCTTCTGAAGGCTTCGCCCGGCTAACCGAGTTTCAAACAAAACACAAATGAATAAGCCCACGTGGATTCTTTATTCATCCCAAGTCTATACCACGTTAGCTTATCTTAACCAGAGTCTGCAACCATTTAGAATATTTTGCAGTTTTAATTCATTTGCTTTTTCTATATTGCTCCACATCCAATGGCCGCATGGGTGCAATCTATTCCTATCTTATCCCGCAAGAAGAACCCCCACATTTGGGCCTTCATACGGTACCGTATGCACCACGTCGCCCTTGCATGCAGCCAAGTCAATCAGTCATCTCAATGAACCGCTACAAAAATGTGATACCGATGTACACGATCACATAACACATGCAATGTGGGGAATGATATCTCCAGTTTCGAACACAGCAGGTTCATGTTGCTTGGGGTTGAACGAACAAGCTTTTTTTATATATTTTTTGCGCTGTTTGGGATTGAGTAGAATCTGCATGGAGCAAAAGGCTCCTATTCAGTAATAAAAGGGAAGCATATGGCTCTTGATGGCATTTTAATACATCAATGGAATAACCAAACACTCTACTTGTTTTAATGCAACCATGCAAGGGAAGATAGAGGCGAGGAAAGTTTTGGAAATTTATACAAGGTTAATCCATGATATATGGAACTTGCGGCGCATGTCGTACGTGGTTTAATTAGTATTGATGAATTGTTAAAAAAAAAAAGAAAAAAAAAAGGTACTACCTTGAGAACAAGTGATGTGAAAGCTTATTAATTAATTCAATGATTTAATTTTTCTTGTACCAAAAAATTGCAAACACACATAAAAATGCATGCAATTCCATGCATTCATAAAAAAGAAAACTAGAATCAAATAGAATTAGAATTTTATGTATGCGATAAAATTAGGTATTTAACATGCAAGAAAATTTTTTATATTCTAAATTCTAATTTTTGAAAGTCATGTTAAAGAAATAATTTTTTTACAATTTACGAACAAAAAAGCACAAATGCACAAAAGATGCACATGAGGAAAAAAAAGTGCATAATAAAATATTTTGCATATATATGAATACATAAATTATATTCACATTAAAATAGATTTTTATGCACACAAAGAAATTCAATCATACTAAAATTAGATTCTTAGCTTGCAATGAATTTCTTTACATACAAATATATTCACTCCGAAAGAATTTGTACGCATAAAAAAATTAATCTAATATTTATGTACCAAAAAGATTTGTTTGCATGGAATTTTATGCACACACAAAAAATAAATTAACTAACTAGGATTCAAATAAAATTAGATTTTTTACGCACACAAGAAAATTCGATCGTACTAAAATTAGGTTTTTAATATGCATAAAAATTATTTATGTGAACATATTTACATACGAAAAAGAATTGCATGCATGCACAAAAAATGCATGCAATTCCATGCATGAATAAAAAAGAAAATTAGATTCAAATAAAATTAGTTTTTTATGCATGCAAGGTAATTAGTTTTGTGGCATACAAGGAATTCTTTTACGAACTAAATTAAGTCTTGTTAAACAAGAAAATGCATAAAAACTGCACATAAGGAAAAAGGAATATTAGATTATCTTTATGCAAAATAAAAAGATTGCATGCGCATATAAAAAAAAATACATACAAGAAAATTCAGTCGTACTAACATTAGATTTTTAGTGGTTCAAAAAAGAAAATTAGTTTGTTAGTGATTCATGCATACCAAATTGTTGTACTCAAAAAAAAAAAAAACATTTATGCACACAAATGGAAAGTAATTTTGCACACATATACGCATCAAAAAACCAAAAAACTACACACTTGCACAAAGAATGCTGGCAAGAAATTTCAGTTATACCAAAATTAGATCTTTGGTGGCACAAAAAAATTAAATTGTATTGAAATAAAAGAAATCCACGTACATACAAAAAAAATAAAGGAATTTTGCACATATTTTATGCACAAAAAAATCTCTCTGTCTTCCCTATACCTATTAAATGGATAGGAGAGAGAAACATCTTCCCTCTCTAGAAATTCACCAAAATTTCGAAGAAAATAAGAGTAAATAATATCCTTCCCTATTGGTTAGAAAAGAAAAGATTGACCATTTTTCGACTAATCAAGATTATTCTCAACTAAAATCAATTAAAAATTATTTCCTCAATTTCTCTCCAGTAAGCTCAAGCTAGCAAGATAAATTATGGATCCCGACACCATGGCCAATGATGCTTCAGTGGCGCCATCCCATGAAACATCAGCAAAAAGATAACGAAGGTTCTTGATCAAATTGTTGTGTGTAGGATTGAATGGAATCGAAATCCACTTTATTTTTCTTTATCTATTGGAAAATTTGTCTATTGATGTTTTCTTTTTAAGTGTTTTACTGCCCATCAGATGAGTCGGTCTGCGAAATTGAAAGCAATGCAAGCTCGATATACAGTGAGAGTAATAGCTTTTTAAGGTATAGTACTTGGTTTATTCCATCTCCTTCTTTTAGCCGTTCTTTTTTTTTCCCAATTTTTAAAATGCTTTCCACCCGCGTGCCTTCTCCAAAGACTTTTTTTTTTTTTACACTAGTTGTTACGACGAATGGGTTGGTCACTCATCCCACCTGTGTTTGGCACGACATAATCATGTCATTAATTTCTCCCGCCAACTATATTTTTATTTTTATTTTTGTACCTCGGCAACTTTTTACGCAATATGCATGAGTACAGCCCAAAGCATCACACAGTAAAAAAAAAAACAAAGGAGACAGAACAGAAGCATGAGTCTCTCAGATAAACTCGTTGGAGTGATGAGCCGCATAGGATGCCACCCAGTCTGCAGCACTATTGCCTCCTTGAAGACATGAGAAGCTCGACAAGGATGATCTCCTATAAATTGGGCCGACCACAAGGGTGAAGGCCATCAAAGCTCAAGCTAGCCTCTTCACTCTCCTCATCAAAGTTGCCAACATGGCTCTTCTTAGCGTGGTGCCCATTGCCACAACTCATGCTGCTCCCCAGCTCCCTAGACTTGGCAGCAAGGGGTTGGCTTCCCTTGAAGGGAAGGCTAGGATGCCTCTTTCTACTAATAAGACCTCTCATTTCCTTAATATCCGTTGCAACCAGGGGGATGCTGCTGTAGTGAATGATGCGGAGGAGACGAAGCCTTCTGTCGACGTTTTGGGGAGGAAGAGCTTCCCTACTGGGTTCACCTTTGGAGCTGCCTCCTCCGCTTATCAGGTCACCCCCACCTTCTAAAACATCCATATTTATTTATTTATTTATTTATTTTTACGTTGTTTAACTTTCAAGGTTCAAAATAACGATCAAAACGATGCTATGAGTACCCACTCAATTCATCGATCTTGATACTTTGATGGGAGGGATTGGTTGGATCCCTGCATGTGAAGCATCAAGCGTTGTTTCAACATCATGTTTGATGATTAACAAAACACCATTACTAAAATTTTAATTTTTAGTTGGGATCCTCTATGGTGCATGTTTTGCGCTGCAGAGTGCTGTACAGTCTCAAATAGCCCCACATCATTCATCTTTGAGATCAATAGCTATCGTTTAATACATGATGCATCGTGTTTGGTTCTAGAATGAACAATTGTTGACATCTCTGAAATGGATGATAAAGTAGCTATCCAAAATTATACAACCATGGAGAAAAAAAATGTCTGTGTTCTAGTTGCTTCATTTATATATTTTCTTTTTCTATTTTCGGATTATATGGTCTTTTTTATTTTTTCTAAAAAAAATAGTTTAAGTTAATTTAATGTACTGATAAAAATAATATATTACATTCAATAAACAATTAAGATATAGTTTAATTATTTGATACTAGCACATAATTCAATTACTTCTTTTTTTATTTATCTTTTTTTTCCCCTGCTAATTCCATTCAACGTAATTCCTTTGCAGATTGAAGGAGGCGTGGATTCGAGGGGGGAAAATATATGGGACACGTTTTGCCGCAAATTCCCAGGTCCCTTTTATGGAGCCCACCATTTTTTTTTTTTTACGGCTCTTCCCACGAGTGACTCAACCCTATTATTTTATCCAAAAAAAGCTATTATTGAAATTTATTAATTCTATATAAATATTCAAAATTTATTGAATATATAGTAGATATGGACCTAAATATGGACTAACCAGCAATATTACCTGAATTTTTTGATTCTGTATAAGCATGCAAAATCTTTTCAGTATATAGCCAATATGAAACTAAATATACGCCCACATGAATCCCTACAAATAATAAGTAGCTTCACCGCTTACCCTGCACGCCATGCACAAGATTTACAAATCACTACTAGTGGTATATAACAATTTAAATAGCATTAGTCTTCAACGTTATTAGTCTAACTCGTTCTCTTTGTCAATATATGAAACATGCATGGTGTCTTCAACTTTATTAGTCTAGTATGTACAAGGGTCTATGTTGTGCATCTGGCCTACTTGGTGCACTGTTGCTACCACCCAACATAATACATCACATCTTTGTGAAGTATGCTGGCCTTTGTATATTATCATGCACTAACATCGCCTTTATGCTATGCTATATCCTAGCATTGTGTCAAGAATAATGGTGGTACAAAGCGGATGGTCATACTAGCTTGACTTCATATTTGTTACGAACCTATTGGATCTTAAAAGACTTTCTCACATAGTTCAGATAGCATTGGATTTGACTCGTGTTTGAACTTAGGAAGCAAGTAACCAGTGATGAGATAGCTAAGTTCCTCTATGCAATAATTCATGTAATAAGGAGGGCATGCAATAATTGCTGATAACTCCTATGATCTAATGGTGCTTCGGAGGAGGACGTCTCGAGGAGCACGCACGTACATGTATAGATGATGGTAGCAAACATGGTTGTTGATCGATCACCAAGTCTCCTAATCATTCATGTAATTTGTACATGGTGTAATTCTTAGATATTTGCTGTCACGTCAACATGTTTGGGTGCATTAAGCCTTAGTTGATGATAAAACTGACTCGACATGAATTCATGAACACAAGTAAACCAAACCAATCATAGTTATGCACCACATAGCAATTTGATTAGCCCACCCAATAGCAAATCAGCTTGTATTTGCATATTATTATTTTTTTTGAATTAAAGATGTCAATCTTTCAATTCGCTACAGCTAAAATTAAAGATAAAAGTAACGGGGATGTAGCAGTGGATTCATACAACCGCTATCAGGTAAAAACACTAAAACACATATCCAAGATTTGTTTTAGTTAAATTTGTTTCCATTCATCATCTTTAGTGTTATGCAAAAGGGAAATTTTGAAGATTTTACGCATCATTGTAGGAAGATGTGAAGTTATTAAAGGATATGGGCATGGATGCCTATAGATTCTCCATCTCTTGGTCAAGGATTTTACCAAGTAAGCTTAATTTAACTCAATGCAGTTTTTTCTCTGTGAGAATTGATCCGCTTTAAAACCCCACTTCATTCCTGTTGAAAAAGAAAAGGCGTAAAGAATGCTCCATAACAGAGTTGATCATAGGCTGGACCTTGAGCCTAGACTACATTCATATTTAGTTGGAATTTAGTCGGGCTTATTTAACATTTGACATTTTTTGTGCCCAAGTCTTGTCAATGATCAGCTTTCCTCCATAATGTCTTTAATACAAATTGCACCTCTCTCTCTCTCTCTCCCCCCCTCCCTCCCTCCCCCTCTCTCTGTCAATGGCATGCAATTTATTCTACTTGCAGAGGGCTCGCTGAAAGGTGGAATCAGCCAAGAAGGAATTCAATACTACAACAATCTCATAAATGAGTTGATAAATAATGGTACATTAGAAGGATATTTTTCTTTTTTTACAGTTTATGGTGTGATTATGAATTTTTGTTATTCAAATATAACTTTATGATTATAGGTATCGAGCCATTTGTGACATTGTTTCATTGGGACGTGCCACAAGCCCTTGAAGATGAGTATGGAGGCTTCTTGGATCGTAGGATTGTGTAAGAATTATAGTCCCGTAATCCACTTACTAGTACAAGTTTTTGCTTTGATTTATTTGGATATGATGTTTCATTTTCTAAACTAATATTCATCATTTACTAGTCACCAATTACTGAAGTAGACATCATAATGATTAATTCTCTTTCATTTACAGTGACGATTTTAAGGACTATGTTCAAATATGTTACTATGAATTTGGAGATAGGGTGAAGCATTGGATCACATTAAATGAGCCATGGACATTTAGCAGCCTTGGCTACGGCCTTGGAACTCATGCTCCAGGTCGATGTTCTAAAATTCTTGGCTGCCCATGTGGTGACTCCACAGTAGAACCATATATTGTTACGCACAATCTTATTTTAGCCCATGCTGAAGCGGCTAGACTCTACAAAGATAAATTCCAGGTAAATAGAAAATTTAAAATACTAAAGTTAAATATTTATTAATCTTACTTTTAAACACACATGGCTAAAACCCTTATTAATATCATTTTTATTAATATTATTCATTCTTGTTACCATTATCATGTCATTGTTTCAATGCTCTCTCTCTCTCTCTCTCTCTCTCTCTCTCTCTATATATATATATATATATATATATATATATATATATATATATATATATATATATATATGTATATATGTATATGTATATGTATGTATGTATGTATATACACACATATATATACATATATGTATGTATGTACATATATCTATACATGTATGTATGTATGTATATACATATATGTATATATATATATCTATATATGTATATGTATATACATATATGTACATATATCTATATGTATATACATGTCTACATGTGTACATGTGTATACATGTGTACATATGTGTTTGTGTGTGAGTGTGTCTATACACATACATACATGTATACATGTATATACATGTATATACATGTATACAGGTATATACATGTAGACATGTATATGTATATATATGCGCTCCCCACCTCCCCACCCCCCACCCAATACACATAATTAGATATGTATATTTAGCATCTATTAGATCCATCATAATTCCTTTTTCAGCCTGCTTTTAGCTTAATAAGTTATATTAACAGAGAATCTTGTTCAAACTACTCCTCACTTAAGAAAAAAAAGAAAAAGAAAATAAAAGGAGTTAGTAAAAGTAGGGTAACAAATGTTTATACATAAGTTTTCTTAACATTGCATTTAGTTGAAAATTAATGTCATCAAAAGTTTAGAAATATTAAGTAGTAGAATACCATGTCCTATATATATAGTTTGACAATAATCTGAGAAAATTCTCCTTCTGCCTTTGACAAATAAAGTACTTTATCATTCATCTAAAATTCATTCACACATAAAGCATCTTACAAATCCAATATTTTGGAAAGTAGTATTCATATTAATAAACATATTATGTGCGTGCAATTTTCACATATAATCAGCTTTTATAGTTGTTCATGTATTAGAAATGTGGCCTTAATCTAATACTAATTATTTTGCAGGCCTCACAACAAGGAGAAGTGGGAATTACTTTGGTGTGTATGTGGTATGAACCATATGATCACTTGCATATGAACGACGAGGCAAAGGCTAGGTCTCTTGATTTCATGCTTGCATGGTAAGTTTATACAAAATATAATTAACATAAAATCAGAATGTTCATATGCATGCAAACAATATATTGTTTATATTAACAATCCTGAGATGTACTCTCATCTTCACCTATTTTAACATTACAGAATTGGCCTATTCATGTCAAAAATTTTATAATGCTCATATCTTGGAGTTTAGATTTTGTACAAATATATTCATAATTTCTTTTTTCTCTAGAAATTATGTTCGGATATTTAAGCTCCTAGGAAAGTGCACATTTGTATCTTCATTGAGGAACTAGCATTCTCATTTTGGGAGCCTCCACGCTAAAATTTTTATATAGAAAAGATGCATAATCATGAGCTCTATTCGAATTCAACTGATCAATTTAACAGAGAGAGAGAGAGAGAGAGAGAGAAGAGAGATACATTTATATCCAAGTCTAATCATTTGTAATCATTATCTTCTCTTCTCAACCAATAGTGATTAATTGAATAGGAACTTATCCTAATATAAGATTAAAAATAGAAATTGTTGTCAACAAAATGTAAAACCAAACTATCTTGAATCAAATACATGTCATGGAACCTGAAAGATAAGAGCTATTCTTTTTAAAGCAAAATCAGTAATCTGGTATAAAAATCTATATATAAAAAATTCTCTTCTCTTATAATATGATACATTTACATCTCAAATTTTTATAATACATTTTATGGTATTTTTGTCCTCATCAGGTATATGGACCCACTAGTTCATGGAGATTATCCTTTCAACATGAGAGCTATAGTACGGGATAGGCTTCCCTACTTCACTAATGAGGAATCAACGATGATTAAGGATTCTTTTGACTTCATTGGTCTCAATTACTATACAGCAAGATATGCACGCTCTCTTTCAATATCACCAAATACTTCACCAATTCTTCATATTCAGGAAGCGTATGCTGAACAATTAGGTAATTTCTATAATCTCATATATGATTTTCGGTTCATATTTGGTAGCAGTAGCAGCATTATAAGTCGACATATTAAATCGATACAACTTTTTTCAAGACATATATGCTACTTATCGATAAACAAATTGTGATGACAACATAATCAATGTAGTTTCTTGTAAAGATAACTCAAAAATTTAAAAATTATTACATTAATTTGGGATCAAGTTGCCTAACTTACCTCAAACTAAAGATATACAATTCTTTCTTCCTAAATGTTGTTAGAAGAGTTTATTAAACTTACATAATCATAAAGTTGCCAAATAAATGTTATAGGAATCAAGATATTTATTTCCATATTATCAAATTTATCTATACATTTCTTCGTAAATAACCAAAAATTTTTACTAGACATTTGCCGGGCCTTCATTTAAATTATGTTCATGGATTGATTGATTAAGCTAGCAGTATAAGAAAAAAGAACAACAAGGAGTAATCTATGATTAGTAACAACAAAGGGATACACCATATTTTAGAATTTAGATTTTGGTTATGATTCTATAGTTTTTATTTTTATGTTTTTTGGTATATTTTAGAATTTGCTAATCTATTGATATATTTCAATGCAGAGACAAAGGATGGAGTTCCAATAGGTGATGAGGTAAAGCCATTATTTTATAGTTTTTATTTTTGAATTAAAAATGTAAAAATTAAGATTCACAAGGTTGTGCTTAATGATCATCAAATATAATTTTAAAGTATTTCTAACTAAAAATACACCAAAAATGATAATATGGTGATAGAAAATGGTAAGTTATAAATATAAAAATCCACATATTACTTAATCACTATTTGAAATCCAAAATGTATCTAAGAATCTATGTACCTTACAATAAACTAATTTTTTATTAATGGGGGCTTGTCCTAGTGGTGACAATCCTCTACTTGGTAACCCCAGTTTCTAGTTTTGATTCTTGAATAGTACATTACTAAAACTCTAGACCTAGGTAACTATAGTATAGTGGGTCCCCCTCTATTACTCTTAAAAATAACAAATGATAGTGAAAATTATAAGGTATCATAATTCATCTTCGATTATTTATCAATGCAAACAAATATACTTGATGAGAAGACTTCAATAAGATTTAACGATATAAAGATGCTAACTTATCAAACATATAGCTAGTGTTTTAACCAAGTAATATTGTAGTTTTCATAATAATATCAACATATTTGATAGGATTGATGTCAATGATGTTCATAAATGACTAACACTGTTAATTATCATGGTATGTTCATTATCGTTTTTTTTCAGTTCCGCACTTGGATATATGTGTACCCTAATGGTTTGAAGGATCTTTTAATGTATATAAAGCAGAGATATGACAACCCGCTAATCTACATCACTGAGAATGGTTAGTATTTATATATTAAAATTCCTATAGCATCGTCAATTATTTTCACTATTATGGGCATATATACATACTTATTAGTTATGATTATACGTACAATGATGCATTTTGATATTTGCTAATAACATTGTGAGTTCTACATTTTCTTTTATTGTGCTTTGTCATTATTATGCAAATTTACTCTTGCATCAATACATAGCTGACATTGATAAAACAAGAGTCTAAAGTCCCTTATTTATTTTTCTTTTTCAATGTGAAGTTAGTGCTTCATGTAAAAATTCATCATTTAAAAATATATTGGATTGAATGTAATCCAAACACAAGGTAAAACAAATAAATTATACATAGATTTAATTGTAATATCATGGTTTCCTATTTCCTTAAGAGAAGAAGATGCATATCTCAATATCATTTTGATGAGTGTGTATTGATAATCCTATTTCTCATAAATATAAAGATAGGTTGGTTTCTCTCATAACATGTATTAATTCTTCTATAAGATAACTATTGTTTCTTCTTGGAAATAAGGAATTCATTTTTATTATTTTTGTGCTATATAATCAAATAATAAGGTTTTGTATCAACATGGATAAAATATATATGACAGTTTAAAGAACCCTTCTTTTGATGTATGGTGTGAAGCTATGAGATACAAAATGATGCAAGAAAACCAAATCCATAGGATTAATTGAGTATTGATTTTCCTTTATCTTCTTCTTATAAATAAAGCATAATAAAAATAAATAATTTAATATTTGAATTACTAGATTATTTGCGCCATTAAAAATATTTATTAAAGAGAACTGATGACATTTAATGTCTTATATAGACTGATGGCATTTAATGTCTTATATAGTAGTTGTTATTTGATATGTGGCAACTAGTAGATTGATAATCAAATAGATCTCTAATTGTAGGAATTTTCAAAACATCATTATATGCTGGGTTTATATTAGTTATGAAATTTCAGATAAAATGCATTCCACTGGATGTGGTTGGCTAAAAAAATCTCACTGAATTTTCTTACCTAGCTAATCATGGCATGCAGCTAGTTGTAGGAAATTCCTACTATTTAGGTTGTAGAGAATTTTATACCTAGCTAGTACAATATTAACGATTTTTATGTAAATGTTACTTTATAATTTGATTAAATGCACTTGACAGGAATTTGTGAGGAGGATAAGCCGGACATGTCATTGAAAGAGGCACTAAATGATAAGCATCGTAGGGACTACCTGCATCTTCATTTGAGTGCAATTAGGCAAGCCATGGGGTAAGTTGTAAATAAAGGTTACATTATAATATTTTAGATGCATGTATAGAATATGCAGAATATCTTATATCATCATAGAGAAAAAAAAAAAAAAAGATGGTCTAAAAGAGGAGATGATGAATCGTGTAATTTATTACATTGAACTCGATATTTTATTGGTCCAAAATTTCAAACAAATTGTTTCTCTTGATAGCTTGAGTAAATTTCAATATTAAAGTTTTAAAATGGAGAATATATGATGCAATGGTGTAATCAATATAAGCAATGCCATAGGTTACTCTGTCATAATGGCTATAATTAGTTATACTTAATTAAAGAGCGATTCACTATGAGCATACATAGTTTCTTAATGATAATACCATATGGAACTTAATATCATGAAATAAATTTTATCCACTCATATAGAATACGAGTTTTTGAAATTCATCTACATATATTCATACCACTAACATGATCAAGACATCAACTATCATTATATTGTGTTTGAAGAAACTTATATGTTTGGTCTAACATGCACTTAAAGATATATCATAATTAATATTTGCATCAATGTAAAATTTCCTCTAGTCCCATTCTTAGTACATTGCACACAAGGTAATCATAGCGGTTCTTAAGTGCTATTTAAACTATCTAACATGACTACAAATTGTTGCTAGTAACTTTTCACCCCAATATCCTTATTATTAGATGACTTTAATTTTTACAGGATGGGAGCAAATGTGAAAGGATACTTCGCATGGTCTCTCACTGATAATTTTGAATGGAAGGAGGGCTATACTCATCGTTTTGGACTTACCTATATTGACTACAAAGACAACCTAAAACGATATCCCAAGATCTCGGCTGAGTGGTTTACCCAGTTTCTTAAATCTTAATTTCAGCATAGAATGGCGAATAAAGCTCCCTTTGTGTGTCGGTAGCATGGTTTGATGGTTTCAAGTTATTAGTTGCAATGTCAATTGTAGTCTCAAATGTAACTTGAATAAGATTCTTATTATCGGTTGACTTATCATGGTTGAAAGTTTATTTTAGAATCTTCATGATGAGTACTACTATATGCATTTAGCTTATATCAATAACTAATGAACTTCACTTTTGCTGGTAGAAAAAGATCATAGATCTAAAAACAGCTATGAAGATCATTTTTAAAGATTTGAATAAACATTCATTGAACATTTCAAAATTTTTGGAACCATAAAACCAAGTGGTTATGCCCAATCTTAATGCTTTCCAAAAAAACTCCAAGCGTAGCGCCAGCACGTGGAGGTAGAGGTCTGATGATACCTTCAATTATCTAGAATAAACTTATGCAATAATGGCTAGTTAGATGAAGACATATAGGAAGAAAGAGGCTTCTCACAAGAAGAGCAAGACAATATTGTTAGAGAGAGCTTGTTTCATCTGTGGGCTGCTAAATCAACCCACTCATTAAATGGATGATGCCAAGGATCAGTAGCCCGTTATTGCCTAATACCTTCTCCAAATAAATGTGAAATATGGTGGAAAAATTGGCTAAACTATAGAGTGCAAGATTTCATTTTTCCTATATATTTGGTATCAAATCAAATCCATTTCCTTCGTCTCGAGATAACGGCCAGTTAAATGTATTAGCTGTATATAAGCTGTATATGAGCTGTATTGATTAGCTATATTAGAGCTGTATACATGAGTTGTATAGCTGTATTGCTTAGCTATATATGAGTTGTATATATGAACTGTATATGAGTTGTACATAGCCATCTTCAACTATGAAAGATGGGCTATGACACTATTTGTGTGTGAATAAAAGAATACATCCTTCTCTCCCTACGTCTCTTGTTCTCCTCGCTCTATGACTCTCTCTCTCTCCTCTCCTTCTGCGTTTACATGGTATCAGAGCCTCCGAGATCCTGGAGACGCCCTCACCCGCTGCCTCTGCCTCCGAGATCCCCTCGCTGCACCTTCTCTTCCGCCGTCAGTGGCTTCCGCTTCCTCAGCTCATCACAGCCGCTCTTTCTCGTAGGGGCGACGGGGCATCTTGAAGATCTTGCTCTCTTAGCTCCCCAGCCGGAGGAGCTCCTTAGCGAAGTCAAGCCGTGCTCGAGCAGGGCCAGCATCCAGGCCACCCGCTCGGGGGTGGGGTCCTCGCTGAGCCCCTCCAGCCTGGGCGACAGCAGCTTGATCGGCCGCGCCTGTTAGTCGAAGTAGGCCACGATCTCCTCCACCACCTCTGTGCTTGCCACTGAAATGGAAGTGCTTGAGGTCGTTGTCGGCACCACCGAGGAGAGAAACAAAGGTGATGTGGACGCCAAGCTCCACCTGAGCAATCCATTCCTTGGGCTCGTCGTCCTCCTCCCACACCACCTCCCACGCCGCCACCTCCCACGTCTGGCAGCGCCTCGAGCCCCATCAGTCGGGCGACAATGCTCGAGAACCAACGCTACCTCTCGCTCCCATCCACCACCTCCGAGGAGTTGGATTGGTTTTCGGAGGCCACTGTCCGAATCTCCCCCGGGCGGAGCTTGCCCCTCGCATCCACGACGACGCGGCTATCAAGGGAGAGCCTCGGTGCCATAAGATCTCTCCAGCATCACCTCTTTCTCCACCATCTCGATCACCTTCGGCAATCGCTTATCCCTCTTCTTCCCCAGTGCCACTACTCTAGTACATATCCTCTCTCTCTCTCTGTGCTTCGCCCCCCCCCTCCACAGAGACTTTGGTTGGCATCTTGAGTCCGTAACATCCCGAGATTTCTGCCAAAGGAAAATCTAGGGATAGCGGACATCTGAGGAATTTCAAAAAAAAAAAAAAATGGGGAGAGGATAATACTGAGGAGCGATGGCATTGTCGAATGATGTTACAAGTCCGATTAAAATTGTTCTAGATATATTTGGTCCCAATAGATGCCTGTTTTTCTCATTGGGCGCAGATTATGGAGATTCATCGCTGAAGACAAGAAGGCTCCTAAAAAGGGTTCTATAGAGTCCAATGCTAATTTTGAAGAATGACAAGACAAGTGGGATGGTACACACTATAAGATCTTATATTGGTTTATTAATACATTTGTGCCTTCTATTCAGACTCTTCGTCCAAAATTTTGAAATGCCAAGCTCGCATGGAATTTCTTGGCAAATCGTTATAATTGTTCGAGTGACTTGGCTCTTCAGTTCCAGTCGGAGTCAAGGATTCATCAATTACGTCAAGCATCCGATCAATCTATTCTTGATATCCATTCACAGATTAGCAGTCTTTATGATCAACTTTTTCAGATTAATCCTAATTTTACAAATGAGAACTCTGCCAAGAACTTCTAGGAATATAGGGATCGTCGGCAATTTATTCAGCTTATAATAGGCATTCGGGATGAATTGAGAACACCATGGCTTCTTTACTTCGTCGATCTCCTCGATTGACTGTTGAGGTAGCTCTCACTGAGCTTATCTCTAAGGAGACTCGTCAGCCTACTCGTCGAGGTGTCTTTACTAATATAGTTATGGCCACATCAGCTGGTATTTTACCCACTCTCTTTATTCCTTCTGCTTCTGTTCCAGTGGTTACAGCTACCCATTCAAAGTCAGATAGGAAAAAGCCTAGTAAATTTCAGAGAACCAGTGCTTCCATTGTGGCAAAATAGGCCATAAAATCTTAGAGTACAGAAAAAAAATAGACTGAGGAGAAAGCAGCTCAGAAAGCCCAGGCGGCCTCGTCATATCGGTTTGCGGCTGCTGTTTCCACCAGTTCGTCAGCTTCTGTGTCTTCTTTTATGCCCATTTCATCCATTACTACAGTTGATGATAAGGCAATAGTTCATCAGATTCTATCTCGCACCGTCCTCTCTACCATCTCATGTAAACTTTCTTTCTAGTTCATTGACTCCGCCAGTTATAATCACATGACCTATGATCCCTCCTTAGTTCTCTTGAAAACAAACTTAAATTTTGTTTCCATTATTTGCACTACTAGTGGCTTTCATATGGTTGTTAGCCACGTAAGTTCTGTCTCTACTTCTATCCTTTTCTTACCTAGTACATACCTTGTTCTAAAATTATCTTTTAACTTATTGTCTGTTAGTCAACTTTTAGAACATGGCCTTAAAGTAACCTTTACTGACAAAGGTTATGATGTGCAGGATCAGAAGACGGATTAGCTCGTTGGGACCAGGAGTATAGTTTGTCGTCTGTTTGAGCTCACATCATTGCATATACCCAGCTCTAGTCCTATTCCATCAATTGTTGTTGTATCCTCGAGTCTCTGATATTCTCGTTTGGAGCATGCTTCTTTGTCTCGTGTTCAGTCCTTAGCTTCGAGTGGTCATTTGGAAAAAGTTAACTTTCAACCTTTTGATTGTTCTCTTGCCAATTAGGAAAACAAAATGATTTATCTTTTAATAAAAGTGTCTCTTTCTCCACTACACCTTTTGATTTGATACACTTTGATATTTAGGGATCTGCTCCTATTACAACTAAGGAAGGATCACGATATTTTGTGTATTTATTAATGACTACTCACGGTATACATGGCTCTATCTTTTACGTGATCGCTCTGAGTTGCTTGACATTTGTTGTGATTTTCAGCAGATAGTCAAAACTCAGTTTAGTCGGCCCATAAAAGTTTTTTGTAGTGACAATGCCATGAAATATACCTCTACCTCATTCATGGAAGCACTTAGATAAGATGGAACAGTATCATATCATTCTTGCCCTTACACCTCTCAGCAAAATGGTCGTGCCAAATGAAAGCATCGACACTGTCACGCCCCGAACCCAGCACCCGGGTTCGGTACGCGACCGGCCGCATGAGCCCTAGAGCAGTGCCCTAAAGATCATGCAAGGCCTATGTTTAACAAAATTCCAATAAATCCACGATTAATTTAATAATTCAAATAGACAAGTCCGACATATCCAAATAAACAAATTAGTTCAATTACAATATCTTCAAATGTTCATCGACATCAAAAAAGGATAAACAAATAAACTAACTAATGACTCTGGTACTCGCACGCTGCGCCCATCCCATCTAAATCTAAGCATCCTGCAACTCTGATAAAGAAAAAGAAGAAAAGAGGGGGTGAGCTTTACAGCCCAGTAAGAATCCCTACACATCCATACCAACACAATAATAATATGAATTTGAAAGCCACGACAAATCGATGCACATTTCATGAAATCATAAACCGGTTATCAAAAGGCTCAAATAATCAATATAAGTATGTACGTCAAACATCAATGAAAGTCCAGCCACGTAAGAATGATATAGCATACGATAGCTCGTAAATCTTCATTAAAGTTTTCAATGCCTTTTCTTTTCATTCTATATTAACTTGATCCGGTTTAATTATCTTTCCGACTTTGGGTCAAATCTCAGTCACATTTCTCAGCCTGTGGTGGGACAACCAAATTATCACATTTTCAGCCTGTGGCGGGGCCTGCACATTATAGTTCCACATTTCTAGCCTGTGATGGGGCCTGCCAAAGTATCACATTTTCAGCCTGTGGCGGGGCCTGCACATTATGGTTCCACATTTCTAGCCTGTGAGGGGGCCTACCAAAATATCACATTTTCAGCCTGTGGCGGGGCCTGCACATTATAGTTCCACATTTCTAGCCTGTGAGGGGGCCTACCAAAATATCACATTTTCAGCCTGTGGCGGGGCCTGCACATTATAGTTCCACATTTCTAGCCTGTGAGGGGGCTTACCAAAATACCACATTTTCAGCCTGTGACGGGGCCTGCCATAATAACAAGATAAACCCAAAGTCCCTTTTCATACAATCCAGTTTACATCCCAACATCAATTCCTTTATATTTATTTCCGGCTTTAAACTAACCACGGTCACGTTTTCAGCCCGTGATGGGGCAACCAATATCACATAGTTAGTTTAGAGCACCACATCCATCAGTCCAATTATGTAGGTGTAAGTTATGCGCATGCATGCATCTATCATTATACCAAGCACAAGCAAAGACGATCAAAATACAATTTAAATATAAAAATCATTTTGTTTTGCCTGTATCATAGCATATCAAACATATATATATAGTGCAAAATATTTATATCATGTAGGATTGGCGTACAAGGATTCTTACCCTTTGTTGAAAACTCAGACAAACTAATCAGCGTCCTCACGGCGATCTATGAACCGGAATGCGCAGGACTCCGCTCAGCGTCCTCTCGTCCAATAGATTGTCCCCCTACAGAATCAAGACAATATTAAAAATTATCCAGAGTATCTGACAATCCAAAACCCTCCATTGACCTACGACTATCCAGCAATCCTTACAAACCATGGTCTCCTCGTATCAAACTAGAGAGAGAAAACTCCAATCTAGAGAGAGAAACTGGAGAGAGAAATAATCCAAGTAGAGAGAGGAACTAATAAACAAGAGAGAGAACCTAGGAGAGAGAAGAGAGGAGAGAGAAAACTCTTCCTCCTTCTCAAAATAGGGGGAACCGATCCATCTCCCTCTCTTCTTGGATCAGGGTGGCACAGCCACCAAGGTGCCCATCCTCGGCGACGACGGCCGGCCAGTGACGGCCATCAACTGCGGCACCACCGGCGACGGTGGTCGGCCGGCGGCCAACCAACGAGGGGAAGGAAAGGAGATGGGATCACGAGGAAGGAGATCTCGGTCCACCTCTTCCCATCCCCTCTAAAACCCTAGAAATCCCTCTCAACCAACCCACAGTCCCGATTCAACCCCCAAGACCATAGATCCGGCCAACCCGGCGGCCGGCGGCGGCGAAATCCGAAAGAGAGGGGCCGAAACAGGGGTACCCTATTTCGGATCCCTCTCCGACGGCTTCACCGGCCAAAAACCCCTCCAACGCCCCCAAAATCCAGAACATGAAGCATAAGGAAGGGAGCCCCACTTACCTCGGTCCGACGGCGTGCTTCGGCGACCTTTCCGGCGAGGAATCGGCGGAGAAATTGTGAGCAACTTGCGGAGGGTCTTCACCGAAGGAAAGAGGAAGGCTTCCCCCCCCCCCCCCCCCCCCCCCCGCGGCCGGCCGGATCTCGGACCTCTCCGGCGCTCGGTCTCCTCCGGCGAGTCGCCTCTCCAACAACGCCGCCGCCGCCTCCCCCTTTGCACCCTCCCTTCATCCACCACGATCGTGCCTAAGGCACGATCGTAATAAGGGGATGGGCCCGGTCTTTTCGGGCCGGCCCGTCCCCCTTTCCTTTTTTTTTTGTTTTTTTTTGTTTTTTTTTTCAGGGGTATTACATTCTCTCCCCCTAAAAAAAATTTCGTCCTCGAAATTAACTTACTTAAAGCCTCAAACTTTAAAAAAATATGCATCCGTTATATCATCCCCAAGATTTCAAATAGTCTCCCTCTCGGAGTACCTACTCACAAGATTTTGACATACAAAAATTACAGCATCTCAAAACTTAATCCTTTCTATTTACCACACATAGTAGGTTATTTTGATCTCCTTCTATTATTAGCATAACTCTTTCAACAACTCTGAGCTGTACGAAGTCGTTCTCTGATCACTTACACATTATCTATGGTCTATTGCACTATCTCTGGGCCTAATAATTTTCTCTCGCCCATATCATCCTAATAAATAGGAGATCCATGTTAAAACATTCCAAGTCTAAGACCAACCAAGGACTCATCAACCATTAACGCTAATTTTAAGATGCCCAAGATTCTCCCAAAAGTTTTCGACAATAGAAGAACCCACCGGTGAAAATTACATAGCTACCTCTAGATCATCCATAGAATCAACAACATTCTCCTCTACTAGAAACTAACTCAAGTGTTCCATCATAATACCTTTTAGATCAAATATTAATGTCCTTAACCAGTTTCAAAATAACTCAAACCACCACACTTCCGCTGCGCACTCTGATTTAATCCATTAAATACTCTAAAGCCTCTAAATAATTTATGACCGAAATATCACTTTGCATTAGGAGTAAAAAAAAATCCAAATTTTAGAACTTTAATTGAGCAGAACCTCCAGATCTCTCTATCCTCAATTTATGTAGAGTATACTAACCATTACTAACACTCAAGCCATTAATCAAGTTTAAGGTCACGACATGATCTTCACAACCGTTTTAGAATTTAAAATATCTAGGTTTAATTTAAAATAAGTTAACCTTGGATTTCCTCAGCAATTCGATTAGACAATCTACGTTGATCTTCTTTCCAAAAAGATTTACTTCAAATTCAATGGGTTAGAAGTCATTGAGCCAATACACTATGATTAGAAATTAACTCTATCGATCTCCAGATCTTTCTTCACCAAGATTCTTAACATCCATCAAAAATGCTATATATGATAATTTATGTAAGCATCTCATGACCGAAGTCTCTACTCAATATGACATTTATTAGTGGCTTCATCAACAATGACAAAAGATCCTGCTCAAATCTTAAACCTAGGCTTGAGTTTTAAATTTAACACATCAAATAGTCTTCTACAATTATAAGTAAAATCCAGTAGCCCAATCCAAATAGGAGAATTCCAATAATTAGAATTCCCCCGTCAATATGCATACTCTATGGCCTCAAAATAATCAAATACATTAATAGGAAATAGACCTATTTGCAATAGCCAACATGCCAATACCAGATATAATCCACATACATATTCAACTTCGAAGAACATTCCTTTCAATATTATGAAATCTTCTTAGCTCACTCCAATACTATGGAAGATCTACGTACAAACCCTACTCTAATAATTAGCAGCAAAACCAAAAATACGATCACATCAAAACCCATATCAAGTTTGAACTTTCAGGTCATTTAAATAATATCCGAATATGGTATAACTGATATGCCATTGTGGACCTTCCTACACTTATCTTAGGTCAAACCTCTCTTATCATGATCAAAGATAATTTATACTTTCCTTCCACACTCATCGAAAACCAAAACCCGATGCATATATTTTATCACAATGCCCAGTGATCTTACACCTTAAGCACTGAATTTAATTGTCATGTTCCAAGTGATCATAACCTTAAGCTATAATATATTTCAGTCACAGTCCCTAGTGATCTTAAACATATGCTCAGATTCCAATTTATCACTATCCCCAATGATCTTAAACCTTAAACTCTAATGCCACTAAGGCCACAATCCCTAATGGTCTTAAACCTTAAATTACATTATCATTCCTGTTACAATCTCAGGTGATTATAAACTAAGGCTCTGATAGTTTTCCGATCATAATTCCCCACTCACACTCACCTGAACCTAAACCCTAGGATACCTTAACCTTAAGCTCTGATACCACTCTGTCACGCCCCGAACCCAGCACCCGGGTTCGGTACGCGACCGGCCGCATGAGCCCTAGAGCAGTGCCCTAAAGATCATGCAAGGCCTATGTTTAACAAAATTCCAATAAATCCACGATTAATTTAATAATTCAAATAGACAAGTCCGACATATCCAAATAAACAAATTAGTTCAATTACAATATCTTCAAATGTTCATCGACATCAAAGAAGGATAAACAAATAAACTAACTAATGACTCTGGTACTCGCACGCTGCGCCCATCCCATCTAAATCTAAGCATCCTGCAACTCTGATAAAGAAAAAGAAGAAAAGGAGGGTGAGCTTTACAGCCCAGTAAGAATCCCTACACATCCATACCAACACAATAATAATATGAATTTGAAAGCCACGACAAATCGATGCACATTTCATGAAATCCTAAACCGGTTATCAAAAGGCTCAAATAATCAATATAAGTATGTACGTCAAACATCAATGAAAGTCCAGCCACGTAAGAATGATATAGCATACGATAGCTCGTAAATCTTCATTAAAGTTTTCAATGCCTTTTCTTTTCATTCTATATTAACTTGATCCGGTTTAATTATCTTTCCGACTTTGGGTCAAATCTCAGTCACATTTCTCAGCCTGTGGTGGGGCAACCAAATTATCACATTTTTAGCCTGTGGCGGGGCCTGCACATTATAGTTCCACATTTCTAGCCTGTGATGGGGCCTGCCAAAGTATCACATTTTCAGCCTGTGGCGGGGCCTGCACATTATGGTTCCACATTTCTAGCCTGTGAGGGGGCCTACCAAAATATCACATTTTCAGCCTGTGGCGGGGCCTGCACATTATAGTTCCACATTTCTAGCCTGTGAGGGGGCCTACCAAAATATCACATTTTCAGCCTGTGGCGGGGCCTGCACATTATAGTTCCACATTTCTAGCCTGTGAGGGGGCCTACCAAAATACCACATTTTCAGCCTGTGACGGGGCCTGCCATAATAACAAGATAAACCCAAAGTCCCTTTTCATACAATCCAGTTTACATCCCACACATCAATTCCTTTATATTTATTTCCAGCTTTAAACTAACCACGGTCACGTTTCCAGCCCGTGACGGGGCAACCAATATCACATAGTTAGTTTAGAGCACCACATCCATCAGTTCAATTATGTAGGTGTAAGTTATGCGCATGCATGCATCTATCATTATACCAAGCACAAGCAAAGACGATCAAAATACAATTTAAATATAAAAATCATTTTGTTTTGCCTGGATCATAGCATATCAAACATATATATATATAGTGCAAAATATTTATATCATGTAGGATTGGCGTACAAGGATTCTTATCCTTTGTTGAAAACTCAGACAAACTAATCACCGTCCTTACGGCGATCTATGAACCGGAATGCGCAGGACTCCGCTCAGCGTCCTCTCGTCCAATAGATTGTCCCCCTACAGAATCAAGACAATATTAAAAATTATCCAGAGTATCTGACAATCCAAAACCCTCCATTGACCTACGACTATCCAGCAATCCTTACAAACCATGGTCTCCTCGTATCAAACTAGAGAGAGAAAACTCCAATCTAGAGAGAGAAACTGGAGAGAGAAATAATCCAAGTAGAGAGAGGAACTAATAAACAAGAGAGAGAACCTAGGAGAGAGAAGAGAGGAGAGAGAAAACTCTTCCTCCTTCTCAAAATAGGGGGAACCGATCCATCTCCCTCTCTTCTTGGATCAGGGTGGCACAACCACCAAGGTGCCCATCCTCGGCGACGACGGCCAGCCAGTGACGGCCATCAACTGCGGCACCACCGGCGACGGTGGTCGGCCGGCGGCCAACCAATGAGGGGAAGGAAAGGAGATGGGATCACGAGGAAGGAGATCTCGGTCCACCTCTTCCCATCCCCTCTAAAACCCTAGAAATCCCTCTCAACCAACCCACAGTCCCGATTCAACCCCCAAGACCATAGATCCGGCCAACCCGGCGGCCGGCGGCGGCGAAATCCGAAAGAGAGGGGCCGAAACAGGGGTACCTTGTTTCGGATCCCTCTCCGACGGCTTCACCGGCCAAAAACCCCTCCAACGCCCCCAAAATCCAGAACATGAAGCATAAGAAAGGGAGCCCCACTTACCTCGGTCCGACGGTGTGCTCCGGCGACCTTTCCGGCGAGGAATCGGCGGAGAAATTGTGAGCAACTTGCGGAGGGTCTTCACCGAAGGAAAGAGGAAGGCTTCCCCCCCGCGGCCGGCCGGATCTCGGACCTCTCCGGCGCTCGGTCTCCTCCGGCGAGTCGCCTCTCCAACAACGCCGCCGCCGCCTCCCCCTTTGCACCCTCCCTTCATCCACCACGATCGTGCCTAAGGCACGATCGTAATAAGGGGATGGGCCCGGTCTTTTCGGGCCGGCCCGTCCCCCTTTCCTTTTTTTTTTTGTTTTTTTTTGTTTTTTTTTTTCAGGGGTATTACAGACACATCTTGGATACTGTTAGGTCCCTCATTCTTTCTGCTACCTTACCTGAGTCCTTCTAAGGAGAGGCTTCTCTTACAGCAGTTTATACCATTAATCGAGTACCTTCTCCCACGATCTCAAATAAATCACCATCTGAGGTCCTTTAAGAGAAGGTCTCTGATTAATCTTTTCTAAAAAAATTTGAGTGTCTATGTTTTGTTCTGCTTCCATCACATGAGCATACTAAACTTGAACTATGCTCGAGTCTATACTATTTTCTTAGATACGGTATTGAACATAAAGGTTATCGTTGTTATGACCCTATAGCTAAGCGACTTCGTATATCCTGACATGTTCAATTTTGAGAACACAAAATATTTACTAGCATCTCTACGCTCTTCATAGGTTCTCAGTATTCTCCTATCTTCAATAACCCCACTGTTAATATCTTTCCAGGCTTCTTTTCTGTTACAGGTGATGGGAGCTCATCAGGTAATCTCTCAACGTCCAACTCCACCATCCTATCCTCAGTACTTCCCTTCGCCGCTCTAGTAAAGTAAGATCCATCCCATCTCATCTTAGTGATTGCTACTGTTTTAGTGCTCATGCTACCCTCTATGAGCCTCGCAATTATCGCGAGGCCAATTCTAATTCTCTTTAGCGGAAGGCCATGTCTGATGAACTCCAAGCCCTTCATGATACTCATACATGGGATCTGACTAACTTGCCTTCTAAGAAGACTGCAGTAGAATGCAAGTGGGTATATAAGATCAAGACTCGTGCTGACGGTTCAGTGGAACGCTACAAGGCTCGTCTTGTGGCTCGAGGATTCACACAGGAGTATGGTATTAACCATGAGGAGATCTTTGCTTCTATAGCACGTCTTACCACTTTTCGTTCTGTACTTGCAGTTGCAGCTATTAAGCGATAGAAGATGTATCAGATAGATGTTAAAAATATTTTTCTCAATGGTGATTTATCTGAGAAAGTGTATCTCCAGCCTCCTTCAGATTTTGCTCATCCGCGTGGGAAGTTCTGTCGTCTTCATAAGGCATTCTATAGCCTTAAGCAGTCTCCTCAAGCTTGGTTTTTCATGTTCATCTCAATTCTGACTCAGCAGGGTTTCACTACTAGTGCATATGATTCTGCATTATTTCTTCATCGATTTGAGGCTGATGTTGTTCTTCTCTTACTATATGTGGATGATATAGTTATTACTGGAGATGATGTCTCAGGGATTCATGCACTTCAGCAGTTTCTTGGACAGTAGAATGAAAGATTTAGGATCCCTCAGCTACTTCTTCTTAGTCTTGAGGTGACATCCAGCTCAAACAGCTACTATCTTTTCCAAGGTAAGTATACTTCCGAGTTGTTGTCTCATACTGGTTTAACAGATAGCAAGACTATGAATAGTCCTCTGAAAAGAAATGTTAAGTTTCTTCCTACTAATGGTGAACCATTGACAGATGCAACTTTGTATCGGCAGTTGGTTGGTAATCTCATCTATCTAACTATTATATGTCCTGATATTTCTTATGCAGTCATCTTGGTTAGTCAGTTTATGCATGCACCATGCTCTACTCACTATACAGCAGTCCTACGTAAGGGTACATTGTTCTATGGGCGTTATTTCTTAGCCTACTCCACTTTGGATATTCAGGCCTATTCCGATGCTAATTGGGCTGGCGACCCTACAGATCGTCACTCTACCACTCACTATTGTTTCTTGCTTGGTTCTTCTCTTATCTTTTGGAAAAGCAAGAAGCAGACAGTTGTCTCTCGCTCTACTATAGAGGTTGAGTACCGTACACTGACAAATACTATATTTGAGCTCTTATGGCTTCAATGGCTACTGCATGACATCGGTGTTCCTTTGACTAGCAGTTCCTCTTCATTGTGATAATATGAGTGTCATGTAGATTGCTCATAATAATACATTTTATCAGCGAACGAAGCATATTAAGATAGATTGTCACTTTATTTGGTATCATATCAAGTAAGACACTCTTCAGTTGATACATGTTGCTTCTGCGGATCAGCTTGCTGACATTATTACGAAGGCCCATCTACCGAGATGTCATCATAATTTAATTAACAAACTCAAGTTGGTATCTTTGCTACCATCTTGAATTGGAGGGAAGATGTTAGCTATATATAAGTTGGATTAGTTAGTTGTATATGACATGTATATGAGCTGTATAGCCGTACATAGCCACCCTCAACTATAAAAGATGGGCTATGGCACTATTTGTGCGTGAATAAAAGAATATATCCTTCTCTCCCTACGTCTCTCGTTCCTCTCCGTCTACGTCTCTCTCTCTCTCCTCTCCTTCTACATTTACAAATTGTTCTATTTAATGAACCTATACGTACTGATTTTCATCAAGAAGGGAAGCTGGAGCTGCGTGGGATTTCCTTAGCTCAGCACTCCCAGAAGGATGGTGAACCAGCAACACATATAGTGCAACATCACAATCTCAAAGAGAAGTAAGAGTAACAACTTTATACAGCAATATGAACATCTATGTGTACAAAAAACATAATGTATCCCAAGCTTGACAGGATTTTAATGCTACACAACTGATCTCTGCTCTAAAGTATTGAAGACAGATGAAAGAGAATTCAACTAAGGTGATGGTTCATCTCTGAGCTTGAACACTACTTCACGGTCAACACTTGGAAGATGATTGAGTTCGGGTTTGATGAGAAGATCATCAATGCCTTTCTCAGAAAAAGAAAGATAACACAGATTAGGAAAAACATAAAACTCATCATTACAAGACAACAAAATGGTATCACATAGACAAATGCTGTATTAGAAACTATGATACACTCAGCTGTGAGCTTGAACACTACTTCACGGTCAATAATTGGAAGATGATTGAGTTCAGGTTTGATGAGAAGATCATCATGATGCCTTTCTCAGAAAAAAAAAAGTTAACACAGATTAGGAAAAACATAAAACTCATCATTACAAGACAACAAAATGGTGTCACATAGACAAATGTTGTATTAGAATCTATGATACATAGGCGTACCACAGAGAGAGAGAGAGAGAGAGAGAGAGAGAGAGAGAGAGAGAGAGAGAGAGGAGACCAAATGGTATTTTTTAACGAGAGGAAGCAACTCTGGCTTAAACTGCATCTTCACTATATCTTCAGTATCCTTGACTTCCTGAGCTAGAAGCAAAGTTAAAACTCCAGCAATTCTTTGTAAATACATGGCTAAATCTTGAAAAAAAAAAAGAATGTGAAAATAAAAGAACTACTCTGCAGGTACTTGAACTAGTCTCTTGCACATTCTCTGCACATGATAGAGTGGAAAAGAGTTTCACGATGGAAAGGATGACTGGGGCTCTAGAGCTACCGCAATGGGAGAGTGAGGGCAGTTTAGTAAATAACTTAATTGTGGAGTTGAACTCCGGTGGAGTTGCTGCCTCTCGAGTTAGCATTATATATAGAGATAGATATATTTACTCCAATATTTGTTATTTTGGGGTTAACCATGATTTCGACAAATATTCTTTGTAACAATTACTGAAAACAATGATTGCACATATGCAAGAAATACAAGAATTGAGAATACAAGATGAGGCTGAGAAGAGCAATCATTTAGTAACACAATATGCAAGGCTCAGATTTAAAAGTTTAGATAAGATGTGGCAAAAATAAGAAGTCACACAAGTGAGGAAAGCAAGAAAACCATCTTACTAAGAGAAAACTGAAATGTTGCATTGATTCTTTCAAGGGCCATAGCCCATGATGCGCAAACATGGTCAAGATTTTTTATTCTTCTGCTCCCTTTTTTGTCTTTTTTGAGAATGGCAATAGAAGTGCCACGACCAATGATTCAGATGAATGGAGTAACTACCTAACTTTTGTTCCACAATTGGGAATACACATCCCAAGAATCAAAGAGTCTCCTAATGGAAGAGGGGCACAACCACTCAGCTAACCCTGTTTGCCGATGTACATGCACATGCACACAAAATATAATAAGTATATTCAACCATTCATCAACTCTTACAACATGACTCCACAGCATACTCCCCCCCCCCCCCCCTCCCTAGAACTCATACACGCTTTAATTTTCTTTTCTTTGGCTACAGTAACAAAGTCTATGATTGCTGCCTCAGATGCTCTATCCATTTTCTAAACAACCCTAAAATTGAAATTGAAATGCAACCTAAAGATAGTCCAATTGGTGTACTTAACATGCACCATATGCTGATGAAAATGAGAGGCACTGCAAGGCAATGAACAAAAAAAAGAGGGGGGGGGGGGGGGGGGGACAATGCTAAATGCCAGTAATTGATTTTATGCTGACACGCAACAATTCCATATTTGTATGTAATGAGTTCACTACTTTTCTTAAAAAAATATCCTAATTAACTTGCATTTATAGAACTGGTTGTTTAAAGACAAAGTTCGCATTCAAGAAAGGCCTTGCTACCTAGTTGTGGTGAGGAAGGATAAATAAAAGCCTATCCCGAAGTGTATGGATCAGGCCAGCAGGGCATGCTATGGTCAGGTAATGAACACTAGAATTAAGAAGTGATAAGAAAGGGAGAATTACAACCTTCTCCATTTGGGTCTGAGAATCATTGGAAGCAATTTAGAAAACTAAATCTTACTTATAGTTTATTGTGTTTCAGATAACCAAGAGTATGTCCTCTATTTTCTTTTCTTTCAGCCAAATGACAGACAATTGTTAAAATAACCAAATCCACTGCCTGCCTGCATGCACAAAGAAAGAAAAGAAGGAAGGAAAGCGAAAGGAATCATAGAGTGCCTTGTTGATAAAGTACCAAAGGTCATTCTTGCACTTCAGACAAGGTCTTGACTATTGAGGTGCAAAAGACATCAGGAGTTAAAATGTGTTAATGGTTCTGACTTTAGCAGACACCTAACAATCAGGAATCAGGATAAGGCTTGCTACTTGTAATACCTTGCAGCCATGTTCCAACCATTCATGTACATTATCACAGACCACTTCTTAAAAATTACTGCTACGTATATGAGAACGAAAATAGAACATGAGAATTATACGGTATTTAAGACACAAGATTACCAATCAAACCCGTACCTTCATTGCCAACTCAAAATCATAGGAAACATTTGATGACTTGTGCAATTCAGAAAGTACTTTCTCAACTTTCTTCTTTATGCCTAAATTAATAAATAGTGAAAATATCACTTTAATAAGTGGATGAACAAGTGATACAGTAAATAGGAACCTAGAAACAGTGAGAAATAGAAACAAAATTTTGAGAAACAGATTGAAAGAAAACAAAAGACAAGGATCTTACATCCTTCCACCATAACTCTCTGGAGCTTCTGTAAGTCCTTCCCTGTGAAATGAGCATGCTCAATTCCGTCCTTAGCCCATTCATTGCATCTCTTTATCTCCTTATCAGTCAAAATGGTACTCTTTAGGGCATTCAAGGTGGTCCGACGGCCACATATTCCAGACTTCTCTTTCAAAGTGGAGCTCTTTGATACACCAGCAACCAGAGGTGTGCCGGTATTTGAAAGATCCGTCAAAGCTTTTCTGACTTGACGCGCAGTTTTTGCAGCCTTAGTAAGATCAGCCTTCATCCCACCGACACCTTTTCCTGGAAAAACAACAAATTATTTCAGTTCATTGCAGTCTTCCAAGATAAAACTCTAAAATGAACATGTTCAGCAAAAAACCAGTTTAGCAGACATCAAGAACAATGTATACCTCTATAATTCTGTACATTCTCATTCTGAACAACAAGAGGAAGTTGAGAAGCCATTGACACCTGCCACACTCGACGTTTCAGTAGCCAAATTACAGTCAAGTTAAAACTGATGACAATTTCACATACAAAAATTTAAAATGAAAATTCTATGGAATCTTTGCGGAAGAAGAAGAAGGAATCAGCAATCACATATAATATGTACATTTACAAGGTAAGTAAAGTATATCTAAAGATCAGATGAAGTGTTTGCTTCTGGAGAATTGTGGGTTATGCTTGTATCTTAGACATCAGCACTAACACTACACTTGTAGTAAAGTAAATAGCATGAACAGAATAAACCACCAGATTAAGTAGTAGACTTCAAAAAGATATGGTCCAAATAATTACAAATGGAATTACAACTGAATAAATATCAAGCGTTCTATGGAAACTACGTAACATAACATGCAGGCTCATCTCTTCTCAATGGGTCATTAGGGCATCACAGCCAACAACAACAAGAAGGTTAAAGAGAGCAAACATTCATAACTAGCATTAATCAATGTAACAGCGTCTAAATACACAGATCGGTGCCCAACAACCATAGTGAAACAGACATGAAACAATATGTTCCGGATCTAATATTTCCATCTCTAGTGAACAAAGTTAATGATATTTCCATCCAACATCAATCTCCTCGCATACCTGGTAGCAAGATAAACATAGTAAAACGCATAACAACCACTACAAGAAAATTGGGCATTAGCGACGCTTTTTTTGGCCATTAGCGACGCTTTTAAGCGTCGGTAAAAACCATCCCGACGCTATCCCAAGCGTCGGTAAAGCGTCGCCTATGCTACAGTGGATAAATAATTTTCCGACGCTTTTCAAAGCGTCGGTCATTAGCGACGCTTTTTAGCGTCGGTAACGTACAATTTAGCGACGCTTAAAAGCGTCGCTAATTGCAATTTAGCGACGCTTTTTAGCGTCGGTAACTAGCGACGCTTTAAAGCGTCGTTAAAGTCAAACCTACCGACGCTTTAAAGCGTCGGTAATAGTTAAAACACCGGGATTTTAACGACGCTTTAAAGCGTCGTTAGAGTATAATTTTTTTTAAAAAAAATTTAAATTTTTTTTTTAAAACTCTGTTTACAAAGTCAAAGGCATTCACACTAAACGAGATTATAGTCATAGCACAATCAAACATATTTATCAAAACATTCATTTTGTCAAATTACATTCATATTGTCAAATTACATTCATACTGTCAATTTACATTTGCAATGTACTTCAAAAAGCATAAAAAAATGCATATAAAACTCCAAAATAAAAGCTTCAGGGATCAATGGAGTCACCATTTCTACGAGCAGATGAAGTATCAGGAACCTGTAATAAAAAAACCTTAAGAAGTTAAGAATACAAAATTTATTAAGCTCTTCAAAAAAATATGATACTTATTTATATGCATGTTGAAGGAAGGACTTAAGAAGGCTGGCCTTTGATGGATTTCATGCTGGGGCACTACATGGATGTTGATACAAATTGCATATTGTCTGTATATGCAGCCTACACATTGTATATGCACTATGGAGTCCTTGACTGCTTGCATGCCATAGCCATAGCCATAGCAAAAATAAGATTCCTAGTCTTCTAAGAAGAACTAGGAGGGAAATGTGAACGGCGATCTACTTGGAAAGAATATGCATATGATATACATAAATATGAATAATCCTAATACTGAAAGCAACAACAGCAGAATTATCATAAATTATCAGATACTCAACGTGACAAAATCAGTTAAATATCCAGCAATTGCTTATAAAACAAGATTACATGGTACTAAAGCCAACCTTTCCTCAGCAAAAGGTCGCTTGCTTCCCTTCTTCTCATGACCATTACCATTGGCAATCTCCTACAAGATATTATGAGAAACAAACATTAAAACTAATACCTGACTCAGAAAAATATCAATGATTACCGCATAAGATAATAACCTTACGATACCCTCCTTCCACTTGATAGTCGTACCGGTTATATTAGCCACTCCTTCCTCAGTGAAGGAATAAGTCTTCACAAGCTTTGTGTCTTCAAAATATGGGTTAGGAGAGAAGTTCTATACATTACAAACACCCAGTCAATTGATTAAAGGTAATAAATCACAAGAATATACTTATTCATAGCAACAAAATGGCTATTTCGTCAAAAACAAACAACATCTCACAAATATAATGGAGTAGCCTGACTTCAAATCTTGACAATCTTCAACGTCCAATGAAACCAAATACTTGAAAATCTGCATCAAAGGAACTTTATTAACACAAGCACCTGGAAATCTATAATGGGTTCCAAGTAATACCAGACATCAGATAAATCCAGAAGAAGCTGACAAAGGTCCTAGAATGATATCTCTAATTGATATAGTTAATATATTTATTCTAGATGGAGTAACAATTTCCACCACACTTAGTTTGAACACAGCATGTTTCAAAAATAACAGCATGCATACCTTTTGGTCTTCCTCTGTCAGAAGATCGCTAAGAGCAGGATGACTCAGGAACTAAAGAGTTAAGCATTACACACAGAAATACAAAAAAGAAAAACTATTAGATGAGAATGTTCCAAAAAAGAGGTTGTAGCTTAAATATATAATTACTAAAAAAAGAGAGATTACGAACCGCAGTTAACCAAAAGTCTGGAATGGATTGGATGATCTCATTCCGTTTAATGTAGACAGGTCTTCGAATCTCATTATATTTCTGTTCCACCTCCAAAACTTTATCACTTGCTTCCTCATTAACCTACAGTCATGAATGAGATGAGCATATGGCAGACACAGGCAACAGGCCGACAACTCTACAAGTAAAAATACTATGAGAGTAAAAAAGAAATACTATGAGAGTAAAAAAGAAATTTCTACTTAAATCGTGGTAGAGATTATGTTGGACAGAAACTCTACTACAGACAATTTTGGTGAGCCTTAAAATTCTACAAGTAAAAATTCAGAACACTTTGTGCGGTAGCTGGTTTGGCCATTCTCTTCTCCAACATTGAGAAAGACAAAAAACCACATGACATGCCTAAAACTTGACTGCAAGGCTCACATGTCAGTCAAAGGCCTAGCCATTGTTCACTCATGAAACTGATCTAGTTCTTAGATCACATGAAGAAAATGTAAGCCACATTATTGGTGCAAACATAAGGATAAAAAGACACCATATGTGTAAAGCCCTGTCAACATACGAGTATGTGTTGGGCCAAAAATCTCCTACAAATCTCCATTCAATGTTCCATATCACCAGTGAGTTATCAAATCAGAGTTCAAAACATTCAGTAATGCTTTAAACAAGATAATAACGGGAGGCATAATTTCAGTGAAAAATAAGCAAAAAGAGCTCAGTCAGCTAAATAAAGAAGCAGAACAATAGATCGAGTAACACAAATGGTGGGAAGGAGGGAAATACAAGAGAACAATCTTGTTATCTATTAATCATGAGCTTGTAACACAATTTTTCCCACCCAAAACAATTAAACCTCAAAAGCACACCAAAAGAGCAGAGGAAAGACCTTCAAGCAATAACAATGCAATGGACCAATTTCGGTCAATCAAAAGCAACAAAAGAAAAGGTTAACTCCAAGAAAAAGAGAATTACATAGAATTAGATGAGAGACATCCAAGGCCATACTTTATCCTCGGATTCTAGTGACAACAGCAAGAAGTAAATGAAGAAAATCTCAGGAATTAAGGAAGAATATAGCTATCCACCAAAAAGCATTAACACAAAATAGACAAGGTACAGCTATAAATCCAAATTTTATAGATTATGAAAAAAAAAGTAATAATTTAGACGAAATATTCTGAAAGACTCTGGAGATGCAATGATAGAACAAAAACCTTGGTCCTCAGCTCTGCCTCGTCTCCGTCGGAGGAGGAGGGCAACGAAGCTGAGGACGGCGCCGACGACGGCGACGAGGTTTCCCTCTCGGAGGAGGATCTTGAGCGCGAAACCGGTGATGTCGGCGGTGATCCGACGGCCGTCGGCGACGAGCGCCCGTCGGGGCTTCCCGGCGAAGGCGAGCAGCACGAGGATCGTGATCCAGGTGACCAACGTGGCCGGCACCGCCACGGCCAGCGCCGCCCCCATGGAGAGCAGGCCGAAGACCCCTCCGTAGAGCACGGAGGCGTAGAGGGCCTTCCAGCCGGCGGCGGCGCGGGAGGAGGCGGAGGCGGCCGCCGAGTTGTACCAGGAGCGGATGGAGAGGAGGAGGTTCCAGGAGGAGGAGAGGAGGAGGGAGTAGACGACGAGGAAGAGGAAGACCCACGTCCGCCGCTTGCTCAACGCCCGCATCAGCAGCGACTCCCCCCATCGCGACGACGGAGAGCGCTCGGCGGAGGAGAATGGATGAGATCGGTGAAAAGGGTTGAGAAGAGAGGGAGTCGGTCGGGGGATTTAGGGCTTTAGAGGGAGGGGGTATGCGGGAGGAATGAAGTCCGACGACGCTTATAAGCGTCGTCGTGTTCTTCCGTTATGCCGACGCATAACAGCGTCGGTGTTTAAATATTCCGACGCTTATAAGCGTCGGTAATGCGCCCAGACGCCGACGCTTAAAAAAAGCGTCGCTGGAAGCTTTTTTACCGATGCTTCCCAGAAGCGTCGGTGGTTACTGTCCCAACAAAAAAAATCGCCGACGCTTTTAACTAGCGTCGGCAATACAAAGTCGGCAAAAATCTTTTTTGTTGTAGTGAACAGATTGATACGTGTTTAAAGAACCAGGAGATTGTGGGAAATTTAAATTAATAACTTCAGAATTCTTCTTGGTAAAGATTCATGGGGACACTAACATTTGTTTCCAAGAAATCCAGTTCTAAGATAAAATCAACCAAGAAATAAGATTGAATCAGAAGTTTTTCATGGGGAAAGGAACCAGGTTATCAGGGGAATATCATAAGAGGAATTAAGAACGTGCATAAAAGGAAGGGGAGAAAGTGAAAACTTTGACGGCAGCGTGTCGACAGACGGGAGGTCCGGAGGTTTTGGATTTGTAATTAGGGACCACCGTGGCAGGCTGGTAGCAGTAGGGGGCGCACGCCAGGCCTTACTGTAGTTGGGGCAGAGCTTCGAGCAGCCTAGAAGGGGATATCGTATGCAAGGCGGGTGCTCGGTGCCGAGCGGGCGTACATTGAGGAGGACTCATTTATGGTGATCGAGTGGATACGGGGCGCGGATAGATATGGAGATGGTCACCCACTTATTCGTGAAACACGGAAACTGGTAGTGGAGTGGGGCGTGCACCAGGTAGCTCATGTTTTTCGGAAGCTGAACAGGGCAGCAGAATAGGTCGCCTCTTTTGTTGCACGTCATTCTGGGGAGTTCTTGTGAACACCTACAGTAAAGCTCCCGCCCCCATTATACTTTTTAATTTCTTCTGACTTAACAGGATGTACTCATATTAGAGCTATATGAATTACCGTTTTTACCACACAAAAAAAAGAAGAAGAAAAAGTGAGATCCACTTGTTTGGTTGAAATTTTCAAAGGAAAGAGAAGAAAAAGTTGTATTTCTATAAAAATATAATTTCCATATTTTATGAGAAAAAGTTATTTTTTCGTGAGTCAAAAATCACTCCATTTTTATTATTTTCCAAAAAAGTCCTTCAGCATTAAAAAGGCATTAAAGACCTAATTTTTATTAAGAATATAATAGAAATTATACATAACTTTTTCAGAAAAGTGGATGGTCAACTAAACATAAGCACTCTGAAAATCTGTAACTTTCCTATTATCAACTAAATATACCAAAAGTACTTGTTCAGGCATCTTTTTTCAAGAATCTACTTCCAAGGAATCATATTTCTAGGAGGAAAAATATTTTCCGCGAACCAAACGAGCCCTTATAGAGATAAGCCCACACTACAAGAAAAAGAGGCTTTGGCGACGCTTTTTGAAGCTTTTACCGATGCTTATAAGAGTCGGTAATTTTCTTTCCGACGCTTTTCAAAGCGTCACCAAAGCGTCCGCTATGTCGGGGTGAAAAAAAAATTGCTGACGCGTTTGAAAAGCGTCGCTAAAGGTTATTTTTACGTCTAGCAGTTAAATTAGCGACGCTTTAAAGCGTCATCATAAAATTTTTTTAAAGAAAAAAATATATAAAAATATATCTTTTTACTGCAACCTGAGGGGGGATCTGGAAAACCGCCGCCGAAGCTATCGCCGTGGCCACCGTCGCCTCCTCATGATCCCCGCTATCTCCGCCTCCGCCGCATCCGCCGCCAGCGTGGGGGCGGGCGATTTGGATGCTTCTCGAATGGAAACGGCAAGCTTGGCGAGATCTTTCTGGATTCTTTTCTGTGACCGGACGGAGGACGCGACCCGGGCCTCATCGCACCACCGGATGGCGGTCTGGAGCTCGGACTGGGTTTCTTTGAGGGAGATGAGGACGGATTGGAAGGAGCCGTAGGCGTCGGCGAAGCGGAGGAAGTCGTCGAGGAGGCGGTTGGTCCAGGGGGTGGAGGAGCGGCGGCGGAGGGTGTCCTGGGCCTATGGGAGCTAGTGGAGGTCGTCGAGGGAGGCGTGGAGGAGCTTGATCCGGGCGAGGCCGACGCAGATCCAATCCGGGGAGCCGGACTCCGGCTCCGGGCGGGACTGCCAGGACCGGAGGGCGCGGATCGAGATCGCGATCTCTACAGAGAGAGAGAGGGGCGATGGGTACCTTGGCGGGGGAGAAGGAGGAAGAATCGGGGGCCTGGATGGCCTGAGAAGGCATGAAGCCGACGCCGGAGAAGAGGGAAGAAGCTACATCGAACTGTCTATGAAGCATGGCCGTTCTCTCTCTCTCTCTCTCGCTTCTTGGAAGGGATCTGATCGAGAATCGGGAGGGGGTTTAAGGGATCGGGAGGGGTGAGGGGGCGAGCGGTGGAGAGAGAAGGGGAGGGGGGCGGCTGGATCGGTTAGGAATCGGGAGGAATTTGCAACGAGGAGAGGGGAGGGGGGATAATGGCCTCTAAAGCGTCGTTGGGAGGGAAAAAAAAAGGGAGATGGCTTCGATTGGGGATTTTTTGCTTCCGCCGACGCTTAAAAGCGTCGGCCTAAGCTACGGCTTGCGACGACGCTTATAAGCCGTCGGCGGAACCTTTAGCGACGCTTATAAGCGTCGCTGGAAGCCAGACCTACTAACGCTCTTTAAAAGCGTCGGCAAATTTTGGCGCTTAGCAAAAATTACCGACGCTTCTACTTAGCGTCGGCAGACAAAAGTCGGGAAAAATAGTTTTTTCTTTCGTGCCATGGTCGTCTCATTGAGAAAAAATGATAAATTCACCATGATTTTTTCTGCTGCACTTTCTCAATTCTTATTTTATTAAGGAAAAGAAAACACATTTGCCATGTACATGATGAGTTAAAAAATGAGAGAAAAAAAGGGGAAGAGGGAGAGATGGAGTTATTAAGAGAGTGGATGTGCTTAGGTTTTCCTAATTTGCACTCTCCAGTTAATCATAATTGATTGGGCATGTACCTAATCTAAATTTTTAGAGCTTCTAAGTTTTAACCAACCTAATTCAGTTGCATTTCTAAAGCTTCTAATATAATCCGACCGAAACTAATCTATATAATTTATTTTAACAAATAAAATCTTATTTTCTCTCTCTTGTCGCTATCTATCTATCTATATGTATGTATAAGATTTAGATTAGCCTCACTTGAATCAATATAACTTGACCTAATTTAAGTCGATCTACCAAGTGAGGTCAAATTCCGATAATTTTATTAGTTGGATTAGAGCTTGTTAGTCCTAACTCAAGCCAATCTCAGTAATCTATATAATTTATTTTAACAAATAAATCTCTTTCTCTGTCTCTCTCTTGTCGCTATCTATCTATCTATATGTATGTATAAGATTTAGATTAGTCTCACTTGAATCAATATAACTTGACCTAATTTAAGTCGATCTACCAAGTTAAGTCAATTTCTGGTAATTTTATTAGTTGGATTAGAGCTTGTTAGCGCTAACTCAAGCCAATCTTACTTTCGAATTTCTAGATTTGACTCAAACTTTTTGGGCTGCTGACAACTAAAATTTATATATGGCTTATATTTTTTAGATTTTTCAACTCAACTTGATCGAAATACTCTTTGTGTTACGTGCTCACTCCTTTCCTAACCTATATCTTGCTTGGACCAAGATAAATTGACTAGGCAAAACTTGTTTGGATACAAAACTTTTGGACTCAAATACGAGTTTGGTTAGGTAATTAATTTTAGAGGTCATGTTAAGTTTGGATTGGGTGTTTTGTAAATCAAGTCAAATTTGTTTGGCCTCAACTCAAAGAAACCTAAATTATATCCAAGTAAGGAGAGGCATAAGTTTGAGTAAGTGGAAAGATTAGGATGCAAGAAGTTAAAAACAATCATGTTCAATCAATAATTCATAAACTCTTTGTTATAATATCTTAAACTTTTACATTTTAAAAATTAAAATTAAAGGCTAATCTATTTCATATTCTTAATACAAAATTTATTATTTGAAAATTTTTATTGCAAGAGAGAATTTGTTCACAAGTCAATCACAATCTATTAAAAAGCCAAATGGCGATGAAAACCAATTCCAAACAAAGTTCAACTATATGGTTTGTTAAAACTTAAAAGCATGTTTTTCATTCGACTTAATTTTTGTTCTAAAGATAATTTCATAACTAAAGGATCAATGTTTTCCATGATCAATCTCCCTTATAAGAAAAAAGAACCTTTATATACTAAATCTTATATTTCGAGAATATTCATTTTCTCGCATGCCGATTTTTTTCTAGAGCTATGACATGAAAAAATCTAGCTAAAAATCGAGATGAAGGTATGTTTAGAAAACTATGTGCTAATGAGAGCTTGCCCTTCATTATTTAATTTTAATCTTCCAACTGAAAAACATGTTAATTGCATGCTTCCTCCTACATGAACTAAACGGTTTGCTACGTATCTAGTTTTATGTTATAAGTAGAGTGACCTTCATGCCTAAATTTGAATTATGAACTCTCATCGTACCTAAGCAAACTTTCATTTCAGATAAGTTTCCTTTTTCCCCTTAATTTTTCATCCTAAACATACTTATATGCAACTTAGCCATTCTTGCCCCCATAGATTAACCATGTTAGCATTTCTATTTTTGATTCACCGGTTTCATGTCTGTAACCTCTCATCCATTACTCAAATTGAATGAGCAGTATTTCATGATTCTGATGCTGCATGAGTTAATAAACTTATTTATACTACAGTTTACATAGAAATATATACATTCTTAATATATGTTTAATATCCTATTGTGTATTTAATTAGCTTTAATAATAAGAGATTACATTTTAGATGTCTTACAACCGTAGATGTCAAAACTGAAAGTCCAAGTAGGCTAGATCTTTATGGGCCTTGTGACTTGACCTTGGACTCGAACCGTACTTTAATTGGCTGGCCTGAGTTATTCGGTCACGTACCACCCGACCAGTTTGTACTATTTGATTTGCTCCATTTTTTTTTTCCACCACCGACATCCATCTGATGACATATCTATCAACAAATCTCAATCAAGAACTTATCAATAAATTTTGATACACTGTACCGCGGGACACATAACATGTCACTTGGATGGGACATGACAGCTAGATCAGGAGCCTATGGCTATCCATTACTCCGAGATATCTTGACGATGATAAAAGATGGAGGGATCGTCCAGAGTAAGCATGAATTTAGAGGACTGTGGATTAGGTAGCCGCCTATGTGACTAACTACGCTGATAGCGCCTTTTGAGCTGAAAATGAAGCGCTGTGTCGGAAGTTTCACATATTCTGTTTTTGATTTTATTGGATGTATTCGTATACATATTATATAAATTATCTATCTTAATAAAAAAAAATATTCATCTTCTTTCATTGGAGTCACCGTTCGATCATCAATTTTTTGCTTTGATATCTGTGCAGTGGGTGATCCAGCGGTTTCGGGCTAAGATAGGTCAATTCTTCTTTTATTATTATTATTATTATTATTATTATTTATTATTTTCTCGGTCTCCGAGGAGGACAAAGAATTGCAAGTCAGAAAAGGAAAAGTTTGCTGGCAAAATCCCCACTCGATCGGATAACGAATAACCTTTAAGGGCACGTTCGTTAGTAGCTCCGAATCCCAGCCCAGTTCTAATCCTCCAACAAATAAAACTAAACGGCGTTAGGTTTTCCGTTTCTCATCATCTCCAGATAGCAGTCAGAATCAAGATCAAACGGTCATAAATAGGTTCCCACTCCGAACGCTCACGCTCTATCTTGATACTTTTACCAACTCACCCCTATTTAGTGTCTCTGACGCAAAGTGACCAAAATACCTCTACCCTTGTCACAATCGCAGCCGTCGGATCCTAGAGATAGGGACGCAATAGCTTGCACTCCGACTATTAAGGCAAGGGTGTTTAAGGTAAGTAGGACATTTAGGTTGCGTTACGACAAGAGGCCGAGTCGGCCGCGGGAAAAAATGCGTCCTGCTCGCTCTCGAACTGAGACTTATAAAACCTTCTTCGGCCTGTAAACGGCGCTAAATAATCTCTCCCTTTTTTTTTTTACGGCGATCGGAGTAAGTCGCTTCTTGAAGATTCTTCCCTTCAGGTATTTTTTCCGATCTTTTTTAGCTTTTAGAATCGACTTTTTTTTCTTATTTTAATGTTTTCTTCTTGGATCGGGATTATTTTTTGTTGGAAGGATCAAAGGTTGGTGGTCTTTTGTTTTCAGAATAAAAGGTTGATCTTTAGCTTTTCGGTTTTGGTTTTAATCCCATCTGAAGATTTATAATCGCCCAATGGAACTCTCTTTTTTTTTCGTTTGCTTTAATGTTAGACCGATAGAAAGTCGAGATTTTTATGAGGTTCGCATTATTTTAAGAGAGAATAAGGTTTCTGTAGATGCTCCGATTAATATATTTTTTATATTCGGTTTACGTATACGATTTTGTCCTCTCTCTCTCTCAGGAAAATTAGATTTTGTTCTTATGTTTCTCTATTTTTTCTTCTCGCTAATCTCTACCAAAAATTTTGAATGTGTGGTTTCTCTTTCTTTTCTTTTGGCTGCCATAAATGATTCAGTTTCTATTTAACAAGAAAAATATTGATTTTGTTGTTGCATCCTGTGATAAATGTGACGCTGAAATCGCCAGCTATTACTGAAACCGTGTGCCAGTTTCATAGAGTGCTGGATGCACACCTGATCACTCCACTGATGATATTGTTAATCATCAATTTAGGATGGCTACAAGAGTGTCTTGATTAGGTGTTTTTTTAGAACATATGTGGTGTAGTGCCCTCATGTCAACATATTTGTTAGCTCAGCCTATAGTTGGATGGGCTTGTGTTTTTTCTCAGTTTTATTTTTTGATTTTGGTAAGAAAGCGAGTCGATCCCTCTCCCCTTATGTTTCCAACTGATATCCTCAAAATTTAGCAAACATTATTAGGAATATCATGAAAGCATATCACAAATGCATTCCTTTTTTCTTTTGATATGTCATATATCAGTTGTTTTTCCACTTTCTTTAAAAAAAATTGTTAAATCTTGTTAGGGGATACCATCACTGCTCCGTTGTGTTGGAATAATGCTACGGGGAGCTGGTATTGTACACTGGAAAATTTCATCTATCCATGTCGCATGGGGGATTGGTGTCACTGGCAGAAATTAGCGCAATACATAAGGGTTTAGTTGAATATCAAGTTTCCAAGACAGCAGGGGGGTTGTGCTATACACATTTCATGTATACTAAGGGGCACCCAAGGCACTGTTCATATTATAGTTTGGAATTCTTCTGCAGCTTTTGAGTTTAAAGCAGTTAAGATAATAATTTTGAAGGATTTCCTTTTAGGTTGGTAAGTTGAAATTGAATGCACTATAAATCCTATGGTAAAACTCCCATTCATTTTGTTCATACACTCATGATGAGAAATTTTGAAGCCTTCATTTGTTCCTTGTTTTTATTACAGAAGCACTCATGCAGTAGTGGCTATTGTAATGATGAATACATTTAACATGTATCTTTATATCTAACCCTGCTTTTATATGGAAGTCTGAAAATTGCTTGCAAGATTGGCTGGCTTCTATCTAGTGAATGAACTAAGTCCTTTTCAAGTCATTTATTTGTTATTGTATCGGACTCTTGTGTTTACCATTTCCTTGTTGCATCTGTTGGGTCTCTGAATTCCACAAACATAATTGTTGAGACTTTCACTGTCGTTGACTCACCCAAGCATCTTGTTTCTATCTGATGCCTGATATAGTTTGAATGTCATGATTTAAAACAATTGACTTGGTATTGCACTTTGAACTGTTTTGGGGCACTGGTTGAGGATGAGGCCTCTGATGGGAACAAATGTTCTGGAGTAGCTCGGGGCATTTCAGGGATTACCATCAACGAGTTAGGATATTTTACTCTAATAGGCATACTGGTCCGTATGTAGAGTTTTATGAATTCCCGAAAGTATCTAATGGATGCAAGTTAACTATATTTAGTGATTCACTTTTGAAATAGAAGGTTAAGAAACACAGATTTGCATTAGTATGAAGTTACTTGAATTTGCTTGTGTTTTAACATGGCTAGATATTGGTTTGCATCTGACCAACCTGAGATTCTGAGATGTTAAACTTACCAGTCAGTTCTGTTGTGATTATTGGAAGTTCTGGAATTCTGTATTAATGCGTACGAATTTCCTTTGGTTGCATTTTCTTTGATATTTATTATGCTAATTTGTCAGCTGGTGTATATTTGGGTAGTTTACTAAGCTTCCAATATTAAAATTTCCTTTATTCAGTTTTGCTTTTACTAGCTGCTGTGCATGAAGTTTTATGTTTTTTTGAGAATAGCGGGAAGTTCTATGTGTATGTCATTTCATGCAGCCTAGTTAATTTATTTGCATATTGAACTTTAAAAGTGACTTGTAATTCCTTGTCCTGTTCTCCATATAGTGTTTGACTTGGATTATTTTAGTTACCTGGGATTTGCCATGGTCTAATATCTTTGCAGGACTCTTCAATTTGATATCCAATTTGAACCTTTCCCTTTCTTATATAATTGAATCTGTCAATATGCAGATAGCTTTACGATTTAATGCCAGAAAAAATGGGCTTTATTGGTAGTATTGAATCTTCTCAGCAGACAAGGGATTTCTTACCTACAATTCAGTCAGTCTCCAAGAATGCTAGCACCCATAGTTGGTCCAAATATGGTTTGAGAGATCATGAGGCAGGCCTTGATCAAAATCATACAGAGACACCTGATGTTGTTCTTGCAGATTCGGAAACCAAAGATTTTGATATTGAGAAGCAGGTGGATTATACTGAAGGATTGTCAGATGAAAGCGAGTATGTGTGGTTGTCTTCAGATAGTAAGTCTTCATCATTGTTTAGTTCTGATGACTCGCAAGATATTTGGGAGTTTGATTGCTGGGATCTGTCTCTCCATGATCCGTTCTCTTCATCATTGTCATTATCTCAAAGCTCTGAAGTTCTCTCAAATAAGGGAAAAGGTTTTCTTGTCTCTGATGGGTCTAGAATGAGTTCTACAGGCGTCTCACCCTTAGTTCTTAACGGACTATGTGAAGATACTGAGGGGAAAGGTCTGAAGGAGGAACTCGTTTTGCAGTTACATGAAACTGTCAGAAATGAGGTAAAAGATTCTCACATTGGGCATCCAGAGAGTGGTGATTCTTCATATGAGATATTTGTCGGTGAGAATTCGCCGGTTGCTTATTGTCCTGGTACATCCTTCAATCCCTGTGATGATACACCATTTCGAGATTTTGATAGAACAGACATATGGGTATCTTCATTGGATCTTGAAGGGGAGGATACCGAGTTAATACAAGATAAAGAGCAAGTGTTCGACATCTTTGATTCTGATTTTCCCAGTCCTCCCTTTAGTGCCAAACTGAATTTCCAACTCAGTCCTTCCAGCTGTACTCCAAGGTCTTCTATTGTCCATGCAGATGAAGTTAAGAATGCAGTAGAAGAATCTGATTCTGATGAACCTCTCTTTTGGCCATTTGAACATAGCTCCTATAGCTGCCCTGAATTCAAGAACTTCCTATGTTTGTCACCTCCTAAGGATGGAGGAATTGATTGTATTTCAGGTCCGCATAACTCAAAAACAATCAGGTTGAAACTCCATCAAAAGAACATCCCAGCAGACAGACAAGTCAGCCAAGGATGTAGAAGAAGGATTACATTCAGTCCAACACCAAAGTCAGCTGTTGCAGAACGTAAAACCAGAGGTTCTGATAATGATGTTCGGAAGACTGCTGCCTCATCTTCAAGGTTGAGCAAATTAAACAAAGCTTCTTCTGACCAGCATCCAAGCAACATATCCAAGAAAAGAAGACCACCTCAGTTAAAAATTGATGTGCCAAAACATGCTAGTGGTCAGGAGATTTTGCGCCAACCTCTGCCAGAGGTTGAAGCTGTCAGTTTGCATGATTTGGTCGTGCAAGGAGTTCCAATTGAAAAGTTTGTTGGGCTGAATGAATTTGATGGTCATGAAGGCATTAATGTAGAATCTGAGGAGGATCAGTTTACTTTTTATGCATCGCCCTGCAAGACTATGAAGCTGATGCTTTCTGGGAATATTGATTGGTCCATGGTAAACAGTGATCACAAGGGCTGCAACCATTCTGCTATGGGCATCGATGAAAGCAATCAACAAACAAAGGATTGTACTGTAGCACATGCCAAAGGCAACGAAGATATTTTAGATGAGCAGCTGGGGGAGCCTCATGTACATGATTGACTTTCGCTTTCAGAGTAAGGAGACTGGTGGTGCAGTCTGCTTCTCAAACAACTAAACCCGGTGCCTCCAATATTGTTGCAATTTGGAGCAAAGAGTTCTGTATTAATGGATTTTGACATGGGGGGGTTAGCACAGGGTCAGCACAATGAGATGAGTGCTCATGGTCTTGGTTTCCAGCAAGGATAGAACAGCAGAGTAGTCTATAGCTGTAGCTTGCTAAACTCATGCCACCATATCAGCCTAGAGCAATAGGTTTGTGCATTAATTTTGTTGGCAATTCGTCCAACAAAGTTCTGCAGAGAAATAGCATAGTTTGCTTCCTTGGAAAATGAGTTCGATGTTGCTTCATCGCCATTGCAAGCTGGAGCAGTGGGATTTTGCATTATGTTGTTGCGCATGGTTCGATGCGGGTTTTGGAGGAGTCCATTTGAAAAAATGGAGAGGAGTTACTTTGCTTGACATGGTTTTAGTTAATTGAGTAGTCTCAACATTCCCTATATTATGTTCAGATCAAGATTTTAAATCCTGTGGGATGATGGTGTGCTGTCCCACCCTATCCTGGAAGCGGTCTCAGTCATAAATGCCATTAGATATGCTCTATCACTCTCCCCTTCTTTTTCCCTTTTCCTTTCTTCTTTTTTTTCTTTCTTTCCTTCTTTTTTTTTCTTTCTTTTTATTCTACCTTCTTTCTATTTTTACCCTTTTCTTCATTTCTTTTTTCCTTTTTCTTCTTCTTTCTCTTTTCTTTCTTTCTTTTTCGTCTTCCTTTCTTTCATTCATTTTTCTTCTTCTTTTCTTTCACCTTTTCCTTTTCCTCATCTTTCTTTCCTTTGTTTTCCTTTGTTTCTTTCTTTTTTTCATCTTTCTTTTCTTTTCTCCCATATTTATGAGTTTTGGAGTTCCGACCCCGAGATGCCTCCCATTTACCTAGATTTAAAACCTTGGTGTAGATTAGTTGTATCTCTTATGTAAATGGGCATTATAAGATATCTGTTTTGAATATCTTGGCCCATGGAGATCCACCCACCTTTTTCTTAACTGCATTCTAGAGGCTGGGTATGTGTTTTTTTTCCTCCTCAACTCTGTGGCGTCATTTTATGTATGAAACTTGTTCACTTGGTACAAAGGCATGAACCATTCTCTCTTTAATATTCTAGTTTCCTTCATTGTATATATAAGCTTTGAGCAAAAAAATGTGTTGCATATGATTCTCTACTATATCCTGCTCATATTTTAGCAGAATTGATTTTACAAAGCTTGAGAGGTGATGCAAATAGATCTAGTGGTGAAAGCTGTTTGTTTGCCTGTTGTTATAAATCCTCAATGAGTTTTTTTTTCGGGGGGAAAAGTTAATCAAAGCTAAACAAGAAGTGATGATATAAGTGAATTATTGTTCAAAATCATATGGTTTGCTTATGATTTTTAAATTCTCAGCTCCATGGAATTTCAACTTCAAAAAGATTTGGGTTTTCATTTCATCCTTAGGAAATGTAGAGGTGCAATTGCCTTCACAAGGATATGAAAATTGTGAAGTGCAATATATATTTTGCCCTCCTAGGAGTATTATGATATTAGATCTTTGAATCCTAACTTTAGTATCGCAAGTCAAGTCCTTTTAAATGCTCTTGAGTTTCTGTGGTTTTGGACCATAGGAGGAGATTCATCCCTCTCCTTCATGTGTTTTTATTCATCTATTGTACCCACTTACAGTGAACATGTTTTTTAGACATACTTTTAGGGCTCATTTGGTTCGCAGGAAGCATTTTCCTTCTTAGGAATATGATTTCTGGAAAGAAGATTCCTAAGAAGAGAATGCCTGGGAATGTATTTTTGGCATGTTTGGTTAAACATGAAAAAGTGACAGATTTCCAGAGTGCCTATGTTTGGTTGACCAACCATTTTTCTGAAAAAGTTATGTATAATTCCTATTATACCCTTAATAAAAATTAGGTCTTTAATGTCTCTTTAATGTTGAAGGGCCTTTTTGGAAAAAAAATAAAAATGGAGTGATTTCCGTCTCATGAGAAAGTAACTTTTCCATAAAGGGCTCGTTTGGTTCGCAGGAAAAGGAGGGGGGAAAGTATGGTCAACGGGAAAGTAATGAAATGCTTCTTGTTTGGTTGGAGTTTTCAAAGGAGAGAGATGGGAAAGTTGTATTCCCATGGGAATATGATTCCCATATTTCATGGGAAAGTCTTTCCCATGAGAAACATGGGAAAGTTACTTTCCCATGAGGTGGGAATCACTCCTTTTTTATTTTTTTCCAAAAAGACCCTTCAACATTAAAGAAGCATTAAAGAGGCATTAAAGAACTAATTTTTATTAAGGGCATAATAGGAATTATACATAACTTTCCTAGGAAAGTGGATGGTCAACCAAACATGAGCACTTTGGAAATTTATCACTTTCCCATGGTTAACCAAACATGCCAAAAATACTTTCCTAGGTATCCTCTTCCTAGGAATATGATTCCTGGGAATCATATTCCTAGGAGGGAAAATACTTCCCGCGAACCAAACGAGCCCAAAATGTGGGAATCATATTCCCATGGGAATACAACTTCCCCATCTCTCTCTTTTGAAAACTCCAACCAAATAAGAGGCATCTCATTACTTTCTCATTGGCCACACTTTCTCCTCTTTTTTTTCCGTGAACCAAACGAGCCATTATTTAAACCACCACCGGGGTTCAAACCATGAATCTTCACCATGGAAAAGTCCTCATTAAGAGAGGGGTGATAACTAGCTGAGCTAACAGCTATTGGCCTCTCAATGTGTTATTGGAGGAGAAACGAAATGATGAGCATAGATTTTGGATAGACCGGGAAAGGTGTTTCCTAGATGTATGAAAAGGTGTTCCCTAGATGTCTACCATGTGTATAGTCTCCATATTTTCTGAGAGATGATTTGTAGTGCACTCATAGTTAGTAAAAAATATTTATTTATTTATTTTTTATTTTGTTTTATTTTATTTTAATTCTTTTGCATGGACTACCTAAACTAGTCTGCTGCCATAATAGATTTGTAGCTCGCTTTGGTGACATCTTGTTGGTCTGACCCACTTTTAGTCCCGAAAAAAAAGGAGATGAACCAGCTTCATGCGTTGCCCGTATACTGTTCGAGGAGCGTATCGTTGATGGCATTCCAGACCTCACTTCAGAACATTTCAAGTCATTGGCATTAGAATTAAGCAAGCCCTATCATATTCTTTTTAAAGAGAAATCCTCCTAAGAAGCCTCCATGAAATCTGATAGCAGAAATGAATGCAGAGAAGTGATCCTGGTCTGTGTGGTGAATAGCTTGTTTCAGAGATTTAGAACCATGGTTGGACTGGTGTCTTGATCTTCTCTTCCCGTTCCATGGAGTTTGAATTATGCAATATTTGATCATTTGATGGAATGGGTCTCACTAACCAATGGTGGGTGATAGACAGGTGGTGGGATTTATTCGAGTCCTTGCTCTAATTGATCAATCACGAGTTCATGGAGTGGATTCTTTAGGTCCTCTAAATTGATGTTATTTTTTTTCGATTTTTCTCTTGACTAAACAAAGAATGAGATTGTCCCATTGTAACAAGCATGAGTGGAAATTTCCAGTTCATAGTTGCTTGCTCGACCGGTTTATTTAGTTGAGACCCCCTAGTCAACGTAGGTGATTGAATGAATGGTGAAACCTTCTGTGGACATTATTTTATCTTATTCGAACTGAAAAATATCAGATGAACTCAAGTAATGGATGCATGTCAGGAGTGGCTGATGTGTTTATCAACTTCCCATGAGTATAGCATAAGCTAGGTTCAGAATTTGAAGTAGATGAAAAACAGAAAAAGGAATGGTAATCTACATCAACCGTCTCCTAAATCTATGGCCCCAACATGATCCCATTCTTGTTAATGTCTAACCATCTATAATTTGATCTCCTGCCACTCATGCAAATGAATCCATTGACTGAGGATGGGAACTGTAGATCTGGTGAGACAAATTCCAATTCTTATTTAGTCTCGTGCAATCAAGGGTTGAAGTTTTGGATAGTGTTGGTCAGGTCTCTGTGCTCTCTAGATTATTTCAACTCCTTTCACCGATCCTTTCCAATGGAATCACCTGCCATCCATCAGATGAATCTCACGCTGATCAACTGATTATGGTTCTATGTTCTGGGTCCTATTTGGTCATTGGCTTGAGTCTTATATCCATCATTAGTCACAGCATCCCTCGAAGGCATTCACCTTCCTTCCCACTAGTCCACTACTGGATCACCCACAATATAAATCTCAAAGTACTTCAAACTCTATCATTCATCCATTTGCATAGATCCAAAAGCGAGTGGTGGGTGATCCAACAGTGGATTCGTACGGAAAAAAAAAAAGTTGAATTCTTGCAACCACAACCCTTCTAACATTGACCCAAAAAAATTGAGATTGTTTTTACCTTGTTGGAGGCCTAAGATTACTCTAGATGTTTCTAGAAAAGGTTTAGGTAGGTCAACCAAACAATCTAGAGATTTTTAAATTCCATGCATGCCGACTAAGGCGATGCTCTTCCATGACAAGTGGCCTTCCCGGTTCTCCTTGAGGAGCAAGCAAGAGCCGCTTATTCCAAATCTTCCAGCTACTCCGTCAAATCAAGTTCAAAAACAACCAAATGCCTAGAAAGAATCAGAAAACCGGTTGACGCCTCTAGATGTTTCTAGAAAAGGTTTAGGTAGGTCAACCAAACAATCTAGAGATTTTTAAATTCCATGCATGCCGACTAAGGCGATGCTCTTCCATGACAAGTGGCCTTCCCGGTTCTCCTTGAGGAGCAAGCAAGAGCCGCTTATTCCAAATCTTCCAGCTACTCCGTCAAATCAAGTTCAAAAACAACCACTCCAACTTAGCGGATCACATTATGTTGACCCTCTCATGAGAGGGATAGCTATGATAAAGTATGCTATGGATTTTATCAAAGTTTAGACATTAACTGACTTTTTATTTTCATAAGAAAAGCAATGGTTTCCTTTTCTAGCTTCATGTGAAAAGTTCGGAACAAACCCCTCTACAAAAATACTTAGAGAGAGAGGCATAGATAGTAACGGGCATTAGCTCCAATAAGAACCCCGCCACCTCTCTCTCTCTCTCTCTCTCTCTCTCTCTCTCTCTCTATATATATATATATATATATATATATAGCAACTAGCTCAACGGTACGTGTGAAAGCCATTTTTATGAGGCATGAATGCTAAGATCAAAGATTGATGAGGGATATAGCAAGCAGTAATAGATCTTTATTATATCTAAAAGCAATATATGTCATGTATGCGTTATGTTTTGTTTAGCACGAAGCAAATGGACTGCATGTGATATTATGTGAGAAAAAAAAGGATTAAATATATTATCAAAAAGAAAATATGTGGTTCCAAATCCATCATAATCTTAATCTCCAAATCCAACATAAATAAATAAATCCAACATGAGAGTCTCCAAATCCAACCTATCTGGCTCGTCTTGTCAACGTACCTAACCACCTTTGCGACCTGGAGAGCCAAAGCCGACGCATTTGATCACCCGGAAGAGACGGTCAGGCACCGCAGGCGGGCGAACTTTCTTTGACGTTCGCGCGCGCGGGAGTCGCACCGCCCAGTTACCTACCGCCGAAGCTTCCCAAACCCCGGGCATTTCCGGGAGATCCAGGGGCGTTATGGGAACACCAGGTTGCAGGCCGTCGGAAAGATTTTTGCCTCCGAAGCAATGAAGCTTCCTTGCTCTTCCGAGGCTTTATATTAGTCGCCGTGCTCTTTTTGACTCGGCGAGAAGCGGTCCACGGCGGGCTATAGGGGTTAGGGTTAGGGGTTTCGGTTTCTTCTCCGAAGCTGCGACGTCTGTTGGTATTTGAATGGGATCCAAGCGAGGGTTTCTCCCCGCGTAGCGATCCCCCTCTCTCGAGAATCACGCCTCTTCCGTAGTCAGCTTCTCCAGATCTAGGTAACAATTTTTGAATTTCCCCCCCTTTATTGTTTGATTTTTAGCTCATTTTTTGCTCCCTTTCCTGTTTGAGAATCGGAAAGGTCGAGTCTTTATTGAGGAATTTCCGGTATTCTCATCTTATTTATGTATTTCGGTGTTCAAGATTGGATTTTTATTCTTCCTTTGTAAGTTGTGTTTGCTCTCATTTGAAAACTGGGGAGATTTGAGTTTCTTTCGTCCTATGGTGGAGCAATTTCTAAGGGTTTGCAGGGCTTGGAATTGAAAAATTAATTGGAGAGCTTTTTAGATTTTGTTTTCTGGTGATTATGGTTTTAATTTTGTTTTCAATTATGTTTTATTTTGTTTGGCTTAGTTGTTTGTGGAAAGCAAGACGAGAATTTTGAGAGATCTAGGTTTGTTGGAGGCATTTTTTTTTGGACTTTAAGGATGTGTAGTTGATTCATGTGGCTTTTAGGTTCATTGAGTTTTAACTTTGATTTGGTGGCATTGGCAGTTTTTTCGGTGGTAATTGTTGAGGGATAGAAGAAGAAAATGCGGGCACCGTCGCTGCTTGCGCAATGCTTTCCAGGCTTGATACCCCATGACAAGAATGGTCATGGCGTTTCCATTGTTTCTGAAAGGGATTTGCTTCTTCCCTCACCAGCTGTTGAGATTCTTCCTTCAAAGGTATCTCCATCTTTCTTTATTTATCTCTCTGCCAATTTGATTGTCTGAGTTTTAATTTAACTTTGGTCATTGCAATTTCTTCTTTAACCAAAGAATTACGGATTACCACAAATTTTCGCTGTTGATTTTATAAAGAAATTTCATCAATTTAGATTTAAATGACTATTTTGGGTCATTTCTGTAACAACTGCAAACGTTTCTTGGCCTTCTTACAGAATGCTCACCCTTACAAGTATGCTGGAGAAAATGTTGATGTGCAAGGTCTAAATATTTTCAAGGTATGTGCTGTTCATTGGGTTTGTGATCTTGTATTCGTGATATTTGTGCCTCTGTCAGTATCCATCATGGAGGATATAATTTTTTATTGGCAAAATATGCCAGCCTTGTTTCATTATATATGCTAAATCACTACTGACAGCCACCTGCATGGGTAATTTGGCAGGTGAAGCTTGTAAGAAAAGTGAGGCAGCATTCAACTTTGTACTAGTATTTTAACATCAGTAAGGGTGCTTCTAGAATTAATATTGTTGTTTTTTTTTATTTGTATTCTAGGGAAGAGTTAGTGTAGCCGACATGATTGGATTTTCCAGTTCAGAGATGATATCGTCAAAACATGATGGTGAGTGCACCAGAGTTGTGGATCACTTTGTGTAGTTTTTGTATGATGCAGCAGAATATGTGACTCTGTAGGTTCTAACTTCCGGTTTTGCAGGATCTCTGAAATCCTGGGAGAGTTCAATGGATCTTGTAAATATTCTGAAGCACGAGATACGTGATGGACAGTTGAGTTTCAGGGGCAAGCAGATTCTAGAGGTAGCTGCTGCTTTCCGAAAGCTCTTCCAATTTTGTTCTTTCTGATTCCATATTTCTCTTTCTTTAAAATTTTTGCCCTCCTCCCACCTAAAAATGAAAAAGAAGAAAAATTGGAGGAACATATGTATATGCCTTTGCAAAAGAAACTTTAAACTGATTGACACGTATTCTATTTTAAAGCATGAAAACTGATTAAGATTGTATAGTTCTTATGAAAATAACCAAAATGTATTGACTTGCTATTGCTGTATAAGAATCTCTTGGACATAAGTTCCTTCTTCTAAAAAAAAATCATATCAAGTTCCCTTTATTAGAACTTTTATCTAGATTTTGTTAGTCTATGCCTCCCAATTCAGCTTCCTTTGCTTTTAATTTTTAATTGAATACAACCATGGTATCTCATCCATTGTTAATTATCTAAGCTTTATGGTTACGACTCTTTAACCTTCTCTTGTTCATATTTATGTATCTTACTGCTTTTCTAACATTTCTCTGCTACAATCACAGCAAGTGTTTACACCCTCTAATTCATATCCTCTTAATCTACCATTTGTAGTTCCATCATCTATTACTTGAATCCAGTTTGAACAGATTTAGGAAAATTGTGGGATAAACCGAATAAGCCTCGCATAGTGTAGTTGGAAGTATTTTTAAAGACTATTTTTTACTGTAAAAGTACTTGTTGGACAGGAACAACTTATGGATTCGAACCAACTTTATTAATTCCAAATAGAGTGTAATAGTATAATAGGCTTGCTGCTCATGTTTTAATCTGTATTTGTCTCTTTATTACTTCGCAGATTAAATCGAAATTACTACATGCCTTGCCTTTTCACTCTGTAAGCTTGATCCATAATTAAGAAATTTGCAAATGGCCTGACAAGTTTGAAATTGCATGGCCATAAGGTCTGCCTGAGGTCTGAGTTCCATTTAAATCTCCACTATATTGTGCTGTATAGTGTGATAACTTTGACAATGTTATCATGAAGAGCTTCTCTCCATGATTAGCCAACATCTGCTAGCTTGGTTGGCACATCTTTCCTGAGGGCTTGCTGTGGGAGGTCCAGGTTTCAATGACATAATTGCTCAAAACAAAAAAGAAAAAGAAGAGAAAGGACCTTCCCTCCATAATTTGAATTCTGCTGTTGTTTATCACTTGCATGGCATCTCATATTTGGTTGCTGCCTTGGATGTGTTTTTAATGCTCATTAGATGGACCTCTAGCACTCCTTTCTTCATTGGAGACCATTAAAATACTTAATCATAAACTCTCCAAAATACCATTATTGGAATGCTTAAAGTACACCTTTCAGCAGAAGTTCTTCCTTAATTCAGCTGCTGAAATCCTGATATTTTCCAACAGCCAATAACAGCTTAGGTTGATCTTCCTCTTTTCGCATGTTTTATTCATCAATTACCTTGCCAGTTTGCTCTGGAAATTTCTCAGAACCAATTTCTTAAGCGCTTTCAACCTAACTTCCTCCAGATCGTAAGAAATTACTTTGCTGGTTGAACTCCCGGGAATAAAGCACGCTACTTCTCAACAGTCATATCATCCTCTCTTTGTTTTCTTCATATGTTTGTGTACATATTCTATTGATTTTCATTGCTGAACATCTACCCAAATTGCACTTAAAATGTAAAAGTTTTTCATTTGGAGCTCATGAAAAGTACTGTGAATTGATTTCGTTTCCTGTGCATCTTGACCCCCCTTTTCCTGTATAATGGAACTCAAGATGTTAAAATATTAATTTTCGGCAAGTGAATATTTGCTCCTTATTCTGTCAAGTAAATAGTTTGGCTCTAAAATTGCTTTGTATTGCTGATTGCTGCAGCTTGGTTGTGGATATGGTCTGGCTGGGATTTTTGCTTGCCTGAAGGTACGTGCTATCTAAATAATTAAAAGCTTATGTTTCCTTTTACAGTGCCAAACTGTAATAAAATTCATAGAGCTATTAGCCATTTAAATGGGATATTCTGTCCATTATGATACTTAGCTTATCCTTGGATTTTGTGCTTCCAAAGCATGTCCAACTAATATTTTTTTGTTATACGAAACTTACAGATTTCATTCTTGTTGAGACCTTTTACAGGGTGCTTCCACAGTGCATTTTCAGGATCCAAATGCAGAAACTATAAGATGCACAACCATTCCCAATGTCCTGGCAAATCTTGAGCAGGCTCGAGATAGGCAGAGCCGCCAACCAGAGAGTCCACTCACCCCATCTCGGCAGCAATTGTCTCCTGATGTCCACTTCTATGCTGGGGATTGGGAGGAGCTCCATGCGGTCCTGTCTGTGGTGCAGATGGATGGGTTTGAGCTAGCCCCAGGGACAAGCCTCAGCTTCTCTGAGGATGACTTCATGGATGGATGTAGCAGTCAGGATGGAAGCATCACTGGTCATGAGCCTTCCTCCAGGCGATCCAGGAAGCTCTCAGGAAGCCGTGCTTGGGAGAGAGCAAACGAGACAGACGCCAGGGATGGTGGTTATGATATTATTTTAATTACTGAAATCCCGTATTCAGTGAGTTCTTTGAGGAAGCTATATGCCCTTATAACAAAGGTTAGTCATTTAATTTTCTTGTCTGCCTTATGATCTTAAGAACACTATACGCTGCTGAACTGTTTGCTGAGTTCATCAGAATCATGGTACATCACTAACTCGAAAGTAGCCCATCTTTACCAAAAAAAAACTGTTGAATTTTCCAATTGTCCTATGCCACTTTATCAATGTATGAAACTGTTTAACACTTAGGATTCAAACTAGGAGCGTGACTTTGTGGTATGACGCCTATTTGTTCAGAGATTAAGTTCTCGATATGTAATTTATTGCTGAAATAAAAAGGGAATTGTCTGTTATATTAGCTGAACTATCAGAAATGGTTGTTCACTAAATGAAGACATGGTGCATTATTAGATCGACTATTTGAATATAACGATTATCTGGAATTGAGCTGAAGCCACTGAATAGAATGACCTTGCTTTAGGTGCTTGCTTTTGTCTGCAATATATCTGACTGGATTTCTTTGATGCAGTGCTTGAGACCACCATATGGGGTGTTGTATTTGGCTGCCAAGAAGAATTTTGTAGGTTCCAATGGTGGGGCACGGCAGCTGAGAGCTCTGGTGGATGAGGAAGGTATTTTTGGTGCCCATCTGGTTACTGAATTGGCAGACAGGGAAATTTGGAAGTTCTTTTTCAAGTGAGTAAATTCGTGGAGTCAAGAAAGTATATCATTCCCTAACTTCGTGAACCCCTTGGTTTTGATTCTTATACACTGTATGCACCACCAATGTTTAATTTCTTCTTTAATTTTATTTGATGATAAGGTCCAAAATCATTGGCTCTATTAGCTTGCTAAAATGTTGCAATGCTACCTTTTTGTAGATTTTTATTCTTTTTTTAATATTCATATGTACACAAAAGGATAAATTTAAAGCTTGATTTATATATGTGTTGAGTTCCTTTTTTCCATCTTATCCTGTGGGTTTGCAGAAGTATTATATCAGAGGCAGCATATCATTATGCAAATGTAACGCCGAAATCTCGTGTAATTCTCTTTTTTCTTTATAAACTTTTGGTTAGGGTTCGGGGCGGCCTTCCTTTCTTCCTCCTTTTGCTTCAGAAAAAGAAAATCCAAAGAATAATTCAATTTCTGAATGGGAGGGCATCTACTTAGCCAAGCTCAACAACAGATCTGCAGATATATTAGCATTCAATAGAGGTGAAGTCTTCAGCAAAATAATTACTCCCTGATGCTCACCCTCGAATGGCATTTCAACCTGCAAGTATTTGTACTATCATTGCTCCAAATTGATAGGCACCAAAACTGTGGATAGTGCTGCCATCAAAGAAGATATGTTGCCCTAGAAAGTTTAATTGAAAAATCCAATTGAAATTGCTTTCGATTACATTTGCCGCTAATTAGAGTTGTAAGAGTTGTGACTTCTAAGGGTAAAGGGTTTATTGCAAAGAGTCCCTTCAAAATATCTTATTTACATATTAATTTCTTAATTTTTTTAAAAAAATAATCTGAAATTACATCTAAAAGTAACCTATATATCCTTGTTTGTCTTCTAGGATTGGAGGAGATATAGAATTAAGTTTTTTTCCTAAAGTTAAATTTAGGACTGTGGACCTGATCTCCTCACATCTTTTCTCATCCTTAATTCCTATATAGGTCTCTAATAACTAGCATCCTAGTCACCCTTAGAAGAAAAAATGCTGATTGTTTGGCATTGTGCTTTCAAGCGATCTAAAAGTAAAAATTTGGTAATTAGTCAGACTTTAAAGGTTAAGGATTCACCAAAGGGATAAATAGAACTACCTATTCCAACAACATAATTGACTAAAACTGATGGATATACATCGATTATATATTCATAAAGTGTAAAATACAAATCTAAAGGAATTAAGGAATTAATATGCAAATCAAGAAAAATTCAATTACTAAATCTGCCTATGTGACACTCTTCCACCACTATAACTTGGTTCCATTCAAACGAAGGTTTTAACTTGCATCTCAATTACTAAAGTTGTTTTTTTCATTTAAGTTTTATTGTTAGGCCGCGACCTTTGTTGGAAAAATAAACCAAGCAACAAGATGAAGCCAACTGCTTATTAGTGAAGGCGGACGCATACAGGCATGCATACTTGTGGGGTTTTGCTTATGGGGCTACTAAGACAAAGGCTGAGAAAAAGAGTATTACACCTTGGCATTGATGAGGTCGCCTTATAATACCCTGAAGAAGGTATTTTTCACCAGAAATACAGCAATAGCAATAAGCAAAACACAACAATCAACTATGAAGATAACACATCAAGCACCAAACAATCAAGACACCAAGATATACATGGAAAGCCTTCAAGGGAGAAAAACCACAGGACAAACAAGTGGAACTACTGGTATGAGAACAGAATAAAAGAGTGCAATCTCTCAAAGCCTTTGCCTTGGGCTTGGTATCACAGAAAATTGGAGAAATTCAAAGTTACCTCTATAGGCTTCTACAATACAAACTCCTCACCACAGAACAACCTTTTTCCAAGATGATGAAGCACTAAATCCATTGGAATCACCTAGCTTGAACTTCCCATATTGAAACGACTATTTCTAAACAACAATGAATGATTAGATGAAAAGAAAAAAAAGGTGGTAAACAACAGCAGTCAGTATTCCTAGAAAAAAAAAATCTCAAAGCAAAAAAGAGATGATCATTATAGAAAACTAGATAGATATGACCATTGTTTAGAATTCTCCAGAAAAAGCCCATAGAGAGCCGTTTAGGCATGTCCGCTGTTACTTTTATAAGAAAAAGGAGGAGAAGCCACAAATTAGGTTTTCTAGTTTCTTAAAGTTTTTGTTTTTTTGATTATTTTTATAAAAATATTTTTCAGATAATATTATAACACTTATTTTGTATAAAAATATTATTTATTTTAAAATTATATAAAAACTATATTTTTAATCAATACAAACATATTAGTAAAACTTGGGCTTTCTTAGATTGTGCACGAGCATAACTGCCTCCTAATCACGTGCAGGACTCGTGACTGAAGCACCTGGTCTTCAATATCTGTGCAGGATTTTTAGGGTAAACAATTCCTTGGGTTGAAGTACCAGTATCCTAAATATCTAGGAAATATATGAGACATCAACAACCTCTTCAGTTCACCATGCTTGATATAAGCAGGATATCATATTCAGAGTGTAGCCAGGGAATGGGATAACGGCATCCCCCTGTCTAAGAAAATTAATGGGCTTAATAGGTTTAAAAGGACAGACAGAGATACATTTCTATAATCAAAATGATGCATGTCATGAATTCCGACATGTTTCGGAGCAATAAAACTAATTTCTACATACATAATCAGCTCGTGACTGTTTTGCACGTACATCCTTCCAAGTTTCTTTCAGATATTGATGCTGTCCAGCTTGACATTCTGTCCTGCTATTGATTCTCTACTAAGCTTTTGTTTCCATGATATTCTTTTGGTTAATCAAAGAAAAATCCAGTCCAAAGGTTGAGCACAAAATTATATTTTACATTGTGATGCTTTGATACAAATCTGAAGTCTGGCTTCAGACGCTTAATTGTATCAAGTCATTCACAGGCATTAGTTTCGTTCTCCACTCACGGGTGCAGCAGAAAGAGATCTATTAGCATTTGCACTAGATCTTCATACCTGTGATTTCATAAGAGTTACCATATTGTTATTTCTTAGATGTTTCCGTAGATTTTTTATTTCTTCGCAACTTTGGTTTAAGAGTGATGATATTTATGGATCTTAAGAATCTCCATGTGACATTATATTTTGCTAATAAAACAAGGCATAGATTCAATAACACAAGCTGGCTCTTTCAGCAGCTATCCATCAGTGTGTTTTCTATCATGCTATTTTTAGCATAAAAGGGAATGCAGAGAGAAACAAGAGCAATGAGCTTTTCTCCATATCAAGTGAAAGTTTGTAATTGTTGAGATCACATTTCACGGAAAAAAGGAGGCATCTGCCTTCAATTATCCATATTCCATGCTATCCTGTTGCTACATTTCCATTTATGGATGTATAAATGTCACATTCAAATTCGAAGTCATCATTGCTATCCTCCTACTTCACTTAACAAGAGGGAAGTTTAATTTCTTTACCCATGAGACGGCATCATAAGATGCAGATGACTGCTAATTGTTCATCTGCCTGTTTTGGTGTTCAGTTAGTCTTCTCCAAACCATCTGCCAGCAATATTGCAATGTTACAGCTGCCATGAAGCAGAGCAGAGGTACACCAACAACACAGCCCCCAGGTGCAAGGTTAATCAGCGTCTGAAATCGAAGTTGAAGTTAATGAAGAACAAGTAAAGACAATGAACTAAAAAGGAAAAGGTACACCAACAACGCAGCCCCGAGGTGCAAGGTTAAACAGTGTCTACTGGAAATTAAGGTAATGGAAAAAAAGTAGAGACAATGAAGAATAAGGAGCATATAAGACAACACAATGATTTTGCCACAAAACAGAGATGGGAATTAAGAATGCCATGATAAACAAATAGCAGACAATATCATTATCCAACAAACAAGACAACAACCGCTGGAGTAATCAACAAGGCCTACACCATCAAATGTAGTCACAAACTCAATGACCCGTGACCAAGAACAACCAACATTACATCATGCATTCTCATTGGAACAAATAAATGATTAAACTAATTAGCCTATTATGCAAGCCAGAAGTGCCTTTCATTAGACCAAAAATACATGGATCTGCAACTGAGTAATTCGTTGTTATTCATGTAAGAAAACAACCAAGCAGATATAAATAAACAGCATATGCACATTCTATAACTTATCTTCATGTGTGTTTTCTGGTTCAGGTAATGTCTGAATCCAGGAACAACCCAGACAAAATGTTTATGCATTATATGAACATTAATTGAGAGGACATATGCTGCAATTTTTTATGAAGTTAGACCAAAACAATGAATTTTCAACCCTCTGTGAATAATTGGATGTTATCTTCATTTGCTCCCCCTTTTTTGGAGCAATACCCAGGACGTGAACCTTGGACTTCTAAAGGGCAAGCCTTTGGGGGGAAGGTGCAAGCCTACTGTGCTAACATTTGCTGACAACTTGATGTCATAAACTTCAGATCAATCCCACAACCTTAAGCTTTCAAGTGTTCTCACCAGCTGAGAAATGTGCCTAATGTTGAATGTGATAATAACACCATTCATTCTGTTGATGTTACCGGTGTTTATAGCTGATGTTCCTGAGATACATGGAAAAAGTGCATGTTATGCATGCTAGCAGTGATTAGTTGCATATCACACATATTGTGAAGGGGATTTTAAGCAAAAGCAAGGAATTCAAACCAACAGATTTCATAGAAATCAGTACAGTTTGGCACATCTGCACTGTCATGAAGCAGTTCAATGGATAAGCTACACAGTCTATAATCCTCCTAGGGTTTAAAATGTGCTGTATTATGGACCACATAAACAAACATTATTTATTGCAAGCATGCAGTATTGTCCGGCATAAAAAATTGTTGTATCTGTTTCTTATCTGATATGAACAAGTAATCTCTCCTTTCAGAGAATTTTAGGAGTCTGAGCAAGATCCTGTTTATTTTCTTAAGGCATTAAAGCAATTAAAATGAAATAAGAAGCATGTCAATTGAGAACTTTATCTATTTTGCATTCTATTACTAGAGGAGACTTTCTCGCCACACTTTGAATACATCTCCAATAATGAAATTTAACACCTTTTTTTGTACTTTACAGATTTTTATTAAAAAAAAAAAGTTGTCTTCATCCCACAACTTCAAGAATATAGATGTTTCAACAATTGCAACATGCCAGAAATGAAAGGAACAAAATATATTCTTGTTTCATATGGCATTTCGATAAAATGAATGGAAAGCTGCTTAAGTTGACATTAAATTCATAACTGATTGGCAAGCCTTGGGTCCTCTTGGGTTTTCAGAGACTCTACTTAGCCAAAAACAATGAGTTCACGGACATGTAATATGTAAGGTTAGATGCTCACCATTATAGCGGCAATGCTATGAACAACCGGAACAATAGCTTGGTCACTTTTCCTCCCTTCAGCATACCCATTGAAAGCAATGACCATCGAAAAAGTATGAATAACCACAAATCCAAGTGACATAATGGCTGCAACACAGAAGGAAATTAGTCAATGCAAAAGCAATATGATCTCAAAAAGATGTGTGTTGAATTTGGGAGCATCTGCAGCAGCATTGGAACACCACAGTCAATTCTTTAACAACAACAACAACAACAATAATAATAGTAATATTGTTGTATGCGTATGAAGCAGCCATCCAACCCAAACTAGTCTGAATAATATCATGGATTCAAGTTATAATCTAGGATCAGTATCTTAATTTTATTTTGCTAAGTGTGCTGACCATGCAACCTACCCTCTTTTTAATTTTTTTTCCTTTCTTTTTTTCCTGAGAACAAGGAGAGGCAGAAATCTCGCTTGAAATCACATTGAGGACAGTATTCAGTATCCAACACCCATTAACTTTGCAAACTCAACCAGTTCACACTCTCCAAGTGTTATGCTACTTGCATGCATCCAGGAGGGAGAGAATGGGATGTTTAAGGATTTGGGTGTAGTTGAGTGCTAAAATTGTCTTTGTTTAATTTCAATTTAACCACCTCTTTCTTTCTTTCTCTTCTTCCTTCCCTAAACCACATCTTCATCAAACATCTCAGGAAGTTTGCTATAATTTGAATAAATAAATGCACCATAAGCACAACACAAGCTCATAGACTATAAATGTCATCAACTTTCAGTCAGGAAAAAGCCTCATTATCTAGAGCTGCAAAGCAGTGACACATGCAGTGCTAGCTTATTTGTTTGATTGCAGCATGTGGAAACTCTTTTATGTGTGTGTTGATGCAGGGTGCAATGACATAACCTTTTCTCTTCACTTAACAGCTCCTCCATAGAGCTCTGCATAAGCATGGATGCTTTGGTGAGTATGTGTGTCTGATTGAGAGAGAGAGAGAGAGAGAGAGAGAAAGAAAGAGAGAATTAAAAAATGTCCCTGGAAATTTCCTGCCGAGGTCAGTATAGCATACATTTCCTAAAATGCTATCTTATTTTCTTACTGCTACAAGGTCTTCTCAGATGAATATTGCTGTGCTTAGCCTTAAAATTCTTATAATAAGAGCCTATTCAACATCAAGCTATGCAAATCTCCTTTCACTCATCAGGGAACAACTTTCAAGTTGAAATAAAACTTGAAACAAAAACTAAGAAAGACTGATGACTCACCAGAAATAAGGAAAAATGGTATGTGTGAGCACCTATCAACATAAAATGTTGCTGGACCAAATGCAGGAGTCAAGAGACTAAGACAGAAAAAGACGGCATGAGCCAAGCCATGACCTAAACCACCAGCTGCATGACATGTATGACATTGAAAGAATTCATCAAGAATGAAAGTACAGTTGCCCATAAAGCAGGAAGCATACTTAATATAACAAATAATAATATTAAAATCTTTATATGCACATTTATTTCCCTTACAACCATACAAGGAGGAATATTTCATCGCAATAACCGGGCACTAAAGATATAGATTTTATGATCAAGCCAACATTCATGCTTATCTTACAAATTTCATATCACTAGAAACTTATATGGACACATTAATTTTGGATCTTTTATCTGCAATGCTGCAAAAAGCTGTTATAATTATATTACAACCACTTATCTATATGTGTTGGCCATTCTTGAAGTGTCTTCTTGTGTTATAAAAATGACAAACATGCCATTCAAAATTTTGGAGTTGAATTATAAGATCAAGTGAAAATATCAGATACACTGCATTCATTCTTCATCATCCAACAACAGTTCTTAGATATATGTCTTGAGCAATAACTTATTGTTCTATTTAAGCCATCATGCTCAAGTGTCTGCAAATAATGAGCTGTAAGGTTGAAGACCCACACCATCTAGAATCACATGCTAATCATGGATATTCAAGTCATAAAATCTAAGAGAAACGTAAGAGCAGCAGCAGAACGAGGTTTGGAGGGAATGATAGAAGTAGAAAAATGGTTGAGAGCAGAAATAGTTCGTAAATGGCAAGCTTACTTGGAAAAGCCACTATGTCACTTGATCATTTACCTTGAGTCTTCATCTAAAAAGGTCAAAATATGAGTTCAAATTTATAAATCAAACCATGCACCTATTTCATCCAGTGAGGCTCTAAAGGTGTCTTGGATTCTATCATCATTCTTCATTTAGTATCATGTTAAATGTCTATGGTCATTTCAAGTTCTAGAAGCTCAAAGGTTAGTGTCTCAGTCATAAACCTTGGTATGCTAGCACTCATCTCACGATTGTTTTGCATGAGTTGATTGTTGAGACACCATTATCTTTACTCTCATTACTCATCTGAAAGTTACTTCAAGATTATACTTAATGGTGCTTTGTAATCCATCTTTAGCTGATGTGCTCTTGATACTGGATGTTTTTTATTCCATAAATTCTCATGCCAATTTAGAAAAGCATACAAAAGTGGCTAAAGAATGAATCGTGAAGTGCATTCTTAAAATCCATATTCCTGCAAGCTTTGAGGCCTCTACCACAGCTACTTGCACAGCCTCCTCTTTTGAGCCTATCTTTTCTACTTAATTAGAAATTTTATTAGATGTAGAGAGTTTCGGGAACTAAGGTTTGAATACTTGGGCTCTTGTCTCAGTTTTAACCAAGCCAAGTTAGTTCTGATATCAATAGTTTGGCCACTTTCAAAAATTTTAGTTCAAGCCTTAGAGTTTTGGCTGGAAAAAAATTAAAAATCAGAAAATACAATATTCTAAAAGATCATAATGTGCATACTTGTATAGTTTAAATGGTACATTGTTGTTAAAGTTATGAACAAAACATAAAGAAATAGGAAAAGAGAAAGTAAAACAAGCTATAGAATTATATTGTTAACCGGTTTTAAAAAGAACAAATTTTATTTGATAAGAATTGTAAATACCAAATATATACATTTATCTCAAACTACAAAAGCTTTTATACTTTTAGACTAATGCATATCCTATTCTTTATGTTTTGGTTATCTTACTTCATGAAATATATGCAAGGGCTACTGCATTTTAGTTTGAATAAGTTGAAAGCACTCATACATCAAAATGTTTAAGAAAGAAGTCCTTGTTGGATTTTTCATAACAAACACTCACCTGCTTTAAATTAACTGCCATCTAATAAAATTTAAGTTTAATCATGCAGATATGCTTTGGAATGCTTGACTTACAACCCATTGGCAATTGGCAAGCACAACTTAAAAAAGTTAGCAGTTAATCTACAAAGTGTTTTTTTGGTTTATGTATGTCAAATTCAGCTGACATTGGTTGGTTTTGATCAGAACTACTGTAAGCTGGCCAAAACTAGACCAGAAGTTGTCGGTTTCTGGTGAAACTAACTGAAACTTCCAAAACTATTGAAACTTAAGCAGTGTCTGGCTTGGCCAAAATTTTCAAACCTTGCCTCGATGTATGAATATCTCTAACTCCACCAGGTTTGCAATTATTGGTATTTCAATCATCTCTGTAGGTACCTCAGTCTAGAACCTACAATTTTACGCCCTAACATGGAAGGCTCTTTTTTTTATTTTTCTCTCTATCAACTATAACACCATTAGATTGTGACAGCATGCAAATCCTTTTCAAATGTTCTTTATGTTTTACATCACTCATGAGCTTCTTCTACTAAAATTTTTGCCCTGTACTATTTGAATAGACAGCGGAAATGACTGGTAATGGATTTAGACGTTGATAATTTGATTTATTTCCCAAACTATTAGTTACCCAAAAAACAAAGAACATAGCTATAGTATGTAAGCATTACAATATTGGGGCACCATGAAAAATCTTCATGAAGGCCTGTGAAAACATATTTTGAGTTTGAATTAATTGATTAACAATGTTAAAGTGTCCAACCTTCTACCATGAAAATTTCTAAGTTACATCATTTTTAAGTTCAAATTACCAGAACAGCAAAGTGCTTATTAAAACCAAGCATACTTAGGACTTTTCCATTGAAAAGGTCCAGCCCGAGCACTTTTAGCAGTAGTTGAGGTGTTAAATCAATCCAAATCATTAATGAGTGGTCAAAGTCAGCATAGATCTATATAACATTTGAATGATGCAGACCATGTCTATTTTTCAATGCGCAGGAATTGGGCATGGTCTACATTAGTTTTATGAATGAAATGGAATATCTTAGGTAGCCTACGTCCGTGTGAGTGTGAAAATAGGTAAGTATGACCATCTGTTTGTGGTGTAAGCTTTTTGAGTTTGAATCGTAGTCTTACATGTCAAGGGGAAGAGCCTTGTATTTAGGAACTCCTTTCATCCTTCTCGAAGACACATTTGTCCTAGAAGGTGGTGATCGTGAAACATTTTTTTCTTATCAAAATTATAATAGTGCAATTTCCTTATTGAAGCGATGAGATTTTTATCGCATCCTTTCATCATCATGATAATGGCATTTGTCCTCAAAATGCATCAAAAATGACCAACAGGTTGTCAGCATGCTCAGATAGGCGATCTGCCTTCAAAAGATATAAGTTTTACTTATTCTAATTGTTTGGCTATCATTCTTGCAGACCAGCAGAACCAGTAATCTTAAACAAGGCATTATTTCTATCATCCAACAAATTAATCATCCCACTCATATAACACACTTGCATAGCCTATGTGCCATTTACCCTGATAAGATTAGAACATTCTTCTATAAAATTGTTTCTTTAAAATGAAATTTTATGAGGGGCTTCATTAAATTATTGTATTTGTAAATTATTCTATTATAATTTTACACGCTGTCATTTACGAGCTCATTGATTGTTAAGAAAAATGCAAAATTGAAAATTTTTAAAAGCTTACCCAAGGCAATTAGCATCTTATCTGTCAAATAAAGGCGAGGTTTCGACACTCTGTCAGCAAAAGCATCCAACATATCTTCCAGTCTCCTGCAAAGTTCATTAATGTGCACATTAAGGAATCCTTTAATAGCATATGGTCCAAGTTTCCTCATGAAATGAGTCTATGTACAAGCAAGAAACTCTTAAGTGCGACAAAGACAAATAAGTGAAGAATTTGACAATTCAACCTACTTGTAAACCTTCCAGAATACGATCCGGACACTTTCCTGAAAACCAACAGATGTGAGGATAAGGAGCACATACGGCCACCACACTGCAGACTTCACAGGAAGAAAGCCTCTCCATACCGCAGAAAGAACTATCAAACTCACAAGCCAAAACAGTGTGCTGCATTTATCCAACCATTAGCACACAGCACAAAAAATCATATCAAAATGCAAAATTTTCATGTTTCCATCCATTAATTCATCGATCCATTAGCTCAGAGAATAGAAACCACATCAAAATACAAACGTTTTGTGTTCCCATGCAACACCAAAATCATATCAAGATGCAATTTTTTGTGTTTCTATCCATTAATTCATCGCAACATTGGGGAAAAACAAACAATGGAAGGAAAACCACAAATTTCAAGGTATTTCAAGAAAGATCGCTTGATCAGCTAAGGATTACTCAGGAAGATGGCTAATTATTTGCAAAAATGACCTAATTTCACATCCGACCGCATAGAAGCCTGGTCTTTGGATCGATTTAAGAAGGAGAAAAGCGAAGAAAATGGTGGAAACCAGGGCACAAAGAGGAGAAGGAGGGGGCCAGACCTGGAGAGGAGGGTAAGGATGAGAAAGGGCTTCTTGGCGATGACGGCGACGAAGAGGGAGAGGGCGGGGCCAAGGGCGATGAGGACGTAGCCGAGCCCCGCGGCTGCCGTCATCTCTCCGGGCACTGCTTCCCTCCTCTCCTCTTGGTCTCGAAATAAGAATTGGGGAAAGGTTGCTATCGGAGTTCAAGCCCACGCTATTACAATTCTATTAATATCTGCAATAGCTGCCGGAAGGGAGGGAGAGAGAGGGAGAGAGAAAGAGTGAGGAAAATTTTATTATTAAGATGGACTGTGTAACTAAGGATGTAATCCTATGGGATCAAAAATTAATAATAAAATATTTAAATTAATTTTTTTAATATTAATTATGATCCATACTATTAAAAATATATGGAAATTAAATATTATTTTAATAATCTCTAAGAGATTGATAGAGAATAGGATAATTTTTATTATACTAATATATTAAAATATATGATAAGTAGACAAGTACTTCTCGACTTGAATCTTTAAAAAATTGCTTTAAAGTTTGCATATTTAGCTTGTAGGCAGGCATAATCTTATGCTTAAGTTTGTCCACATATTTTGTCGATTAGTCGCAAATGACCTTCGATAAAAGAAGCAAGTTGGAGACACTTCAAACACTATTATTCTTTTCCTTGATTCAATAATTTCCTCCTTGGAACTGCTCCGTAACTAGTCCAATCCCAACATGTAAACAATTAAAGCTCAATCTAAACCTCTAATAGGCCTAGCTTCTATCTCATATAGATTAAGACCTAGAAATTAAATTATCCCAGGTCCCCAACCATTAGCCGCTCCAAGTCTACTTCATTTTTACCCATTTCTCATGTTTCCAAATTACTTTCCATAATTCCAAGCCCTAATTAGCTCTCTAAGTCCATTAGATTAAAATTTATTTACGACTTATGGCTCATTCACTCATGTGAAGCCCAACTTATGTAAATAATTCTCATGTACTCAACTCATACCTCAACTTAACTATTTGGACTTGCTAGATGAACCTAAGAAACTTTCACTATCCCTTCACCTTCATTCATTTCAAATGAGTGAATTCTCGCTGCATTCCTTTTCCTCTAACTCATCCCTTCCGGTCTCAACACTTGAGTAAGCTTAAGCAACCACTACCAACTAAGCCATACCTTATATCCTACAAGATAAAATTGCCCTCTTCATCTAGTTAACTTTTAAGTGCTGACTTGAAACCAAGACTAATTATATATAAATCCCCTTATTCATGAAGAGAAGACCAAATAAGAAAGCCCAAGTTCTAGTGCTAGCTCTCTTCCTTCTCCTATCCCCCATCTGTAGTAGCCTTAGAATCCTTTATTACAAAAACCAAGTCCTAACTCAATTACAAAAACCTCAAAATCTTAGAATACCCGTTCGTTCCACCACAACTCCCAAGTCCAAATACCCCAACATATTTAACAAGGAGGAATCATCAAGTCCACCCAGTTAGAGCTTGGGAGGGTGCTGCTCCTAGCCTTGAGGGGGCATTTGGTAACCTCAAGAGGATCACCACGGTGATCTAAAATCTCCGGTGATTCGAATACTGGGATGATTTGATCCCCAATGATCCAAGATCAGTATGTTTAGTAGGCCATGGTCCAGTGATTAAAATCTCCGGATATCTATGAGTAACTTATTTGATATGGTACGGGGATCCAAGATCACCAACCACATAATACCACAAATACCCCTGATATATCTTTGATGGATTTTTTATGTGTTTTTAATTCTCATGAATCAAAAATGTAAGTCAATATGCTAATTCCTACAATAGCTCCATAATTTTGTCACATATTCTACTTTTAGTAGCCCTTATCATATATTTATTAATCATATAAAAGATATTATCATTCAATAATAATATGATAATAATATGGTTAGTAATATATTATAATATAATATATATCATTAATATAATATATAATATCGACATAATATTTTATATATATATAACATTGACATAATATGTTGATGGTATATTGATATATCAATTTTTCTGCTAGATTGAGAAGTATTTTTGTCCTTAACTTTCAACCCAGGATCACTGCCCTAGGATGATCTTGAATTTTCGATCTCAAGGACGGATATCCCATCACCGGGTTGGGCGGTGATTTGAGGAGTGGAGGTGATTTAGAATCACCGCCACATAGGATCACCGTGGTGCAACCAAACGCGGCGATCTCATCACCTCCACCTACATCACCCTTGATCCTGGGACGATCACCCCACACCAAACGTCCTATGAAGATTTGGGCTTCCTTCCAAGCTTAAGGGAGGTCTTCTCTAACACCAAAAAGTTCTCCTCTATTAAAATTCACCTTCCAAATCTATGGGTTTTGATTGCATTTTATAGAAGTTCATCTTCCAAATCTACAGGCTTTGCCCTTCTTTTCTTTTTTTTGGTGAAAGAACATTGCCTTTGTCACCAATACCTTCAACCTTGGACAATCTGGGTGGAAGATGTGAGACAGGCTACCATCGTTAGCTTACTAGACATCTTCACAAAAGCAAAAACATGGAAGGCATTGGCACCTTCAACGAAGAGATCAATATGAGTTCTAATTAGAGAATGGCCAGGTCACAGGACACACAGAATTTGTTCTGATGGTATGTCATGTTGAGGGTATTGTGAGGTAGCGTAGTTTTCATCAGCACAGTCCACTCCTTATCTCCCACTCTACCCAAGGATTAAGGCCACTTTTAACTACACCCAACCACATTTCAAAACAGTGCTTGGAAAACACTAACAGTGCTTGGAAAACACTAGAATCATTAACAATGCATGGCCCATGCATCACTTGGTACTTGTTTGGTGCCAAGACAGTCGAACCAAATGTCATGGACCCCAAGATGAGAGCCCTGGGAGATGCTTCAGCAGTTTAGAAGATTATGCAGACCTCTCAGTAATCTGCAACTAATCTCTGGAGTATGGACTTAATGGGAGAGGATTTTCACTATAAAGACCCATAGAAACCTTATTTCTCTTGAGCCTGCTTTTGTATGCTCTTTGTTTTCCTGTCAGCATTAAGTGAGCTCCCTTTGTGTCAAATGCCAGGCAATGAGGACACTCTTGTTGAAATGGAGTAACCTTGTTGCCATTTTGCTCGAAAAAACGTTAATCAGAAAAAAAGATATAGGCACATATAAAATCTTTTAAGCAAACATCTAAGATTAGGACAGGTTAAGATTTATAAAGCTTCGCACCATGACTGGTTTGAGCTAATATGGAGATTATCAGACCAAATGGATCAAGGGTCCACTTCAATTGGATTTCATATTTTGGCTTTGATGTTCCAACTTGGACAATACCCAATGGATTAGTTTTCTGGAGTCATATTACAGAAGACCAAATCCTCTTCCATGTAATGAAGAACAAGCTTGTTCCAGGCTGGTAGACTTTATCAGCTGTTGCCTTTCTAAAATAAACAATACAGAATCTTACACTAAAGGAGGAGAGCATCAAGCAAATGTTATGTACCATAATCAATTCCCATTTCATTTCATTTCATCTTAATTGCCTTTACAATGCCCCTTAGTAGGTTTTTTCCAATAAAGTCTGTAACGGATACTGATACAAATCAATTACAAAATTAAGCATCTTTTCAGAATTGTGGTACAACCCGCACTATACCAACATAAATATTCAAAAAAAGATGAATAAGAAACAACTTCTCGATATGCAGTATATAAAATGTTAGTCCTATGCAATAAAGGCAAGAGAAGTTGGTTAAGATCTTTTAACTGGGCTTGATTTCTTAGCTTTTGAACTGGGGCTTGCCGTCTCCATGAAAGCAGATGGGCATAATTTGTTTATACCACAGATTCCGCACCGAGGTCTGAGAGGAGTGCAAATTGTTTGCCCGAATCCAACCTGAATGAACATGATATGCGAATCCACTCATTAACAATCCAAATAAGAAGGAAAATTAATGAGCATTATGCTTCTTTTGCTTGCATACCGAAAGCTGAAGTGCCTGCTTCATATTTCACATCAGAAAAGATGCTACAACACGATCGGTTCTGATTCCAATATAAGATCAATTCTCAGATTTAAAGCACGTCATTTAAGGTTTTTTTGGAAGCCTTGGAAAATGAAAATGGTTCGTTCAACATGATGAAGATACCACAACTTCTTTCACCAGAAAGAAAATTATATTGCAGAAGTCATCATAAAATGCATTCACTGGCCTCAGGCATTTTAGTTAGGAACCTTTGCTTTCCAGATAACAACAATCTTAAAATGGTCGAGAAATAATGCAGTGCTACATATTCCTAGTAGTATTTTGGAAATGCTACAAATTCCAGGCCATGATGCCTCTAAGACCCTAGTTGGTGATCACAGGTGGATTCTGCTCAAAATTTATGGGAAGGTCGGAATATTGGAAGCTGAAAGAGAATGTAGGTGTTGGGTGCACATACAAAATTACAACAAAGTGCAGCACACCATTCTCGAAAATGTTAGGTCAGTGTTCATGTACTAAACCTTCCTATGTTTGTGACAAAAGATAAAGACCAATCTTACTCCCATCGGGAAAAATTTTCAGAAAAGAATAAAAGCTACCCATGACCACAGGCTTCCAGTGAAATGATTTTATTGAAGCATCCGTAGTAACCTTCTTTTACATTCTTTAAAGAAGTCGGTTTCTGTTTTTATGATTTTATTCTTACATGAGGTTGAAGGTAAGTTTGCCTATGCTCCACGACTGTTGTTATAATACCTACATCAATTTACAACAGGTCTCCAGATTGATAGGAGTTCAATTTATGGAATTAAAGGTGGCATGCTTCTACTTTTCGTTAAAAACAAGTCAAGAACATAGTAAAACCAGAAAAGACAACTTTGTTTTCTATACATAAATTTTCCTTTCAAGTTCACATTATATTACAATACTACAGAAGAAGAAAAATAGAAGTAATAACAAAAATCAGTGTAGTGAAGCTTATCATACCAGTAGTGGATTGATCAGAACCCATTCATCCTTCGGAAGCCATGTTTGCAAAGACACTCTTGTCTCTTCTGGAGTCAAAGTTTTCTAGTAAATGAAAAAAAGAAAGGTTGTGTCATGTCTTCATCAGATAAAAGAGATCCAGGATAAGATGTTGAAGTCAGCAGGCAAGGGACTAGATGAAGAATATTTTATGTGCAGCAGAACACCTTTCTTGTTCCCGGTCGTGATACCCATCCAAGGCGATTACAAATTCGATGCACATGAGTATCGACACAAATCCCTTGAACATTATTCCATCCGACGTTCATAACCTATTTATTGAAATGGAATCGAAATCAGAGAAGAACATCAGCTGTCATGTTTGAAGATGACAAGTGAGCTGTACCAGATGTGCCATTTTCGGACCTATGCCTGGAAGCGCTAACAGTTCATCTAAAGAACTTGGGATGTCTCCATCATACTTTTCAAGACAAATTTCAGCAACTTTCTTTATGTAATGAGCCTTTCTCAGGTAAAATCCAACCTAAAACAGAAACAGTAATTATCATGCTTAAAATATCATTTATAAGTGGAAGTAGGCCTGAAGCTCATAAATTATGATTGTGTGACCTATATTCTGCAGTTTAAAATAGTGTCTGAAGAATTGTCAGCAGCGTCATTATCAGGAGGTCTACACAGCCAATTCCACTTATCAAAGTGAGTGAATTTCTTGGTTTTTTTTTAAAAAATCGCATGGCTCTCATATTCAACTTGTTCTCTTTTTTCCTTCCTCCCCTGCCCCTTCATTTAACACATTCTCTTTCAATTACTTCCCACATATTGCAGATCAGAAACTGAAAAACAAATTCCTAAAATTGTCCTGAACATTTGACCATTGGTCAGAAAGATTCCATGAGAAAACAAGAAATGAACAACAAAACCCAATGCCTTCCTAGTAAATTACAAGTTGATGGCTCAAATAGTACAGCATAAGGACTAGTCATTAGGATAACATGATTAGGGACTGCAAATAACAGAACTGCAATGGGACGATGTGATTGTATCTCCAATCTTGCATATTCTTCTAAATATGTTTTTAAGTTTTAACAAATCTGAAAACTGAAAGCATTATAGGGAAATGTGATATCCTCAGGCTATTGAATAATTTGTATTGGATCCATAATATACATAAGCTATTCGGAGTACCAAAGAATGATTTAATTATCAATAAAAGGGCATTTTAGACATGGAGTAGATACTTGGAGATGGAGTCAAACCCCTGATCTTTCAAGTTACAAGATAGGACATAGTATAATAATTAGTGCATCAGTAGCTCAACAAATTACAATTCTTTTAAATAGAACTGACATCTTCAGCCATGTGGATGACGGTGATGATAAAGGATAATGGTGTTGTTTAGCCCTGATCATGAAGCTACTGCATGCAAGAGCACTCAAATGATACACACAGGACATACCGGATAGATCAAACTAGCCATGCTTGCTTCGTCAGTTTTAACAATGGCATCAGCATCAAGTAAGCCTTTCTCAGTGAGACGCTGCACGGCACCTGTTCTCCTAATCAAGTTTACTAAATTAGCAAGAATCATATCTTGGCGAGAAAACTATATAAATGCAAAGAATCAGCATAATATGTTTGGGCCTAAAGGAAAGAGAAAAGAAAAGAAATTGAACAGTTTCAAAAACTTTCCATGTGTAACTGCATCCTTGGTTTGGCTCGATAGAAGGGAAGAAACCAAAACTGCAAATCTTCTTTCCTGACAAGGAAACAACATGGCTTAGACAGCAAAAAAATTAAAAGCATTATGTAAATCAGAATTAGTGGAAATATATGACTTCAAGGCTGGACAATAATGTGATCAAATATATTATTGTGTTGTCTTTCAGAGTTCATTTATTTAAAAGTTGGTAGTCAGATAATTATATCTCAGCATCTTCAAAGATAAGGAGAATATAGGATGTTATGAAGTGAATAATCAACTCTCCATAAAGTCATAGGTTTCGCAAAAATTTGGCCTCTGCTTTAGAATTCCATTGGATGTCTTTAGAGGTAAATTTTGCATAAAAGCAGGTTTATGGCACCTAAAACTTATGCAGCTTTCAAATTATTCATTTGTTTGGTTAAACCTATTTAAATACAACAGCGATTCTCACGTATCATCGATATGAAGAATGGATGTCTTATTGATAGATTATGAGTAGGGCAATATCGTAAAAAATGTTGATGGGCAGGGATTGCAAAGGCTGGACATAAGACATTTCATAATTGAGGTTAAGATAAATCAAAGTTTCATCATAAGACAAAAATATTACTAAATTTAACATCCAGAAAATAGTTCTTCACTTAATAAAATCCTCAATAAGATGCAAAGCTGTAAATATAGTATGAAATCCAAATATGGGCTCACAAATTGAGTTTACCATCTCATTCTCTCTATAACTATTTAATAAAGCTGATGCACGTATATGCTGTTAATACATGCAATTATATCCTTCATTGTAAAAAAATCCATGCGAAGGACTTCAAGGAACTTTGAGAGACAAAAATGTTATGGTAAAACTCACATCAATGCATATGGTTATATAATACATAACTTGCCTCTTTTAATTGATTCTATTTTGAGAAGAGTCAGATCATTCCCGTTTTTTAGTTCAAAGAGTGTCAAAACAGATTCCTATATGAAAATTAAAAAGTAATAAGGGAAAGGAAGGGAAAAGGAAAATACAGAAAATAAATTAGGAATACAAAAAGTAGGTAAGATCGACAAATAGAAAATACAAGAAAGGTTGAACTTTATTAAGTGCACATTGCTAGTTTTTGCAAATAATATGGTAATTCACGTACTTCTAATAATTAGTGTGTTTCCAATCCAAAGGTCCAGCTAATTGAGAGACCAAGATTACCTTTGGTGGTAGAAGAATACCCGCCTTTTCACATCCCTTGGAGTCTACCGGGGCCTCCTCAGAGGACCTCATTTTCTTAATCCCTTCAAGGACTTCTTCCCAATTTGTTGGTGGTTCCACTGCATTGAAAACGAAATTCAGTTAAAACTGTCTTTCAGGTAAAAAATAGTTGTGAGCAATATAGTTATGTGCTTAAAGTCAGAGCCAAAGACTCCATAAAAATGAAGAAACACGAGCAAAGATGGACAACTCCCCCCTTTTTTTAGTACTGTAAAATGATTCATTCCTCTGAAATAATTCCATGTTTCGTATTTCTTACTGCTTATGCTTTTTGCAAGTACCTTTTGGTACTATGGAAAGGTCTGTCCTCTTGTCCATACCAACTGGAAGAGCAGATGCAAGCTTCACCTTACCTGTAGGATCATTTTTAATGGAAACAAGAAAATCCTTTTAAGATGAAGCTAAAAAGTTATACTTGCATTAGCATAAGGTAAAATACATGCAAGCATGTAACATGCAATATCAGACATCATAAGAGCAAGGATTTAAGTGCATTGGTAACTGGTAAATGATAGTACTTGTCATAAAAAAGGAATATCCCTTGCAGATATTGTTTTAGGACTAAACTAAGCATTTTCTAGCATGTAGAATGTGCGACAATGGGCCAAGTACAGGCTATTTGATAGTAAGCCTGTCTATTGCTACCGGCTCACCATGAAAGTGCATTGAAGAAAATTTCCAACCTCTGGCTTACTTACTGTCAAAAAAAAAAAAAAAAAAAAGAAGAAAGTCATAACTGATTGAGGCATAACCACCTTGCCAATTTGATTGATTGCAATTTGGAAGGTTGAGACAGAACTCTGAAGCCAAATCTTAAATTTTCCTAACAGAACTTGATCTATCCCTTTCACATACTGCTCTATGCATCGCATTGTGTACAGGATTTTTGTATCACATTGTGTAAGGACATCAGATATCACTTTACAAGAAGATTGGCTCAAATGTCCCAGTTCTTATGACCATAATACTGTATGTCATCATTAAAGCACAGCACGTGAAACCTCCCTATGATATGCTGAACCCCAAGTTTTCTTTACTAAAATATTATTCCCTTCCATGTTGATCATCAGTTTCCTCAAAATTAAAATTTACATTCATATTGTGCACAACAGTATACCGCTTCCAAACAACTTTTTTTTTTTTTAAGAGAGAGAAAATTCCGAACTACATTTCCTCTTTTGTCTAGTGAGTAACTGTAAACAAGATTACTGCATCAGATATTCCAAACTTGACTAATTTAAACTAACTGAAAGTCATAAAGTGTTCAAAACCCTATGTGCTAAAAACGTTCATAGGTAGAAAATGTACTCCAATTTATATTGATAAAATGTCTTACTTGAAGTTTTAGTTGCCTTGGCCTTATTATATGCAAACTCTTCAATGTCAGGCAAGTGATCAATCTGCAAAATAAACCAATCATCATGACTAAGTATCTCAGAACACTAACCCACAATAAAAAAGAACCAAAGTTTGTGCATATACCCAACTAGAAACAATAAAGAGAAGAATTGGGCAAGGAAAGTATTAGTTTCAACAAATAGATATATAGATAAAACTAACATCCTAGCCACAACAAAAGAAAAAAGAAAATGCCACAGAAAAATAATCTTTACAAGTTCTAAAGCAAGAGAAAGAACATAACAATCTGAAAACCGGAAAGACCCTTTATTTTGGAAAAGAAGAAAACATGAAATGCTCACTTTCTGATCACGAGCTTCTCCTTCTGGATTCTCCGCATTAATTTCGATCATCCTTTTGACCCTCTTTTTTCCCGCATAACCACGAATCCCCAATCCAGCAATGCCATCAGAACCATCAGAACCTGGAAAATAGCACTACAAAAATTATTTCTTTCATAAACACAAACATAGCATTATACACAAAAATAAGAAAAAGACAACTTTCTTTCACAAAATTCTGAACAAATAGATAGAAAGAAGATGCATTTATTACCTCAAAAGTTTGAGCTTAACACCATTCTTACCCAAAATGAAAGAGAAATTAATTTAGCACATTTAGTAACTGGAATTTGAATTCTAGACGCGAAGCTTACCCAAAAAGAAAGCAAAAAGAAAAGGCAAAAACGAGATTTCATCCCGGGAAAAAAACATTTTTCAACAAATTTCGAGAACTGAGTTCAAAAGAACATAAAATGGATACAAAAGAAGACATATTTATTACTCTACATGCTAAAAATTTGGTTTTTTCTTAAGAAAAATTTTAGAAAACTTAAAATGTAGGCTTTAACACCATTCTTACCCAAAATGAAAGAGAAATTAATCTATTAGCTCTAGAATACTGGAATTTGGATTTTAAACACGATTCTCACCCGAAACGAAAGCAAAAAAAGAGAAAAAAAATAACGCGATTCTCAAGGGGTTCGAAAGGGGGGAAGAAGACCCGTACCTGGATTTAGCTCTGGGTTAGGGTTTTGGGCCTCTGATGGAAGAGATCGGGAAGAGAGCCTGGTCCGAGACATCCTCAGGTTTTTCGCGGGAGAAGAGAACGAGAGAAGAGGGACCCTTAAGACGGCGAGAGAGAAGGGCATTTGGATTTGGAGGGAAGATGGGTTTACTTGGAAGTAAAAAGGAGGGATCTTTGTTTGTTTCCTTTCTTTATTTTTTTTTATTTTTTTGTTGTTGTTTCCCATGGAAGAGGAGGATTTCAGAACATGCTACCCATACGTCGCGGTACATATATCAAGAGTTTTGTGTGATTCTGATGCTACAAATCACAATAAAAAGGAGGGATCTTTTCTTTTTTTTTGTGCAGCGTTTGCTTACAAATCACAATAAATCATTTATCAAGAGTTTTATTTAGAATTTGATTCTGATGCTAAAGGTTAATATGGAGGAGCTTGTGTGATATTAAAGGGCTGTGTCCCCTAAGTGCTTTGCACATCTAATATGTGCTAAAATGACAATTTAAGGCTATAAATGAGCTGAGTTCATCCTTGACCCGAATCACCCGATCCATCCTATTCTTGAAAACCTAAAGAATGATTAGGTTTGTATTTCATAAATTTGAGCTGATTTGACTCAAATTAACCCAATCCAAATACTATATATTTTATAAGTATATTTTGGATCATACTATTAGTTATTCAACCCAACTTGACTCGCAAGAAAGTATTTTAAGATATTTCTTTTTTTTTTTGTTAGGAGAAAAGTGCCCGATAATATTAATTATTATAAAAAATTGTTATTGAGGCCATCAATCTCTTGAAGCCAATTGCAATTCTAAATAAACATTAATTCATCAAGTTTAACCATGCCAGCAAACAATTCTACAACAAACAAAATTTAGTTTGATTCACACGTACGAAAAAAAAATCTTCATAAAATATTGTTAGTAAACAAATGTAGACTTGGATTTGAATTAGCCCCCATTGAGATCCAAATATTTTAAGTTGGGTCTTGGGTTATGTATATTTTGGGTTGGGTCCAAAGTCGTATGTGGCCCCAACCTAAATCTAAACAACCTATTGGATCTAAAATATTTTTTAGGAATCCGACCTGATCAAAACCATTCATCCATTGGATTGGGTCCAATATCAGGACCTCATATAAAACTAGATAGGGTGAAGATCAAGCATACTCCGATTTGCCCAACCTTATTTACAATCATACCGTCAAGTGTTCTCCATATTTATATGGGTTTTTGTGGTTTAAAGAAACTTTTTCGTGCATTAATTAACATTATGGTGAAAAGTATCTATTGTCGCAAGGAATTGATTCGACTGAGGCACCAAACTAACTGGGTTATTGGAGGGTTCGGTGATTGACTATTCAGACTATAGAGGTTGACAAAAGAGCGCGATGTGCCTCCAAGGTGGTGTTCGATGGCTCTAATGCCGGTCATTTTTGAAATGGTGGTAGACAAAGGAAATCGTACTTGGACCTTCACTTCAATGCTAGATCTAATCTGAAATAGTAAAAATGAAGAAGTCATTTTGTCGAGGATTGTCTGACGGAGGACCCAGTGATGCCTAAGCCGGATAAATTCTCAGGAAATGGCAGAAGTGCTTTGCAGTTTCATGCACTGCAAACCAAAACGCTTGCATGGTAGAAATGCTAGTGCAGTCCCCAGTGGACTTTTTGCAGGACATTGAGATTACCAAAACCACCATTCTATCTCTATTATTGATCTTGAAATCTACCATGAAATGCGAGCAGCCATACAGTGAAATAAATTTTTTTGCTTCGCAATGGACCTAAATTTCAAAGATCCATCGCCAAGTTAGCATGCACAAGAATGCAAGCAAAAATTTCAATCGACATAAATTAATCTGTGCGTTTTTAAAATTACGAGATACTATGTGAAAATTTTAAATACAAAAAAGTGCAAACTATCTTAATGTCTTATTACTATTCTTTATGAGGGTTCTATGCAGTTATAGCAATTTTTAACTTAGACCCGTTGATTCTCTTGAACTCATCCAACCTAAACGCTTCAGCTGAGGGTTTTGTATAATTAAATCAAGTTTTGCTTACCATAACCAACGCTGTTATGCATGGTTTATGTTTTGAATTGGCTTCCAAACCCAACAAGTTGTCATGGGTTGGAAAATTTCCAAGACCAAATCCAGGGTTCCTAAGATACTAGCCATAGAGTGGAGTACCCTGGTTAAAGTCAAAGCTTGGTTCAAGTTATTAGGGAGGCATTGTAGGTAATGGTTAAAAAGAAGCAAAATGTTGACCAAAAGGAAAGTGGTGCGGATTTGGTGTTTAAGGATTTATCATATTTTCCTCTATTTTAATTTCTTCTTCCTGATTTTAATTTTTCTATATATGTGTATATATATATATATATATGCATGTATATTGTACGTATATGTGTGTGTCTATATATATATATATATATATATATATATATATATGGCTCATAAATAAAATTTAGGTTGGAATAGAAGGTTGAATATGGATCCATATAAGTCAGCTGCGTATAATTTTTCTTTTCAACTTCATTACAAATGGATCGAGGACTTATTTGGTTATTTACCTAACCTGACTCATCACCATCTCTAAGTCATACACAAAATAACACATGAAAACAGTGTTTTGATGTGGTAAATTGGGTCAACATGATGTCAATCTTGGGAGTCAGGTGGGTTAAGCGAGAACTAATGGCTCCAACCAGTTGAAAGTATGGCCTCATGGGACAACAACAGAATTAAAACAAATTTGCAGAACTATATAAACTAACCTCCATGGCGGCCAAAAGAGCATAATACTAGCTTCTATAGAATCATGCTTATGAAGTGCGCACACATCAAAATGAATGAACTTTAAATAGTGCTCTCCTCAACTTCTTAAATTTCTATGTATGCGAGATCCATAATCTCATTACTAAATACTGTATCAATACCTTATCGATTTGGCACAATATATAGCCTATACCGAAAAAGCTCTCTAACTATTTTTCTTATTTTTTATCTCGGTACGTCTCGATACATATTAGTATATTTCAGTACAAATCAATACGCACCTTGATATAGGGTGATATGGAGCTTGTACTAATTCAAAGTTGAGTTTTGTAATAGTTTGCTTCTGGCGCGGTATCGTATGCCCCGTGTTAGGCAGCACTGGGATGATATGGCAGACCATGCATGTATGAATTATTCATAGATTGTACTGCCTATTATCTGCATTTTATAGCTGACCCCTGAACCTAACATGGCCAATTTTCACTTAATTTCCAGCCAAGCAGCAAGACCCAGGAGGTTTAAAAACTGAGCCTGAGGAAACTTCTGCCCTGACTCAGCAGCATCCAAAATCTGTACATGAGTTGTGAACATTTATCAGCACCTTGTCATCTTACATGGTATAAATATTCTTTACTTGTACATTTTCCCTTTGTACCTTTCAAATCGATACATTTTACATTTGACTTCCTTATTAACACGGTTTTATTCACATCCAAAAAAATGCTTAGAGAAAACAACTCTCAGAAGAATGTTTGAAGGGACTCTCTCAGAAGGGGCAGCATCCAACTTTCCCCCTATTCACCATGTACATGGAAAAAGAACGGTAAACAAAAGATAAGAAGGAATATCATTTGAGGCATTCAAGACTGCATGGCTAACGTTAATTACATGCATGTACCATGTCAAGGACCTCTTTAACATCCAGCGGCTATCAAGAATTTGTCATACGGGCTTGAAGGTGGCAACCTAACCGACTTCTCACACTCATTGATGATTGAATCATAGCACCGAATGCTCTCCACAGGGCAATGCGCACTCTGTTGAAAGTGATCAAGGAGTTGAGTTAGAAGCAATGTACTCTAAGATGTTTTTGACAGAAGTCGATACAAAGTATACTTAGTGAGCTCCGGGAAATGTTAACTTTTGACTTGCCTCTGGTGGAAGTACAGAGTCATTCTCATTCTCTTTGGATGATTCCGTTTCTAAGCCTTCCTGCCGATGCTTGAAGCTCAGAAGCACTGACATCTTCTTTTGTTTTCCCATCACAAGCGCTTCACACTGGCTCTTCATTTTGTCGTATGGCACAGTAGTCGTCAAAAATGGTAAGTCAGCAACTTGCCGTGCTGTATCAAGGACCTGCATGGAGTATTTGCTCAGCTCAACTTACAATCTAATTAAACAAGTCAAAATCAGCACTTTAAAAATGATTCTTCCCCACCACAAGTCAATTGAAAGTTAACGCAGATGTCCTGAGGATATTATTATATAACCAGCTTTTTTATCTAGGTTAAATGAATTTCAAAAATAGTTGAGAACTTGAGATAATCATTTAGAGAATAGGTTCAGGAAACAGTAATCACCTTCATAAGGCTAATAAGATCAAAGTTGTGTTCTGAAGAATGTATGACAAACTTAACCAATGTATGAGAATACAAAGAAGGTCTGCAGCATCACCTCCAAAATTATGGAGTGCAAAAACCTTGTACAAGCACATTTAGCCCTTGACTAATTATTCTAGATTAGTTTCTTCAAGGAATGTGAAAATTCATGTTTTACCAAAAGGAAATAAAGTAAATCCAAGGATGCAACATTAGCTCACTCCTGCATCTTTGCTTTATTATGAAGTGATAAGAGAAAAAGTTGGTATCTACATCCATATACAATGTATACCATAGTGCTTTACTAATTCACATCTTAAAAAGCCCTAGTCAAATTTCACATGTAATTGCTTCTCTATAAAGGACTAAGAGAATGAGTCAAAAGACTCATTTCTGTATTGCATCTTACAAATGCATGCATGATTGTACACGTGTACATAGTACCTCACACAGTATCTCAAGATGCATATTAAATTATACTAAACTATGACTAAAGTGCATTTCTGGATAATATAAAGCCATAATGATCCCAAACTCGTTGGTTAATGTCAGAGATCAGATACAATTCAGTATCTTGGCTAGTGGTTTCAAAAAAGTGACTTACGGATTCCATTAATTGATTGACACCAAGGATATCATGATCATTTGTAGACTCTGACACTCTGCTCTCTGACTGGCTCCCACATGTTTCAGAAATTGGATCTATGTCTTCCAAGACATCAGGAGGCCAGAACTGATAAAAAAAACCTCAGATATGCTCAAAAACCATATCTCAACAATATAAATCATAAATTATAGTTTGAATACTCTGAGAATGGACCTCATCAAGAGTTTGAAATTCCTTCTGAGCAAATGGTGAACATAAATTTGGCGTCTCTGCAAACAATGGAACTCCAAATGGAAAGGCATCATCTGGTGAAAACCCCTGTAAGAGTTGCTCTTTGATGCTCAATAATTCTTTCTGCACATGAATTTCAAACCTGTCAGAGTTCTTTTTGTTTTCCTTCATGTCGTTTGGTTGGGGGTTTTGTGAGTGCGGGTTTTTAACTCACTGTGAACATGTCATCATATTATTGCACGGATGTACCCACAAATATTACCTCTGGTAATTTTTCAAACTTATTCACCAAGTGGAATATCACAGTTTCTTTTAGTTGCATGTCATCAACATCTATTGCTGCAAGAAACTTCAAAGCAGCAATTTCATCCTCCTCTGATCCAAAGATTGCCTTCCCAACAGAAGATGCAACATAATTGGCTTGCAGCATGCTATCTTCAACCAGATGAAGAAAAGGATCAACCTGTAAAGTAATCTGCATCTATGAATCACATGAAGAGATAATTGACTAGGAAAAAAAAGATTTTTTGAACATATCAATTATTCAAAGCATAAACAGTTAAACAGGTTACTAAGCTACGAACCGCTTTATCTGAGATCAGCGCTTTTACAACAGGAATCAGTTGTGGAAGATCGCCTGCTTTTGCTGAAAAGATTAGCATAGATGACGCCAAGGTATGTAGAGACCTTCTTCGAGATGGCTGCAAACAACCTACATAGTATATAACATCAGGATGTCATGCGTTAATCATATACACTTTTCGGCATTCATCATGAATCCTAACCAACCAGAGTGAAAATTGCAGCATCAATTAGAGATATAACAGGCAATGAGTACTACGAGTGAAAGTTTACAACTAGCCTATGACAAAGTAAAGCTAGCTTGAAGCATGCATGATTTTGCTAGCACGGACTACAATATGATTTGAATATTAGGTCACATCCTATATATAATTAAAAAGCTTAAGAAGAAAAGAAATGTGTTTGTGCGGACATCAAACCAATTCTTAACAATTATTACCAAGCTTAGACAATAAACTCATCTTGAATCAGCATAGCTTCAAGAATATTATTATAAATGTCATAGAAGTCCTTTGCGGTTATTCGTACTAGTAAGAGTATGTTGCATAATTCCAGAGTTCATGTTTTAAGACATTTTACTTTACATTGCAAAAGGTTCACTTTGCCATGCAGTTCCATGTGAATTAGCAAGATCCCTTGTGGCTATATCCATATATGGGAAACATAACATGGAGAAGAATATAATTTCAATGCAAAATATCTATAGAAAGTAAAAAGGTCACAGGATATCCTCGACAAATATAGAACCCTAAAAAATGTTCTGAACCAGAAATGTCATGCACATATTATATCAGAAATGCCGGGAATACAGTACCTCATTCAAGTAGAAAACAACTGCCAGCGATTTTTGAAAATATTTTCACTTAATGATGGTCTTTGAGAATGAAAATGTAGCATCATGATCAAAGGACTTACTTTCTTTGTCCAGAGAGATGCTCCTCAGAGAAAATGCTAACTGAAAACAGCGAACTAGAGCCACATGGCTAGATGTCTGTCCCAGAAACATCGAATCATTAGACCAAATAAAGCCAATAGAAACTATAAATAATGGAAGATGGTGACAGTTTAAGATTTCAGAGTCAACTATAATTGGCAATCATTAATGGAAAATTTCTCCCACTATTTGAGAAGTAAACATTTCAGAAAACCTAATAGCTTGAAGAGGTTTTGACTTAATAATATTGATAGCTTGAGAAATTACGCTAATATACTTAAATCAGTAGAAAGGTTTTCATAAACTAGAAATGTCCAACAAGATATAAAAGCTTATTGTTATTATCTGCTAGCACAACTATAGCAAGTTGTTCACCATAAACTTACTTTTTTTCGTGAAAACAATAAAGCAAGATTGAAACTCTGTGCCATTGCTTCATAATTTCCAGGAGTGTTTTCTTCTAATGTTGCCTGTGCCCAGATTGACGATAGCAAAAGATCCACTTGGTGACTACTCAACCTCAAAGATGTCATCTCCTGAAGGACAAGCACGGATGATATAACTACGGGGCAGAAAATTAATGACAAGGTAGTCACATGTTAAAATGAGAATTAAGACAGTCACATGCACATAATAAAATCAAGAGCCCGTACTTCCTTTTCAGACTCAGTAACAACCCTTCCACCAAAAACTGCACATGGGGGAGCAAGTTTGATGCTGCGCCGCTCGCTGCGAGATGGATGAACCACATCCCATTTTATATCATCATTCACTAGTTGGCATTCTTCCTCTTTCATTCCTTCTACTCCAGCATCTGATGTATCACTCCTACCCGAGTACAAGTTCTGGATGGAATAATCATTCTTCCCCATCTTCTCCAAGATTGCCTCTGTAGAGGCGAAACCTGAAAGAGATACAAAAAGTGTACTCTGTGGATCGTATCCCTTCTTCGGCAAAAATGGTATGAATGGAAATGGCCAAGGAGTAACAGCTGAGGCTGCAAGAACAGAACAAAAGACACGATGGGAGCCAACACGTGTTTCATGATCTGGGTGGGTCATCAGCATGAGCAATTGGTGAAACAAAGCTTCCGGGAAAGCCTGCATGACAAAATTGATTGACTAACTCAGCTATCAACATCGAGTGCTAGAATATCAGCGTATAGTTTTACACACAGAGAAAATACTGGAGAAAGATATGAATAAACTAACCTTGTTGTGATAAGATATGTTAGGGATAGAAGCTGCTATCTGTGCAGTACGATAGATAGAAGAAACTGTTGTTCTGGCTACAGCAGCGGTAGTTGAGATATTCTCCAGCACTGTAGCCATCATATCAAGTATAGGTCCAACATCCCCCACCTGTTGATCCAGCATCATTATTCATGTAAAATAATGCAAAAAACGGGGGAAAATTCCTAAAGCTGGCAGCTGAAAGCCTTCTTAGGTAATGAATCAGCCAAATCAAGAATGAATTTCAATGGAAAACCCAAAAAAAGAAAGATCGATCAAAACTTGGTCAGCATGTTCACAGATTAACATAAAAAATTAAAATTTCAAAATGAAAAACTACATAGGGTTGTTTGTCTGAGTTCAAAACAATAGTAAGAACCAAGAAGTTATAACAATAACCTTATTCAATAACTGTATGAGGCACTCTTCTAATGCAGAATAGAAAGCAGAGTTCCATTTTTTAACATCATCAACCAGGTTTGAAGCTTCAACAGAACATTGCATACATTTGCGCAAATGTCTCAATAAATCAGTTATTGCAGTAATTATGGCTACGGATGCTTGTGACCTTGCATGCTGCGCAAGATTAGTAATAACTTTAACAATGCTGATCTGCACATCAGGCTGTTTGGCAACATTCTTGTGATCTAAATGCTTGACCATAATAGACAACAGCAGATGGCTATTTTCTCCTGAACATAAAACAAAACTTTATAAATCTTTTTATAACTATAAGATCGTTTTACAACCTATTCCTCAATAAATAAAACATAGAATAATCAGATTTCCCTTTACCTGACTTTTCCACGACAACCTGCATTTCAGATAAAACAGGCCAAGCAATTCCTTCATGTGACCATTGATTCCCACTGTCTAAATTACGAAACAGGGGCTCTAAAACACGCCTGACAGTTGTTGCCTCCTTGGCTAGCTTGGCCATATTATGCAAGCAAATTTTTGACCAGTATTTTGGATTTTTTGAGTCATCTCTGTTTAGAAATGAATGCAATGGAAATTATGGAAGAAAATCATGTGAACAGTTGAGAAATATAAGACATTAATATGACTTCTCACGTTGGCTCATCTGGTTCAGCTTTGTTGCTGACACTTAATGAAGAAACCTTCTTCAGAGAACTCTGTAAGACCAAAATAGCGTTCTCAGCTCTCAGAACTTCCTGCACTGAAGAATTTTGGGGCGGAGCAAATTGCAAGACTTGATTGCATTTATCATGATGAACTCCAAAATTATCCAGGGTCACTGAAACTATCTATTACCAATCAAAGAAAAAAAGAAATAAGAAAAATGGTCACATTTGTAAAGCAAAACCATCAGCCTACCACTCATTTATCATAACAAAGTTGGAAAAAAAAAACAAGCATAATAAACTGGAAGAAGTAACAGGAGATATAAGAACAAAAAGTACAACACTACAAAAGCTCCTATTTTAACAACAGAAACATCAGGAGAATATATGTGCAAAAAAAAAAAACATAAAGAGGAAGAGAGAGAAATGGATGAAGAATTCTTAATTAGAACAAAATAAATAATTTGTTTCTGTCATCTGGGATGCCTGATTCATCATTCGATGTGCAAATAGCAATTTGACTCGTTAGCTAGTTAGCTGCTGCTGAGATCCACACTGCAGCAGTTATAGGTTCTATTACCCAAGTTTACTACTGTTCCCCTCATTCTTCTTTTAAACAATTTAATACTAGTATGGAGATGAATTCTTGAGACTTACTTGAGACTTATGCTTCATGATGAATAATCAATGATTAGTGAGATAAAGGGATTGATGAGAGGGGTTGGGGGGTTGGGAGTGTAATCTCAGGTGAAGAGTATTGGTTTTCTGCAAGATGTTAGTTACTAAAATTGTTTAAAAATGGAGAAGGGAGATTTAGATAGCAGGAAATAGAGATGATTATTGAGGTAAGTGCTAATTAGGATTCAGAGTAATTAGGATGGACAAGTCTAGGATGACAAGGGCTAGTTACATAATTAACGATCTCTATTCGAGCCAAAGTGGTTTCCTCAAAAACAGGAGGCTCATTTACTAAGGTAATAAAAAGCTTGCTCAAGGAAACCGGAAATCAGATGTTGTAACGCAGACCATAGGGTGAAAAAAAAAATCAATATCCTGGACAGTGAATAGCCTCCAGTCAAATTTTGAGTGAGCAAAATTGGGAGATCAAAGTACATTACTCTAGAGAATGGACATGAGTACCTGCATGGTTTAAATCCTGGTAGTGGTGCCCTTCTCAGTCCGACCTCAAGTTGGTCCAGTAACAAGAATGAGAAGTAAAGGAAAAAATTGCAGTTCCTGAATGCCAGGCCCTCCCAAGGATGCCCCACCAGCTCGAGAGCACCTGTCCCAAGAATCATTTTCTCATCTTGCCCCCATTTTAGTCCCATGCGCATGATCTAGGCCATACATTAGGGGGGAGGGGGGGGGGGGGGCACTTCGCAAATTCATCCCCTAACAACTTAAGCTTTCAGGCTCAACTAGTCAGTTAACACAATGATCCTTTTGAAAAATTAGATATGTTTTCTTACTCAACTTGGACCTAACCTGATCCACATGCACCAAACAAGTCTAAAATGGTCAAGCATTAGGTGACCCAACACAACCCAACCAACATGATCCAACTCAATCAAAAAATCCATGACTTTAAAATCTTAAACCCTTTATCATTCACCCGTTGCCATATTTAGATTTGTAGAATGGGTATTAAGGCTATTTATTTGTAGCTTGAAGCAAGGTCGGCAGAATTGTTCCGAACCGGGCAGTTTCAGCCGTTCCGAGCTATATCGGTGAGCCACCGGTACGGTTTCGGTAATGAAAACGAGATCCGTTGCTGGAGTCGGAGAAGAAGGAAAAAAGAAAGCAAGTGGAGGAGGGAGGGAGAGGTCGGGAGGCCGGCCTCTACTAGCCCTCCACCGGCGTCCGCCACCCTCCTCCGACCTCCCTCCCTCTCTCCCCCTTCTCTCTCTCTTTTCCTCTCTTCCATGGTACCGTGCTCTTTGTCAGTACGAGCTCGGCACGGCCCGTACTGAGTCGTGGCGCAAAAGAACCGGTACGCTGCTGATACCGGTTCCTCCAACCTTGGGTTGAAGGGCTCAATTAAAACTGAGCTATGCTCTTATCAACAATATTAGTGGTAGAATTCTTCATCAATACTTCTTTTAATTCTTTCTACTTGTTATCCATGTCATTATTAATTTTTCTTCTAAACATATAATGAATAGTTTACTTTTTATCTTGCACAAGACCTTAACGTAGACCAGGGTATGCCGTACTGGTACCGGTAGGCGTACCGGTCACCTACCGGACTGGTACGGTTCCAATTCGGAATGATTTAAACCAGTATCAAACCGGTAGAGAGGTAAAAACGCGCGCGGGGGCGCGCGTCCCACGTTAAATGCCACAGAGTGGCATTAAATATCTTTCCGCGCAGGGGCGCTGCCCCGCGCGCGTTGCTTGCGCAGGCGCGGTTCCCAGCGCTCTTCCTCGCGCGGGCGCGCTGCCTCGCGCACAGGCCAGTGCGAACCGGTCCGATTTGCACCGGTACAGAGCAGAAACCGGTCGGTTCCAGCTCCATAGGGGCCGAAACTTTTTTTCACAGCTGAACCAGACCAGTCAGGGACCGGACCGGGCCGGTACGGGCTGAACCGGCCCGTACTGGTTCAGCATACCATGTCGTGGACCTAACCTAGCCTGAATCTAAATGCATTAGGTTGGGTTGGATCATATTGGCCCAGTTCGGCCCAAATGATCCGGTGTATCTGCAAATATTTTTCATAGATCTGACCTGACCCGATGGGTCAGCAGGCTAATGGTTTAGCTCTAAAATCATGGCCTAAAAGAAAACCAAGTCAGTTCTAGGTCATGCTCACGGCTCACCTAGGCCCAACAAGGCCAATTGCAAGCCTAATTATCATTGTTAGCATCCCCACAAAAATTTGTGGCTTGCAAATGGATGGGTGAGAGCTAACTAGGATATTCCATGGACTATATAAGACCAAAATTAGATTTATTGAATCTTGCTTGGCCTAGTTTTATTATTTGAGTTATTAGTCAGGCCCATGCAAATTTCTAGTGTTTTATTTTATTTTCTGTTGTTTTGCTTGGCAATTATGCCACTTTCTAGGATATGAAGCAGTAAGTACTTTATTTTGTGTTTACTTGGGCACGAAGTAAGGGCTGACTTGTAATTAGATTTAACTGGACATGCACTTAGGTTGCAACTTCATATATAAATGATGGCTGGTCCACTCTAGGATTCTCATGTAATTTTAATGAAAGAAATTAGCCTTCTTTTCATTTGAGTTTTCCTTTGTATGATGCAAAGTCAGGTTTGAGGCCCTTTGAAGTGAGTCCATTTTTTTCTTCTCCCCTCCTCCTTCAACTTCTTTATTCTTCTCTTATTTTTTTGTTTACACAAGTACACCTTCCCCCCGGTTAAGCCTTCTACCATAAACCCCTATTTACCCCCTTCCTTCCCTTTGATCACAGCCCAACCAACAAAAGATGATGAAGAGCAAAGAGAGAGTTCACTTAGGAGATACTGTCAGCAAGATAGATATGTTCATTTGCGATAGGAGAAAATGATAGAGAAATGAAAAGCATGACAAGATGTGCCAAATCAGGGGGCTACACATAAGCATGAGATATTACACCAAGAAAGTACAAGTTGTACTGGATTAGAGAGGGTGTGCAAAATCATCTTGTTCCTTCATAAAGTGGTTCTTGTTCAAAATTTAACAAGTTAAGCCACTTCAAGTTTCTTTGAAAACTTACGTTGTAGATATAGAAAATTTAGATGTGGTTTATTACAATAAAAATACTTCTTCAAAGACCAATTTTAAGTGGAGAAGAAAGCTAACAAAAAAGAAAGAGAGTACTGAAACCAGATAGATCACCCTTGAAGAGACCACCTACCTGTTATTGATGAATTAGATAATGATGATGGAGTGCGAAAGGCATGAATGCTACCTCTATTGTCTCAGTTGCCAAGGATGTAGCAGGGATGTGAAGGACCTTAGCTTTATTGATAAACAAATGGTGCTGATCATTTTCTGTCTAATGTATTGGCTAGCAAATCTAGGTAATTGCTTAATAAGGAAATCTCTCCTTACCAAGTGTGAAGGGAATAAACCCTAGATCATGCAAGGATATTTCATGTATACAATGGCACAATACACAATATTGAATAGTTTTGGTATCTATCAACTACACAATGAAATGTGTAAGACTTTGCTTCTTGCAAAAGATTTACATATATAATGCTAGTACATGGTTTTTTCTAATTCTTTATTGGTGCTTCACATGGTTGCTGCAAGCTCTACAGATTCTGCTCGAGATGACACATTTGTCTTCTATTTGCAATTGGGAATAAGTCGGTGGAATTGGTGGAGATGGCAATATATATCAGCTATATACGTTGGTTCTATCAAGGATTTGAAAGTTAAGAAAGATGGAGGATTAAATATTTTGAAATAGTAGCCTTCATCTTCATTTTATTTTTGAAAACCAGACCATGCTGCCCAAAGTTCCTAACTTTATGTTGGGGGCATGTGGATCCCTACAGCTTCCCAGCCCAACAACAACCCTCCTAGGATTTTATTCATGTAGCTGTTTCCTTTTCTTTGTTGTACAATATTATTGCTTGTATTACTTGAAAGAAAAAATCAAAGAGCCACCAGCACCTTCTGGATGGTGAGCAAACTGTAACAAAAAACTGTCGCTGCTACAAAATAAGAAATAAATTAAAATTCAGCAAATAAAAGGTCTAAAATAGAAATATCTGAATGGGTAAAAGATTTTGACAGGAGAACTATAACAGAGAAAACAAGACTTACATCATCGAAGTCCACTGAGATATGGGAATACTCGCCCATGAACCACATCTGTACATAAAACATATCCAGGAGATTCTTAAAATTAAGAATTTGCTAGAAATTTATCTTGTAAAAACAAGGTCTCGCATATTGTGCTCAAGTTGGCATGGAAAAAACATGGACATAAAATTATCAAAATATATGAGACAACAAACTTCTTTTGACTAATAATCCAGATCATATTGAGTAGATTTACATACTAAGGAATCAAAATGTTTGATCAATCATAATACATGCTCCACTTCTACAGATACAACAAACAGTGAATCCTCATATGCATATCTGTTGTTGCTATTGACAAAAACACTGAAAATAAGCACATTGCTACATGCCACTTCAAGCCACAGACTAACAAGAAAATCGCAATAACGTAGGAATCAATTTATAAGTATATACTTTTGATTTTTGAAGAATTGGGAGTCGAATAAAATCAACTGAAATCAGATGGGTTTACATTAGCATATAACTCCCAACAAGACATGATATAAATGAGATGATAGTCACAGAAACAAATATGCACAGGGTGCACCTTTCCCAACTTGTCTATTGTAGACTATTATAATCATATGATGTATTCTAAGATATCCAACATTAGTGCAGATCCCGTTAATGTTGTTAGCCCAAAGTCTAAGGGAAGGGACATCCATGTAAGCACGTAATGATTTAAGGGATATATGCAAATAAATATTTTCAGAAGGAAAATATGTAATAAGAGATATTTTTAAGGTATATATGTAAAAATCCGTTTTTTAGCAAACTGATGAATTAATCCGCCCCACATTTCATTTAGTATGAAATGAGAGAGGTACAGAGGGGGAGAGAAATGGCCTCCCCTAGCCCCAACCTTAGCCTCTCATTAGATGGAAGTAATCCTGGATAGGCTCCAGGTAACCCCACGCAGCAAAACATGATCAAAGAAAATTATGTGGATACATTGAAGATATTATACAACAGGTAAAACTACCATCTATATGTTGTGAATATGACAAAATAAAAGTCTCAGACAAGGCATTTCGAATTAGCAAGAAGATATACCATGGAAGCAAGGGCTTGCAATCCTGCTGAACGCAATCGAAGTCCCCTTTCATCTTCTCCTAGTTCTTGACCAAGTTGACAAAGCTTAGGTACAAGGCCTTCTAAGTTGAACATATATGTGCTGTCCTTCTATTTCAAGAACATGCCATGAAACAATTCTTAGAAAATTGGTATTTGTATCATGTGATCACAAGGAACCCCTTGATCCCCCTAATGCAAATAACTCTCTCACTACATTACCAGATAGGAGTTAATACATAAAAATATGGAGCTTACCTGGCTGTTTAAGAAGTCAACAAGTGTGTGACAACCCAGAATTTGCATGTCGTCTTGACGTGTTTGATCAAAAAGTGTTCTTATGACAGACAACAAGCTAGGCGCAAAGAGTGGCCTAAAAGAAATGAAGTACACAATAAAATTCAAAAACTAAAGTAATTGGAAGATTTTATATCCAATAAAAACCAAACCTGAACAGCTAAAATAAACTAACTCTGGAATCTAACTTTCAAGAAATCAAACAAAGCAAATAGCCTAAGAATATGTCGATACTGCTCAAGTTAAAAGGCCTAAACAGATGAAACATAAACTAGATTAAATAGATAATGCTTTCCTCTCTGTATCAATTGCCACAAATATGTAGACATGCTCAATCCAATATTGATATATTAAGAAGTGGATATTACGGCTTATGAAACAATCAAGTTTCAAAAGAATGTGTTCAGGGACTAGGTCAGTCCTCTCAGAATTATCTCACCTTCAACAGTATAGGTGAAAAGCATGGAACATTGACAACACAATATAGAGGCAAAGTGAAATTGTACCATGCTTTCTCGTGCCCTTAAATTGCCTAAGTTACAATACCTTCTGCTTTTTGGGTGAAAGTTATATAGCTATTAATATGCTTGTACCAATAACCCAAGCAATTTACGAGAGCTCTAAAATAGTTCAAGTAGAAAATTCAAATATGTACATCTCAGAACTACAGGAAAAGCAAAAAAAAAAGGGTTACATTTTAGCTGTAAAATACCAAATCCCTTGTGCCAGTTTGAATTGCAAGCAACATAAACTCAAAATTCCTTCCATTGAACCTAGTTTTTTTCATTCATCACAAAACTTGAGTTTTAAGTATAAAGTATGGACTTCTAAATTAACATTTTGCATCCCGACCGACCCTTTCTGGTTACTTAAAAGTAGTACTTCAAATTCTGTACTCATAATAGAAGGTTAAAATCTCCAGAGATATTTGATGATATTCAAAAGGGTTTTTTGCATGAGTACCCTTCTAAAAATTCAAATTTGCGTGAATACCTTCTTAAAATTTATATTTATTTATGTACCCTCATAAAACACTATTTTTGCACAAATGCTCCTAATATAACAGTTCTTCTAACACCATTAATAAAAACTATATTTATTTTAATTAAAAATAAAATAAAATTTTGAAATTATTTTTTTGTCCCCCATCACGATCGCCTTATAAATGTTTCTTTTTGCACATCTATTCATTAAAGGTATTTTAGTCATTTTAATTCGAAACCATTAATTTTTTAACGGCGTTAGATGGCATGGGTACATATGCAAAAATAAGGATAAAAAAAGAGTAGAATAGAAAAACAAGTGTTTTACGAGGGTATAGATGCAAATATTAATTTTGGAAGGGTACTCATGCAACATTCGATGTTTACGAGGGCATTCATGTAAAAAACCCCATTAAAAAATATTACAAATACACACAGTCACAAACCTATTTTCTCCATTAAAATTTTATTACATTGTTCCATTCTCATCCAAGATTGTTTTCTTAGATGTCCGCCATGTCCCATGATTAGACCTCCAAGATTTGATGGGGCCATTGTGGTAATAACCACTGAATCTTCATGAGAATAGAAATCCAAATGGGGCTCCAAACTAATCTTGATATTGATCTGGAGCATTGGATTGTCTGACAGATTAAGTAAAATGACAGATCCAATCAAATCAAAGAAGAATAAATGATTCTGTTGTTGACAAATAATCCAGAATGGAAATTTGTGGTTCACTTGATGAGTGACTTGGTAATGACTAATTTTCATAATATTATAACCATTCATTGCAGAATCTCTTGTTAGACTTGATGATAGTTTTCAGCTTTTCAGCAGTCATTCCTTAAAGCCCAATAGATGGATCCTTGTTGGGAGTTTTTCATCCTGCAATCAGCTTTTTTCATTCCATGATATTGTTGACAGATGAATTTTTAAACAAACATTAGTAGACTGTCCATGTCCTCCCAAATATCACTCTTTGACATCTGCTCAACTTTATCCAAGTCTTTTATCCACTATGTTGATCCTCAGATAGAAGCCCCCAAAAATGTGCTGAAATTCATTTCAATTTTTCTGGTATAGATTGTAACTATGTTTGTCAATATCTACATGTAAGATCCTTCACTTTGTTACTAGGTATATCTGAGTTCTGATTTACGAGAAGAGCAAACTAGCTTCTGTGTTATTAGACAAAATGAAGAGGAGAGAAAGGGTAAACAATTCATTGGAGTCAAATGACACAGAAGGAAGATACCTTTGCAGAATTTTACTATGATAAGATTCTAGGTCTAAAATTTACAAAAGTGGGCCACTATATTAAGACAAATGGACAAGCATATTGACAAGTGTAGGAATCCTTATACTTTCTTATTTTGGGTAAGAACCATATTACATTGAAATTTCCAAATGAGGTTGATCTCATAAGTCATAACTATCATAGTGATGAAAGGTCCGTCACATAAAATGAATAAAATGAAAGAAAGGAAAGACAAAATGATATGGGGAAATATCATTCCCAAATAGATAAAATTATATATGTTAAGGCTTTTAATAAGTCATCAGTAAGCTAATTTTGACTCTTTAGATCTACTTAAAAGAAGTTGCCCCAAAAGTAATTCCGATAAATTAAAGCTTTATATAGAATATATATCACATGTCATTAAAGGAATTAGTCAAAAATTAATAAGATATAGTCCTAAAAAAAAATCTAAGACTAATGACCCATCTAATTTTCTATGTTTGTTCATTGAAAAATGCAGGACTCTAGAAATGAAGGGAGATTAGAGGGAAAGGAAATAAAAACGAGGGGTTGTATGAATTATGAAACTTCAAAGTATCTTCTAAAGACATATGGATATTGGCATGCTAATTGTGCAAGTTCGATGGGTTCTGTATTCATATGTTAACTAGTATATTCGTAATAATCTTTAGCAGAAGTTGGCATGACCTAATTCAGTGTGCATCTTTATATTATTAGAGATTCATTGCCAGTCATGCTTCACTGTTACCCTCTCCGAAGATGGAAAACGACTAATGTTATTTCTGGAAACAAAAAAAGGCTTATTGCATTAAATTTATGATGGACACATGAAAGCATGAGAAACATTTCAACGATATCAAGACAAAGTGAATCCAAGTGAGATGAAAGGATATATAGACTTCAACATCTGACAGGACAAAACCTTATTCTCTAGCAGAAGCTCAGCATGAAGAAGAATAAATCAAACTTACATCTGCTCCTTACATGAAGCTAGCAGTTTCCTGTAGATGCATGGCACTACTTTTGCCAGAGAAAAGTCTTCTTTCCGCAATGCTTTATAAAATTTCTGCTCTAAGAACTCTGTTATCTGCAGAGAAGGAAAGCAGTGCGAGTGACAGAATTCAATTTTATCAATGATTCTCGAGCTTCAATTGAGCACACAAAGAAGCAAGTCACAAGTAGAATAGTGCTCTCCATATTAGTTTACTGTATTAACATCAGATATACAATGATACTTTGAGGTACAGATATTACTTTTTTTTATTTTGAAAATATTCAAAAGAAAAGGCATAAATAACTTCAACAAGATAGTGAATGGAAACTCAATCACCTGCTTTGTTCATAATAGCCAACCCAACAGAAAATGACAATCAATAAGAATGAATAAAACTTTAGCAAAACTTTATACAACATTCCATATGTAAAAACGGATGCTCAATTTCTTGAATTGCCGTTTCAAGAGTATGAATAGAACTCTTGCCTCAAACATCAATCATAATGTATCTCCTATCAGATCTTAATCATTTTTTTATTGAAACACCTATAAAAAATTAATATTATGCATTTCCGACAAAAAACATCATAACAGAGGAAATGTTGATATACTTAGTAATTTATAGGCATATTATTCAGATTTCAGAAAATATAATTTTCTGATTGTAGCCAAAAACTTCAAACAAGCCATCAACTGACACTTATAATTTTATAATGAAAAGGACATATTGTTAACTAACCAATGTTACATGCACATTCGGACCATTTAGTCAATACTTGCAATCCAAAAGCACCACATCACTGTATGCATAATGCATGATTATTTGTTGCTACAGAAGCTGGATAGAATGTATATGCATTGCAATCACAACTTTCTTAAGCCTGAAAACATTCGGAATTATGATATAGGAAAGGGCATTGACATTGCACAAAAACTATTGTTGCCAGAGTAATTTAATATTATATATGTATACATCTTTGCTCTTCTCTAACATTAATGGGAGACTTTTAATCTAGATCGATTTTGTAAGTTGAGCTGCAAAAAGGTTGAGTCAAACCAAGATATGCTTGACCCTGGCACGACCTGATTTCACATTGGGGTCATGATTTTGGGCCTAAAACTGACCCATTAGCTTATCGGGTCGGGTGGGGTCCATAGAAATGATTTTAGATTCAGCAAGTCATTCAAGTCTGGTCGGGATCCTATATGACCTGGACCCCACTTGAAATGTCTAGGTTCAGGTTGAGATAGGATTGGGCCCGATTTGTTGTTTGAGTTAAGCATCTAGCTATTCTTTTATTGCTAAATTAATTAATAATTAAATATAAAATCGCTAGAAATTTAATAAAACTAAAAAGAGCCAACTTAAATTTGAATTTTCATTCAAAAACTTTTAATTTCATCCAAGTAATTGATTATTCTTAAGTTTATAAACTACGATTTTCAATATATACTGATATATTCATATACTTGAGAGCATTATAAATAAGAATCTACCAAAACAAACAACGACATATGAATGTTTGAATATAATTAAGTAAAAATAGATGAGAGGAGAAGTGGTTGTTGAGATGAAAAGAAAGGAATTGGTTTAGATGAGAGTTTATTCAATGAATTGGGAAAGATACTTAAAGTGAAGGATAAAGAGGTTTACATGATTCAAGTTTTTGGATCAAGTTAGATCAAGTTCGGGTCGGGTCCCTTTTTGTTGACCCAAATTAGACTCGGATGATATATGGGTAAGGTCAAATTGCAAAATACAAGACCCAAACCTAACCCAAATTTTAGATTGAGTTCAATTTTTGAACCTAACCCTGTCCACGAGTCTACAAATATGGATCAGGTCAGGTCATGGTCGACCTGACCCATTTGTAGCCCTATTTGTTAGAGATACATACTCTATATCTCGTATGTCTAGTCCTTGTACATATATATATAATAATATATATATTATCATACATATTAGGTGACCATGGTGATATTGTATAACTTATCTTAGACTATATCCTTATGGAAGGATGATCTGGTGGTGTAGAACCAAGTCCGGGAAGGCAGACTTCAGTGAATACGATGTACTCACGTTGCAATTTTAAATCAGGAACAGAAGAAGAGGGAGAAGAGAAGGAGGAAGACGAGGAGAAGAAGGAGAAGAGAAGAAGAAAGGAGGAGAAGACGTGGGGGAAAAATTTCTTAAACTTTCATTAACCCTAATCAACATAAAAGTTTCCTATAAATAGGGCCCAATAAGAACAATTAAAATAAAACCCCTTACACAAAATAATGCCCAATAAACCCACAAATAAGCCCTAAAATGCAAATAAGCCCAGAAATAAAATAAACCACAAATAAACCCTAAAATGCAAATAAACCCAGAAATAAAAATAAACAAATATGCAAATAAAATGGGGACCTAGCTGATGTCCCCATCAACTCCTCCCGGGTGGGAAAAACTCGACCCAGTCGAGTGTAGATCTGGCCGGCTGTCGTACTGCTCCAGAAGATCAGGGTCAAAGCGCTGCAACTCAACTCGCGAAATCCACGTCATATCTGATTCGGGTCGACCTTTCCACCGAACAAGATAACGTTGGTAGCTTCCTCTCCTGGTAGATATAACCTGCTCATCTAATATATGTTCTATGTGTTCTCTGTGGTGAATGCAGTCGACCAGAAACGTCCGTGGTAGAGTCTCGAACACGAAATCAGTACCGGGCGAAGTTAGCTGGAACCGTGGACCCGGGGCTGCAGCACAAAAGCCTTCTGAATTTCTGGAAGGGGCTGAAGAAGATGCTGAATCGGGCTAGTAAAAGGATCCGCGGCCAGTTGGGCTTGGACCGCGCTACAGTACAGCGCGCGGGCTGGGCTGGCGGCCTGCTGCAAGGAACTGGACCAGGCTGGTCGGGCTCGAATGTGGCCTGATGGGCAAGTGAAAACAGGGCCAGATCTGTTGGGCCCAACTGTACCTCGGGTGAATTTGGTGGGTGACCCGGCTGAGTGCAAGAAGGGGAAAGAGAGGTTGATGGTGCTCGGCGAGAGAAGGGAGCGGCCGAAAGGAGAAGTGCTCGGCTGAGGGGGCGCCGAAAACGGAACCGGCGGCGGTCTTCCAGCGGCGGGTGTGGTGGTGGGTGCTCGGAGAAATTGCAGCGAGAGGAGAAGAGGGGGTCGAGTGAAGTGTTGGGGAGGTGAAGCGGTTTGGGGAGAAATGGGAGAAAGTGACGGCGACGGCGAGAAGGCGGGCAGTCGACAGCGGGGAGCTGGGGTGTCGGGCGATGGCGATGGAAAGAAAGGAAAATAGACGGAGGCGGAGGCGGGCGCGGGAGGCGGCGACAATGGAAATCGTCGGGGTTCGGCGACACGGCGGAGGCGATGGAGGTGGCGAAGGCGGAGCGGTCGGAGGCGGCGCTGCAGACTGGGTTCGGCGACGGCGGCGAAGGAAGCGGCGGTGGCGACGGCGGCGAAGGAAGCGGCGGTGGCGACAGCGGTGCGGCGGAAACCCTAGGGTTTCTTTCGGCAGAAACAAAGGTTAGCTTTTTTTTTTTTGAACCTTAACGGGTTCGGGTTATCGGGTTCGGGTTTGGAATGAGACCCGCTCCGATAACTGTGAAACTCAGCACGTGCAGATCACGTGCCAATTTTTTTTTTTTTTTTTGGGACCCGGGTTACCGGGTTGTGGGTAACGGGTTTAGAACCTACCCGTTACCGTAACTTCTTCAACCTCCCGATCGATTCGGGAGGGCGTTCCGGTCGCTTCGGCGGTGGTTGCAGAGCGGCCGAACGGAACGGCGACGGAGCTCGCAACCGTGGCTCCGTTGTCGGTGGCGACAGGCGGCGGCTGGTTGTGGTGGCGACCGGGATTCCCTTGTGCGCGGTGGTCGGCGGGTGCGTCGACAGTGCCGAGGGACAAGGTTGAAAATAGATCGGCGACGCTCTTCTTCTTTCCGGCAGCGGGAGTCACTCGTGGCCCTTCGACACGCTCCGGTGTCCGTGGTCGAGGTACGGCGTAGAGCTCGTGCGCCCACAGGAATCCGGGGATCCGGCGACGCTCGGTCATACACCAGCTGACAGTGGTTGCAGGTGGTGGGGGCAGCGGCGACGACTGATGGCGGAGGCAGGATCAAGTGCGGCGACGAGCAGGGAGAATCCGACGCAGGGACTGTTGCTCTTTCTTCTCTCTCGGCTACAGAATTTTTTTTTTTGTTGAGCAGAACTGACAGAGGGAAAGGCCCTGTTCTCCTTGAAGCACCGTGAGAACCGAGGGAAAGGAAGGTTGTTGTTGGATCGGGGCTTTGGCAGCAGGGGCAAAACCAACCTGGCTCTGATACCAAGTTGGTGTAGAACCAAGTCCGGAAAGGCAGACTTCAGTGAATACGATGTACTCACGTTGCAATTTTAAATCAGGAACAAAAGAAGAGGGAGAAGAGAAGGAGGAAGACGAGGAGAAGGAGAAGAGAAGAAGAAAGGAGGAGAAGACGTGGGGGAAAAATTTCTTAAACTTTCATTAACCCTAATCAACATAAAAGTTTCCTATAAATAGGGCCCAATAAGAACAATTAAAATAAAACCCCTTACACAAAATAATGCCCAATAAACCCACAAATGAGCCCTAAAATGCAAATAAGCCCAGAAATAAAATAAACCACAAATAAACTCTAAAATGCAAATAAACCCAGAAATAAAAATAAACAAATATGCAAATAAAATGGGGACCTAGCTGATGTCCCCATCATCTGGCCATTACCATCTACCACTCCATGTTACATGGTATCGAAGCCATAGTTATCACTAATCAAACAATATTATAGATACCATGTCAGCTTGATCGGTTTGGTATTTAATCCTAACACTCAACACCTCATCAACTAACAAGATAGTTGTTGTTAGGACTCTTAGCTAAGATCTGCAATCTTAGTATCGGGTACCATACCGGCACTTTACCAGTTTGGTACCGTACAATTAATACGACACAATATACACCCCGAACCGAGATATCGGTATGATCAATATGGCACAATATGATCTACTTCTGGTGGCCCAACTCCTCAGGCCAATCATTGTGTGGTCATGATAGGAGGCTACGCAATAGAGAGAACAGAGGATATGCACTTTTTGCCTTCATCCATACTTCAACATCCCATACATCATGACTTTAATTTCCTTCTCTTTATTTCTCACGTACTTTCCTTCCCATTCAAATCCACATTATTGTCTAGAATAGTTACCATTTTCAGAATTTACAATTCCTTGATGCCTTAATAAAAGTAATTGCTAATTACCTCCTTTCTTGCTGAGTGACTAACTATATCCACCAACTCAAATACCACGCTGCTCCATGCAGCACTCATCTCTCAAGCCGTGCATCATGTTTTAAGTTTCTACCAACCTTGTTACTTATTGTTTCCCCTTCCTCGCATGACTCCAATTGTCCTCACTTGTTGATCATTCACAATTTTTTTCCTCCAAAAATAATCCAGAAGTCCATATAATCTCAATTCTCCACATGACCTTATTATTTAGGTATAAGGTCCACAAATTTCCTTTAAAACATTGGTTTTGTCGGTTATGATTTAGTTATTGCTTTGGTATGCATTTCAAGCCTTCTTCAGATTTAATCATCTTATATACAACATCTCTCCACAAGAAAAATGAATCATCTGGCATATTGTCACAATTTTCCAGACCTTGATAAGTGGCCCCTTCATCCTGGCCATGGTACGTTATACCGTATCAAACCGAGCAGTATGGGGCATATACCTACCATACTGGTTCAATACTAGTACACGACATGAGGGGTATACCGACACTCGATATGCCGAACCGGCCCCCATACCAGGTGTACCAACACAGTGACCAAATGGCACCGATACGGAGTCCGATACTGAGACGACGTGCCTTAATCTTGGCCACATATCTAGCCCTAGCTTTCCTTGTTTGGTTCTAATGTTCCAACTCTAGCAAACTCTTAACTTGAACTTAGGAAGGTCCCTAGGCCTTCATTTTTTTCATTAGTAAAATTGTCTTTTGTCTTTTCCAATTTATAGTTAGTATTTCATCTATAACCTAAATATATGGTAATAATATGTGGAATAATGCAATTATTCATCCTGAGGCAGCAAATAGCCAAATTTATACAATTACAATTGACAACAACCACACACACACACACACACATATATATATATAAAAGACACAAAAAGTATACATGGTCAAACTATGTGATGTAGTGAGGATATATATTAACTAATTGAACCAAGTTGACTAGTTAAAGTTAGTAACTTTTAGGAACTAGATATGTATTATCATCCACAAAAAAAATACTTATTTAGGTACCATATATTTTAGGTATAATAGATGTATTGATAAAAGCACAAAATTGTACTTAAAGCATTAATATTTCAATGTGTTATTACACCAATATTGTCAACACCTGGTACAACTCAAGAAAGTGCACTCCATATGTTGAGACAGGCATCAATCCTTGTCATTATGCTTCACATCAAGATCCTAAAATCAAAGTGCCCAGACAATAGAGCTAGGAAAAGGCTCGCATGAACAATCACAATATACCCAATTGTTGCAAATAGATGCAATCAATTGGTGCCAATGCTTTTTTTTTTTTTTTGTTGTTGAAAATCCAATGTCTTCTTCAAATACAATGTTGAATAGTTTGATGTAAAGTCTAGGTTGACATTCCACTTTGGGCTAAGTACATTCATCTAGATATAGATTTAAGGGAAAGGTTTAAACTTTAAACTTAAGATTAAGACTCTTTCCAATGATGGAGGACTTGAATCTTGCAAAGAAGATCCCTAAATCCATGAGGTAACCCACAATGTTGTTTATGTTATTTTGATATGTCATGAAAATGGAAGTCAACACAATCAGGTTTTAAATACCTTTGGTATACGCATTGGGTTTTTAGAAGCATATTCACAGAGCTTGCCGATCATCCTGTTGTTTGGTTCTCCACCCTACAATGTACAAAGGCAAGCAGCAAAAATGATAATTATAATGAGAAACATATTGCAGCCAAGATATATAACAAGGAATGAAGGTGTACAAATGGCAGAACTTTAAGAAGAGTTTCTATATTAAACTATTTTACAAGCTAAGAAAATGGGATTCTTTTCTTTTAGGAAATACTAGCATAGGGCCTAAGATATTCCTTACTGCAAAACAAAATAATTATATATGAAGGTCTAATAACAAGTTAATGGTTATGAAAAGAGTCTGATAGTATAAGCCGGGAACAGAATAAAATATATCTTGTTCAACTTAGTAGGTTCAAGACGTCGGAAGTAAAAACAAGCAAAAGAGTTGAAATTTATTGAAGCTTTTTTATGGAATAGAGGTGTAGCCTAGCATCATAGATAAGCAACTTATTCATAGGAATCAGACACCCAGTAGATTATAGGTTCATCTTCAAGTAAAAATTTTACAAATAAAGGGAAAGCACAACCCATAAATTGGATAGATCATAGTTGCAAAGTGTAAAATCCTGATCAAGAAACAACATGATAGGATCATCTTAACAGTAAGTGAAAACTCAAGCCTAATTAAAATCGTGACTGTAACTTTGCATGAGAGAGATTAGAAACCATTAAACGAGCTAAATTTCAAACCAGCTTGAAAAGAGAAAAAGAATTTGCCAAATTCTTGATGATACAAATGTTTTCCAACACTTGAAGTCATACCAGTTAGAATCAAATTGTGATAATATAAGCAAGCATATCAGGACACCAGATTCCTTAGACACATGAGCTAGTCAAGCCTAAACCAACCAAAGCAAATAGCAACTTTGACAGCTAAGAGAGAAGAACATAGTTCATTTTAGATCACAAGCTATAATCCAATACTATTAGCATAACAGAAAGAAATAAAAAGTTTGAGAAAACCCAAAATTGGACCAAATTCTTAACGCAAAGAAAACCAAAATTATATGGTGTTCAAAAACTAAATAAATTACGCCAGTTAAGTTCTAGATCAATCCAGATATGTCTAGTTAGCTGATAAAAATCTATACAAATTAGAAAGTGTAAGAGATTCACCTGAGTCTTTGGGAAGCTATCAGCAATGAGCTTCTTATACCGTTTAACAGGCTGCCTTGATCTCGCCCGCATCGAAGGGCACAGAAAACAGAGGTTACCACAAGCAGGCAAGACCTGCCTCGATACCACCCCCATTTGTATTATTTCTTTCTTTTTCTTCAAATGTCAAGCCCGGTATACAAAATTAAATCAAAAAAGGGCAAAAAATTCCCCAATAAGGTTGCCAGAAGAAGGGTTTCTTGTAATCGGGTTTTAGGGTTTCTCAAATCATTATGGTGGGAAAAAAAAAGCGAATGCCTGGCAAAATTTCCTTCTAAATCAAATCGAAACAAGGAGTCAACTAAAGAATTGTCAAATTCTAGGGGGAAATTGATTGAAAGACAAATACACCGATCAATTAGAGGTCAAAATCTCGTTATTTGGTCGAATCCGGTGCTCAATTGGACGATCGGGTCAAGCCTGCAATGACAAAACACAGAATCTCAGCCTACAATTACGGAAAAAAAACATGGAAAAAAAAGATCTTTTTCCAATGGGGGCTCCGTCTGCGCAAATTTCTCCAAGAACTGTGAACGGGAACAGGAAGGAAAAAAGAATCGAATTCCACTAAGCTCACCTCCGTCTATAGCCTCCTGGGGAGGCAGAGGCTTGAGATCCCTCAAAAATTTCTCTTTCTTTTTTTTCTTTTTTTTTTGGTCTTTTGCACTTTGCGTACAATTTAAATCAGGAAAAGATTGATATGGACAATAACGGTTGTAAAATTTTGGCGTGCCGGGGGGGGGGGGGGGGGGGGGGTTATAACGTTCTGCGGGTACCGGGTAATCAACTTACGAGTTATTACGTCCCTGAATTTTTAACGATGGCTGTGCATGGACCAGAATATCCCTGGCAACGTTGTTGATGGCTGAGGGACATGCAGACCACCTTCCTCTTTTAAACGATATACAATGGATGGTGAGAAACTGTGACTTCTTTTAGATTGCTCATGTAGATCGAAAAATGAACAAGACGGTTGATTAGGTTGCTTCCTTTACTACCCATCACTCTGGAGAAGTCTCATGGACACGATCTGATATTATACCTCCATCTTTATGCCACGTACTTCGTTGGTTGCACTAACGTGAGCGACCATTTTACTATAAAAAAAAAAAATTAGGGTTGCATCTTTCATGAAAAAAATAATGGATGTTTTTTTTGCAACATCGACTATTGGATCACACTCCACACAAATTTTAAAATATTGTAAACTTTTTCATCTATCAATCTGGATAGATTTCGAAGCGACTATTGTATCATTCAACAAAGAAAATTTTCTTTCATGCAAAAGGTACAAGTTTTGTCTGTTGCATAAATACTTAATAATTCTGTTGTAAAAAACTACTATGATACTATAAGTGCTGCTTTCTAATATCACTCAATTTCTCAGTAGAAGTACCAATTTCGTGGCAGGTCCAATGCACATCGAAATTGGAGTAGTGATTCAATGAGTGCAGAGAAATATCTTTCTTGTAACATTGTAAATAATACAGGTATTTATTAGCTATCCAACTTTGGTCCCAGCCAATTCAATAGGAGATATGCTTAAAATAGAAGAATATGCTTTGTCCATGTTTGGTTTTGGCTCGTTGAACTCTACCATGTATTTTGATTATAAAAATTCTCTATGACTAGAATTGTAATTGATTAGTTTTTAGTACGGCCAGTAATTTTTATAATCATCTTTCTTTCACCAATGAAGAGTAATTGGTACAATTCATGCGATTGGTAATTTTTTTTAACCATGGTTTTGGATTTTATACGACTAATTGAGATGTAGTATATATTTTTTGTGGACAAGTACTTGTGTGTATGTGTATTTTTTTTATTATAGCGGATGACTTATACGATTCTAATATAAATACATCCAAAAAAGTCAAAAAACAACACATCACGGAATGCTCTAGATAGCTCTCTTTCTCCAACCCATAGAGTTCCTCCGAAATGACCTGCCACGTACGAGGCTCTCCAATCTGCGGCCTCATTGGTCTCTTTGTAGACATGTCTAGCTTAGAACATAACATCGCCTCTTACCATGGTCCAGATGTTCCGAAGCAGAGGGTGGTGCCCATCCACACCACCGGTGCTTTTCTAGATCCAGTCGAACTCTTGTGTATTTGTGCACATATAATTGGCCTGCTTGGACAAAGTTTACATATTTCATCTTTTTTATTGTGAGGAAATCTTTTATATTTTATCAAGAATTAATTTGTCATTGTTCTACTGAGTTGCTGTGCACTTAACTCACAGCATTAGGAATAGAACAAGGGTATGATGGTCAATCTATCAACATAGAAAAACTCTTTACAGATATTGATGATTGAGAGGGTGAAAGTGGATTTCCATTCCCTGCTATGATGGCTTTCTTTATTCAAGTCAGCATTATTGGGCGTGGCTGGAGCTGTCAGCCATGGAGGACTCAGAGGTGTCAAAAAGCTTATGGCTCCAGCAGTGGGAATCCATATAATTCATGTCACTTTTTGGAAAAAATAATCGAAATAGACAAAAAGTTGACCTTGTCATGGTTAACCAATGGGGCCCACGTTGACATTATGAACCTAATTTGACGTGCGAGCAAATTAAGAAGAATGTCTCAAGGGAGATTAGAACTTGGCAAACAAATAATTATCAAGTATTTTGGACATGATCAAGTGTGAGCAGTGGAAACGATTATTTTATTTTTTTTTTCTTTTTGAAGAAATATGGTGGAGTTGATTTTTTTTAAAAAAAAATGAATTCTCGAGATTTTAAAAGTCGAAAGGGGTGCCAACTAGCAAAGACAAGTCCAGCAGATGAGTTTGACCTAACTTTCCTCTTAAATAATTAGCTTCCATGGATTGTCCCATGACCGTGACAAGGTAACGAAGTTTAGAGCTCATGCGTGGAGTGATTAATTTTATTGTATTAGTTTTTTTATTGCATGCGACTTTCATTCTTGGTGTTGTATGCCACACAAATTGGGAAATTGTGATGTATGATTGTTCTACCTTGCTCGTAAACTGCATTAAAAAAGAAAGAGTTTGTTGGAAAAGCTATTGCTAGTATTTGCAAACAAAATGGAAAAAAGGCAAAAAAAATTCTAATGCTACAGAAATCAAGACTAGAAATGATAGGGCTGAAATAGAGGCACGCAGAATTCACTGTCCTATGTGGGATTATTCGAAACCATAAAAACTTTAGAATTTGATCCAAAATCTTGATAAAATAAAATTTTGAGAAAAACAAATTTTTGCTGCAAAATCAAGCCATTTTTCTATAGGGCACATCCTCTGATGGTATCCTCAAATAAAGATCAAATAGGTTAAACGAGTCGGGTTATATCCGACTCAATTATTAAACGGGTCAAAATGGGTTAAACGAGTCAAAATGGATTAAACGGGTTAAATATTTATATTCCAGATTCAATCTATTTAGTAAATAGATTTAGACGGGTTGATCTATTTATGACCTAAATCAAACCCAAATCTACTTAAAGTGGGTCATTTGTAGATCGAATTGATGGATCGGATTATAAATTGCTGCTCCTACTCGAAAGGGTTACACTAGAATCAACTAATCAAGTAATCAAGTAAGGACTTTCTTTTTGAGACACATATGATCCTTTGCTGAACAAGGAGCGTGTTCCCACGTTCCGGTTACTTGATCAAATGATGTGGCCTACCATGATTTATTTTTATTTTTTTTGTTCCATCCTACCGTGATTTGTTTTAACCCAAACTTTCAAAAGAGCCGTACCAAATTTCTAGTGGTCAAAGTTATGGATTCATGCAGAAAATTATATTATTCCCATGCTATGGGAATTTATATGCGAATATGCCTGTACTAGAACTCAACCTGTTCAAGCAAACAAGATTTTAATGTGGTTGAGATTTGTTTTGTATTGATACCAGACATCTCCTTACATGTATACATACATACACACAGGCATACATGTGTTTTATATACATACACACATATGTATTTACATACATGCACACACACATATTTATACATACAGATATATATACATATATATACATACATACATACATACATATATACATATACATACATACATACATACATACATACATACATATAGGTTGTATAAATCAGTAAATTCCAACTGATACATAGATATCTCTTTTCATACTTTTCAATAACTTCTTTTATTTCTCGAAATCAATTAATTTTTTAATTATAAAAGTTTAAAATCAATCTCTACATATAGTTGTTAATATCTAATCTATTAAATTAGCCAATATGTTAATATATTGATCTTAAAATGTCTATGGAGATATAAAAATTTTTAGTTTCTGTTGAGATTTTCTGTTTTTCACATTAGCTAAAAAGCTAATAAACTAAGATCTCAATTTATCTTGAAATCTATTGACCACTTATATGACCAATATCTTGTAGTTTAAAACCATGTGAATAGAACAACTACAGGACCAGTTCAAATTTAAGGAGCCTATTTTAAATATATATAACCTCTATATAACATATCTGTTACATATTAATTAGGGTTTTTTTTGCATGTATATCTTTCTAAAAATTCAAATTTATATGAATACCTTCTTAAAATTTATATTTATTTCTATACACTCATAAAATACTATTTTTACATAAATACCCCTAATATAACGGTTCTTCTAACATCGTTAATAAAAACTATATTTATTTTAATTAAAAATAAAATAAAATTTTGAAATTTTCTTTTTTGTCTTCATTGCGATCGTCTTATGAATGTTCCTTTTTGCATATCTACTTAATAAGAGTAGTTTAGTCATCTTAATTTGAAATCGTTAATTTTTTAACGACGTTAGATGGCATGGATATATATGCAAAAATAATAATTAAAAAAATAAAATAGCAAAACAAGTGTTTTACGATGGTGTAATAACCCCAAAATATTTTTTTTTATATAAAAAGGGATAGAATAGTCCTTTTCAATTAATATAAGGGGTAAAATAGGAAAGAATCAAAAGATAATGGCATAGTTGTAGATGCATTGAAGTGGTAAGGGTAAAATTGGAAGGAATCAAAAATTAATGGCATAACGGTAGATATGTTGAAGTGTTAGGGGCAAAATGGGAATTTTTGGTGTGTGATGTGACTTAATTAGGAGGGTTTGGTGGCTCAGACGTGAAACAGAGAGGAGAGGGAGTTCTCAGGCGACAGAGAGGAAGAAAAAAGAAGAAGAAGAAAGAAGAAGAGGAAGGGGATTCGAGGAGGAGAGGAATCCCGGTTGTGCTCCGAGCTGAAGGGAAGAACGTAGATCTCCTTCCCCTCTACGCAAGGACCTCGATTTTCAAAAAAGAAAAAGGTAAATATCCATCCCTATCTAGTCTTTTGATGACATTAGGCTATACAAAGGGTGAATATAGTCTAGAAGGGTCGGATAAGGGTTGTAGAGGCGGTTAAAAGAAGAAGAATCGGATTTTGACAAATTTTTCCGGCACTACGGAAAAACTGTGTCGAAGTCCCAACTTCGGCGAATTATTTAGGGGGTCAAACGGCCTCCGATGATGATGAATGTTATCTCTTTGGAATCCTCTATGAGTGTAGAATGTTAGGTAAAAATTTCATCAAATTTGGAGTCTGGAAAGTGGATCAAACCCGGGATGAAGTAACCGGCTGTCGGTCCGGGTTACTGTTCATCCGGGTGGAAAATAAGGGATTTCATGCTATAATAGAGTATTAAGCCTAGATCAAGCTAAAAGGAACCTTGTACTCATGCAAAGGAGTCCCTAATACACATAAATGGTGAGTTAATTAATTAAAAAGGAAAAGAAGAAAGAAAAGAAAAGATTTAGGGAACAGGGGAGTTGAATCAATTAAAGTTTCCTATGTTATAATTGGCACGTAGATTATAGCCCTTGATACAAGACTAAATGTATTGTAAATGCATGTCACAGTTGGGCAAAAAGCTAGGGAACAAGAGGAAGAAGTTCCCCACTGCCTGCTGTAGATTTTTGGAGGCGTATCAGGGCTGTGCCAGATTGACAGGTGAGTGGGAGCCATGTACTTTGCACCATGAGCATTCTTAATTCATTTTCATGAATGTCGCCAAGTGTGAATTGATTCCACTTGAGCATATTGATTGATATTGTAGTAGATTCCTCTATAATCTTGATTCTCTATGCTTGATTATTCTGTACATGCATTTGAAGGAACATTGAGAGGAATTACGAGGGGTTGATGAGTAATCAAATTGATTCCGAATTGTGAAATGATTTCTTTTGTAAATTGATTTCATTTCCTATATTTCAAAGACTTATGAGTGGTAGCCTTGATTATACTCTTTTATGAGTAATTAAATTGGTTCCAAATTGTGAAATAACTTCTTTTGTAAATTGATTTCATTTCCTCCATTTCAAAGATTTGTAGAGCCTTTTTAGTGGTATATTGAGTTGTATTGCACTTCCTTGACCCTCACTCCTAACCCTGATGTTAGTTTATGATTGGGTCATGATCGAGTGAGTGGTAATCTTGATTATACTCCTTTTTAGTAGAGTATTGGGAGGGTGCATTATGGCATTTATGCATGGCTTGGCAGTATCTGCAGGACACCTATAGTCGATGGGGTTGAACATCGGCCTTTGTGCACATAGTAGCCTTCTGGGTGGGCGGAGCCCAGTCCCTTCCTAGGGGGGGACACGGCCCTAGGCGTAGGATCGGCCGGTCCTACGACTTATATTCTGCTTGCCGCCGGGCATAGTAAGACCCCGCGAGGTGCAGTATGGCTTTCCGCGGATGTAGAATTCCCGCGAGGTGCCGTTTAGTATGTAGATGTGAAATGGATTTCTGTTCTGGATACTGGCCAGCATTTATATGATCAGTGTGGTGTCTTATCCTGCATATGCATGTGACAGTAGGGAGTTGTTGCTGGTTCGCCTGGGGCGTAAAACCCACCTCCTGATAGCTGTCTAGCATTTATGTTATCGGTATGGTGTCTTATCCTGCATATGCATGTGACAGTAGGGAGTTGTTGCTGGTTCGCCTGGGGCGTAAAACCCACCTCCCGACAGCTGTCTAGCATTTATGTTATCGGTATGGTGTCTTATCCTGCATATGCATGTGACAGTAGGGAGTTGTTGCTGGTTCGCCTGGGGCGTAAAACCCACCTCCCGACAGCTGTCTAGTGATGATTTCAGCATATTGACACCTGATTTGTATGTTCCAGCATTATGATCTGTTGAGCATATTCATGAGTAGCATATATGTTTGCTTGATTATTCCATATATGCTTCAGATGAGTTGATATTGATTGTGGTAATATTGATGATTTATTCCATATTCTCTATGTTGAGTTCATGTTCATGTTGTTATTGATCTTGAGATTTCATCTCGAGCCATGATTATATTCTGTCTCATGTGCATAGTACTCTCTACTCCACTCACTGAGTATTTATATACTCACTCCCCAGTTTGGTGTTTTTGATTGCAGGGCAGGTATTGTATAGAGAAGAGCAGGATTAGTGGTTGCCTGCTAGCTGTGCCGCTCCATAGTATAGTATAGTATAGTATAGTATAATGTAGATAGAGGTTTATCCCCTTTTGGTGTATTATAAACCTTCTATTGTATATAGTGTATAGTTACAGTCATAGATCCTGTTGTGGATATGGGTTTGACCATGGATGGATTGGGAAGCAGGTATATATATGTGTGCAGATCAGTTGTGTGCCTGTGATAATGTATTGCTATATATTGTCCAGGTTTATATGTGACAGATTATGTGATTGCTGCTCTGACAGGTAGTGTGTTATATGTATTGAGATAATCCTGACAGGTCACCATAGGAAAGGTGATCATTTTGTGCATGCATCATGCCAAAATTTTTCAGAATTTATGGATGATTGATAGGTAGTAGGGTTCTACGTGGTGGCTGGTGGCCTTATGCCTACCCGCACCCTAGGACCGTCGCGACGGCCCGCCGGGAACGGGGCGGGGGTCGTGACAAAGCTTGGTATCAGAGCAAAGGTTAAACAAGAGTCCTGTCAGAGCAATAGGATGAGTCAGGATTAAGTATAGGATTATACTATGGAGCATAGGGTTTTTCTGTATGTTATTTTATGAGTTATTTACAACTCAGTAAAATATATCATGACTCAGTGTGTAACGACCATCCTCTCTTTTTAACTCCTTTAGAGACATATAAAGAATACTTTCAAGGAAAATGGAGCCAGATATAGCATTGGATGCGGGTTCCGCACATGTCGAGCCCCAAAGAGAAAAACCTCCTCCTGCTGATAGACGGAGGGTTGATGATCAAGGAGATGTAGGAAGTAGAGATGCATTGATGGAACAGTTACTGGCGGAGAATCAGGCTCTGAGGGAGCAGATTGCTCGGGGGAAATCTCCTGCCCCGTCAGTAGTATCCATTCCACCTCCTGTACCTGTGCCAAGAAGTTTGGCCAGGCGAGCTCTAGATGATGAGGGGATTACTGTACAGGAATTTCTTAGGCTCAGAACCCCGGAGTTTAAGGGGGAAGAAGGTGAAGATCCTCAGAGATTTCTGGAGGAGACTGAAAAGATGATACGGAGACTGCCCTGTTCTGATGCAAGAGCTATAGAACTTGTAGGGCTTACAATGAAGGAAGATGCCTGGGACTGGTACCAGAGGCATATGGAGGATAGATTGTACAGTAGGAATCCTCCAACCTGGGAAGAGTTCAGGCAAGCAGTGATGGATGAGTTCTTGTCTCCGGCTGAGAGGCAGAATCGGGCTCTTCAGTTTGAGAGGCTGAAGCAGATGCCCGGAATGAGCGTATCTGAGTACGCTCGTGAGTTCACTAGATTGGGGAAGTATGCTCCTTACATCATCCCCACTGAAGCTGCCAGGATAGAAAGGTTCAGACGAGGTCTGATTTCCCCGCTTTATAATGCAGTACTGGCAGTAGAGGTCCCCACTTTGTCTAGGCTGATAGATAAAGCAAAACAGTGGGAGACCAGAAATAAAGAGGAAAGAGCTGAAAGAGAACAGAGGAAAATGAGTATGGGGAAAGGGCAAAGCAGTAGAGATAGATCTGAGGGAGTAGATCTCTCGGAGGGCCCGACGGAGCAGTCTGTACGCTCAGCTCCACCTGCCCCACGTAAGAGGAAATGGAGGGAAAGAGGTCAATCACAAGATACTTTTCTACCATCAGTACCTCGTCCTCCGGTCACTATGGCCAGAACTGAATCCAAGTTTCAATCATGGCCAGTGTGTGGCATATGTGGGAAGCAGCACCCTGGCAGATGCAGAATGGGTCAGGGAGTGTGCTACAGATGTGGACAGCCGGGACATTTTGTCAGAGAATGCCCGCAGGGTGCCACCCAGCAGTTGGTGCCTTTGGCATCCTATCCTTCTGTGCAGATGGACAGGCCTAGTAGTAGGGAGCCTGTAGGCAGAGGCAGAGGTCAAGCACAAACATCACAGCAGAGTGCTGGACCATCTCAACTATCAGCTCCAGTAGGCAAAGGGCAAGGAAGGGTGTTCACGGTAAATCCACAAGAGGCACAGGCATCGAATGCAGCTGTGACAGGTATGCTCCTCATTGATAAGATTAAAGCTAGAGTGTTATTTAATTCTGGAGCTACCCATTCATTTGTGTCCCTTTATTTTGCTAAAAAGTTAGCTAAGGATAAGATATTAATGCATATCCCCTTAGCTATTAGTACACCTGTAGGGGATAGTATAGAAGCGAAGTATGTATATCCTACCTATGTGGTAGAGATAGAAGGTAAAACACTCCCAATTTATTTGATTCCCAATACCACACCGAGCAGAATATGAAGAGCAGATACACTCACCCCTTTGAGTAATCAGGTAATTTACTCTTTTAAATTCGAGGACGAATTTTATATAAGGGGGGGAGGATGTAATAACCCCAAAATATTTTTTTTTATATAAAAAGGGATAGAATAGTCCTTTTCAATTAATATAAGGGGTAAAATAGGAAAGAATCAAAAGATAATGGCATAGTTGTAGATGCATTGAAGTGGTAAGGGTAAAATTGGAAGGAATCAAAAATTAATGGCATAACGGTAGATATGTTGAAGTGTTAGGGGCAAAATGGGAATTTTTGGTGTGTGATGTGACTTAATTAGGAGGGTTTGGTGGCTCAGACGTGAAACAGAGAGGAGAGGGAGTTCTCAGGCGACAGAGAGGAAGAAAAAAGAAGAAGAAGAAAGAAGAAGAGGAAGGGGATTCGAGGAGGAGAGGAATCCCGGTTGTGCTCCGAGCTGAAGGGAAGAACGTAGATCTCCTTCCCCTCTACGCAAGGACCTCGATTTTCAAAAAAGAAAAAGGTAAATATCCATCCCTATCTAGTCTTTTGATGACATTAGGCTATACAAAGGGTGAATATAGTCTAGAAGGGTCGGATAAGGGTTGTAGAGGCGGTTAAAAGAAGAAGAATCGGATTTTGACAAATTTTTCCGGCACTACGGAAAAACTGTGTCGAAGTCCCAACTTCGGCGAATTATTTAGGGGGTCAAACGGCCTCCGATGATGATGAATGTTATCTCTTTGGAATCCTCTATGAGTGTAGAATGTTAGGTAAAAATTTCATCAAATTTGGAGTCTGGAAAGTGGATCAAACCCGGGATGAAGTAACCGGCTGTCGGTCCGGGTTACTGTTCATCCGGGTGGAAAATAAGGGATTTCATGCTATAATAGAGTATTAAGCCTAGATCAAGCTAAAAGGAACCTTGTACTCATGCAAAGGAGTCCCTAATACACATAAATGGTGAGTTAATTAATTAAAAAGGAAAAGAAGAAAGAAAAGAAAAGATTTAGGGAACAGGGGAGTTGAATCAATTAAAGTTTCCTATGTTATAATTGGCACGTAGATTATAGCCCTTGATACAAGACTAAATGTATTGTAAATGCATGTCACAGTTGGGCAAAAAGCTAGGGAACAAGAGGAAGAAGTTCCCCACTGCCTGCTGTAGATTTTTGGAGGCGTATCAGGGCTGTGCCAGATTGACAGGTGAGTGGGAGCCATGTACTTTGCACCATGAGCATTCTTAATTCATTTTCATGAATGTCGCCAAGTGTGAATTGATTCCACTTGAGCATATTGATTGATATTGTAGTAGATTCCTCTATAATCTTGATTCTCTATGCTTGATTATTCTGTACATGCATTTGAAGGAACATTGAGAGGAATTACGAGGGGTTGATGAGTAATCAAATTGATTCCGAATTGTGAAATGATTTCTTTTGTAAATTGATTTCATTTCCTATATTTCAAAGACTTATGAGTGGTAGCCTTGATTATACTCTTTTATGAGTAATTAAATTGGTTCCAAATTGTGAAATAACTTCTTTTGTAAATTGATTTCATTTCCTCCATTTCAAAGATTTGTAGAGCCTTTTTAGTGGTATATTGAGTTGTATTGCACTTCCTTGACCCTCACTCCTAACCCTGATGTTAGTTTATGATTGGGTCATGATCGAGTGAGTGGTAATCTTGATTATACTCCTTTTTAGTAGAGTATTGGGAGGGTGCATTATGGCATTTATGCATGGCTTGGCAGTATCTGCAGGACACCTATAGTCGATGGGGTTGAACATCGGCCTTTGTGCACATAGTAGCCTTCTGGGTGGGCGGAGCCCAGTCCCTTCCTAGGGGGGGACACGGCCCTAGGCGTAGGATCGGCCGGTCCTACGACTTATATTCTGCTTGCCGCCGGGCATAGTAAGACCCCGCGAGGTGCAGTATGGCTTTCCGCGGATGTAGAATTCCCGCGAGGTGCCGTTTAGTATGTAGATGTGAAATGGATTTCTGTTCTGGATACTGGCCAGCATTTATATGATCAGTGTGGTGTCTTATCCTGCATATGCATGTGACAGTAGGGAGTTGTTGCTGGTTCGCCTGGGGCGTAAAACCCACCTCCTGATAGCTGTCTAGCATTTATGTTATCGGTATGGTGTCTTATCCTGCATATGCATGTGACAGTAGGGAGTTGTTGCTGGTTCGCCTGGGGCGTAAAACCCACCTCCCGACAGCTGTCTAGCATTTATGTTATCGGTATGGTGTCTTATCCTGCATATGCATGTGACAGTAGGGAGTTGTTGCTGGTTCGCCTGGGGCGTAAAACCCACCTCCCGACAGCTGTCTAGTGATGATTTCAGCATATTGACACCTGATTTGTATGTTCCAGCATTATGATCTGTTGAGCATATTCATGAGTAGCATATATGTTTGCTTGATTATTCCATATATGCTTCAGATGAGTTGATATTGATTGTGGTAATATTGATGATTTATTCCATATTCTCTATGTTGAGTTCATGTTCATGTTGTTATTGATCTTGAGATTTCATCTCGAGCCATGATTATATTCTGTCTCATGTGCATAGTACTCTCTACTCCACTCACTGAGTATTTATATACTCACTCCCCAGTTTGGTGTTTTTGATTGCAGGGCAGGTATTGTATAGAGAAGAGCAGGATTAGTGGTTGCCTGCTAGCTGTGCCGCTCCATAGTATAGTATAGTATAGTATAGTATAATGTAGATAGAGGTTTATCCCCTTTTGGTGTATTATAAACCTTCTATTGTATATAGTGTATAGTTACAGTCATAGATCCTGTTGTGGATATGGGTTTGACCATGGATGGATTGGGAAGCAGGTATATATATGTGTGCAGATCAGTTGTGTGCCTGTGATAATGTATTGCTATATATTGTCCAGGTTTATATGTGACAGATTATGTGATTGCTGCTCTGACAGGTAGTGTGTTATATGTATTGAGATAATCCTGACAGGTCACCATAGGAAAGGTGATCATTTTGTGCATGCATCATGCCAAAATTTTTCAGAATTTATGGATGATTGATAGGTAGTAGGGTTCTACGTGGTGGCTGGTGGCCTTATGCCTACCCGCACCCTAGGACCGTCGCGACGGCCCGCCGGGAACGGGGCGGGGGTCGTGACAGATGGTATACATGTAAATATCAATTTGGAGAGGATATTCATGAAAAATTCGATATTTAGGAGAGTATTCATGCAAAAAAACTCTATTCATTATTTTATTTACCATAAGGGAATATATGTAAGAATGCATTTGCTATAATTGTTCTAACACCGGCAACCAGTTGCCGAGACTAGTTCAAAATTGATATTCCAATGTTTCAAACAAATCCCCCTATCGAATGTACTTATTACAGATAACTCCCTTAAACCATCGCCTCCGCCGACGGATTTCCCTTTCTCCCTTGTAGAAGGGAAAAATTACCCAAAACCCCAAATCTCTTGCTTTCGGAGCCCTAAGCCCCAACCCGCTCTCCTCGAATCGCATCTCCAAATGGGGAAATCTTGTCGCGATCTCCTCCCAGATGCTCTCTTTCCGATCCTTTGGATCCTCATTGCCTTCGTTTTTCCGTCCAAAATCTCCGGAATCCGGTGAGTGGATCGCCATCTCCTTCTCTACCTCTTTATTTCACCCCCTCGTTCTGTCCTTGCTTTGTTTCAAGCGCTGAAATCTGTGAAGAGGTGTTTCCGAACCGCGGCGGCAAAAGTGAAATTTTATGGAATGTTGTGGAATCTTGTGTTAGTTTTGGGGTCAAAGTTCGTATTTTGGTAGAAAGATTGAACCTAGGGTCTAGAGGATGGGAATTCGCATCATGGTTTAACGAGAAAGAAAAATCTATTCATAAGCTGATCCAGTCTCCATTCATGGACCTCACCCGTCGTTGTGAATGCCATAGTGATCAAAGTTATTGTTAGAACTTTGATTTTTATAAGTCTTTTTGACTTGGAAGAAGGCCCTGAAACAAAGAGAGGATTACCAATACGAAAGGATATTAGTGGGAAAAATAGTACTGCCTGAGAAATGTGGTGAGTTTAGAGCATATATTAGTATTAGATGCTGGATTGGATTGCTTGTGCGTTACAAATTATGCACAACTTGCAGGTCAAAGACAGAGGAATGAATAATGCCCTTTTTTCTTTTGTTTTGCATTGCTTCTCAAGATAAATATGCAATTCAGCCAACAAAAGCTTGCATGATGACAAGTGCTGATACTTAATGTTGAGCATCTTGGTGGATATATAGCTACAAGATCTGTGGAAGAAATGTGTTTGAGTGTAAGTTCATACAGTAAGTTCGATCTTGGAACATTATACTGTTACTTAGCTTAAGACTTTTATTAGTAATTAATGTTGGAACTCCCACACAAGTATATACAGTGAGTAATATGAAGATAAAAGACAGAGAAGCAAGGCCCTTTCTCTTCCATTCTTTTTACATACCTCTCAAGATAAATAAGTATATCGGCCAACAAAAGCTTTTGGAATAACAACTGCTGCTATTTGATGTTGAACACCTTGGTGGATATATGGTTACCTGATCAGTATAAGAATTGTAGTTGAGAGTAAGTTCCTAGTCTTCTATATTTGTCTTTCCAACAAACTTTAACCTGCCTTTCTTGCGATATTTTACTATTACTGTCACATGATTTTCTCTTTTATACACATCTTAGTCTAGGTAGAAATCTTCAGAGACACATTCCTACAATATATGTTTCAATGAATAAACAGACCGTGTGCACATTAAGAAGCAGGACTCCTAATGACCTGAGAGACACAGTAGCTTTTCCTTGATGCTTCTATACAATAATTTACACATTGAAGCAGCAAATTTTATTGTTTAAGGTTTTATAGTGCTGAAATGAATTGTGCAACTGCGGTCTTTCAATTTTAATTCTTGTACTTATGCTAACTTAGTCAATGTAACCTGCAATCTTTCTACATGTGGTTTTTTTGGATTTTTATGCTCCCATTTCTCAGTCATCTTCTTCCAGGGTCTTGAAGTTTCAATAATTGCACGAGAAAAGAATTAATAGTATACATATTATAATTAAGTGATTTCTCCAATTGCATGTTGGATCCCCTTCATTTTTTATCACAACATGATAATACAAGAAAAAGATTTTATTATAATACAGAAACAGGTTTCTGTTGAAAATTTTAGTTTAATTTTTTCAGGAAGGACATTGGTCTTCCAGAGAACCGTGTGTGCAGGAATACTATTCAAGGGCGATACTTACTATCAGATGATAATGGTAAAGCTCCAACTTTGTACTGCTCTCACTGTTTATATTGTGCAATAATTATGGGCGCCAGCAGGGAAAAGAAGCACCTGTGAACTATGCACATATACATGTACACGTTAAGCATATGTTAATTAGGGCTATCAATGAGCCGAGCAGCTCGAGCTTGGGTTGAGAAAAGCTCAAATCAATATTGGTTCAAATCCAAATAATCAAGCTTGAACCAACAAGATGTGCTTGAATTTAATTTCTAGCCAAGCCAAAATTGACCAGGCTCATCCCGATATGGCTCAAAAATATTATATATATATATATATATTCTATATTATATAGATAATAAACCATTTGATCGAGACTTCGACTACTATATTTTTGGTTCTTTGAATCAATTAATTGTTAATTATATTATATTATATGGATAATGGATCGTTGGGTTAAGACTTAATTAGTAATTTTTAATACTTTGAAACAATTAATTGTTAAGCCAATCTTGAACTAAGTTTGATTCAAGCGCAGATTTATTTGAGCCTAATGTAGGATTATCGAACTGTTCAATTAGACTCATTTTTGCCGATTTGAAACTCAAATGGAGCTTGCAAGAATAGTAAACAAGTCTAGCTTGATTTCAGAGTTCAAGCTTGAAATTAATTTCAAAGCAAGTTTGATCAGATGCAAGCTCAATGAAGCTCAGCTCAAGTACACCTGTAATGTTCATACATACAAATTGTTTGGCTATGATTGTCGTTTTATAGGAAAATTATTAGTATTGGTTTTGCACCATGACTTATCCATTCAACAACTGTTTTTAATCAACTTATAATCTTGCAGGCTATGTATGTACTGCCCTTTCAGTTGATTCATTGTCTCGCTGCTGTCCTGAAATAGGGCAGCGATTTTCTTGTCAGTGAGTTTTTTGGCTATGAGCTGATATTTGACATGACCATCTGGACTGAAATAGAGAACTTGCTGAATTAGGCATTTGATTTTTCAGTGGGTGCAACCTTGTTTCACAGTGCTGCAATTCATATGAGCATTGTGTATCGTGCTGCTTAGATCCATCCAGGGTATTCTCTTTAATTCAAAATTCACACTGCTACCATTAAAAATTTGAGGCCTTTGTTTGAACACGCTCAGTCCTTTTTGCAGACAATGGAAGATCTTGCGCTGAAAGTGAAGATAGCCAAACCAATTACTGCAGGTTGTATACACATTTAGAACTCCTCTTTGCTGAGAGGAGGCCTTTTATCATCATTAATTCATGTTTTCCACCTTGTCTTCTTTCAGGCACTTATGCTAGTGTTTTTGATTTCTGTGCTGGAAGGTGCCGTCATAATTCTGCAAGTGTGGTATGTATTTTGCTTTCCATGAATACTCTTTTCGTTCTTTTTTTCTCAAAAAGTTATGGATCTTTTAAAGCTTATCTCATGATTTTTGTGGGGATAAAAGCACAACTATATGATTAAGGGATTGCATGTGTTTTCTTGTTTCTAGCTGGACAACCTTGCTTGGAATAATTATGCTATGTAGGCATATCAAATATTGAATTAGGATCTTGTAAATTGTTTCCTTAAAGTGATATAAATATTTCAGGTTCATGAGAATGCATATGCAAGTGACTTTCATCACTGCTTTTCTTTGCAGTCAAATTTTTCAGGTAACTCACTATAATCTATTTCTTCTTCCAGTCTTCAACAATAATACAGCACTTGGTGTTTGACATTATGTATATAAAAAATATGCATGAACTTAGATAAAGAATATGCCTACAATTATGAGCAATTATCTTTTTGTATCTGATCATGTTAGTATTAAATGTTCTTCCCTTGAATGTATCTGAGAGTCCCTATCATCTTCTTTGACCCACATAAGCCCAAGTTTTTTTTTTTTGCTTGTACCTTATTGTTATTATGGGTATTGGATAGAATTATTATCTTTTAGCAGTTATTTTTTTGCATGTTTGACATCAGGGATAATGGAACTAAGTTCTGAAGCAAGGCTGACAGGCATTGATATTGTCATTGGAAAGTAAGAGTCTTTCTGACAATTTTTATTACCGTAACATATAGTGACAGCAACATTTGGGAAATTTGCTAACAACCTCACATGAAAGGCAGGCAGGGGGAATCCTGTAATTCAGCATGCAGGTCGAAGAAGCAATCATGTGTTCCAAACAGGCTTCTTGTGCTTAATAAATGTGAATTGTAAGTTTCTGATCCTAGAAAAAATATCACAATTTCTGATTATTTTATTGATTTTTCCCCCAAACACCATCACAATGTTATTTACAACGAATTGCAGAAAAGTGTGTAAAAATAGAAGTTTAAAAGAAAATACTTTAATTATTAAGTTTTGAGAAGTCTCTATTCAGTTCCTGTACGTCTCCAACGATGCATTTTTTTCTTTTTAAAATAAGCAACTAGAAAAATGTCATTCTGTTATCTTGTTTATAATCTTAAACTTTTGGGCGAGTTTGGTTGTTGTTTGCTTTTTTTTTTTTTTTTCTTTTCTGTTGCAATCTAGTGGATCTTAAGACATTCCTGTCTTTGGGTGTCTTATGGTGGACTAGAGCAAGTGTAGAGCATAATTACCTTCTTTTCAATCTAATGGATCTTAAGGCATGCCTGTCTTTGGGTGTCTTATAGTTGATTAGAGCAAGTGTAGAGCATATTTACCTAATTTAGCTCGTGATAATGTAGCAGTTTAGTGGTGGCTGGCTATGGATCAGACTTAGAGATTTATTCTCATAAAGAAATTAGCAATTTGCGATATCTTAGAACTTTCCTTGTTTCTTAATCTTCCCTTATTTTCTTAGATGTTTGCATTGGTGTTATTGCTATAATCTTAAATATTATATTGGGTGATCAAACTTCATTGTCAAAAGTGATATAAACATGGAATTCCAATTCATCCTTAAAGCAAATGTGAGTTGTCGAGTTGGGTTTGAAGGTCCAAGTATGGTGACCCCTAAGGATAAAGTTGAACATGGTAGCCATTGCAAGATCTCAATTATAACGTTAGGCTATTATGAGAAAATTCATGATTCATGCCTTGTGTGAAAAGTAAGGTAACAAATTTTCGTTGTAATAGTTATCATCTTAAATATTGGATTGTGTGACCAAACTTCATCATCAAAAATAATATAAACATGGAATTCAAGTTCGTCCCGAAAGCAAATGTGATATATTAAGCTGGGTTTGAACTCAGTGAGTAAATGATCAAATAACTATCAGTGAGTTCTAATTTTTGTGATCTCTAATGGATAAAACTGAAATGGCAGCCACTGAAAGATCACAATAATAATTACTACGAGAATATTCACAGTTCATGCCTTATCTGAAAAGTATGGTAACAAATTTTCGTAGAGAGTCAGATTGATATATAACTTTCTTGTAATGCATTGGAATGCTAGACATCTGCAATTCAGAACACCACCAACAGTTAGCTTTAATATATGATAGACAATAGATTCCAGTAATAGAGTTTGTTGCCTAAAATGATTAAAGTTTCTGGCATCTTTCGTATGTTTATCAAATTTTATCTATATTTTTATAAAAAACTAGTATTTAGATATATGCTTTTCGATGGAGTGCCTTACAGTTATAGTTGATGCTATCACTGTGCATGATATATTTGGGCCTCTGTGACTAGATGATATTGACAAGAATAGCACTTGCTGTTTCTATTTAGTCTGCAGAGATATATGAGCTGCAAGGGTGGATGTTTTTCTAGCATTGGAGCAGATCAACCTGCTGAAGTTGTTGATGATGCACCGAAGGATGTGGTATAGTTTCTTTTCCATTTTTTTAATGCATAATCTGAGTCACCTTTATAGCATTTCATTGTTCTCTCGGTATGGGCCCACACACTTGAGCAGCTTATTTAATGGAGAAGAGCTTTCTAAAATATGAAGTACTAAATGAATTTCTGTGCTACTGGCATATATAGAGACTATCAAGATCTGACTCTTGAAAATAGGATTGCAAACAAAATCTTAATTTATAATATGTTAGTCATGGTTCTTTTTGTATGATTTATATGGGGCAAATAGATGGAAAAAAATAACTAAAAGATATGTGTTATGAAATTCGTATGACAAAATTATCTCCTTTGTTTCTTGATCAATGAATAAGGTTTGCTTATTAAGAAAGCAAGTACCAATCCCTGACACAAGCCTATGACATTGTAGAACAAATTTTAATTGTGGATCATTGCCGTAGGCAAGCTTTCTACTTCAAGTTAAATGAATGAAATAGTTTGCCTGAGTACTTAGGAATTAAATACTCTCTACTAGCATACTTAGCACGCGAAGATTATTATATGCTGACTGCAGGCTTGCGAACTCCTGGGTTGCAGATATGAGATATGTTAGGATTATCTAAGGGCTTAAAATGTATCATCCATACTTCAAAAATGGTAGGTTTTACCAAATCTTTTGATCATGTAATGTTTCTATTAACTTATCATATAGTGTGTTTTAGTAGCACATTATAAATTGGAAGATCAGGTACTCTAATTGTTGGCATTTTTTGCATTTGTTTTATAATTATGATGCGAAATATCGATCCCAACTTTTTAATTCACTTTGCTGGCACATCTTATGTTCTTGTGAAAAGGCGTATAATGCATCAGTTGCCTTATCAACTGCAAATTTTTTCCTTTCCTTTAGCCTTGCATACTTGTAAATTACTATTTTTTAGACTCAACTGCTTATATCTATCTTTTGCTTGTTAAGAATGTTCGGGAGTGAGAACATATAAAGCACGTTACCGTAAAATGTTCGTTGAGCTTCTTTTCTCTTTGGCTTTCCAGAATCCAGGGGCATGCTTGTTTACACAAAGGGAGGCCATGCTTACATGCGATGGTTCACATCAACATACAAGGAGACTTTGCCCGTGTGCATGACATGCGATGCACTGTGACAAGGTTGAGCATGTGAGTTTACATGCTTGTGCATACCAGGTTTTGCTTTCTGGCACACATTTTTCTTTATTCTTATATATAAAAAACTTAGAATGAAGTTTCTTTCAAGAAGGCTGGCTGCCTTAACAAGTAGATAGTTTGTTAGACCAAATAAAAAAATATGGCTGATTAAAAGGGACAAGAAGTTCAAGCAATCTGCCACCATTTTGGTGGTGCGCGACTAAGTAGTGAATGTTTAACTAGAGCTTGTATATATTATAATTTGGTTTTTCTTCCCTTGAATGGAAGCTGCCTATATTCTCTCACAATCCTGAGGTTTCTTGGTCACTAAAACTCAACGATTTTTTATGGATTCTAGCATCCTTGAATAGGAGTGGGATCAACGGCTTCCTCCATGCCCTCCCAACTTCTTCAGTCTTTCTTTGCCCCTTCACTTGGTAAATGCCTCAGGCCTTCGAGATATCATGCGGAAAGGGTAGCCAGGAGTCTAAACAGCACCCTCAGGAAACTTCTTCCAAAAAATGCATCAATTTTCTAATTTGGCAGTGGCAGCAATCCCTTTGATTGCATCAAACCTGTGCATTATATGTAATGGAAATCACAGCGTACTAACTGTAGATTAACTTTTTTTTTTCTTTTTTTTTATGTGCAGCAAAAAAATTTAGGAGATATTTTGACAACAATTGGTCAAACAGAAGGAGCCTCGAGGTGAACATGCTCCACGCAACATTACTGGTGTAAATGCCAATCCACATGTTTAAATCTCTTGCAGAAAACACAGTGCTTCTTCGTTGCATGTAACAAAATCATCAAGGCAAACCTCTATTCCACCATGCAATTGCCAACATGGGATTAAGAAGGAAGGCAGAATTGTTTTTTTGTATCATATCATACTCACTGTATGGAAAATGTTGAATGGGCACCAATCTTAAATACCAGTTACGTGAACAGTATCTGGAGTGCTACGAAGATTCGTTCTGCATCAGTATTTGTCTTCGTGCTCAGAATCCATCATGTCAATGTTGTGAATGCTTCCAAGGAATATACTTTGTAAACCTTAGCATATCCTTAAACTTATCCCGACCCGGTTTTTTGTGAACTGCCGGGATAAAAATGGGTAATAAATCCGTTCGTCCGTGTGCTTTCTCTACGCTTTCATCAGGAATAAGCACAGTAGTACGACAGGAACATTTATCACGGTCTTTATCCCTTGACCTCTGAGTTGCAGCTTATTCGGCCCCCGACAACCTCACATTTTTTTTTTTTTTTTTTTTTTTTGAAAAACGGCAAATTCATATAGCTCTAGCTTGAGTACATCCAGCCAAATCCAAAGAAAGTAAAGAGTACAAAAGGGTGGGAATATCAGCTACAGATGTCCAAAGAAACTCCCCGGAGTGCCGGGCGACGTAGGAGGTGACCCAGTCAGCTGCTCTGTTCGCCTTTTGGTACACATGTGCTGTCCGAAAAACATCCATCTTCTGAGCAAAACTCCGGGTCTCTAGGATGAGCGGGTGACCGTCACCGTGTCTATCCGCACCCCGAATCCAATCGATCACCGCAGAAGAATCCCTCTCGAGGTGCACCCGCACAGCGCCGAGGACCCTCGTCACGTAGGATAAGCCCTCACAAGTCACAACCTCACATCTTTGTGAACAAGACTTTCCCTCATTAGTATGGAGTGTTTATCCCTTGACCTCTGAGTTGCAACCTATCCGGCTCACAAGTATAGAGACAAAAAAAGAAGCCTAAGATGACGCTAAGAACTCTGTAATTGGATGACATTTTATGTATTAATACTTCATGCAACATGCAACAACCCATTAACAGCCAGCAAAGTTCTCCCATGATCCATGTTTAAGAGAACGAAAATACCAAAAAGAAAGGAAATGGAAATAATTAGACAGCCATGGAAGGCTTATTTAAAATAAAATAGGCTGCCGACCTTCAAAACCATGTTTAAAAGGAGTAATCTGGTTTGAAGGTTTTTGTATTGCTCAGAGGCTTGGGCCTCTCCTTCTCCACATCCTTCTCACCACCTTCACCTTCTTTCTCCTCCTCCTCCTCCTCCTCTAAACTCTCCTCCTCAAAAGCAGGGTGCGTCAATATACGAGCAAGAAGCTGAGTCCCTCTCAAAGCATTGGTCAGTGGGAGGTGGCCTTCAGGAGTATCATCTTTGAGCTCCCAGATGAACTCATCCGGGAAGGCCCTGTACGTGTACTGCTCCACCTCGGTGTCGAGGCGCTTCATCCAGCCGACGCGGATGAAGAAGCGGCTGAAGTCGCGGCGGGACTTCTCCCATATCCGGCGCTGCACGCTGTAGCCGAAGCGGTCGGAGCTGTGGAGGCGCCACAGCCGGTCGATGGCCTGGAGGTCGGCGGCGTCGATGAACTGGACCTCGGAGAAGAAGACGTAGCCGCGCTTCTGCGCGGCGTCGCCTGCGAGGGCGATGAGGAGGCGCCGCGTCTCCTCGTCGGCCTGCCGGAAGTCGCTTGCCTCGAGGTGACGGGCGATGACAGCGAAGGAGGAGGAGGAGGAGGTGGTGGTGGTGGGAGTGATAGGAGAGGATGGGGTGGTGGTGATGGAGGAGGAAGAGAGGTTGGAGAGGAGTTTGGTTGGGGTGGTGGCGGGTTTGAGGAAGAGGGAAGAGTCAGGGGTGGAGGTAAAGGAGTGGTGGTGGGGATGAAAAAGGGATTGGAGGGAGGTGGTGGCCATGGAGAGAGGGCGCGAGGGGAGATAGGAGGGATAAGGTATTTGCGGGATTGAGTGGAGAATGATGTAGTTTATGGATGTGGGGGATGGAGGCATGGAGATGGGGGGACATCTAGGACTGGTGGAAAGGAGGCTTTTGATTGGTGGGATTTGGGTGAGGCTGGATCCTCTCCCGCTGCTTGACATGGTTGGACAAGTTTATCTCTTTTTCTTTCTCAATATTTCTAATTATTAATAAATTTCTTACTGCCAATTGGTGGATGGGATGCCTCCCCTTATTTGACATGAAAAACATTGGAAAGAAACACTGACAATTGATGGATGTCTTATCGTGGTCTTCAATCAGAAAGTTAACATGCAGATTATTGAGTGTTCATTAGTATATATTAGTTAACTAATCTCAAAAAGAAAAAAAAGTGGATATATAATTTCTTTTTGCATTCCATGCTCAATAATATAACAGTATTGCGGATAAGGTCTTCCCTTATCACTTTCTACAAATCCGTATAAAAAATATCAATTTAATTTGCAAAAAGTTGCATATGTTAGCCTTTCATCGTCCTGATGAACTGCAATCTCTAGTTAAGTCAATCATGTGTAATTAGATATTTTATTTCTAGTTAGCTTCAACTAGGTTCTATAAAATATGAAAATAGAAGCGAAACAACTAGGAGCCCCACTCTAGCTTTTTTTAAGGTGAATTTCGATGGCAGTATTGCTGGAGAAGGAAGTAGGAGGTATGGCTTTGTCATCAAGGACCACAATGTCAGGCTTGTAGTGACCAGGGGCCGGTAGATCTTCAACACTTTTGTTATTGAAGTTGAGCTTAGAGCTATGTGGGAGGACATTTTCTATGCGAGGCATGCCCTACATACGGCCGACTGAATAGCCTCTTTTGTGGCTCAATATTTTAGAGGTTTTTTTTAGGAGAACTAAACGGCTATTTTTTTTTTCTTTATTATTTTTTTTGATTTTATTAATTGCACTCATGTAAGTACGTGTTGCAGGAGGTGCTGCTATACTTAAAAAAAATAAAAATAAATAAATTTTTTTTATAAAAAAAACTAGGACTTCACCTCATGTTCAAGTTGGCTTCCATCCCTTTCTTTCTCGACCCAACGCCCTCCTAAACCCTACCACTCACTGTTTTCCCCTAAAAACCACCCTCCCACAAAGACCAAGCCCTCAAGCCCTCCTTCCGCCGCCTCCTCTCCGACCTCTCTGCCATTCTCGATACACCCACCACCCCTCCTCAACCTCATTGCCGGCGTGTTCCTCGATTGGATGGTCCCCGTCACCAACTCTCTCGAGATCTTTTCATGGTGTCCTCCACACTCCGGCCCCTTCGCCATGTTCATTTATATTTATATTTGGAGCCATTTGTCCCACCTCACCGCCGAAAGCCGAACAAATTCCCCTTCCTGGACCTCCTCGGCATCGCCATTACTTGCTCTTTGCCACCTCTCCCGATCACCGCAACTTAGTTATTTTGTCCACAAGCAAGTCGTCCACTACGATGAAATCTGATCGATGTGATAAATTCCAGCTTAGCAGCTATATTTAGAAATCAATTTTAAAAAATTATTGATATCAGAGGGTGGCTCGGTGCAGAGTTTTTGATCCAATAGCCCCAGCGGGGTTTACCAGCTAGTGGCTCCGGCGAAGACATCAGAAGCAAGAACGAAAGGGTTTAGGGTTTCTTGGGATTATGTACTTCTTTTGAAACCCTAGGTTGAGTAATGTGGAAAGCTAGAGTGGGAGGAGTTGACCGTTGGTGAAGCTAGAGTGGGAGGAGTTGACCGTTGGTGAAGCTAGTATGAGATTGGGAGGAGTGAGGCGGGAGCTGCGAGTGAAAAGAAATAAGAGTGGCCGATGAAGGGCTCCATCGAAGGACCAGGATCTTCTTTCTGAGGAGCTAACTGCATTGTTTCTATACCCAAGTGTGCCAAGCTACAGATTGTACCACAGAAGGGTTTGTCCAAGAAGGTTGCTGATCAACTCATCTCTCTGCTTCTTGATCAGGTTATACAGAACTGTTGGTTCATAAAAAAACTTGTCTTTTTTCTTCTTAAATGTGAGGAACATATAGTTGTGCTTTGCTTGATACGAACAGCATGCTATTGATTGGCTTCAACCTAATTGTTCTGCACGTCAGACCCTGTAGATTGATATTTGGCGTGGAAAATATTAGTTCTTAGCTATATTTTTTTTTCTTGACCAATTAAAGTTAGATCAACTAGCACAAGATCTGATTGAAATGTGTTGGTAAAGATTTCACCTGATCTTCTTCCACATGATGTGAGTAAAAAATGTATGAGAGAGAAGAGTAGAGATTAGAGAGATATCTTAGGAGAGAAGAAGATAGAAGAGATTCAATGCTCTATGGAGAGGAGAACAACTTCAATATATTCCTGTCATCGATATTTATCTTGCTATTGCGAGGAATAATGTTGTATGGTCTGTTGTTGAGCTGTCTCTTGTGCTTTGCAATTCCCAGCTCATTTCCATCTTTATAGTTCTAATTCCTTGTCCGTGCTTTCCGTTTGGATAGTCAAATCCTCTGGACAATATTTAGACAATACATGTTGAATTCAACCCAGACACAGCCTATTCTCATCCATATTATAAGGTCATAGATTGTAATAAATCATAATCATAATTATAATTATCAAGCCTTTTCCAAACTATGTAGGGTCAGCTTTAGGGATCTTAGTTATTGACATATTTTATGACAGGTTATCAACATGATATCAACCCTTCACCTTTCTAATCTGGGGGGACTGGCCATGGGGGTATTATGTAATATATCGTCATTGAATGAGAAAAAATGTTAAGACACGGTTAAAGAAGAAAGAGGAAACAAAGAAGGTGAAGGGAAACACAGAAAGATAGGCATCTCTGGCTGCTAGATATGAGAGTGAAAAGAGAGGCAGGACGAGGGATATAAACTGGCATATATATATAATACACATACAGAGAGAGAGAGAGAGAGAGAGAGATTCTGTTTCAAATTTTTAGATAGATAGTCCACTAGTTATGCCTTTTCCTTCATGTCAGGTCAAGAAACTGGCATATCTTTCTCCGCATTGTAGTTGCTCTCCTTGGTGGCCTCGTGAGGAATGCTATATATTCTTTTTGTTTCAGTTTTTCTTTTTTTCTTCTTTCTTGAGGGGGGCATAGTTTTGTATATCCATAAGCAGGTAAGGAGCAACCTCCAATCAGCCTATGCACTGGACCACTGATTTGTTTCCTGATCTTTTCTAGCTTGTTTGGGCTGATACTAGCATTGTAGTTATTATAGATTGTGCTGGGTTTATGCCCCTACCTAAAACAAAAAAAAGGGGAAGAAGAGGAAAGAGAAACTGGTAAGCATTGGATTATCTTCTGAAATAAGTAACTTGTCAAGGTATTGGACAGGTTGAAAAGGCAGGTTATAATTCTTACTCAAGATCTGTCAGGCTAGGCCAAAGAGGGAGGGAAGGGAGAGAGTGCGAGACAAGGAGGGAGAGCACGGGGAGGTTGGAGGTCCCGGTCCCATAGGAAGGGGGGGAAAGACCTCATGAGCTCCTTTTATCCCTTCCTGCGAGGATCTGGACCTGCAGCCTCCCAGCATTCTCCTCATATCCTTCCAGATCTACTATATTGCTAAACGGGCCCTTTGCTTTTACTTGAAAGCTATCAGTTTCTATGACTATTGATTAGTTGTTTATTGCCAATGCTGTATTGGCTATTTATCAATTGGTGAACTTGCTTTTTGTATCAACTTTTTTGAAGCATTAAGAATTGTAATTTTGGATGATTAGTTCCAATTTATATTTTGTAGTGAAGATGATTGTTACTGGTTAACTATATTACAGTATGGTTTGTCCTCAGGTAGACGAGTTTCCTTAAAATATCCATTTGCTTCTTATTTTTGCCTAATTTCTTCTTCACAATGTATGTTTATAAATAATACTTAAATATTTTTGGTTGTGGCATATCTTACCTTACCTCTTTATTCATTATGTTACCATGTCCTTCTTTGCCCAGGTTCGTCATCTTTATCTAAAGAAAGAGGAGGTCACTAAAGGGGATGTTGTCAAGTTTCTAACAGAGACAACTGCACCCAGGGATCTCGCAATTTGGACTTGACTGTGTTCATTTTCTAGCGTTAGTTATCAGGTTAATTCTTAAACTATCTTAAATTTGGCGCAGAATGGGTTTAGTGTGTTTTGTTCAATCCTAGATTATTTTTGTTTCTGCAGTTTTTTTTCTAATTTTTTTCAGTCTCTTAGAATTCATAGTTAAATTACCTCTTGAAATCATACACCAGTATAAAGTCAAAAGCTTCTGTATCATGTCATGACAGGATGGTGTACTAGCTAGTTATCTTTAATGCATGGTGACAGGTAATGTGTCACTTTAAAATCTTACACCTGATGAACATTTTATGTAACATGTATTTTATCTGCATTGCCTATAAGGGTTAAAGGGAGTTAGTTGAGATGGGAAATTAAGCTTAAAAATAGAAGATAACAACTGTATTGTTTTGCAGTTTCTTCTGAAAAAGACTGCCTCCACAACTTTGTTCTGGACCCACAGCAGAACATTGTTAGCAATTTTGATGAATGTTGTTGCCATTCATGCTGAACAGCTAGAGGATGGATGAAGCCCAAACATACTTTACTGATCCATTCTTAATATCAATCGAAAGTGAGATATATAGTTGTAGTAGCACATTTTAAAGAAGTTTAAAAGAAAATGTGGAGTTTTGAATCTCTAGAAGGATAGTACTTTGATATCATAGATTGATGATTCTGCATTTGGGTTTTTTTTTAGTTGCTTACAGGTTCTAAGACATTGCCTATGCAACAGCCTTTATCTCTTTTTTTTTTCAATTTTCGAGTGCAATTTAATTATGTTCAAGAACTGATTTCAGGATTCATCAAGGGGCAATCACTTTTATGTGCTTTATATAAATTCAATGCTCCATAGTGCAGCCCTTATTTTTTGTGACACATGGTGGTTATTTGCCACCATCTAGGAATGAACAGGGGACCTCCTATGGAGAGTAAGGTGCCAACCAGCTAACAGCTGTTAACTATAATGCAGATATTTTAATACCAGAAATTTTCAGTCACTGCAGCCTAAATTGTGTTATTTCTCCTTTCTTTCGGGGAAGTTTTAGGTTGTTGATCTAAAATTATAGTTGTAGTTGTAAGCGCCGGAGAACGTCCGAGGGATGTTGCAAAGGGGAAGGAATTCTTCAGGGACTTAACTGTCTTGTGATGAGTAATATTTAGCTAGATCATTTTTGTACATTGTTGCTTCTTCTGGGTACTTTTTTCATGTGATTTTTATAGTAGACATTCTTTTTGTAATCTTAGATGCAATAAATCAGCACCTGACTGTACAAGGAAATGTAGTTTAGAATTTTGATACAGAGAAATAATGTAAATGAGGTGCAAGTTTGTTGTATTCAAACCAGTATTCTTAAAACTTTAGGGTGATAGATGATATATTCTGCATAATATTAGTGATCCTGCTTTTATATCTTCAACACTTTATGCAGTTCACAGATCTCTCTCTCTCTCTCTCTCTCTCTCTCTCTCTCTCTCTGTTTTTTGATAAGAACTTTTTTAAATTTTCAGTGCAATAAAATGGAAGCTGCCAGTTAGAGAAATACAGTCGTTCGTTATGTGGATAAAAGAAAGCAGCTTGTGATGAATTAATTGATAATTCCCTTAAATTTTCTACACAAGAGGGTTCGCGCCATTTTTTTTTAATCCAAGAAAATCACTTTACACTTGCAAGATACAACTCTTGCTCCAACTTATACTGGCCACGACCTAAGAAGGACAGAGCTGTGATTCATAAACATATGGTCCAGTTTTAAAATTAAAGCCAACGGATAAGAGCGCTCGAAATCTAAATAGTTATAATGTTTTATTGATGAGCTTCATAGTTGTTAAGTGCAACAATTTTTATAGTTTAGTCGTAGTGCAATGATCTTGTAAACTTATGGTCCATACTTCCTAACTTTTATTAATTATTATTATTTTTTATGAATAATTTTATTTTCCCTTTTTTTTAAATCACCAAATTTTATGCTGAATTCTGTTCATCTAAAATCCGTCATTTAACAATATTTTTATTTTTGAAGACATTTTTTTGGCAGTTCGATTTTCCCTGGTTTGGTCCTGACAATATTTTTTTATAAATAAAATTTATTTCTATATTATTAAGAATCACTAATTTTTATTACTAAATTCTTTTTTTCTAAAACTCATCATTTTTTAATGATTTTTATTTTTCTAAATTCACTGATTATTATTAATATTTTTCTGCAGAATCTATGAACCTTCTAAATATTGTGCAAATAATCCAACTACAGCCCTTGTACGACTTTTTCTAATTTTCCAATTTCCGTATTACTATGGATTTTTTTCCCCCAAGCTACTTCTTCTATGAATTATTTCTTTATCAAAATCTTGTAAATGTTTCCAATACATTTGCAAATCACCCTTCCAGCACCTGATCTCACTTTAATATTTTTAATGAATTCTACTTTCCAAAGCCACCAAAAATGGTTTTGAATGTAATGCAAAGTTACAAATGCGACATTACTTTTTCATTTTCCAGCTATTCCCAAGAAATCTTTTCTACTGTTTTATTTGGTTTATTTTTCTAAATCCACCTTATTGGTTCAAACATTCTTATGACCACCCACCAGTCACTGCTTGTAGATTTTTTTCTGTTTCCATTTTGCAATTGTTCCAATCAAACTCTTCTGTTTTTTTTCCCCCAGAAATCTAAGCAATGTTTCCATACCAAAACTCATCCCTCCACACCTCAACAATCTACATGAAGCTGAATGGTGGATACTTGGTGTCAATGTCCATATTGTTTTTTTTTTCCTTGGTAACTAATATGCATAATATCTTTCCCCTCATACTTCTCAGGTTACAACTATTAACCTCCTTTGTCCAATTATTCTAACAAAGCTCCCATTTTTCTTGGTAGAAACCCAATCCATCCCATAACAATTCATACAAGAACATCATGGCTCAAGAACAATCACCAACTCCTTTTTTTCTTTCCTAAGGATATCTGCCTCATTAATCATGATCTTTCCAACGGTACGCATCCGTGCCCATCTGTTAGTTAGAAACATGCACCAAAAAGAGCATAAACAGAAATAGACACTTCTACACCAAACTGGAGAAGATCCCAACTCACAGACAAACAGCCAGTTTACATAAAACATCCTGAAAGATACTTACCATCGCTTCAAACCAGTGTTCAACAACCACTGTTTAGATGCAGCTTCTAGAATGCAGAGAGGGCCAAAAAAAACTAAGAAAGATATTATACACTTGTGTGCATGGACAGAATTAATTCAAATCAGAAAATTTACCAAAAGCAAAATCTAATTGATGAGATTGGAACATATACAAACATGACATCTGATTGCAATCAATTTCGGTGCAAATATAATTGACCTGCTATATAGGGGAAAGACAAATAAACAATGCCCTCTAATGTTTTTCAATAGAAGCTGGAAAACAAAGCTGAAAGCATGGATATTTATGCCATAACCATGAGCAGCCAAGAGTTTCGACAATAGCATTCAAAGTGCAATCAGATGCAGCAACCGAACACCGCAAGGATTGGATTGAGCAATACGCACATCATTTTCTTGCTAAAACAGCTTATCAATGAGCCGGACCGTCCTCCAGAATTGAAATTCGAAAACCACATCGTTATGGAAATGTTTAAATGACCCTTAGATTGATAATTGAAGTTTCATTCTTTCAGACACTGTCATACCATTAAAAGTTGTGCTGCAAGAAAAGATCCTCCTGTGGTGATGCTGGCCCAATCTCTTCCTCCAAGCACCTCAGACCATCTCCTGCTCCACCATTTGCCAAACTCCTGCCTTCCAAGTTCTTCATATCCACATCCCCTTCAGACACTGATGACTTCCTCCGCTGCGACGACGTCACACTTGGAAATGTTATCCATGAAGGAGCTCTGTACTCAAACCTCTGGTCCTCAGCATCAGCAGTATCATTCTCTGAACATGACTGGTTTGAAGATCTCTGGGAAGCCTTTTTGTGCAGCCTACTGCTCCCTAACACCACCTCAGTAGGCAAAATCGGTTGCTCAATGCATGGGCTTCCCATCAGCAGAGCAAGAGCTCTCTCTAAGGAGGTTGTCACCTTATCCATTGAAGGCCTGTCCTTTCCCCTCATTCTTACACACTTGCATGCTATGGACGCAATTTTCTTAAGAGCCTCAAGGTCTGCAGGAGGTTTCAGGACTGGATCCAGTAATGTTGAGATATCTCCAGCTTTGATCAGTGGTACTGCCCATTCTACTATATTGCCTTCTTCATACTGCATATCAATAGCTTTCCTGCCGCTTAAAATTTCTAGAAGAAGAACTCCAAAACTATAGACATCAGACTTTGTCGTCAGGTAGTGAAGTCGGTAGTATTCAGGGTCGAGATAGCCAAGAGTTCCAGCAGGGAGTTCAGACAATGGGGCACTACTATCATCTGGGGCGAACAAAGAAAGGCCAAAATCAGCAACACGAGCATTATGTTCCTCGTCGATCAAAATGTTTGAAGATTTGATGTCCCTATGAATTACCGGCGGGCAAGCATATCCATGCAAGTACTCTATCCCCCGTGCAGCTTGGACGGCAATGGTGACCCGACGAACCCAACCCAACTGCTCTTTTAGAGTAGGGTCCTTACCATGGAGGTGCTGGTACAAGGACCCATGAGCCATGTACTCATATACTAGAAGCCTCTCACCACCTTCTTCACAGTAGCCAAGCAAGTTGAGCAAATGGGCATGGTTTAATCTTGAAAGGAGGTCGAGCTCAGTGTGGAATTCCTTAGAGTTTTTCTTCACATCAGATGCCTTTATGGCTCGCTTAACTGCAACAAGAGTTCCATCCTTCAGGATCCCTTTGAAAACATACGAGAAACTGCCTTTCCCTACAATTGATTCTTCACTGAATCCCCCTGTAGCTTTTTCCAGCTCCTCATAAGCAAACATCCGAGCCCTCCTAATCTTCAGCTCCTCCATGTGGGGTCTAACTTTTACCGACTCCTTATGGAAAGAATATGTGCAGCTCCTTGCAGTCTTCAATTCAGAATCCGAACATTTACAATTCCTCAATTTATATCGAACATAAAGACATGCAATTAACATAACCGAGGTTACCGCGATCGCAGCCAAGACAAGCTCCCCTAAAATGAAAGGCATTTGAAGAGATACAACTTTCCGGTTCTTGGATTTCTTTCCTGAATAGCAGAAAGGCGAGCATTCTGCCGAGGCGCAGCTGGAACAGTTGAATCGACACGCTCGGTCGGATGTCAAGTTGCAGGGCGTAGACTGATACATGCCTTCAGGGCACCCAACACTGCATGGCAAGCAAACTCTCGAATTCGCCGGCTTACAAATCTTCACCCTGAAACTCACATGGCTAAATTCATAGTACCCCGGGCCGCAAGGATTAGAAGCACAGATTCCAGGCGACACTGCGATCGGCAACGACCAGGGACCGCTGGTGCCCCAGCAAAGCGGCCTCAGCAAGGTCTCTGCAAGGACACCACAAGTGAAGTAGTCCCCAGCTGCAATCTCATACACCTTTGACTCTTTGGGTGGGGGAACACTATTCTGGATCTTAAACCCCCAGCAGACCACTCCATGATCAAGGCTCTTTATCCCACATGCATGAAACCTCCCACCAACCACAGAAACCATAGGATACATTGGCACCATATTGACATCCCCCTGGCCCAAAACATCTGAAGACGACTGCTGCATTTCCAAGCTCCTCCCCCAGCAAAAGACCTGAGAATTCTCTAAGATCCCACACACATGAAACCCACCAGCTGAGATTGATTGGAACCTCATATTCCTTGGGGTCAGGCCTATGACACTGCTCCCGGTATCGTCGCCCCAGCAGAATGCCGTCCGATTGCGGGCAAACAGCCCGCAGTTGAACACCGAGCCGGCAGTTATCGCCGCAATGCCGCCCCTGAACTCATGGGAGGCAGTCATGTTGTAGCCCCAGCAATCAACCAAAGAAATGCCCCTATAAGTTCCCTTGCCGGTCTTTCGAAGGGCGCAGAGATGGTTGTCGCCGGCGCTTATCTCAGAGTAGGACACACCTTCCACCATAGGCTGAGGCACGCCCATCTTCACATAGATGTTGCTCCCCCAACAGTAAGGTTGGCTGGTGTCCAACTGAAGCCCACAGACAAAGCTATCACCAGAAGTGAGACCAAGGAGGGGAAGTCTGAAAGGGGCACCATAGACTACAGAAGCATCAGCACCAAAGCAGGTGACCATGTGAGACCCATCTGAGTTCAGACCACAGAAGACTGGGCCATTCTCACCATAGGAGACAGCAATGGAGGACATGGACCCAAGGCCTGAAACATCCAACCTTTTTGAGCCACCAATTAACACCAAGATGAGAACTTGAACCAAAAAGCTACTCCTTTTGGACTTCATTTTCGACATCATAAGGATGGAACTCAGATGAGTCTTCAACCCCCACTTTCAAGAAGTTGCTCTGGCACTCAACTTACATCCGTAAAAAACCAAGACTAAAATGTGGAAGGATAGCAAAATCCCTTCAAAAATCATAACTTGAAAAGTATCCAATCTGTTGTCATTCACACCTTATAACCCCCAAATGAGATATCAAAAAAATCAAAAAGTCTCTCTCTCTCTCTCTCTCTCTCTCTCTCTCTCTCTCTCTTCTTTCAGGGAAAGGAATTCACCAATAGAAGAGTTCAAAGTCCAGATGAGAATATCCCCCTGTTTCCCTCTCTCATATTTTTCAGAAAGAAAGATATTCCATGGGAAAAATACTCCATGCAGCGAGAGTAATAGATGAAAACAGAATCAAACCTGGAATGTTGAATTTCTGATCACAAAAAATCTTCCAAGATCAAGCCTTTCAAGAACAACCCTTTCCATTCTGCCTGTTTTCTAAACACACAACTGCCAAATATCTTTTCAGAATCTAAATGGCCCGGCAAAGAAGGAAGGTGGCCACCTCTTACAGCTTCTCTATTCCAGCTTCCACCTCCAAAGGATGGTAGAGAGGAGTCTGTTAAAGAACTGAATCAACTCCTCCAGACAAGAGTAAAATTGGAGTGATGAACTATGACGAAGGCACAGAATTCTCTGCGATACCTGGACGTCGTCTTAAGATCTTATTGGAGAGATGGAGTGAAGGAAGGCCATGGGAGAATGGGAGAACAAACAGGGGAAGAAAGGAGAACAAAGACAAAAGCTAACAGGGCAAGAAGATAGATGGGGTGGTGGGGTGGTGGGGGAAGAGAGAGAGAGAGAAAGAGTTGGGAGCAGTGAATGCATTAAATTCGAGTTCTTGGTTGGAGGCATGTGTAGGTGGGGATTGTTAAAGGTAATTAAATGCTATATGTTTTTATGCCTAGAGCCCTGCACTCTTGTCCATCAATTCGAACTCTCCTACAAAATGAGTGCACCTTTCCTTTCTCCTGCTGTCTTATATCACTTGGTATACATGAGGAGGGTTTCTCCTGTTTTCTCTTATTTAGTAGTTCTACTGTGAATAATTTTAGTGGTGGTCTTGGTTTTATTTCTAAGAACTTCCTACACATATGACAATCTAGATTCACTCCTCCCTATTGTTTATCTAGTCTTACACTTATTAATTAAAAAGTTTACTAAAGAATGATCATTCCTATAATTTTGTGGGACCTACTAGTCTCTATTGTAAGAGGTGGATCTAGGTCCTAATCACCTAGATCTAGAACCCTACCACATAATTTGGAGAATGATCTAGATTGACTATTGCATACATGCACCTTAGAATGACATTGTAGTTATACAGTCAAAATCCTTATATAAGGCGAAAATCTAGACTATAAGCATGCACTTATATGATGGCTAATAAGGTGGTGATTGAATGTTCTCGCAGGCCTAATGATCCGAGAGATTTATCATGTTTACAATTTTATGTCAGTGATTTTTTCATTTATTTCAATCTGGAGCTTCATCCAAATATCATACCTGCAGTTTAATCATAGTCCTTATTTGTTACGATCAGCAATGATTGGGTTTTTCTGGTCGGCATACTAATGTGAGCCTCCAAAAAATAACTTATGATCTAATTTTAAACATGTTGCAATTGCTGCATGGTATTGCAGTAGATCAAGAAGAATTTGCGGCGATAATGTCATGTCTAATTCTATTGATTTCCTACTTTAATTCACTCACCTTTTACAAAAATGCATTCAATATTACAATGAGGAAAATTTAGTGCTGCACACCAACTTCAGTAACTCAATCATCCAATTCAATAAATATAAACAATACTATCAACCAGTATACCTTTGAAAGCTAAGCAAGGATGTAGGGTTTAGATTCCAGTTAGAGAGAGTGTGAAAGAGTAGGTATAGAGTGGAAAGATAGAGATTAGCCTCTTCTAATATCCATTCACAGAAAGAACAAAATATACAACCACATTTGCAAGCGAAGGCAGTAAATTTGATAATTTTATATTTATTTGAAAATAGATTAGTATTTTTTTCTATGAAAGAAGTACTAATAATAAAAACTAGCATGCATGTCTCCAACAAAAAGCTAAAATTATAACTGATAGAAATCTAAAATTAATATTTCTGTTTTTAACAGAAGAACTATTTTTATACAGTGACTTGACAGTCTTCTTTTCTCACCTTTTTAGCCCAAATCTATTATGATAAAAGATAATTTATAAATCAGAGAAGGAAAGTATTTACTCATGAAAACATGTGAATCAACAAAAATAAAAACAAGAAGTTGATTAATATCTTACCTTTGCTTCCTATTTTCTATATTCTTTTCCACTTTATTTGTCCCTTATTTGTCTCTAATTTACTCTTGAGTTCTCCACCCATTCGCTGCAGAGGAGCCTTGGAGTCTCCAAAGTCTAAAGTTGCTGTGGTGCTGTCATTGTTGCAGATGGCTTGCTTTGTTTCTCCCAATGCAAGCCATCTGGACTTTTTTGACTTCGTAGAGAAGGTAAGAACGGGCCAAAAGTGCTTTTCCATGGTCCCACCCTTGAGGCTGCCCCTCTTCTGTCCAACAACTTAAATTCCAGTCCCTGCTTTGCCTGCTATTTGTTAATCAGGGTCTGTTTGATGCATTAATTTTACTTCTTGATCTCTTATTTTTGTGGTCAAGTAATTTTTACCCTTTAGCCTGTGTATAAAGTAATGCTCACTGACTATTATGTTCTAATAAATCTGTTTGGCATGCAGCAATGGAACTCCTGATAGCTAAAACATGTCGGCAACGAATCAGCAAATGTATAGTAAAACTTCTTCGCAGCATCGACATTCTTTCATAATTAAACCAAAATGAGATGTGGTTCATGGGTATTGACTATTAAGAATTAGCAGCCTTAGAAACATGTTTTAAGAGGGATAAATGTTGAACCGCTCTCTCAACCATCTGATCGATCATCGAATTAATTCAATTTAGCTTCATAGAAGTAATTAGTGGCTATAAATATTTATTTTTTTTTTCTAAATTTGTATTAGGGGTTCTATTGGTGAACCCTAACCTACACATAAATAGGACCCAAATGTATAAATTAATTAGCATGTACACGAATTAAAATAGAATAGATGCGCGTAGCATCATGAAAGTGGTTCAATGGTGATATTTTATTCCAATGTGGCATCGATGTGCAGCATACCAAGAGATTATCATAAAACATATTTAAATACAAAAGAAACACTGCTAATTGATCTGTTTTTGTTTTCTCTCTCTCTCTCTGTGTGTGTGTTAGGTTTATCGGGTTCTATTAGTCTTATGGTGCAAAGTCTTGTAAAGGTTTTATCGGTTGATAAATTGGGAACTTCTATATGGAGAAATACATTGCTTTTTCTCAGGGCAAATATGGAGTAAAGTAGGGACTAATGTAGGTGGCAATTTTTGTTCCCAGACTGTAGCTTTGCAAGTGATGATTGTGGGAGGTTTTGCAGTTTCCAGTCAAACTTTGTTGCTAGAAAAGCATTAAGAAAAGCAAGGAAATAAGTGACCATCTATTTTATTGGAAGCACTAGCTTCATACTCCTAGGATACCCATGAGATAGAATAAGACTATAAGAAGGCAAGACCTAAACCTAAATTAGGGCTAGACTTACTTAAAAATTGTAGACATATGTGAGGCTCAGAGCCTCAGACTGTAGTTTGGGGACTTTACTTCCTTTTTTTCATGGTACTATCTTAATTCTCTCTTGAGAAGGATGTTCTTATATTTTTTGTTTCCTATATGAGGTCATTGAACTACTATTATGTAAGTATATTGTTGTATTGTTTGTGTATATATTTGGGTGGGTAGTTTTAATAGCTACATATTTCCCCATTAATATGGATACTGCCATATTCCTCAGCAATGATTTTGTGGTTCTAATGGTGTCATAAACTTCCTTGTACAGTCCTTATCTATCATAAAGAAATGTCATTGTTATGATGGTTGCTACATAATCAACATCATAGCCATCATGAAGCATTCATGAGCTTCTCAAAAACTCAAATACCTTTATCATACTAATTTAAAATATTTAAAAATATTATAATAGTAACAATTTTAGTCTTTTCTGAGCAAAAAAGGCAGCTGAACCACCCCATTCCATTTCACCCAAGCAAGAAGAAATAAGTTATTATAAGAAATGCTATATTAATTATATATGCAGTAGACTATAACTGAGTCTATATTTTTGAGAAGACAATGGATCTAAGATAATGAACAGTTAATTTTCTTTGAGCTACAAACCAGTTGCAAACACTAGGAACATATTATGGCAGTTATGTCACTAACAGCATATAAGAGTTTCTAATTGTATTAATTTACTCGTTTTATTCAGTGATGTTGGTTTAATTATCCCTTTCGATGTATGAAATTAAAATTATCTCTTTCCAACTCCTCATCATGCCTCATAATTAATGAAAATACTGTAACCGAAAAGATATCTAACAAACTATGATGTCGCTTGTATGCGTGACATACATGCTCGAAGTTGGGATATTTTAATCAGGAGTTCCATAGAAAAAAAAAAACATAACTAAGCTACTTCAGTTGTATCTTTTGACTGGCCTAAGAACCATAATTTTTTTTCATTTCTTCATAGCGGCATTAAAGTATATGCCCAGCTTCTAGTATATTGACCTATGGTTGGGAGGTTTCAGAAACTTTGGCATTATGAGGGCACCAGCCCTCTTCACATGATATGCTCTCCTTGCAGTAATTAAGAACTCATGGGTGGCACTTTGGACCACCTATTAAATTGCCTCTCACAAGCTTCATGTGCAAGGGTCCAAATATTCATTTCATTCTCTCTGATTTAGATGCGAGCAGGCCCAGCCATGGCACCTCTTCTATCACCATTTCTTTCAGCATCAGATGAAAGGATGGTCATCCATAAGACACTTCTTTTTATTTTTTGGAAACAAAACATTGTATCTATTTGCTCTTCCTTTTTGTTTTTGGGGGGTGAAAAGACAAAACTATTACTAAGGTCCAGAGGAGAATAAAAAGCAGTTGAGAAATAAATGTCACCATGCCAGCAACCAAAAATTGGCCCAAACACCCATTGTTACAATTTCCCCAATCTATCTCCTAGTCTTGATATTTTGCTTGAATAGCTGCTTTTCCTCACTTTGAACATTAGATGGAATCTTTTCATCCATTCTATAGTCCTTTCTCTCGTTATATTGATGTGCATCGCACATGCTAAAATCGAGCGGAATTTGAGTTCTTAAGCACATCTTCATGGATAACAACAATAAATTCAAGGTACCAACCAAGGCTTATCTTAGGTGATTGGTATCTACTCTTCGCTCGATAAAGGTCGTAGGAGAGGTTTATGTCAAGTGATTGGCATCCATTCTTTGTTCTATAGAGGTCATAGGTTTAAATGATGCATGTAGAGTGTTGTTGGGGGCATTCGAGGTATGAAGTTCATGGAGCAATTTAGTGAAGTCTCGTGCCCGAAATTAGGCTTTAGAATCTTTCAATTTAGACCTTAAAGTCGATTACCAAATGACAAATACATAAAATTTGCAACTTTGAGGTGAAGTTGAAACTTGGCTATGTCTTGTTACAAACAAAAAAAAGAAGAAAAATCTGAACTTTTCATCATTGATAGTGGGTGACTAAATAGTAAGATTTGATAGATGGTTTACCAAATTAGAGCTGCAATGACTAGGAGGCTAGGCATTTAACTTGTCAACAAGCATCAATAAATTTTTTCACTCATTAATCAAGTTAAATATTTATATGCTATGCTAAGAGAGTGAATTCAAATTGTGGAGGAATATCTTTCTTGCAGAAATTATATATATGATCCTTTTTGTTGCACCTCTTGCAATTTTGGCTACCTCTAATGCTCTCTTTTATTTTCAGCCTCTGCATTGGAGAACAAATCAGTTTTAGCCTCCACCTATCTTATGTATTTAATACCAATACTGATTTCCCACACATAACATGCATGTGTTTAAGAGGAAGGGCTGAATGGCTGTCCCATTAAAAAGTGAGTTCTAGTATATCTCTAAGCTCTTTGATCACAGCCATCCTAATAAAATAACTTTCTTTATAGAACCCTACCCAATTGCAATCTGACGCAGAAATGTTTGATGCCCTGTTTTCCTGGAAACATGTAGCCTCTGATCCACCAAAGCCACATCAATTAAGTTCATGGTCGTAAACTAGAGTTGTCCAATTTTAAAACGCACACTCTAACTAATAGAACCCTTAACCCTTTTCTTTTTGGGTAAATCGGATAAAATTAAACCATTCTAGTATAAATACATCTGTGGGAGTCAGAAAATAAAATATTCAAAAATTGAGCCAGAAGATTAGTTGTGGAATCCCATAATATAATTCTGATATGGTCCAAAACCCTAAACCTTTCAAGAAAACACCTGCAAAATGACTGTTTTTATTTGCTGTTGTGAAGATCACAGCACTCACCTGCATCCCAAAATAAAAAAAAAGGTATTTTACCATTTTACATTGTGCAGCACAATTGTCAGCAATGAGAAGAGGGAAGAAAATTTTCACAGTTTCTGGCCTACCTGCAAGTTTGGGCTTATAGTCCTTGGGTTAGGCAGATGAAGTTATATTTAACAAAATTGTCATGTAGCTGTTCAGGACTATTGTCAGCAGTTAGAAGGGAGCAAAATTTTTTCAAAGTTTCTGGTCCACTAGAAAGTTTAGGCTTATTAATTCTTGAGTTAGGTTGAGCTACTCTTGGTTCTTGGGTTAAGCTGAGATACTCTTAAAGATATGTCCCTACTTGAAGCTAAAATATGCTTTGGCCAGCAAACTAGGGTAGGCAGCAAATCAGACTACCTAGATCAGACAAACTCAGACCTAGGCCTCTTTTATCAATATAAGAGACTTTACCAACACTATCAGTTAGCACCCTAAAAATAGTTATGATAGCATTTGAACTTAAAATATAGAGAGAAGAGTACCTATGCACTAACTTATTTTTTCCTAATGAAAATCAACAAAATAAATCACTTAGCAGCCAATAGCTTGAATCATCTTGGTTCATCTTGTAGTTGAAATTGAGACTAAGGCCCTATTTGGGGGAGCTTTTGGAGGGCCAAAAAGCACTTTCTGGCCCTCCAAAAGTACTTTTAGTTAAAAAATGATGTTTGGTAAAATTTTGGAAAAACTGTTTCAGCTTTTGCGGGAAGCTGAAAACAGCTTTTGGGGGAAAGCTCCATTTTGGAACTTTCTGAAAACGCTGTTTTCAGCTTTGTCGGGAAGCTGTATTTTTGACCAAAATATCCCCATTTAAAAGTTCCTTTTTTCTCTCACTTCTCCTCAATGCCGCCGACCCTTTTTTTTTTTTTTTTTTTTTTTTTGGGAGGCAGCCCGTGGCTGCCCACGATGGCAGCCACCACGCCGGTCACCCGTGGCCGCGCTCCCCAGCCGCCGCTGCGGCCCGTCGCCTCGGCCGCTGCGACCCCTCGCCTCGGCAAAAAAAAGAGGAAGGGAAGGAAGGGGCAGCCATGGCCGCCGCCTCCCCGGCAGGCGCTGCGGCCCGCCGTCCCAGCCCCTGCGACCCCTCGCCTCGGCAAAAAAAAGAGGAAGGGGAGGAAGGGGCAGCCATGGCCGTCGCCTCCTCGGCAGGCGCTGCGGCCCGCCGTCCCGGCCCCCTCCCGAGCCCCCCCTCCCCCCACGGTTGCCGGGGCCTGCCGTCCCCGTCCCCTCCCGAGCCTCCTCGGCCCGCCGTCCCGGCCCCCCTCCCGCGGCCGCCACGGCCCGGCCCCCTTCCGGCACCGCCGGCCTCGCAGGAGAAGAAGAAAGGAGGAGAAGGAAACAGAGGAAGGAAGGAGAAGAAGAGAAGAAAAAAGAAAAGAAAAAAAAAGAAGAAAAGGGAAGGAAAAAAGAGAAGAAAAAAAAAGAAAAAGAAAGAAAAATAAATAAATAAATAAATATGTATATAAATGAACAAATAAATAAATAAATATATTTTAATGAAATAAAATAATAACTAAATAAATAAAAATAAATATTAGTAATTATTTAACTAATTTTTTTACCTAACTAGAAAATTTGTTAGAGAGATAAATGGTCATCAAAAGAGTGAAAAATTAATTTATACTAATAATTATAATATTTTATACATTTATTATTGTATTATACTATAAATATAATATAATATAATATTATGTTATGTTAAATAATTACTTGGCTAGTCTTGGTTCAACTCAAAACAATGTGGGCTGTACCCGCTAGCTAGGGCAAAGTATTCGGCTGAGGGCCTATTTGCATAATCTCGTGTAATTTAATAGGATTCACAAGAACATAGGATAGGCAAGGCCTATTTGTTTTTAGAGTAGGTCGGGTTTTTTCTCCATCCTACATGAATAGATTGGAAGAGATCCAATTGACATGGGCTCAACCAAGGTCCATTTTCCTTTTTTATTTCTTGATTTGTCCTTAAGGTCAAAGTTTTTTTTTTTTTTTTTTTGAGATTATGAGAGGCTAATTCCTACCTTTTCTATCCTATACTCATCCCCCAATCAACTATAATTGAACCCTCACCCCCCTCATCCTTTATGATAAGATGGACAGATCGACTGGCATGAATACACTTAACAAAATGGCAATGTTTTTTCCAGAATTGAAACTACTCAAACTAGCTGAGTTAGGTCATTTGGATCAGGAATCAGCCAATTTGGCCTTTCCTTGAAGATGTTCTCATCAGTAGTTATTTATTAGCCTCCTTGAAAAGTGACAATAGCATGAGCTGAATCAATTAGAAACATTATAGTTTGTATTAGGTCAATTCGATTAGTTTGCTTGACGTTACATGTAACCAAAAAGCCCAACCCAAGTCCATTTGTAGCCCTTGCACATCAGCCGTTATTGATCAATCTAATAGATTTGATGGCTCTAGTTAAATCTTGAAAGTTGATCAATGGTCACAGTTAGACCCAGAAATTCCAAATGGAGGCCAGATTTGCCCAAGGACCGGCAGACCAGAGCGGCCCATATCATCATCATAGCCTGTTCCGACCCAAACCAGGCCCATTCCTACCTCCAGGGCCCAACTCAAAGTCATGCCGCAGCGTAGCGGGGTAGTGGCAGTTTCGTGAAACTCAAGTGACAGTAAGGTCAGTTTCGGCAATCAAAACAAAACAAATCCAAACCCTAACCCCTCCCCTTTAAATCCCCGCCTCCTCTCTCCCCGAAATTCCCCATCCCTCCTCCTCCTCCTCCGAAGTCATCTTCTCTCTTGATGTGTATGTACTCATATTTTGTCGCGTTTAATTGTTATTCTCTCTTTTTTCTCTTTTGTAATGTTTTCGTTGATGCTTGGAGATTTCTAGGGTTTCTTTTGATGATTAGAGAATATCTGAAAGCAAGATCAGCTTCTTGTTTGGATCTCGAAATGCATCCGATCCGGACAATAATGTTTCTTAAACTTGCGAGATTGAATCCAGTCTAACTCACCTGGATCTGATCCCTGTGATTTTCCGGGCCCTTCTTAGCTGGTACAATCTGTTGCGATTATTTCAGTTCTCTCGTTTTTTTTTTGTTCAATTTTGTTGCAGTCTTGCAAGTTGTTACATGGATATGAATATGATGATTCTCACGGTGTTTTGTTTGATCGTAGCAAACGCACTCTGTCCCAAAACCACATCAAATTAATGTTTTGAGGCAATTTCTTCGTTTGCGAGAGTAATCGAGTTTCCGGGCTTCCGCTTCCGCAAGGGAGCAGATGGCAGTGATCTTGCGGAGGTTGGTCGGATTACATTTTAAAAATAATTTTTATTTCATATTCTAATTTTATGGGAGAAGCAATTTCCAATTTTTTGTTTACTTTGATAGCCGGTTTTGATTGTTTTTATTTTTTATATTTACACTATAATTTCTCCTTGGCGATCTACGAAATTAAATTACTGTGTATGTTATAATATTGTAGGAACAGTATCTTTTTCAATTGATTTTGTAATGTAATTTAAAGGGATAATCCATGTTTTGTCTAATACAATCAAATTAATTTATATTATTATTGGTAATATTGATGATATTAGTTATGACCCTTTTAAGCCTGAATTTTTAGTATTAGGGTTTTGGGAATATTATGACAAAGATATAAGGAAAAGAAGCAAGCTAGCCTCTTGGCAATTTATTTAGTTTTAAGAGCATTGACAATATGTGTATGTAACAACTAGTTTTTTCGAGTAAATTATAAAAATTTCTCCTTTTTTACGTCCTTTGATAGTCCTTATATCATGTAATGTTATTTTGATCATTTTAAAATTTTTTTCTGATATGATGTTTGGATTCTATGAAGGCTCGGTTGATGTGCCTCTTATGAAGGCTCGGTTGATGTGCCTCTTATGAAGGCTCGGTTGTCTTCTTGAGGTGACATTATGTCTCAGAATGCGTGCTTTGCTAAACTGAGAAATCAATTGCAAAGAAAATTGCCTCCAAAAAGTTAAAATAATTCATATAAACTCATTCAATATATTATCATGACACTGTTGATAATTAAATCTCACAAAATTTCCCATTGACAGTGAGAACAGGGGAACAAGATCTATCACGACCTTTTCTTTAGGTGGAAATGGGCCAGAATACAAATCAGATCTGGCCATATTTATAAAAGGACCTTGATTTCCAGAGATTAGTTTAGATGTCAGAGTTTTAAGACTCTCCAGTGTTTTTGTCATAATTTTTTACAGGTATTTGAAAGCATACTGATAAGTCTATAATTTTTGAAAGTAAAGGATCAAGTTGCTCAGGAATCAGACTTTTATGTATGTACTTTTTCAATCACTAGGCATAGAACCCGTCCTAAAGAAATCCTCAGTAGCATCTATAATGTCATTCTTGATGATGGGCCAAATTAGGAATTGAAGGAACCAAACTAGGCATTCATTCTCTATTCCATAATCGTCTAATAGAAAAACAAATTAAAATGCTTACTTTAACTTCTCACCTTCTCAATCTTATATTTAATATCCGCCTCGGCTGTGCGGAACTTGCCCTTACTCTTTTTTCCTTGGGCCCTCATCCTGCGAGGGTCCTTCTTGTTGGCCTCCCTCAGCTTTCGTGTCTCCATTTTCTTTTTCCTCTCGAGCTTGAGCTGTTTCTTTGTTTGATACCTTTCCTTCTTTGGAAGCTCTATTTTGCGGGTCTCGAACCTCAGCTTCCCATCCGATAGGATGTGGTTTCTCGTAGCTTAAACACCTCGAACCCCAAGAACGGCCATAAGGATAAGAAAAAAATCAAAGCTTTTGAAGGAGGGTAAAGAAGGCCAAACCTAGGGTATAGAGAGAGGGAGAGAGATTGAGAATAAGATGGAAGGGAAGATGGGAAATGGTGAGGTAGGGTTAGGGTTTGACTCCAAAGAGGAGTGGAGGAGGGGATATTGGAATTGGAGGAGAAGGAATGGAGGAAATGAGAAAGGTTAGGTTGGGTTAGGATGGGATCTTTTTGAGTTCGGAAGCGGGTTCCACATTTGGATGCAGAGTTCGAGAGAGGGAGGGGAAGGCCGAAGACTTGTGGGTGCAGATGTCTTCTTAAAATCTCTAGGGGCTCGTTTGATTCGCGAAAAGCATTTTTCCTTCTAGGAATATGATTCTTGGAAAACAAATTCGTAAGAAGAGAATGCCTAAGAAAGTACTTTTGGCATGTTTGGTTGACCATCGGAAAGTGACAAATTTCCAAAGTGCTTATGTTTGGTTGGCCATCCACTTTCCTGAGAAAGTTATGTATAATTCCTATTATGCCCTTAATAAAAATTAGGTCTTTAATGTATCTTTAATTCTTCTTTAATGCTAAAGGGTTTTTTTGGAAAAAAATAAAACTAAAGTGATTTCCACCTCATGAGAAAGTAACTTTCCTATGTTTCTCATGAGAAAGACTTTTTCATGAAATGTGGAAATAATATTCCCATGGAAATACAACTTTTCCATCTCTCTCCTTTGAAAACTCCAACCAAACAAGAGGCATCTAATTACTTTCCCGTTGACCACACTTTCCCCCTTTATTTTCCCGCGAACCAAACGAGCCCTAGGTGATAACCTAGGATTTATGCTTGGTCTCTTTTTGAGCCTTTGTTTAGAAAAAAATTAAGCCTTAATTCAACGCCATGTTGACTCCCATTGATTTGTTTGCTATCAATGCAATGTTACCAGAATTGTTCAAAGAGCAATACATAAAGTATCATGATTTCTTTGGTTTGCACATGTGCAGGCCCAAAGTGTCCATATTTGAATCCACAATGTTGAAAAACACATAATATGAGCCCATATAATGGTGAGCTACCCCACAATATATAACCATGTCTTGCCAATTACTACATGCAGGAGGCTAAGCCGACTAGCTTGCTTTAGGAGTGGCAATCAGGTTGAGTCGAATTTATGATATATCAAACATTTGTTAATCCAAACCTAGCATATTTACTAGATGGGTCAAAAATCTAGACGCGAACTAACCATTTTATTAAGTAGATAATCTAACCCGTTCTGTAATGAGTTGAAACAATTTAAACAAGTTAAATAGTTAAGCATTGTCAACCCTAGGCCCTACTTACTTGAGTTGTGACCCAATCATCGCATTTGACATGATTCCAAGATCGGCGGAACTCGTAGTGGGCACCGTACCGATTTTTTGGGGCACAAGTTGGTACCGGTTGTATCAGACATAGTACCATGGGAGAGAGGAAAGAGAGAGAGAAAATGGGGAGAGGGAAGAGGCCAGTAGAGGGTGGCGGAGGTACGACGGAGGCCGGCGGGCGGCAAGGCCACGACAAGTTCCCCTAGTTCGAACGAAATAGGGGCCCCTCTCCCTCTCCCTCCCTCGCTCGCTCTATCTTTCCTTCTTCGGCCTCGGCAATGGGTTTTGTTTCCGTTGCTGGAACTGTACCGGTGAGCCACCAGTTCGGCTTGGAACGGCCATAACTGCCTGATTTGAGATGGTTTTGCTGACCCTTCATGAATCTAAGCTTAAACCTTCCTACTATAGCTATGAATGGCTCAAATTATATGCCATATCGGACAACTAAGTTTATAATCTATATCACTAAGAGCCATGCATGGCTTAAATTGTATGCCATATCAAACAACTAAATCAGTGATCTATACCACTGAGTGCTTGCTTGGATGGTATTGCTCCTTACCATCTAGGAAGAAAGCAAAGCGGTAAGCAAATGGTGCTTGAATTTCAAGTGTTGTTCGTGCTTCTGGAGTGGTTAATATGAGCTCTTGTAATTGCGAGGGAGAAAGAGAGAGAGATGCTTGATCTATGCCTTGCTTCATTAGCTCATCTTTCTATACATAAATGTGTTATTTTAATCTTGATAGTTGCTACAACTTTATGAGCTGATGCATTAAAAACCGAGGACTCTCCTAACCTGTTAAGTTATGTCCTTGAACCATTTCAAGGCATGTGTTTTAAGTAATGGCTTTAAATGACATTATTTGTGAATAAAAAAAAGCGATGCAAATCCCAAAAACATAAGTGGGTGTATCAATTTGGGTGCATGATCATCTTAAATGCTTGTAAGACACAAAAAAGATGATTAATCGTTGATGATTCTTTTTCATTTTTTAGAGTTTGGATATTTGGATTTGGTGTGACGCCAAGCCTCATTGTGCCGGCCTATTGGCCTAGCCCAGCATTCGAATGTCGTCCAAAGGCCCTTCCGTACCAAAACCAAGGCAGAGCCCTAGTTAAGCACGGCAGAGGAGGATGAATCCTCCTCGGACTCTGTCGGAGACTAGGAAACCCTAGTTTTTGCTCCATATAAGCTTCTTCCCATCCCCCACACTGGAAAGCCATCCCCAATCAAAGTTTAATCATCGAAATCCTCTTCGATTCTTCTCGATCGTCGATCGTCGATCGTGTCAGCGCTGCCGCCACTGTGGGCCACCATTGCTTGAAGCTAGGCAAGAAACCGACAACTTTAGATTGACCTTCTCCTTCTTCCGTAGCCCTTGGAAGCTCTGATTTCGGTCGGTGATCACCGGATTTTCTGTCAAGAATGGGTGCTCTGTTTTATTTTGTTTTTCTTTGGATTTTCTCGATTTCATTCCTTTTTTTTTTGCCGGTGATGCTGCTAGATCTTGTCACCAAGGCCTCCGCTTGGTTCCTCACGATGCTTTGCAGCCTCGGTTACATGATGTAAGGGGTAGAGATCTCTATTTTTGGTTGGGTTTTCACCATCGGCCGCCTGCTAGCATTGGCTGTTGACAATCTGTTGGTTGCCCGTCGTTCTCTAGGCCTTCCATCTTCCACCAGCAGCCAATCTTCTTCCTTGGTTAGAGAGAAACTTTCTTTCTCTTTTCCCTCTCTTCCCCATACTTTCTCTCTCTTATTTCTCTTTACAAAGTTTCTCTCTCTACATGGACTTTCTCTCTACTCTCTCTAGGAGAGTTGGATTCAATAGGAACTCTTCACAGTGGATTGACCTTAGTGAAGGGCTCTCATCCATGTTTGGCGGGTAGCACACTAGCTCCTACTTTGGCTTTTCTCTGACATTGTTAGATTTGATTAACCCTTCTTCTCGATCTCTGTTGAATTATTTGTGCTTTAGTCCGTGCATGATTCGATGAATTTCACTTTTTGATCGGACCGACGGGGTATCGGGCACTCCCGCTTGGTCAGCCTTATGAGGGTGTTAGAATTTAAGATTTTTATTTTTTAAAAAATAATTATAAATTTTTTTTAATGAAAAATATAATTTTTGGATATTAGGCTTTGAAAAAGATTTTCAAGATTAATTAGATCTGTTGGTTGGATTGAATTCGTAAGATAAGTAATGTATCACTTTTTTCTAAATTTATTAGCAATCATTGACTTATTATATTTATGACTTTTGAGTGGTATTATTCATTATGCACGAATTTGATGGATAATATATTATTATAAAAAAAATATTATTTTAAAATATTATGACGATATATGATCTTATTATGGATATGATTGATTGATTTTGACACCGCATGATTTTAGAACTCTAAAATATGAAACTTACAACTATTTGAATATCGACTTGGCAATGTTGTACACGCTAATGGGGGCTAATACGCTGGCATATGATTTGTTCTGAAGGTTGTGTCCAAGATGATTAGCGAAATACCGCTAGCAGACCAGAGGTCCTGAAGGACTTTGCTGCAAGATGATGCACATCTTACCACAGGAAGATTAGTCGGTGTTAGAACCTTGCCATAGGATGATGTGTCATAGCTCGGGATCAATAAGATGAATTAAATATTTGAAAGAATTTGAATCTATGAACAAAATTTAATATTTTAAGAAAGATTTGATTCATATATTATTACTAGATATATGCTTATTTTCTGTTATTATCTATTTGACTGGCTGATTTTGTTTAGTTAAAGTGATTATTGCTTACTGGGTTGTCTAGCTCATTATATATTTTTTGTTTTTGCACAGATTCAGAAAACTAGCTTGATCGGGATTTTCAATATGGGAGAGCGACTAGCAGAACTTTGGCAAAGATCATCTTAGAATAGAGTTCATTTAAATTGATGTACTACCCTAGAATATTGTTAAATGGTGAGACATTTAAATGTTGAGCTAGTTTTTGAAATAAAGTTTGCATATTATTATTTAATTTGTTTTGCTGCATATTTATGATATTATATTGAGATGCATTTGTGGGGAGGGTTTTCTATGAGTATGCGACGATTGACACGACCCCTGGTTCATGAATTTGGGTTGGGGGTGTGACAGAACCGCATTAGAGCGGTAGAGTTGAGGTCGGTGCTTGCATCACTCGGCCTCAAGTAGGGGAGGATCGTCAAGAACTGCCGGAGGATAATCAACATGGTGGATGCCGACAAGACGGTATGGTGAACTTCAAGGAGTTCAACCAGATGATGAGGGGAGGGTTCGCAGCCTTGAGTTAGATCAAGGCTTTGAAGATACAAAAATCACAAGATTAAGAACTCGACATGTTCATATAGTTTGTTGGTTCATGGGATTTGACCGTTTTCATCCCTTTTGTTTTGATTGCATTTATGTTCCTTTTTTTTTCTTTGCATTCTTGGCTATAAAAGCTTTTAGTGGACAACCGTATATGGATTGGATAGTTCTTCAATTTGGCTCCTCCCTCTTCCTCTCCTCTTTACTCAACACCATGGCCGCAAGACTTTTAACTCAATTTGGTAGATGAATGCTCCAATGGAGACTTGATGTTAAGAAAGCTGAGAATGGATGAATGTTTGTAGTGGAAATCTTTAATGGTGGAATTGGCACCAAGAAATGCAGAGAAATTAAGCTCTTGTGATTCTAGCAAGAAGCCAAAATTAAGTCTAAAGCAAGCTGATGGGCTTAGCTTCCTGCATGTAGTAACTGGCAAGTCATGGAAATATGTTGTGGGGTAGCTCACCATAAAATGGGCTCATATTATGTGTTTTTCAACACTGTAGATTGAGATATGGACACTTTGGCCTTGCCCAGGTGCAAGCCAGAGAAATCATGATACTCTATGTATCGCTCTTTGAGTAGTTCTGGTTAGGTAGTAATGCAGGCAATACTAATATACAATTGAGAAAATTGAAAATAAATGAGAGCATACTAAATAATTAACAAAAGTACAACCTTCTCCCAAGAACAAGCTGAAGTACTGAAAGAATAGGTAATGCATTACAGAAAATGTGGTTGTGTCAAGCTTCTCTCATATTATTGGAAATTTTCATTCTTAAATTATTTCTTGTTTAATTTTACGTAGAAAAACGATAGCGGTGTTTTTGGAATAAGTATATTAAATGGAATCTTTAATTCTAGTTTTTGAAATAGATAATTTGATTTCTTCTCATTTGTCTTCCTTAATGGCAAATTGTTCTATCTGTTTATTGTGGTTTGTGTTGCAGACAATGGTGGGCCATTTTCACTCACTTCAGATACTGAGGAGTTTGTTACTTACCCTTCCCCATTTATCTTCTCAACTCTCATCTCCACTTAGGTAAATAATCTTGCTTTTTCCTATCATTTCTTCATTTTTCTAGCTATACCCATTTCATTTATTTTTGTTTGTTTTTTCCAAGTAGTTATATTGCTCCTTATTACAAGAGCTCTGGTCTCTTGGAACCATGTAAGCATTCATTGGTCAGAAGGAATTTTATACATGGCTTTGCAAGGCCTGCCTTATTGCATGGACAACTGAAGCCTAAGACTTCTTTAGGATCCATAAGGTAAACAAAAGTTATGTTTTGTTTCATTTGATTTAAATTTGAAGTTGTTTTGAATCATATAGCATGTCTTCTTGTGGTATTATTTCAAAATTCTTTTTTTGGACGATATTTTTCAAAAATTTCAAGATGGATACTGTGCTTGGGGGGCACTTTCTCTGGTTTTGGTTGAATAAACATGTTTAGAAAAAACCTTTTGATGTGTTGAATGTTTTGACATCTTTTGATATTTTGTTTAGCTAGGGATGCTAAACTTTTGTTTCAGTGTGTTGCGAAATGAATTTAACATTTTCATCTTTGTAAAAAAAAGGCTTGGTTGCGTTTCATCTTTTAACTTGTTTTTATTCAATTTGATGGTGGAATTTTCTTTAACTACTAGGTTGTAGGACTAGAAATGGACAAGGTTGGGCTGCCTCATTGTTTGAGCCTGGCCAAAAAATGACTTAGGGGCCTTGGGCTAGGCCCAAACCTGAAATGTAGGACAGTGTAGAGAGAGGAGAGGAGAGATGGTGAACAAGGTGGGCTTTAGGCCATGCTGGGCTTGGGCCCCTAGGTCAATTCAACCAGGCTGCAATTTCCCAGCCCAGGCCCAACACAGGCCTTTTCAGGTTGGGCTGGAAGCGCACCCCCCCCCCCCCCCAAAAAAAAAAAAAAAAAAAAGAAAAAGAAGCAACAGTTCACAAATATTTGCAACTACATTAGGACTGTCATTGTTCAAGTGGTTCAGGATGAGTTATCTTGTTGAAATAGCAGAGAATTTAGCTTCTTTGGCTCAACCATGCTTTCTTGGAACATAAGTTCGCAGGCATTAAAATCATGATAAAGTGCAATTATGTATATAAAAGGGCTTTTCAGAGAAAAAATAATACTACTTTCGTGCCTCAGTTGAGAGATTTATTTCCTATAAATGAAACTTGATGACAGCGAATTTTGAAGATTTTAATTTTATGCCCATTAGGTATTGAGTTTTCCTGTAAGGTAGATTTCAGAAATTCATTGCTTTTATCCAATGAAAGTTCTCTTTTTGCAATGGACAAGTGACAGAGCTGGGACCAGTTAACTATTGAAGAAAAATGAAGCTATTGAGAAACTTGTTTATGAGTTATTGACTTTGGGATTTGGTTTCTTCAGTAAGGTAGAGTTAAAAGAGAGATGGCAAAGGTTGATTTTGACCATATGTAATGAGAAAACAACTAGAGGATCGAACTTTTGTAAAGCCAAACTGATATAAAACTGAGGGACAAAGGATTCCCCAAAAATGGAGAGAAAGATGGGTTTGTCAAGTATGCTTAGCATGAGTTGGGTAAATAGAGATACCATTATAGTTTCTTTGGCAGCACACAATCAGCATGGACTAGAATATGTTGTGGTTTAACTAGAAAAGATTGAGTTGATAATGTGTATATTTGAGAAAGCACACTCAAGCATCAAAAGCTAGTTAGATAAGAAATTTTGAGATGCTTTGGTGAATGTGCAACCTAACCACAGATGGCAATGGAGATGAAGGGGTTCCAACAACAGGCTAAAGTGTCAAGGAGGTGGATGATACAGAAGGCTTAGAATTTTTGAGATGGTGATTGAAGAGTCTTCCTTTGTGCTGAGGACATGTCTTGGATAAGAATATCAAAATAGGAACTGTAATGGCAACCACTGATAGATGGGATAGGCTTATTAATATTTATGCTTAGAGATACTCTGTATTTTTCTCTAGTTTTATGTGTAAATATATGCTGCTGTGATTTCTAGTGAAGTATATATACATCAACAAATATGAAGTTTTTTCTTTATTAAATCATACAGTGAGTAAATATGTTAATGCTAAGTGATCACTATGTTAATCGTTATGGCACATTCAATCACTCTATTATACCACTTCTGTAGATTTGTGTTTTTGTACATTTCTGTTTGCACTCTGTTAATTGTCTTGCTCTGTTTTAAGCAAGTGGGAAAAGTTTATCATCTTGAGAATCGTAGTAAACCTCATGTTGCAGTAGTTCTGATGTTTTATGCAAGGTTCATAGTAAAAGACCTATCCATGGGCTTCTTGCCAGTATGGAACAATTCAGTCTTACTGGTTGTTGTAGTATTCATACAAGTCAGCCTGTTGACAACATGGACCAGGATGTGGTGGAGCCTCAACATAATGCAGGAGATGTGGTCTCTGTTGATGATAATGGTAAAGCCAAAGCAAAGAGAAAAAAGTTGAAAGGAAAAAGAGCAGTAGTAAGGTGGTTGAAGTTCTTCAGGTGGAAGAAAAAAAAGGAGTATGAAAGAATGACTGTGGAAGAGAAGATTTTATACAAATTAAGGAAGGTATATTTCTGCTTTCATATATATATATATATATATGTCATTATGCTGTATATGTTAAATATATAATTTGATAGCCCAGTGGAATTTGTTTCATTTGATAGCCTAGTGTGGAAAGATCAGAGCCTCTTTCATTTGATGAAGATTCTGCTAGCAACACATGACATAGTTTGTAGATAATTTCTCCTCTTTGAATCTGTGGGCAACTTTTACATCATTAATTCTTGTTGTTTTTGACGAGCCTTTTCTAAATAAATAATATAGCAATGGATGTTCTAATTTTTCTGTAGAAGAAGATTATGATTTTCTCATAGGTTAGTGATGTTTTTCACATATGTTAGTGATGTTTGTCCTTTCACTGTCTGTAAGGCCTGAAACTTTGATCACCAGAGCAAATTTCTCAACTGTTCGCATATAAGATCCCAATAAAGCTCCTTGTTTATTGTTTTTTGATGCTATACATATGCTAATTGCATATGGAGTTAGCATAGAAACTTTAACTCTCTTAAGCATGTGGGTTTAAGTATGCGGAATTCCTCTCCATGGCCTAAACATCTGGCACTTCTGTTTCTGATTTAGTCATCATGTGTATTTAAGTTTATTCAAGTTTGCTGCTTATTATTGCCAACCAATTTGATATTTGCCATTTGGTGCCTGCTCGTTTACAAACTAGCAATTTTAGTATAATAAAGATTTGAGGGAATTTCATTGGATTGTTTGATATGATCATGATCTGTGGTAACCACTTTGAAATTGTCAAATTGTGTCCGAAACATTAAATGTTCCACTTGCATATTGGAGCTGAAGAGTTTCATGTTGATATTGGATTCTAAAACAATGTATTTATATGCACAAACATTTGCAACAGCCCCAAAGACACTCATACACAGTTATGAAGTCAGATATAATTAAAGTGATTAATTGTTGGTAGGTTTTCTTGTACATTGCTAGAAGTAGTTACTATTTTATATACTGATGTGAACTTTTTCAGTTTCTTGCCAAGTCCTTCAAGTCCCATCTTTTTTGTGCAATGGCAATTGATCTGCTGTAGCTTTGTTTTTCATGGTGAGATATTCTTTGTGTGGATTAGTTTTGTCCTTTCCTCTTCTTTGTTCGTCATGTTGCAAAAGACTCATTTTACAGCTTACGTGCAAAGATGCTTGTCTTTCTTTGTAACATGGCTCTTTATTTAATGCATGCTCATGCTAATTGTTGCCATTTTCCGAGCATGTAATTTTTATTTAAAAAATGCATCTTTCTAATCCTTTTCACATCTGCTTTTTGTTCATGCAAGTTATCTGTTTTTGTATTTGGTAACTATTCCCTTAACTGCTGCTTGCCTCATGATTAGTGACCTCCTAATCCTATATCAAGACTTAGCAATGTGGATGTTTTTCTGATCATGAATTTTAATTTTTTATAGACATTGTGCATACAAAAACAGATCATGCACGGATCAAAAGTGCAAAAGGCATCTCTTACTTTAAAAAGGGCATCTGGTGCAGTTTCTTTACCGTTTAGTTCTTGGATTTAGCATTTGGTGACATGAACAGCTTAAGATTGCTCATATCCTTGTTGATTAACTAGAGCAAAGGCCTGAATTCTGTAACAAGATAAATGATGCATCTAAGTCGAATTGCATTTAAATTTAGATTGCCAATTGATTGTCATATGCAGTATGAATGCAGCTTGCACTGCAGGTTGTTTTGTTTTGAGATGACATGGCCTTTTCATAACTTTAGTAATGATTTAAATGCAAATTCAATTTTTGCAACTCTGACTATTTTGTGGTGGCAAAAAAAGGCTCGTAGGAAGGAAGAGCGATTTGTCCAGGCACTAAAGAAACTTGAACCATCAGAGACATCAGAAACTACACACGACCCGGAGGTACTTACACCTGAAGAGCATTTTTACTTCCTCAAGATGGGCCACAAATGCAAGAACTATGTGCCTGTTGGAAGGCGTGGTATTTTCCAGGGAGTAATTCTGAATATGCATTTGCACTGGAAGAAACATCAAACATTGAAGGTTGTGGTGAAGACATTTACACCGGAGGAGGTTCGCGAGATTGCAGCGGAGTTAGCTAGATTAAGTGGAGGAATTGTGCTTGATATCCATGAAGGAAATACCATCATCATGTACAGGGGGAAAAATTATGCACAGCCACCAACAGAGATAATGTCTCCAAGAGTTACTCTTTCTAAAAAGAAGGTACCTTTCTTTGTTCCTAAGATATAAGTATAAAGAATTTACCAATGCTATATGTGTAGCTTATCTAAATCTCGGCTATGGTAGAAAAAAATAAAAATACAAAAATCTAATATATCCAAATGAAATTAAATTTAATAAAACTAATTCTGCAAACGTATTAGTCCTTATTCTAGATTCCTTTATTTAGTATTTCTTGTTTATATTTTTTATTGTTTTGGATGTAACTTGTAATGAATTACAAAATCAAAACAATGGATGTTCCACATAATTTTAGAGTGATTTTTTTGGTTGTGATTGTGGCAAATATGATACATGGAAATTTAAAGAAAATGAATGAAATCAATAAATCTATACTTTTTATATAAAAATTGCAACACTTCCGCTTGAAGATCAAAAATTTCTCTATATTGGTAATATTTGTACGCAAGGATGATTGATCTGTAGAATATATGGGAAAGGGATCACGAATTTTATTCAAAATCTGCTAGGGGTATTGAAATTGAGCTTAAACCTCACAAAATCAAAGTTCATATTTGTAAGTCCGTTAGGAGGCCAATCTACTCCACAAGCACCTACTATCTTTCTGTTTAAGAATATCTTAGAAATGATAAAATCCAATCAACCTATAAAAAATTATGTTTCTCTTAGTTTTGCAGAACTAAACACGTAATTGCTTCAAATTTTCTGAAAAACTGGTAAAATCCTAGTTTCATATTAATAATGTACTTTGAAGCTTAATGAATAGATGGCCTATAAACTACACAAATAGCTGATTAGTAGTTCAATGTGGTTATGTAGATTTTCAGCTGAATCTGTAAACTGATCTCGGTTTTGGATCAGCTTGAGACAAAATAGTGATGTTTCAATATTTGTTTGGAAGGTGTGACCAAACCTAATATCTATTGTATGTATGATCTTGTGTGTTGTATGTGATGTGTGTCTATGTGTGTATTTGTCTGTGCGTACATATCAATATGCACCCATTCTTTTCCGGATATTGACACCTCAAACTGTTCATTGGATTCATATTACTCTCTTGCTGTAAAATGTCGATATATTTACCTTATTTGAGAAGTGTTATCCCATAGTCATGGTTATAAGCAACATGTATGAAATCATATCATTGATCTTTTGAGTTTTGAGATTTCGGATCTCTCCAAATTGCCTACACACCTCTAGTCGGCAGTATTATGGGCAAAACAGGGCCGACCATAGGAGGGCCTGTTGGAGTGCGGCTCAGAGTCAGATGTACATCAATAAAGCATAGGAGAATAACTATTATAGCCATGAGTGTAAGTCTGGAACAGCTGATTTGTTTGGAAATTGCTTTTACAACCCAGTATCAAGCCTATATCTCTGTCAAGATGTGTCTGCAACCATGAGGTTGGGCAATTAAACCTGACTATCCATCTAACAGAATTAGCTTCGGAAATCCTAGACTTTGTAAGTGATTTTGCCAATAAAATAAAGATTATTAAGTGCATGGACTAGAAACTAGTTTACAGTTAATATAATCATGAATATTGGATGCCATTTCCACCTTTTATACTGTAAGTTGTTCTTTTTTGAAATGTCCATGGCTTGCTTATGAAGTTTCACTTGCTTTCGTTCTCATTTTATAATACTTTGTTGATCATCAACCTGCAGAATATGTAAAATTATTCTCTGTCCCATTCTGAAGGAAGTGGTTTTATAATTATCTACTTCCTTTTTTGTTTGGTGGGTCGTAAGCTTCTAGAGGAAGAATTACTTGTCCTCCTTGATGCAGCTTTCTGGATTTGCCAAAGATTTTGCAATTTTGATCTCAACCATTGGTCTTCCTGTATCTTTCACTCAGGCTCTGGATAAATCCAAGTACAGAGATGCCCTCCGGGCTGTCAGAAGGTACATCCCAAAGCTTCAACAAGACCTCGAAGATATTCAAGTGCAGATGCAAAGAGAGGGAGAAAATAAGGGCAAGCTATCAACCAATAAAGAAAGTCCAGATGCTGAAGGTAATGGAGCAATTTCCGACCACCAGCTGGAAAGATTTGAGGAGCTCGAGGTGCAAGAAGATGGAAGCAATGAGCTGGAGGAAGATGAATCACTGATGGAGTCGAGCACTTGGTCAGATTCGGAAGATTTGTCAGATATATTTGAAACAGATTCGGAAGGTGAGACAGAGGATAAATTGGAGAAGCCTCTATATTTAGATGCAGTGGAAAGGTTTCCATCGGTAAATGGTGGGACGCCAGATGATTTTGAGGAGCACTTGCGTCAGATTGCTGCTGCATCGAAGATCGGTGATTCATTGGAAAAGGATGTAAAACTAGAAGAGCTTGATGAGATCGACAAAATATTTTTAAGAGCTAGCTCTCTTTTGAAGCGAAGGAGAAGATAATTTAAATTGTGATCATTATTTGATTATTGTTGCAAATTGGAGTGATTGTTCCATTTGCTCTTTTTGGAGGTTCCATGAAGCCCCATATTCTTCCTGTTCTTCTGTATATTTCATAATATTATAGTTTTATGTATTTGAAAGAACGATGTGATTATCCCTAAACTGATACCATATGCAAGCAGTCATCTCTAAGGAGGGAGCAGATCCATCAAATGAGACATTCTCTGGTATTTATCTGGACAGAAAAGGAAATAAAGAAATCTAGAATTAACGAAAGCTATGTTTCATATATTATGCTTCTTTTTTCAAAATTTTTGTGGTAGTGGACCTCCCACTTTCTAAACCTTTTTATTTATGTGGTGCTTGCTAATTGGTGTTTCATGTGATGAATGAAGTAGAACTTCTGAGCACCTTTGCTCAGATAGCTGCAAATGAGGTGGCAGTTTCTGCCAGTCCAATCAATTCTACAATGATTCCGAGACAATTTAGCAATTCAAGCATACAATATTTGTCCTTGTCAGAACATGTGCATGCAATCTAATTTATGCTGCTATGTTACTTCGATATCCCCTTTATACTGCATGTGGCCAAGAAAACTTTTCCTTTCTTTTTATTTTTGTTATTTCCTTACTCTTCTAGCTGGTAACCTTTGAATAACTATTTTTCTTCCACTCATCCTGTCATTCCATATCTTGAAACATTTATTTCTTGAACTTTTTGTACTACTGAATCTTGGATGTTTGAATTATTAAATTTGTAGTAAGAAAACAACAGTGAAAATCTGTATTTAACATGGGAACTCATTTCACTAGTATGATGGATGATAAACTTGACTTCAACCTAATCTCTATCCAAAGACTTTGGAATTGTTGGTTCACGGGAAGAGAAAAAAATATGGTCAACGAAAAAATGAAAAAATGTCTCATGTTTAGTTGAAGTATTTAAAGAAGAGAGATAGAAAAATAGTTTTTTCATGATAATAAGATTCCTACACTCCATAGAAAAGAAAAATTTATATGGAATATGAAAAAGTATAATTTCAATCTCCTAAAAACTGAAATATTTTTTTTTCGAATTTTTAAACTTTTAAATAGATTGTGATATTTTTTTTATTGGAGGCATAATAAATATTTTATATAATTTTTATAAAAAAAGTAGAGGCTTAATCATAAATTATTTTGGAATATGCCAATTTTTTTAATAATTAACTAAACATATAAGAATTATTTTTTAAATTTAATATTATTTTTTTAAAAAATATTTTGGTAAGATTTTTTTTTTTTTTTTTTGTTAAGCTTTTGATCCGATCCAACCCAACCTAACCCGAACTCCGGAACGGACCAACCCAAAATCCGGTAAAAGGAGTGCTTATGAGTCATCACTGTCATTGGCCCTCCCCTCCCTCTTGTACTTCGTATCCGGAAATGGGAGGCCGCTTCGTCTTGCTTCAGGGACTCAAAAGATCCCCGCTTTCTCGCTTCCTCCATTCCTTCTCGCCAATCCCAACTCCCCCTCCTCCACTCCCTCTCAGGTATCAAACCCTAACCTTACCTCACTGTGTTCCCTTCTCCCCTTCCATCCTTTCCTCAATCTATCTTCTTCTTTTTCTACCCTAGGTTTGGCCTTCTTCTACCCTCCTTTAAAAGCTTTGATTCTTTCGATCCATATCGCCGTTCATGGGCTTCGAGGAGTGTGAGCTACGGCTCGGTAAACCTCGTCCTGTCGGACGGGAAGCCGAGGTTCGAGACTCACGAGATAGAGCCACCAAGGAAGGAGAGGTATCGGACCAAGAAGCGGCTTAAGCTCCAGAGGAAGCGGGAGAAGCGGAAGCGGAGGGAGGCCAACAAGAAGGACCCTCGTAGGATCAGACCCAAGGGAAAGAAGAAGACGGGAAAGTTTGCCACCGCCGAGGCAAGGATTAAATATAAGATTGAGAAGGTGGGAAGCCTAAAGTTAGCATTTTGATTTGCTTTTCTATTGATTTCAGCTTGTTAGGTGGGAAAGGTTTTCTTTCCCCCATTTTTGTGGGCGGATATGAGATTGAGAAGGTGAGTTGGATCGGTATTTTGCATTATCATTCTCTTTAAAATCATCCTGTTACTCTCTATATTAGTATCCGGGTTATATTGGGATTATTTAGATGAGTGTGGAAATTATTGAAGGATTTGATTCTTTCGCCCCCAGCAATTATTGGTAGATACTAGTTTTTGTAGGCTTTTGAGTTAGGGGAAAATTTTGGGGAGAGGAGGTGCATGGTATGGAGAGGCTAATTATTCTGTCAAACTGCTGCGAGCTTGTTTGTGTTTAAGGTGTGAATTTTGGAATCTTTTGCTTGCAATTGGAGTTGTTTGATGGTGGAGATGCTCCTATCAAGGTTTTATGTGATCTATTAATGGAGGGAATTGTGTACATGAATCAACCTAGTGCTCTGCTCCTCCATTATAAGATAACATGGCGCATAGAGCTTAGGTGAAAAAGCGGTTTCAAGGTGTATGCAAAGGGCGGATGCTGAGAGCTTCAGCTACAAAGGCTAATAGTGTAACTCTAGGAACTGCAGAGTCCCGTTAGCTCAAGAAGCTGGGGGTTCTCATCGGTCAGTGGAAGAAGAGGTGAACAGAGAAGGAACAGGAAGAAGGAAATAATAGTTTGTACATCTGTCTTGAGGAGATAGATGGTCATATTTTTGCAAAAATTTTGTAAAGAATTTATTACCTGTGGAAGTTGTCATCTATGTATTTCTTTAAGCCACCAAATAAGCGAGCATGCCAGTCAGATATTCCTAAATGATGGTTGCTTATTCCTTGCTCCTTACTCCATAGGGATGAGAAAGCTTTATTCCTCATTAAAACTATGATGAGTTCACCTTTATTGCTCATTAGAACAAGAAGATAACTCAAATCTATTCCCAACTAAGTGCATATCACTAAAATTTACTTACAAGTTTATCCCTTTAAGAGAGTTTTCCATAGTAAATAAACCCTTGAAATCATCTTCATTCTAAATCTTTAAAAGTCTCCACCCATCTTTCACGATCACCATTTTCCACCAATATTGTTTATCCTGATTTATCATGCTGTGTTTCACTTGTGAGTAGTCGCATTAAATTATTGAGATAGTTTTGCTGTCAGTCAAGTGTTATAATTGGTTCTTCTGGCTTTTTCCAACCACTCTGTTTTTGATTAAGAAACAGTTTGAGTGGAATTGATCTGCAATGTCCAATTTTATTGCATACGGTGTTAGTCTTCAGGGGTTTGGAACCATTTGGCTACTGGGTGTGGCATCTTCATAGTTTAGTTTGTCTAATTCACGGTTTATGAATATTTGAAGGGCCCAAATAGGTGTTGTTATTATGCTTTCCTGACCCAGAGTTAATTCAGTTTTCTATTGCTATAGTAAGTAATTTGGTTTCTCTGCCCTTTTCATGTATCTGTGTTACTCAGAAACTTCACTTTTTGAGAGTTTTGAAAGTGGTATCATTTTTGGACACTTGGATATGACACCACATGGCACAACCTTTTACTTGGAGTGGGAGCAGGTGCAGGTTCGGGAAGCAAATTTCTCTGCAGGTGTAGGAGCAAGTTTTTTGGGAGGTTTGAAAAAGGGTGTGGGCAGCCCAGGTAGAAGTTTCCTGCTACTGAGGGCATAGCAGTCCACAAATCTACAAAAGAATGGAGTGTCCTACTTATGTCAGCTAGATTATTACCATTTGACACTTTTTTTCTGGAAGTGTTCTGTCAAAAGAATACCTTGCTGCTGTGGATGACACTTGAATTCTCAACTGTATTACCACTAAACAGTATTAGTCTGAAGTGTCTAAACTCTTTCTATGAGACATTACACCTTTACTTTCTTTTTCTTTATTGTTATCATGGCATGGGCGCAAGTTTTTTTCTAATTAAAAGTATCATTGATTGGTTAATATATGCTTGTCATCGGCCTTTTTTAGGACATACCATACTTAATTTTATCAAATGAATTGTATCAAAAATGTCCCCCCTTTTTAGGATTTTTGAATGTTAAAATGCTGGACACTTGGCACCCATGGCACTTATGAAGTGTCTCAGTATCAGATCCTGGTACTCTAAATGATTGTCACTACATTATATGCCCTACTTTGATGCTGTGTTTTTCGCTTTCTTTCTCTTCACCTTCTTCATACTTTGTAAACCTCTTTGTTTGTTATCCAATTAAAATTTGGTTGCTGTTATACGCAAGTAAAGAAAGGCAATCTGTTCCCAAATGCAGGCCAAAATTAAGGAAGCCTTACTGATTGAAAAGCTCAAGAAGTATGAAGTTCCCAAAGTTCAAGGACCAATGACCAAACCAGAAGACTTGACAGGCGAGGAACGCTTCTACGTCAAAAAGATGGCCCAGAAAAAGTCCAATTATGTACCAGTTGGAAGGCGAGGCGTTTTTGGAGGTGTAATTCTTAACATGCATTTGCATTGGAAAAAGCATGAAACAGTTAAGGTCGTCTGCAAGCCCTGTAAACCGGGCCAAGTTCATGAATATGCAAAAGAGATAGCTAGGCTGAGTGGTGGCATACCAATTCAAATTATTAACAATAATACAATTGTATTTTATCGGGGAAAGAATTATGTTCAGCCTGAAGTTATGTCACCTATTGATACACTGTCCAAGAAAAAAGTATGTGCTTCAGTCATTTCCACATTTTGTTTCTTGGAAATTTATATAGTTTTAGTTTTTAGGCTCCTTTGACCTGGCAGTAATGATGTAATCAATTAACATGTTTGAGTTCTCAGTTGTCAGTGTTGTTGAGTTGACTTTCTGTTTTCAGGCACTTGAAAAATCAAAGTATGAGCAATCACTTGAGACGGTGAGGCGCTTCATTGCAATATCCGAGAAGGAGCTTGAACTTTATTACCGACATGTTGCACTTTATGGTGATCCTAACTCAAGGAATTCAGATTTAGTGTATGGTGATGATGGGCAAGGCCACTTAAAAGTGGAGGCAGGGATATCTACCTTGACAAAGGAAGAAAGTGTCTGTTCAACTAGTGATGATAATTTGCATAAAGATCTCTCAAATACTGAAGTTGATCCTGATGATACTTTTGAAGTTGATTCTTCAGATTCAGAAAATGATGATATTATTGCAGCTATCTCATGTTCAGAAGTTGATTCTGATGATATCCTTGAAAGTGATTCCCATGATGAAATTTTCACAGGGCCTGAAATTGATTCAGAAGGTGAAGAAGTATCTGAAACAGAGACAGATTCAGAGGATGAAGAGAAATACTCGGGGTACCAACACACCCAGCCTGAGAAATCTGTTCATCATTCCATCAAAAAAAGAGAAATCTGTTCATCATGACTTTTAGAAAGTGGATTTTACCAGGTATTAATCAATGCATGCTAAGATTCTAATGAGTTTGCCTAAGTCTTACCGTACTTCAGCATTTTGCTTGTGAATAACAGGTTGGAAGTAGAAGAAATTAGTTATTATCTTTTCTCCTTTATCATCTTTTTTTTTTTTTTGGTATATAGGAATATAAGTAGTAACATTTCAGTTTGACTGGAGTTAAAAAGAGATGCATAGAATTAACAAAACAAAAAATCAGTTTTATTTTTTCTGTGGAAAATTATATAGCTTAATCTTTGCTAGTTGATCAACAAGACTAATTCCTACACTAGGCTTTGTCCTCTTTTGCATATTGATTTGAATAGTTATCTTTTCAAATACTCGTGAATGAGCATAGTTAAAGGCTACCGTTCAAGTTTTTTCAGCAAGTCTGCTACTCGACCTTTTTTGTTACTGGACGCTTAATTTTCCTCCTGAAAGATGTAAGGATGAAGCTAAATAGAGTGACTGATAATGTTTGTTACTGCAGTAGACAATACTCCTTTGAAAAGAAAAAAATAAGGAACTTAAAATACTAGTTCTTAAGATATGCAGCATATCGCCATTTTAGTGTTGCTTGTAAACTTTTCCAGATTGTTAAGTTGCTTGCATGTTTTATATAGTGTCTATTGAAAATTTGCTTGTGGTTGTATTTGATAGATCGATCCAATCTTTTGGCCGCTTATCAAGAAGTTGCACACTGTATAGACGAGAAGAAAAAGTACAAATTCGCAATTGTTCTTGCCTCATTCACTTGCACAGAGTTTCTCTGTATTGAATTATTGCTGTTTGTGGCTTTCATACTTGGATCCTTTTAGGCAGTCAGTGGGAGGAGATGAAATTTTCATTGGCTTTTCAGTTTCCACAATCAAGTTCATCACCAGAATGCTCGATATCTGCTGCATGAACAGAACCCTTTTCTGAGATGGTGAATTCCTATACTTAACTGCTAATTTCTTGTACTGATCTTTGCAATGAGTGCTGCATGCAATGGCGATCATTGCACGTACTTGGGGCTTCTCACAGCAGACTTCTTTCTGACTTGGTTGACAGTGTTGGCTTCAAGCATTGCGGCACGGTTGCCTGAAGTTCCTTCACTTGCTAGCTAGGAAGCCTTCTGCTAGAGGATACTTACCATTCAGATCTGGTAGCATTTACTGGATGCCTTTCTGATCATACGGGCTCTTATGATGCAAGAGAAATGGTTTGCACCTCATAAATCTGTTCAGGTTGGTACTTTTTAAGTATATTGATGACTGGAAATTCCTGTTGAATACTTCATTATTCTAACAAGTCAAGCTGATGGTTATCCCTTCGTGCAATGCGGATAGACCAAGTTTTCAATGGACAGGCTGATGATGAAGGGCACCGTACTGTTTATTATGTAGACATGATCCTGCGCCCTTTGAAGTAAGCATTCTAGATCTTTGCAAGACACCAATGTTAGTGTCTTTGCTCTAATATTATCGTGGACTACTGAATTCCTGATGACAATTTACATGTTAGATTCTTGTTTGCATATTAATTACTTCATGGAATTCAGCCTATTGGAACAGTCTCTCTTGATGGTTTTCCTTACATTTTCCAAGCTTGTTTCTGTTTTTTATTTGAGGGAGAAAGGAAGACCCACATGAAATTTAGTTACTATGCCTATATACTCGGATGCACCAATTCAAGATTCGAACCAGAACCCTTGTATAGACAGTGCGACCATGGGGACAAGCTCAAATTCACAACTCAAGTGGTTCTTTAAAATGAATTTTAACAAGAGATTTAGGCTTTGGGATTGTTGTCAGTAGTTTTTGGAAGTAGAATTTTGACTAGTAGAGCTTAAAAGCTGTTTGTTGTTAGATAATTATATTTTTAAAAAGTACTATGGAACATGTACATTTATTTGTTAATTGAATTGAGGAAACGCTTTTAGTAGACAAAAAATAATAATAGAGCGTTGTATAGTATTATATATTATAGTATAATATAATATATTTGTCACGACCCCCGCCCCGTTCCCGGCGGGCCGCCGCGACGGTCCTAGGGTGCGGGTAGGCATAAGGCCACCAGCCACCGCGTAGAACCCTACTACCTATCAATCATCAATAGATCTTGAAAAATTTGGCATGATACATGCACAAAATGATCACTTTTCCTATAGTGACCTGTCAGGATTATCTCAATACATACAACACACTACCTGTCAGAGCAGCAATCACATAATCCGTCACATAACGAACCTGGACAATATATATTAATACATTATCTCAGGCATATAACTCATCTGTATAAAAATCTGGTTCCCATTCCATCCATGGTCAAACCCATATCCACAACAGGATCTATGACTGTAACTATGCACTATATACAATAGAAGGTTTATAATACACCAAAAGGTATAAACCACTATCTACATTATACTATACTATGGAGCGGCACAGCTAGCAGGCAACCACTAATCCTGCTCCTCTCTATACAATACCTGCCCTGCAATCAAAAATATCAAACTGGGGAGTGAGTATATGAATACTCAGTGAGTGGAGTAGAGAGTACTATGCACATGAGACAGAATATAATCATGGCTCGAGATGAAATCTCAAGATCAATAACAAGATGAACATGATCTCAACATAGAGAATATGGAGTAAATCATCAATATCACCACAATCAATATCAACTCATCTGAAGCATATATGGAATAATCAAGTAAACATATATGCTACTCATGAATATGCTCAACAGATCATAATGCTGGAACATACAAATCAGGTGTCAATATGCTGAAATCATCACTAGACAGCTGTCGGGAGGTGGGTTTTACGCCCCAGGCGAACCAGCAACAACTCCCTACTGCCATATGCATATATCGAATATGACACCACACCAATATGTAAATCATCACTAGACAGCTGTCGGGAGGTGGGTTTTACGCCCCAGGCGAACCAGCAACAACTCCCCACTATCACATGCATATGCAGGATAAGACACCATATCGATAATGTAAATGCTAGACAGCTATCGGGAGGTGGGTTTTACGCCCCAGGCGAACCAGCAACAACTCCCCACTGTCACATGCATATGCAGGATAAGATACCACACTGATCATGTAAATGCTGGCCAGTATCCAGAACAGAAATCCATCTCACATCTACATACTAAACGGCACCTCGCGGGAATTCTACATCCGCGGAAAGCCATACTGCACCTCGCGGGGTCTTACTATGCCCGGCGGCAAGCAGAATATAAGTCGTAGGACCGGCCGATCCTACGCCTAGGGCCGTGTCCCCCCCTAGGAAGGGACTGGGCTCCGCCCACCCAGAAGGCTACTATGTGCACAAAGGCCGATGTTCAACCCCATCGACTATAGGTGTCCTGCAGATACTGCCAAGCCATGCATAAATGCCATAATGCACCCTCCCAATACTCTACTAAAAAGGAGTATGATCAAGACTACCACTCACTCGATCATGACCCAATCATAAACTAACATCAGGGTTAGGAGTGAGGGTCAAGGAAGTGCAATACAACTCAATATACCACTAAGAAGGCTCTACAAATCTTTGAAATGGAGGAAATGAAATCAATTTACAAAAGAAGTTATTTCACAATTTGGAACCAATTTAATTACTCATAAAAGAGTATAATCAAGCTACGACTCACAAGTCTTTAAAATAGAGGAAATGAAATCAATTTACAAAAGAAATCATTTCACAATTCGGAATCAATTTGATTACTCATCAACCCTTCGTAATTCCTCTCAATGTTCCCTCAAATGCATGTACAGAATAATCAAGCATGGAGAATCAAGATTATAGAGGAATCTACTACAATATCAATCAATATGCTCAAGTGGAATCAATTCACACTTGGCGACATTCATGAAAATGAATTAAGGATGCTCATAGTGCAAAGTACATGACTCCCGCTCACCTGTCAATCTGGCACAGCCCTGATACGCCTCCAAAAATCTACAGCAGGCAGTGGGGAACTTCTTCCTCTTATTCCCTAGCTTCTTGCCCAACTGTGACATGCATTTACAACACATTTAGTCTTGTATCAAGGGCTATAATCTACGTGCCAATTATAACATAGGAAACTTTAATTGATTCAACTCCCCTGTTCCCTAAATCTTTTCTTTTCTTTCTTCTTTTCCTTTTTAATTAATTAACTCACCATTTATGTGTATTAGGGACTCCCTTGCACGAGTACAAGGTCTCCCTTAGCCTAATCTAGGCTTAATACCCTATTATGGCATGAAATCCCTTATTTTCCACCCGGATGAACAGTAATCCGAACTGACAGTGGGTTACTTCATCCCGGTTTTGATCCACTTTCAGGACTCCAAATTTGATGAAATTTTTACCTAACATTCTACACTCATAGAGGATTCCAAAGAGATAACATGCATCATCATCGGAGGCCGTTTGACCCCCTAAATAATTCACCGAAGTTGGGACTTCGACACAGTTTTTCCGTAGTGCCGGAAAAATTTGTTAAAATCCGATTCTTCCTCTTTTAACCACCTCTACAACCCTTATCCGACCCCTCTAGACTATATCCACCCTTTGTATAGCCTAATGTCATCAAAAGACTAGATAGGGACGGATATTTACCTTTTTCTTTTTGGAAATCGAGGTCCTTGCGTAGAGAAGAAGGAGATCTACACTTTTCCCTTCAGCTGGAAGTGCAACCGGAACTCCCTTCCACCTCGAATCCCTCTTCCTTCTTCTTTTTTCTTCTTCTTCTTCTCTTTTTCTTTCTCTCTGTGTCGTCTGAGAACCCTTCCCCTCTTCTCTCTGTTTCACTCCCGTGAGCCAGCTCAAACCCTCCAATTAAATCACATCAAAACACTATTCACCCTTTTTTTAATATTATTAATTTCCCATTTTGCCCTTGCCACTTCGATATATCTGCAATTATGCCATTATCTTTTAATTCCTTCTCATTTTGCCCCTAACACTTCAACACATCTACTATTATGCCATTAACTTTTGATTCCTTCCAATTTTACCCCTTATATCAATTTTAAAGGACTATTCTATCCTTTTTTTTTATAAAAAAAAATATTTTGGGGTTATTACATCCTCCCCCCCATATAAAATTCGTCCTCGAATTTAAAAGAGTAAATTACCTGATTACTCAAAGGGATGAGTATATTTACTCTTCATATTCTGCCCGGTGTGGTATTGGAAATCAAATGAATTGGGAGTGTTTTACTTTCTATCTCTACCACACAGGTAGGATACACATACTTCGCTTTTATACTATCCCCTACATGTGTACTAATAGCTAAGGGAATATGCATTAATATCTTATCCTTAGCTAACTTTTTAGCAAAATAAGGGGACTGAATGGGTAGCTCCAGAATCAAATAACACTCTAGCTTTAATCTTATCAATGAGGAGTGTACCTGTCATAGCTGCATTCGATGCCTGTGCCTCCTGTGGATTTACCGTGAACACCCTTCCTTGCCCTCTGCCTACTGGAGCTGACAGTTGAGATGGTCCAGCACTCTGCTGTGATGTTTGTGCTTGACCTCTACCTCTGCCTACAGGCTCCCTACTACTAAGCCTGTCCATCTGCACAGAAGGGTAGGATGTCAAAGGCACAAACTGCTGGGTGGCACCCTGCGGGCATTCTCTGACAAAATGATCCGGCTGTCCACATCTGTAGCACACTCCCTGACCCATTCTGCATCTGCCAGGGTGCTGCTTCCCACATATGCCACATACTGGCCATGATTGGAACCTAGATTCAGTTTTGGCCATAGTGACTGGAGGACGAGGTACTGATGGTAGAAAAGTATCTTGTGATTGACCTCTTTCCCTCCATTTCCTCTTACGTGGGGCAGGTGGAGCTGAGCGTACAGACTGCTCCATCGGGCCCTCCGAGAGATCTACTCCCTCAAATCTATCTCTACTGCTTTGCCCTTTCCCCATACTCATTTTCCTCTGTTCTCTTTCAGCTCTTTCCTCTTTGTTTCTGGTCTCCCACTGTTTTGCTTTATCAATCAGCCTAGATAAGGTGGGGACCTCTACTGCCAGTACTGCATTATAAAGCGGGGAAATCAGACCCCGCCTGAATCTTTCTATCTTGGCAGCTTCAGTGGGGATGATGTAAGGAGCATACTTCCCCAATCTAGTGAACTCACGAGCGTACTCAGATACGCTCATTCCGGGCATCTGCTTCAGCCTCTCAAACTGAAGAGCCCGATTCTGCCTCTCAGCTGGAGACAAGAACTCATCCATCACTGCTTGCCTGAACTCTTCCCAGGTTGGAGGATTCCTACTGTACAATCTGTCCTCCACGTGCCTCTGGTACCAGCCCCAGGCATCTTCCTTCATTGTAAGCCCTACAAGTTCTATAGCTCTTGCATCAGAACAGGGCAGTCTCCGTATCATCTTTTCAGTCTCCTCCAGAAATCTCTGAGGATCTTCACCTTCTTCCCCCTTAAACTCCGGGGTTCTGAGCCTAAGAAATTCCTGTACAGTAATCCCCTCATCATCTAGAGCCCGCCTGGCCAAACTTCTTGGCACAGGTACAGGAGGTGGGATGGATACTACTGACGGGGCAGGAGATTTCCCCCGAGCAATCTGCTCCCTCAGAGCCTGATTCTCCGCCAGTAACTGTTCCATCAATGCATCTCTACTTCCTACATCTCCTTGATCATCAACACTCCGTCTATCAGCAGGAGGAGGTTTTTCTCTTTGGGGCTCGACATGTGCAGAACCCGCATCCAATGCTATATCTGGCTCCATCCTTCTTCCAGGACGAGCAGGTCCTCTCCTTGGAGGTATTCTTTATATCTCTCTAAAAAAGTCAAAAAGAGAGGATGGTCGTTACACACTGAGTCATGATATATTTTACTGAGTTGTAAATGACTCATAAAATAACATACAGAAAAATCCTATGCTCCATAGTATAATCCTATACTTAATCCTGACTCATCCTATTGCTCTGACAGGACTCTTCTTAACCTTTGCTCTGATACCAAGCTTTGTCACGACCCCCGCCCCGTTCCCGGCGGGCCGCCGCGACGGTCCTAGGGTGCGGGTAGGCATAAGGCCACCAGCCACCGCGTAAAACCCTACTACCTATCAATCATCAATAGATCTTGAAAAATTTGGCATGATACATGCACAAAATGATCACTTTTCCTATAGTGACCTGTCAGGATTATCTCAATACATACAACACACTACCTGTCAGAGCAGCAATCACATAATCCGTCACATAACGAACCTGGACAATATATATTAATACATTATCTCAGGCATATAACTCATCTGTATAAAAATCTGGTTCCCATTCCATCCATGGTCAAACCCATATCCACAACAGGATCTATGACTGTAACTATGCACTATATACAATAGAAGGTTTATAATACACCAAAAGGTATAAACCACTATCTACATTATACTATACTATGGAGCGGCACAGCTAGCAGGCAACCACTAATCCTGCTCCTCTCTATACAATACCTGCCCTGCAATCAAAAATATCAAACTGGGGAGTGAGTATATGAATACTCAGTGAGTGGAGTAGAGAGTACTATGCACATGAGACAGAATATAATCATGGCTCGAGATGAAATCTCAAGATCAATAACAAGATGAACATGATCTCAACATAGAGAATATGGAGTAAATCATCAATATCACCACAATCAATATCAACTCATCTGAAGCATATATGGAATAATCAAGTAAACATATATGCTACTCATGAATATGCTCAACAGATCATAATGCTGGAACATACAAATCAGGTGTCAATATGCTGAAATCATCACTAGACAGCTGTCGGGAGGTGGGTTTTACGCCCCAGGCGAACCAGCAACAACTCCCTACTGCCATATGCATATATCGAATATGACACCACACCAATATGTAAATCATCACTAGACAGCTGTCGGGAGGTGGGTTTTACGCCCCAGGCGAACCAGCAACAACTCCCCACTATCACATGCATATGCAGGATAAGACACCATATCGATAATGTAAATGCTAGACAGCTATCGGGAGGTGGGTTTTACGCCCCAGGCGAACCAGCAACAACTCCCCACTGTCACATGCATATGCAGGATAAGATACCACACTGATCATGTAAATGCTGGCCAGTATCCAGAACAGAAATCCATCTCACATCTACATACTAAACGGCACCTCGCGGGAATTCTACATCCGCGGAAAGCCATACTGCACCTCGCGGGGTCTTACTATGCCCGGCGGCAAGCAGAATATAAGTCGTAGGACCGGCCGATCCTACGCCTAGGGCCGTGTCCCCCCCTAGGAAGGGACTGGGCTCCGCCCACCCAGAAGGCTACTATGTGCACAAAGGCCGATGTTCAACCCCATCGACTATAGGTGTCCTGCAGATACTGCCAAGCCATGCATAAATGCCATAATGCACCCTCCCAATACTCTACTAAAAAGGAGTATGATCAAGACTACCACTCACTCGATCATGACCCAATCATAAACTAACATCAGGGTTAGGAGTGAGGGTCAAGGAAGTGCAATACAACTCAATATACCACTAAGAAGGCTCTACAAATCTTTGAAATGGAGGAAATGAAATCAATTTACAAAAGAAGTTATTTCACAATTTGGAACCAATTTAATTACTCATAAAAGAGTATAATCAAGCTACGACTCACAAGTCTTTAAAATAGAGGAAATGAAATCAATTTACAAAAGAAATCATTTCACAATTCGGAATCAATTTGATTACTCATCAACCCTTCGTAATTCCTCTCAATGTTCCCTCAAATGCATGTACAGAATAATCAAGCATGGAGAATCAAGATTATAGAGGAATCTACTACAATATCAATCAATATGCTCAAGTGGAATCAATTCACACTTGGCGACATTCATGAAAATGAATTAAGGATGCTCATAGTGCAAAGTACATGACTCCCGCTCACCTGTCAATCTGGCACAGCCCTGATACGCCTCCAAAAATCTACAGCAGGCAGTGGGAAACTTCTTCCTCTTATTCCCTAGCTTCTTGCCCAACTGTGACATGCATTTACAACACATTTAGTCTTGTATCAAGGGCTATAATCTACGTGCCAATTATAACATAGGAAACTTTAATTGATTCAACTCCCCTGTTCCCTAAATCTTTTCTTTTCTTTCTTCTTTTCCTTTTTAATTAATTAACTCACCATTTATGTGTATTAGGGACTCCCTTGCACGAGTACAAGGTCTCCCTTAGCCTAATCTAGGCTTAATACCCTATTATGGCATGAAATCCCTTATTTTCCACCCGGATGAACAGTAACCCGAACTGACAGTGGGTTACTTCATTCCGGTTTTGATCCACTTTCAGGACTCCAAATTTGATGAAATTTTTACCTAACATTCTACACTCATAGAGGATTCCAAAGAGATAACATGCATCATCATCGGAGGCCGTTTGACCCCCTAAATAATTCACCGAAGTTGGGACTTCGACACAGTTTTTCCGTAGTGCCGGAAAAATTTGTTAAAATCCGATTCTTCCTCTTTTAACCACCTCTACAACCCTTATCCGACCCCTCTAGACTATATCCACCCTTTGTATAGCCTAATGTCATCAAAAGACTAGATAGGGACGGATATTTACCTTTTTCTTTTTGGAAATCGAGGTCCTTGCGTAGAGAAGAAGGAGATCTACACTTTTCCCTTCAGCTGGAAGTGCAACCGGAACTCCCTTCCACCTCGAATCCCTCTTCCTTCTTCTTTTTTCTTCTTCTTCTTCTCTTTTTCTTTCTCTCTGTGTCGTCTGAGAACCCTTCCCCTCTTCTCTCTGTTTCACTCCCGTGAGCCAGCTCAAACCCTCCAATTAAATCACATCAAAACACTATTCACCCTTTTTTTAATATTATTAATTTTCCATTTTGCCCTTGCCACTTCGATATATCTGCAATTATGCCATTATCTTTTAATTCCTTCCCATTTTGCCCCTAACACTTCAACACATCTACTATTATGCCATTAACTTTTGATTCCTTCCAATTTTACCCCTTATATCAATTTTAAAGGACTATTCTATCCTTTTTTTTTATAAAAAAAAATATTTTGGGATTATTACAATAATATTACATATTATTATACATTAAAGTATTCTTACATAGTATAATATCATTAAAGTATAATATTAAACTATATTATATTATTAGAATATGATATAATAAATATTATAATATAACATAATATTATTAAAATATAATATAATATATAGTAAGAAATGATATGATATAATATAGTTGTACATTATGATATAATTATAATAATGTGATGTAATATAATATAATAATGTAATAGTACAGTACAATACGAAACAATATACTAAAAGCAATATATTAAAAGCAGATGTGCAATGTAGTTTGCTCCTGTTGGTTTTGTCGTACAGAAGTACAGGGGTCATATCCTCATAGTCTTCTAAATATGTTTACTTTTTCTTTTCATTAATTCATTGTAATCCCTGTCAATTTGCTGACAGGAAACTCATTTGGACTCTCGATCACCGTATATGTGATGATATTTTCCATGAAAGCAGAGATGGTAGGGATGTTAAAAACCATTTTGATATCTTGAAAATCTTGACATTGTCAAGTCAGAGGCTTTCTCGATATCTCCAATTCCATCCTTCTGATTCATCTCCTTACGGGCTTTCCGACTCGTGTATGAGTTGCCAACCAAACAAGATTTGTATCATTAAAGAGTAAATCCCCAAGGTAGTGTTTGGCTTCCCAAAAAAAAAAAGAAAAAAGGAAAAGGTTTATTATAAGCCCTTTTTTTTTAATTTTTTCGTGGCCAAACTATGTAAAGGAAATATGTAATGTGTGTATGGATGTATGTATCAAACTTGCTTATGTCCTTGATAATCATTCCAAGAACAGATTTTTATAAGTTATTCGCAACATAAAGCCTTTATCTATATTTATTTAAATTTTCTTAATGGATAAAAACACCCTTAGCTTAGGATTATTTTAAAAGCTGTAGCCAAATGAAAATCAAAGTAACTTACTGTAATTATTCTATTTTTTTTCTTATTGCGAAGCCAAATGTAGCCAAAAGGTTAGTGAACTCAAACTCAGGCTGCACCCCTAGGCGGAGGACTGGAGGAGGCGGAGTTGCCCAGTGCGTGTGCTTCGTGATGCACTATTTTTTGATTTTTTTGGTTATATCCGTACATGATACTTTTGTTTTTAGAAAAAAAAAAAAAAAAAACTCAGGCTGCTGGCAACCTACCTATGGTGGCTTTTTTTCAAAATTGCCATTGCAATCTTTTTTTTAAATCTTTCTTGCATTGGCCATCCTTTTTTGGTAGTTGTCAGGACATTGTCATTAAAAATATGAAAATACTTGTATAGATTGCAGTCATGCGAACTCTAAAAAGGTCATGATACTACTATTACTTTCAAAATATAAACTTAAAACTAGTTATTACATTTTCATTACATTATATTGCAATATTTTAATTAATTTATAATATATCGATCCAGAAATAGCAAAATAAAACAAATATATATACAGCCTTCTCAAAAATGGTTTGACCTGGACTATCCAAATCTATGACCACTTTGTTAAAAGCTTATGGACTCAAATCTACACCATTAGTATCCTGTTCTTGGTGATCTTACCAATCTTTTCATTGCCATCTTATAATATTAAAAGTATTTCAAACAATTTTTTCTTTCCTGAAATCTTTCTTGTAGAGGTCAATCTAGCTTACTCCCTAACCATCAAAAAATTGGCATAAATAGATCTATAACATGAATTCTAGCCGGTTATGTAATCTTTCGAAAGGTGATGATGCTGTTATTATTTTCAAAATAATAAATATAAGTTAATCAATATTTTCTTATATTAATTATTATATATTAAAATATAATCATTAATTTATAATTTATTGATCGAGAAATATGAAATAAAATAAAAATTTCTGGCCCTCTCTAAAAAATGATCTCACATGGATTATTCAAAACTTTGACTCTTTTGTTAAGGTGCAGATGGGACTGAAATGCAAGCCACTAATACTCTACTTCTAGTGACATTAACCGACCCCTTGTCACTGCATCAAATCTATTAACAGCACCTTCTAGTTCTAGCATATTTCAAACAGTAATTTTTCTTTCCCAAGTCTTTCTTGTAGACATGAACTTAGCCTATTCCATGGATGCCAAGATCTGCGCAGATCAATTTCTATTAAGAGATTGTCTCAACAACTAATTTATATTGAATTAAACTTGACCATCTATCATAGTTTTCAGAAAATATGATTCTGGTCCACCTAGAGTTTGTCAGGAATCCCATAAAAGAAAGAAAACAAAAAGCTCTTGATGCTACATTGAAAGCCCACATCTACCCAAATTCCTTCCATCACTCCAAATCGATCTACATCTCGTTTTCACGTACAAAAGGATCTCATCAAAGCCATTAAGAACAAAAGTCCACCTAATCCGACCTGATTAACTTTTTCTTGACTTCATCACAGTTTCCTGCCCATGTTCTTCTCACGAAAAAATAAATAGTTTTGAAATCCATTCTCATGTTCCTGTAGCACAAGAAATTAGGTCTATCGGTGCCATAAAAGGTTCAAAACTTATACCATGCCATCAACCCACCACACAGATCTTATTCAAAATATTTTTATTATTTTTAAAGTTGAAAATTATTTGATATGCATAATACTAAATGTGCTTTTATTAAAAAAATATTTAACTTAAACGTACAAATCACGCAGGCTTTCCATAGAATTGGTTAAAAATATGAATAAAATTAGGATATAAATTCTATCTATGTATCCTCTAAAAAGATATCGTATATTATCATTTCGAACGGAATAACTATAAATTAATCCATGTAATTTTATTATTTTTAAAGGATTTATATATTAAAAAATATGATAATTTATTAACTTGAATACAACAAAATAAACATATATATATATATACTTCCAATCTTTCCTCCTCAGCTGCTGTCTAAGTTTTTTATTTTTTTAAAAAAAAATTGTAAAAGCTTGTCCTGAGGGCCCATAAACTTGCCAATGATATGATGCCATGTGGCACAGACCTTCGATTTGGTAATCTGACCTGTCCGTGTAGTACTATCCAAATCTTCTTCAGTGTTCGCATCAACGTCCCACCCCACATTAAATCTCAGACCGAGAGACGTGCACGGCCTCGGAAATCCTGAACACGAAACAGCATAAGATCTTCCACCCACCAGTTGACGGAATCGATGAAACGTGTCGAAAAACTGTTGGTCGAAATCGTTTAGAGGACACGTGGCGTCTTTCTGGAAAGACTTGGAAGGAAAGATCGATAAAAGGTCCGCTGCCTTTCTGTCCCTTTCGTGAGATCCGGCCCGGATCTTTCCCCTTTCGTACGTCACGCCGCCATGTCAGCTTTTCCTCGATAGATGCCGTCGAGATGCCACGTGCCATGAATACGGTCGGGTTCATGAAACTGGTCCGACGATGATGCTATGATTCGGCATGATGGACGCATAGAAACTTCTATGTGGATGCACTTCTAAACACTTCCAGCAATTTTAAGCTGCTGCCTTCTCTCCCTCTCTAAAACACTTCTATGAGTTCTACCTCTATTTGAACTGTTACTGTTAAAAAACAAAAATAGATATATCATCCATCTCGGTTACTGTTAATCGCCAATTATGAGAGTCTGATGATTGGTTCAACGGTAATATGGTTCTCAATTATCATTCGCATAAAACATATGAGCTAAGTTGTGATGGAAACAAGTGATAGTGATCTACATGTATTTGAAGAAATATTATCCACAATATATGATTAAAATGTCACACGACAATTTTTTCCATCGGCAAATGCATTAAAAAGCGTTGGCAATACCAGATGTTGCTGTAGTGGCAAGAGAGTCGTATTAATGATTAGCCTTTTAAGAACACATGAATTATGTTGCATATTGGTGCAAGAAGTCAAGGTGTTTTTGAATATTGATTTTGATGAATGACTAAAATTTTAAACTAATTAGTGTTTTAATCAATTATTTTTTTCTTTTTTAATTCAAAATCTTCTTAAGTACTTGTCTTTGAATTAATGGTCAGCCCAGCCAACTCTACCATGTTTTGATTTCAACCTTTGTACACTCGTCTAACTGCCAATCTTATATATATATATATATATATATATATATATATATATATATATTTCCATGCATGGTTGCATGGTATTTGACATTTTTATGATTTTTCTTTCATGTCATGGACATGAGAAATAAGTAGCAAAAGACCCACCTTTTGAACATCATATCTAGCCTTACGGCCATCATCATGACATGAAGCATCATTAGAAATAAATCTCTATATATACAATACGGGGATCAAGTATGGTCTTAACGAAGATAGAAGAGAAGCCACGGGCACCTAGCCAATCAATTCCTCAATCTCCATCACAATGGTTCTTGCTTCAAAAACAGCAGAAATCCTAAGTAATGGATCCTCAATAATGGAGCTTCCGGTAGCACATAATCGCATCCTCATAGAAATTTCTATGCACTTATCCACAAGACCCAGGTTTCTACTGTTGGATTTAACTTGCCACAATAAGAAGAACAAATATTTGCTTCTGAAAACCAAGAATATCCTCATAGGGATTTGGCATCAACCATCACAACAGACGTAGCCGGGACCCGTCCCTTATTAAGTCTCAAGCAGCCTCACTTTGGCAAGGGAAAAGGAAAGAAGAAAGCCATGGCAGCGGAAGCTTGGACGCATGGAGAACAAGAGGAAGAAAAGGTGGTACCACAGCACATGGCTGCCAGTTTTCCTTTACCTCTTTGTAGGAAGAGCAACAGAATCCCAGGTCTTCACTTCCTCTTCACACTTGGTAGTAATCAATTAATACAACTATTCCTCCCTCTAACTTTTCTTCCCTCATTTGTCTCCCATTTGCATTAATCTGATTCCTGCTTGCTAAAATCGTCTTGGACATGAGGACATCCCTAAGAACGTAGAGTTAGAATCTCCCATGAATTGCTTAGCTGGTTTGATGAGATCATTTGCATGAAGGGGAACTTAGCACCTTATATATCCTTTGTTTGATGGCCGTTTTACTTTCACTACTTCCACATTCAGTACTTCATACACATAATTAGGCCAGTTCTCAATATAGTCATGCCTACTTTTGTACACATGGATTAGAGATTAAACATAAAATTAATGATCCCTGAAAAAAAGGGATCGAGAATAAAATTCTTAGTCAACTGGTTTCTCGAAGAGGTGTTTTTTTAATTTAAAAATTCCTACTACTGAAGAAGTTTCATTACATTGTTTAATCTAGCTAGTTTAATTTTTCTGATTTATTTTTTATTAAATTTTTGAAAGGAAAAAAAAGAGAGAGTAAGAAATGAAAATATGACATGCAAGACTTGGTCCCTAAGTTTTGAGGCCTCCTTTTTTATAACATATTCACGTAGAATATATGAGATCAATTATTGCCATATCTCCCACGTATCAACATGGGGCCTATAGAGGCTTTCCCTCTCACATTTTATGGACAAGCATCCTTTACTTCAGTCTTGCTTGTAATGGCAAGGGATTTTAAGGGCTTACCTCCCTTGTTTCCATTTGGCAAGGTAAGCTTGGGAAGTGCCAAACTAACTATTACAATGGAATTGGAATAAGTTGTCTACAAATTGCTGCATTTCTTCTTTCTTCTCCTACTGACCAAGTTCCATTCTCGGCCAGTGGTTGTCAGGCTCCACTCATGGAGGCTGCTGGGTCCCAGGCTGCGGCGTTATCTGGACAGCCATTGTACGAATTCAATGCACATTCTACTGCACCAGCCGCCAGTGAGTTTTTATATATGGTCGTTCTTCGTCCTCAATTCCACTATAGCAAGGATTTGTTTCTCGCTGCACTGCGACGGCAGCCGGGCTTCCATGGGTTCGACGGGGCGGAGGGTTCTTCTGGTCGAGGACATCGAGATCAACAGGGTAAAAACCACCAGCTTCTTATGATTTTTGTTTTGGATCTTGCAGTCATGGAGATAAATTATGCGTACATGTCTAATGGATATATTGACTAAGAGTATTATATAGTTTTGGAACCTTTAAGTGTTTGCATGTCTAACTCTTTATTCTACATAAGTATCTGGGGCGTAACATATATTTAGATATCCTGATTTAAGTGCAGATGGTGATGAGGAGGCTTCTGAGTGATTCTAACGTGGGCTTGGAGGAGGCAGAGAATGGCAAAATAGCAGTGGACTTCATTAAGCAAGGCAGAACATATGATCTTATCTTCATGGATAGGGACATGCCTGTTATGAATGGCCATGAGGTATTTACTTAACGAAAATTTTGCATACAAAATTTACATTACTAGTTTGTAAGTTTTTCGTTGCTCTTTTCAAAGCATGCTTTTTTGTATTTTGAAGTGTGGATGTATCTAATATTGAGGATAAACAACAACAAAACACTCTCTTAGAGGGCTTTTGGATTGGGGTGATCATCCCAAGGTGGAGGTGATGAGATCAACACTATGGTTATCTTACATAGTAGTGATCTCAAATCATCTCCATTCCTCAAATCACCACCCAACCTAGTGATGGGGCATTCGTGCTTGAGGTCAGGAATCCAAAGTTTACCTCAAGGCAGTGTGGACAAAAATATCCCCCAATCCAATGAAAAAATATTAGTACATCAATATAGTTAACTTTTTATATCAATATCATATAGATGATATTATATCATATTGATGTTATACATATTGTATTTATGATATATATGATATTATAACATATTATTAATCATATTATTGTCAATATTATTATTCAATGATAATTTTAAATTATAATAGAAATATATTATGGTACTTTATGTTTATATAGTGAAATTATTTAATGTATTACTTCTTTTTGCCTTATTTTTCTAATCAAAAAAATATTAGTACTAAAAATAATATATTATAAGTATAAACAAAAATATTAATTCTATAATAACAATTAATATATCCTTATAGGATTAATGATTTATAGGACTAATAAATGTATTTTTATGAAATATATTAATAACTATATTAATATTTTATGATAACGCATTTATATTATTACTAAGTGTATTTTTATGAAATATATCAGGGGTAATTTTGGTATTATATAGTCAATGAATTTAAATTCCTATAGAATACCAAACAGGGTACTCGTGGATAACTGTGAATCTTTACTCATTGAAATATAGCATACCATATCTGGGGATCTTAAAAAATCGAGGATCAGATAACCTCGGGATAAGGATCACCAATGATCTAAGATCATCTTAGTGATCCTATTTAGGCCACCAAATGCCACCTTATTGTCAAGTTGCAAGGTTAGACCCTCATCAAATTAATAGATATATATGGGGCGAAACTATTTGCATGCTTACCTTTTAACTAGAAGGTGCTTATGTACCTATTTTTATCACTCCAATGTTTAAACTTCTGCCTTTTTTCCCTTTAGAAGCCTCCATAAGTGCTTATTACCCTCTGTTAATCAGAAACATGCATAAATGTCTTGAAAATCTGAAGATTGCATACTCCTACGATTCAATGACGTCGACTTGATAAGAAGTAATTTTACTATATAATTCATTCAAGGATTTTTGCACACGCGTGTAGTGCGTGCTCATGCATGCACTCGTTCACTTTAAAAAAAATTGTATATCAATTATCATTTTCTTTTGACAGGATATTAATTGACCAGTTGAATGAACTTTAGCTAAGTTTAGGAACACAGAAGTTACTGCATGAGTCACAGTTGTTTTTGAACCCCCTCCTCCACTTGTTAGTGTGGCTTTCGAACAGCCAAGGCAAAGGGCTAAGGGTTAGGGCAGCTATAGCCGTACCAAGGGAGGAGGACGGTCTATTCGCTTTGGTCTGTCGAGGATCAAAGAGCCGGCCCGATGTCGAAGGTTCTTTTTATCAAAGGAAAATGACCATAAGGGTGTGCAAGCAGATTTTAGACTTTTTGAGAGACGTGTACAGCATCAATATTTTCAAAGGTAAACAATAAAACAATTCCAACTCTTGTCCCAGCATGCAGATTAGGAACAATCACTCAATTTTGCATCCCAATCCCCCTTTCCCCTTAAAAAAGAAGGGGAAAAACGAAAAGACTGCATCGAGTCAAGCAACAAAAAAATCACTTGAACTCGCTCGACATGGGTAGACTTATAAAATTACTTATGCCTACAACTAGGTCAAGTTGGATGCTGACACTGTACAACCTGGGTCATGATACAGTTAATTTCAGGTTTAGGATCTAGAACTGAACCCTTCAAAATCAAAGCTGAAGTATGAGGTAGGTCCAACTTTTCGGGAAATTGATTATCTTTTTGAGCCCTACATAAATTTTAGGATGGAGTTTGATCAAAATCTCTCTCTCTCTCTCTCTCTGGCAGATAGCTTACACTTCGTGTTTAATTACAGGCAACGAAGCAGCTACGTTCTCTGGGAGTGACCACACCTATCATTGCTTTATCTAGTGACTGTCTGCCAAGTGATAGAGACCGCTTCATCCATGCAGGGGCTAATGCTTTCCAAGCCAAGGTATATGATCACACCTTTGTATTTCATCAAGATTTCATATCCCAAAAATATTCATTAATGAATATAAGATGGACTATTGCTTATAATTTATAATTCTGCTAAAATATATCACTAGCATTTGTTTACTGTTGGATATGCTCTTCCCTTCGATGATTAAAATATCTATCGGTTTTGCTGGTGCAGCCGCTTTCCAAAATTGAACTGGTTCGGATTCTCACCGAGTATGGACTCAACATAACTCGTGCTTAGTAACTGATAATTTTGATGGACTACAAGACATCTAGCTTGCTAGGTTCATTTTCTCATAGCATGGAAGATGTATAGTGTGGCCTGTCACATGTAAATATATCACCCATTGGCTATGTAACTTGACAAGTTGATGACTCTAAATCTCTAGTTCTTCCAAGACCTCTTTTTTTTTTTGTGTGTGTGATGTAAAACAGCAGAAAGATACCTCTGGGTGGATGTTGATTTCCAGTTGCATAGTAATAATATTGATGTTTTGGGTTCATCAATGGGTTTGTTCTTCTGCTCAGACACAAAATTGCTCGCTTACTGCAGGACATATGGACAAGTAACAAGCCTAAACATAAATTGGGCTATTAACTGCCTATCTGCTCGAAATCTAAACTTCGCTTGATTATTGCTTCCTGTTTACTTCCATTTGTTTAGGAAGAGATGTTTGAATACATAAAGCATCTTGTGGGAATATTTTTGTTGGAGTTTGAAGTTGCATAGATGCACTTCACAATTTATCTGATCTTGGACTGTAAAAGATTTTATATTTTGATGTTGGATATGTTTGGCTAGTTAAAATTGAAACTTTTTCACTAACCATATTAAGATGAATCAAGGTTTTTATGAGTTTTGAATTGACCTAAAAGGCATGCTAAGAAACTCCAAAGGGAAGACCCAGCATAAAGAACTTAAGCCATGATTTCAATACCAATTTAAAAGTTATGCTAGCAACAAACAATATTAGAGCAGATTATATATGAATGATTATTTTTAAGAAAATCGTATGAGAATTCTGAACTGTTTACATCCACTAATTCAGTACAAGAATTTGCTGTACTTGCGGAAGATTGGTGGTGCCAAATATGTGGCACGTTGAATTAGTAGCATTAAGTCAATGCTGGCCCCATGATGCTAGTTTATATACAGAGAGACTTTATGTGGAGTTGAATTAGAACTTAATTGTCATGTTAGTGTTATAACCGTAATTAGGGGTATGTTTAGTTCTCGACCCGAATCGAAATCGGAATGGATTAGAGTGGAAATCAGATGGCCACATTCCTCGATGTATCTGGTTTGTTTCTGAAATCGGAATCTGAAAATCAATTAAACAGAAAGATATTTTTAGAAAATCAATTACATAGAGGGGTATTTTTGGAAAAAAAGAACTTTTTTAAGTAAACATGGCAGAATGGGATTTGAATACTATAGTAGTTTGACCATATCAGTTAACAGGACCAATAAAGCCCAAATCTTCTGAAGTAGTTCTCATTGATGAGGTCCATGGTCGTCCATGGCAATGAAGTAGGTCCAGGATCAGAGGCCACATATCATATTCTAAATGACATGTTTTCCATTGCATATAGATAAGAAAACAGTTAATCCTCCCCAAACAACCACCAAAAATTGTGGGACGTTTGATATAGGGATATATACGTTTTATTTTTCCATTGTGATCCGGATCAGATAAATAATATTGCCACCCTATAATCATAGAATGTGTTCCCAGGATCTATTTGCCATGGATGTGCTACCAAATATAATGGATAAGAATTTGCTGTTTTAGCTTAATTGTAAAGAAATTTCTTTGTGCAACCGTAGTTGTGCAAAGACAAACCTGGTTAGGATCAATTTAAACTTTCCTTCTTAGTTTAGTAGGGAGAATAACAACGCGTTCCTCCTCCATAAGAGAAAGCCCCCACCATCCAAAGCTCTCCACCCCAAGCAATTTCTTCGCGTTCTCTCTTTCTTCCTCTTTTTCTGTTGAGGTTCGTAGTGGCCATCACTATGCTCGCTAAAAGTCGAAGTTGCCGGTGCCAAGGTAACACCTTGGCCTTCTTCCCCTTTTCTCATTCTTCTTCTCATGACCCGAAATTACGGTCGTCGACCAAAAATTAACTAGAATAATAATCTTTTTCTTTTTTGCCATGGTTTGTCTTTTTTTTCTTTTTCCGACCACCACCACCGCTGACGTTCGTCACTGAGAGCCTTAGCCCCTTCCTTGTATCCACCCCTGGCTGGAGCCAGACTTTAGAAACCTCCTTCCGATTTTCGGATGTTGTTTCTCTGATTTTTCCCCTAATGTTCCAAATTATGTGAGTTTTTGACAATTTGAAATATATATATATATATATATATATATATATATATATATATTGTTTGCAACAGTTTGAAGTAGTATAATAGCCCCAATCCGATAAAGAAGCCCTTGTTTATGACTTTCTTTTCAAATATTGTCTTTTGCTGGAGAAAGTTGTGTTGACAAAAATGAGCAAGGGTCTATACTAAACTATGCCCCATGCATGCACAAAACAAAACATTGACCTATCTGGTCATGCACCTCAAGAGCATCAATCAAATTGTACACATTAAATCTACTATAATGCTAAAATTACCAACTTTTCTTTTTGAAATTATAAATTTTGAAACTTTACAACAACAATTTACAGATACAATTAACTCAAGTACACACCAAACTTGACATCTTTGATAAAATATTTTAATGATCCTAAAATTAATGATGAATATCAGACTTAAAGAGCACCCCAATTTATTTTGACCATTTTTTGATAAAATGATCCAATTTTATATTTTAAAATTTATACTTTTAGATCTCCAACTAATGCAGCGAGTTTAAAAATCGACCATAAGGTGGACTTCTTTAATACTCGAGGATATTGAGACCTCAATACTCAGTGCAAAATCAATTATAATATTCTAAAATGACAACACATGCAAACGATAATAATCTAGAACATTTCAAATACCCATAAATTAAGAATCATTTAATTTAAAAATCATTTACTTATATATCAAGTGGCTTGAAGATCGACAATTATAATGAATAATTATGGTTTAGAAGCAGTCAAACATGCTGAATTATGGATCATATATACGTGCTTTAAGTCATGTAGGTCATAAAAAATGGATTGGATTTACTAGCTTTTTTGAAAGCTGGAATGGATTTAATAGTTATGCATCTTGTCCTATATTTCAACATATTCACATTATTTATACAATCCATTTTGTATGCATTTGATCTATAGTAAATAACTTCCAAAATTCATGATTTTCAATATGTAGGCATCTTAAAATGCTTTATATCATTATCAATATCATTTACCATTGTTTTAGAACATTGATAGTCAATTTTACACTAGTTGTATGTGTGTGTGTGTGTGTGTGTATATATATATATATATAGAGAGAGAGAGATTAACTTGATTACGCTCAAGTGGATCTCCACTCAGATTTGATTGGGTCTAGATTGGATGATAATGTTCTATATTGATGATCTAAGTCATTGGATGTAATTTACTATCTATAAACTGCTTGCATAACAAAAATCATGTGATTTGAAATCTCCTAGATCTTGTATCAAGTAGTCAAAAAATTAGACAATCAGAATAATATAAACAATACACTTTTTTTTTTATCAATGATGCATGGCCTAGTAGTCTCTAAATTATATGATTTTTGGTGTGCAAGCAGTTTAGAGTAGTAGTAGATCATATCCAATGGATCGGATCATCAATATAACTCGTCTGTCGAAAATTCGAGTCGTTAAATATAACTTACTATTTCCAAATTGCTTACACACAAACCATCATGTGATTTGATGATCCTAGCCCATGCCTCAAGTGGTAATAAATTTAGATAGTTTATAAAGAGAGAGAATTTGACTTGGATACACTTGAGTAGATTTCTTCTCAGATCTAAATTGAGAGATGGTAATTCCACTTTGATGATTCGTATTACTGGTTATGATCTACTATCTCTAAACCATTTAATATGTAAAAAAAATTGTAGCCCATGCATCAAAAATATGCAATGTTTTACATTAATTAAAGTATGCATTTTTTGAATGGTCTCCTAATCACATAATTTTTAATGTGTAAGCAATTTAGATATAGTAAATTATATTTAACATCCTATATCATCAACGTGGGACCCCACATCTTGCAATCCAGACTTGTCGGATCTAGGTAGTGATTTATTCAAGTGTAACTAAGTAACTCTCTTTTTTTCTCTCTCTATCTTTATACATACATACATACATACGTCGAGGTTAAAATTTGTTAATCTATTTCTTTACCTAATATGCGCTGAATATGCTAAATAAATATTAATGTACACTTGTAGGTTGTTGAGATGAAAAGGCGATTGGAAATATAATTATTGATTAGGAGCAAGTAATCAAGAAACAAGAAATCCCCCTTTTTTTCAACAAGAATATATTGCTAGTTACGATTTAGTTATAGGTCTTCTATACCAACATTGCTATTGGCAATAGTATAATAACATTTTCCATTGGAAACACTAATCAAAATGTTTACTATAAGTCTGCAATTTAGACACACTAAATAATGTTATAAAGATAGTGTCTAATTGCTATAAACATTAATCTAATTTTAGGGTTTGGATAAATAGCTAATAAATAAGTGAACAAATAAGAAGGTTTAAGGTGATGTAGGTCATGGAGGCATGTCTACTATATTGACCTCTAATTAATGATTTGCCTTTCATGGTGTATAAACATGAGGTGGTGAACCTTGAATGGATATTCTCTAGTCATCTGAAAACTAGAAACTAACAAAATGCAGAAAGTCAATAAAAAATAATATTTTAATTATCACAAAAAGAAATGAAAAGGCAAAGTCACCACCACATAATATTTTTAGGAAAATTCTAACATAGTATACCATTACCTCCTTTTGATTAATGGGTCCTTTTTATAGTTAGCAAAAGACAGAACCAAACATATGCCATTTTAAGTAAAACATTTGTTCACATAGAGGCATTTAAAAACAAATTTACTGTTTGATTTCAAATGGTCAAATGCCAGACAAGACATCTCCTGATTAAAATTATATGTGACTATTGGAAGCTAGAGAGGTTTCTAAAAGACAAAATATCTGGTATAAACGTTGTAAAAATAATTAAAAAAGAGCCAATGGTTAGTGGGTAACTTTTTTGGAATCATATAAAATAATATTAACTTTTAATTTGTTCTAAAGCATCTTGTAATTTCCAATAACAATCATAAAATTTTGATTAATAAAAATATTCATGACATTAAAGTTCTAAAACATTTTATTGATATATATATAAAACTTGGGTTTGATATTCCACCTTACTATCCCTCCGACATTTGGCCACATTGTCGCCCAACCTCCTTGTAAAAAAAAAATAATAGAGGAAGCAAAACTGTATGTTGCAGCATAGTGTAAATATGCCACATTATTATATTCATTTAGTTTCAATAGAATAAAATTAATACAAAAGGCAAATATTGATCTCTTTTTTAAAAAAACATCCACCAAGGATGGTAATTTATGATCCGACCCGTCAACTCGATCCGCGTATAACCTGCTTTAAGCAAATTTGGATTTGAAATGAACGAATTTAGGTCATAAATGGGTCAATCCGTCTAAACCTGTTTATTAAGTGGATTGTGTTCAGATTTAAAACCGGTTTAAAATCTGTTTAACTTGTTTGAAATCTATTTAATTAACTTGTTTCTGACATGTTTAATCCGACCTGCTTAATTTATTTAACCTGTTTAAATCCATTTAGTCCGTCTAACTTGTTTAACAAATAAGTTATGTGAATCAAGTCATATTAGCTGTTTAATAAACATATTGAATTCAAATTTGAAATTTTAATCTGTTTAATAAATAGATTGGATTTAGGTTGATAAATTTTTAATCTAACCTGTATCTAATCTGATCCCTATCTAATCTAACCCAAAGCTACCATTCACCTTCCACTTTTGGGTCATCCACCACGCAGCTCTTAAAGTGGTCCAATCTCTATCATCCATCACCTGTACAAATCTCAAAGCAAGTGCGCCACCTACTGTTTCATAATTTGTTCTCCATATACATACATACACTACACATGGGCTCATGCATCCGGGATGCGGGCCACCAACTGTTTTTTTTTGTATATAATTCTCGGCACGTCCGTTGTTTCGGCCGTGGTTTCCAAAAGCTGAGTCCATTTTTTCAGTGGTACGATGGGTGCATGGGCTCCCACCCATGACCCACCCCCTTTGAGATACTGTGCGTCCACTCTTGCCTTTCCTTTCCTGCCTCATCTACTTAATATATTATTTTATCTATAGCATGCACACACCGACTCTTTCGTTAACTGCTGCTGAAGTCACGGGGGGGGGGGGGGGGGGGGGGAAGAAGAAGGAAGAAGACAAGCGAGAAAGAAAACTCTCCATTGGGAACCCTAAAGACACCATCGCACTAATGACGGTCTCCATCATGATTCTTGACAGGACTTTAGCTTGACGAAGCAGTAGGGTCCAAACGAGACCGAGCTGGCAAACGAGTGTCGTTTCCCATTATTGTTGCACTCCTGGAGCATGACAAAGGAGAGCCACTGTAACAGCACGTACATATTTTATGCAAAAAGTTTTTTCCTTCATTCTTTATGAAAAGTTGACACTAATGATCCTCCTGTTAAGAGCAAACACAAACCACTGATAGCAACGTAAAAATATTTAGTTGATCTTGGTCCGAGGGAGAAAGAGAAGGAAAAGCATTCATTCACATTGAACATTAGATTAATCTTGAACACCAAATATGATAGTAAATGCACAATCCTCTCCTGGTATCACATTATGTGCACATCCTTCTAAATGTTAAGCCATGTAGATATGCTTAATAGAAGATAAAATGGAGCATTTATTATTTAATTTATGAAAAGGTTTTCAAATGAGAATGGGTGTGGTTATCCAAATCTCCCTATTTCTCATAAGATGAAAAAGGAAGCCTTTGATATGATCTCTCTGCCGGCTGATATTCATGCATGCGCTTCCGATCATGTTTGTACCACACATGCATACACAAAAAGAAAAAAGAAAAAAAAAATCCGTAAGGATAATGGTCCACAATTTATCCAGTATTTTTTTTGAAATTTATCTTATTGTTTTACTTAAAAAAAAGAAAGAAAGAAAAGAGGATTGCCATATAGATATTATCCAATAAATTTTTCACCTACATTTTTTTTTTAACAACTTAACAAAATGCTTATCCAAATATACCCACCACCAACCCCCACTTTTTTTTTTTTTTTTTTTTTTGGTGAATCATTAGAGATAAAATGGGCAATAGAACTTTTGATAAACAACCCATTCCTTGTATGGTATACAAAATTGGTGCTCATCCAAGTATGACGAGGGGTGCGCCAAGCAGTAATTTTCAACTATAGTTCTATTAACTACATCCAGCATAGCCAACCATATACAATTTTTTCAAATATTTATTCATAGAGGCTAAGATATAATTTCTATATATCTTGACTCTTTCCAAAAAAAAAAAAAAAAAAAATCTCTTAATTATCTCATCACCTTTACCTTAATTACCATTTTATTAGCATTCAGACGGTCCAAAGCCGACCATTTAAGACTCTCTTGGTCCCTTCTGCTTTCTTCTCTTTATATCCATCCATCCCTCTCTTCCATCTCTTCTCTCTCTCTCTTTCTCTCCTCTCTTCACGTTTCCTGTCAGGTCTCTTCTTCGTCGAATCCGAAGAAGAGAGATCGACGATGGCCATCGCCAACGGCACCGCCGAGGGCTTCGTGGTGAGCTTCGGCGAGATGATCATCGACTTCGTGCCGACGGTGGCTGGCGTGTCGCTGGCCGAGGCCCCGGGGTTCGTGAAGGCCCCCGGCGGCGCCCCGGCCAACGCCGCGATCGCGGTGGCCAGGCTTGGCGGCCATGTGGCCTTCATCGGGAAGCTCGGCGCCGACGAGTTCGGGTTCATGCTGGCCGCGATCCTCAAGGATAATGGGGTCAATGATAAGGGCGTGGTCTTCGACGACACCGCGAGGACGGGTCTCTCCTTTGTGACGCTTCGGAACGACGGCGAGCGTGACTTCATGTTCTACCGCAATCCAAGCGCCGACATGCTGCTTAGAGAATCCGAGCTCAATCTAGATCTCGTTAGAAGGGTAACTCCCTTTTCAAGTAGCTTCTATATTTGTATTACGTTTTTGTACATAAATTCGTATCTGCGATGAATATCGATGATCTCCATAGATCTGTTCTAGAAAAGGGGATGGGATTAGGTTATGGCATACAGTGACTGCGATCGATACATACATAGGTCAAAGAAGGCTGCAATCTGATGTCCCTTGTGTACTGTAATTTTCGGAAGCATCAGATCTGATCTGTACATGGATTTCTGCATATTTTACGGAAAATGATGCAGTTCATGAGGCATTTGATCTAATCAGCAGTCCATCATCCATTAAAAATACCTTCTGCGATCATGGTGATCTAAATTATATATCTTTTGGGGAAAAAAGATCTACTTTTAGATGATTGTTTTTTTTTCTTGAGGACTAAGGAAGATGCATATTTTCTAAATCAATAATCTATTTTAGACTCCTTTTTTTAAAAAAAAAAACAAAAACAAATGTTTCAATCCCTTAGCTTCGCATTCTTGCTGTATGATTTATTTTCTGAAATTATGTTCTATTGACTTTTGTTTCTGATATTAATATTTTACTTTTCTATGGATGGCCTTAATTTCAGGCTACAATTTTTCACTATGGATCGATAAGCCTGATTGAAGAGCCTTGCCGGTCGACTCAGTTGGCGGCGATGGAGATAGCAAAGAAGGCAGGGGCATTGCTCTCTTTCGACCCAAATCTCCGTCTACGACTCTGGGAATCCCCAAAGGATGCACAGGCTCTTATCATGAGGATTTGGAAGCAATCCAACATCATTAAGGTCAGTGATGCCGAGGTTGAGTTCCTGACCAACAAGGACGCAGTCGAAGATGATGCTGTTATGAGCCTGTGGCACCCGGAATTGAAGCTTTTGCTGGTGACTCTTGGGGGGAAGGGATGCAAATACTACACCAAGGTATCATGACAACTCTAGAGTTCACAAACAATAGTATGATCAAGTGAATTGGAAGAAGAACAAACTCCAACAACTTCTTGTAGGATTTATTTCTCTTGTCATGTTTACACAGTATTTGTTTCTTTGATTATAGGACTTTCGAGGGACTGTCAAAGGGATTGCTGTGAAGCCAGTCGATACGACGGGGGCTGGCGATGCATTCGTCGGTGCAATGCTTAGAAAGATCGCTGATGACCAATCTGCACTGCAAGTGAGTTATGGCATGCAGTATTGGTGTCTTCAAACACAGGAGCCTGTTAATACCTTACATGTGACAGGGAAATATAGAAGTTAGATATCAAGTGACATTTTTCTTACATGGGATCCTTGTGTTAACTGCAGGATGAGAAGAAACTGACGGAAGTGCTGAGATTTGCCAATGCCTGTGGAGCTATAACGACAACCAAGAGAGGAGCGATTCCTGCTTTGCCCAAGGAAGCTGAAGTCCTGGAGTTGCTGGAGAGAGATTAGAACTCTTGAAGATTTCCTTTTTGTTGTCCATGTCTCTTTGTTAAGCTTGCTGCAGTCTACCTAGTAGTTCACAAAGGCCATCCCCTGTCGTTGTTCCCTTCCTTTGTTCTCCTTGTACTCCTCTCTGTGTGTTCTATCAGTTTGCTTGGCAGTAAAATTCAAGTTGATCTTTGCATTGTCGCAGACTTTTTTACTCAGAATTTGCTCGAAACTGCATGGCGAAGGATCGAAAAGATCTTCCTGATATTTGCTATAACTTTGTTAGATTTGTTAAAAAAAAAAAAGAAGAATGCATTGGCTTGTGCCTCTTTCTTCTACGAGTACGTAGTTCATGTGAAGGGTGGTAAGTTAATTATATTTAGAATAACTTTATTTTTTGGGTCAGGAAATACCGTTAATGTAGTACGTATTGTTATAAGATTTTGTGGGTACACGCGGCGAACATGCAAGCGACCCTGTTAAGTGGGTGCAGTAGGATTCGTCTTGGTCGTTTGAGATGGCATGAATAAAATTTGCTAAAAGGTACTTGAAAAAGCAGATGGTGGATTCAGAAATCTAGCATCACGAGGATGAGTTTTTTGAAGAAAATATATAATAATCAACACCCAATTGGATTGCATGGAAACATTGTTAAAAATAGATCATAAAAATATATCTTAAAAATAGATCATAAATATATAAGAGATCGGAACTTGAGTTGTTCTGAAGTGAAAAGGATAGGCGAATAAACTTAAAATCAGTCCACGTCAATATGAATCATAGAAGGCGTGGATATGACATATAGAAATGTCATCCTCGATGCCTAGTCAAAGCCTAAGTTGATCTCACAATGCAAGAAGATGTGAAAATGGCATGCCTAATGACATGCTATGCTACACTAATGCGTGCTTTTACGCATGCGAGTGGGTATTTAAATAATACATGGAATATCAAAATGTCAACGAGATGTATTTTTTTATGTCTATATGGTTTTATAAATACTCATATCAATGTTGATTGATATGCAGATACATGCATGCATAAATGCAAGCGCACAGCTACATATACATGTGTATGTGTGAGGATGCTTAATTTGGTCGTAATTCTGCCTCTTAAAGAAAAAAAAGGAGGAAGAATAATGCTTCTGGGAACAAGTAAAAGAAAAAAATATTTGCCGCTTACCACTCAAAAAAAAAAAAAATGGCGACAGGTTTCTTGCTGTCCAAAGATACTATTGGATGGCTCTGAAGCCAGCTTGCGTTGTGAAAAAGTGCAGCACTTTACAGGGTGCTTGCACGCTGGAATAAAGGAAAACGAAACAAAAACAATTTGACATGTCCTTCCTGTGCTGATAGTATCATGAGCTAGCTATGTGTCTTTTTGTTTGGTTACTCATGAAGGGTCTACATCTTATGACCAAAGCACATGAAAACAACACTATGCATCAGTTGTGATCAGATCTATCGAGATTAGAGAGAAATTAGTAAGTTCTAAGATTACAATATCGGCAATACGAGGCGATAAGACATATCAAGTATTGATATGGTACAAGCTGCATACTGGTTCAGTACCGATACAATACGGTATGATGCTGACTGATACGACAAATCTTGATAAGTTCAGAAGATCACTACTATAAATAGGAAACACAACATGCAGTAACCAACGTTCGTATCGGTTGGTTCGTTTTAGGGAACACATGATAACCATGAAATCTCACCTCCTGCAGCACGTAGCCTCTTTGCATGATCACAAACCAGACGGCCATATATCCAACTTTAAATAAAGCAGCAGGCAGTGAAGAGAGGTTTAATCAATGTAATTCCAATGACCATGGACAAGGTATTCCATGTCAAAGCTATAGAATACTCAGTCATGTTGTGCAAGGGATCATAAGCATTTCAGACAGGAAATATATCAACAAGGTCAAGGTGCATATATACACTGCTCCTTAATTTGCTTGCAAACAAATGTAGAATATCGATCCATTTCTTGTCTTATTTCCAATATATTGCAGATTACTGGTCTAAGACCGTGTCACCGTACGTCAAGCTTCAAGAAACTTTAAATCTGTAGCAAAAAAAGAAACGTCAAATCAAACGACAGAAGAACATATGAGAAAAGCCCTAGTAGATGCAACCAAGAAACATCGGTGCCGAGCCTTGGAAAGAAAAATTCCACGCTGAAACAATAAAATGGATTAAAAGTTAATCTATAACAAATTTGGATTCAAGGTTTGGTATCTTTTAAAAGTTTAAATGAATTTTACTGAGATTCTAACATGATCATGATCATATGGGGATTATGAAAAAGCAATCTGAGCCCTATCAAATGAGATGCAACGGCCAACTACAACATCCAGGCTTATACACATGCCTCGGAACCAATCACAATCCACACGAATGGTTGGCCATTCAAAATCATCCACGAAACTTTCAATTTGCCGATCAAGGTCTGCCATAAGATAAGCCTAAGAAGCGTGCAGGCAATCCTTCGAATTTCAAAATCTTCCACAGTTGATAGCGCCTGAACCACGACTGCATACAGTTTCCTAAATTGCACCTGCAAAATATGTGAGGCTTGATGCACGCGTAAAATGGTCGCGCGTGATTCTTCAAACATGTTGGGCTTGCCGAATACGATTAACCCATGTGCCCGAATTTTTTAGCGTCAGGCATCAACTTTCGATAATACAATCCATTCCCAAAAAAACCCCTCGAAGTAAGTACTCTAGAGCTCTAATAGACCATCGTGCTGTCGCCTCTTAAACTTTCTCTCTTTTTTTAATATTGTTTCAACTTAGGTATCGAAGAGTCCTCCACCAGACACTTTGCAGTAAGAGGACTCAGGGCCGGCCCAACCCTTAGGTGACTGAGACGGTTACCTAAGGCCTTGACCCAAAGAAGGCCCACCGTAGAGAAGGCCTCAAAGACAAAACAGAAAGAAAAAAAGACCCCCCTTAGTGAATTTGTCTTAGGCTGGCCCACTGTAGGAAAGACCTCAAAGATAAAACGGAAAGAAAAAAAGACCCCTCTTAGTGAGTTCACTTTAGGCCCCCAAATGCATTGAGCCGCTTCTGAGAGGACTTCTTCGTCTTTGTTATTCTAGGTTGAGCTTGGCGACGGGTCGGAACCTCAAACACAATCTCTACCTCCTAATGCGGTTTCAGGCATATTGCTATTCTGCACGGCCTAAGCATCTTACTGCCAAGCTCTCCAGCAGTCTTTCCTACTCAACACCTCGGTCGAACTAAATTGCAGCGGCAACGTATATCAAAGTTTGTATGGATGGATTTCACAAGCCATTTACCCATGAGCAACTAGGATTAGAGAAGCAATCACATGGCTATTTTTTCACACAAGAATACATCATGTCACAAGAACTTCACAAGAGTAAACGTTTTGTGAATTATATTTGAACCCCTGAACCCTGGGTCGGGCCCAGCCCCTAACAGCCATCGCCCGGTCCAACCGTCCGGTCCGGTGAGCCTCTAAACTCCATTACCCTCAAAAAAAAAAAAAACCCTTATGCTCTCGAAAACCCTAGCCCTCTTCCGTTTCGAATCGAAGAAGGGCGGGCTGATTGGAGCTTCTTCTTCCCCAAATCAACGGAATTACGTGCTTAGATGTTAGCGGAAAAGGATGGCGGACGCCGTGCTGCTGGACGAGAGCAAGTTCGAGTCTACGCTTCAGCTCTGGGCTCTTCGGATTCCCCGAGAGCTCTGCAAGTCCGTCAGCCACGTTCTTCGCGGGTAGTTCTATCGTTCTATCTTTTCCCTCTCTCTTTCAGTGATTTTTAGTGCTAAATAGCAGCGATTATGCCCATCTAATGCTAATTCCATGCTTTGCACTTTATGAATTGGTTTCTTGTACGAAGAGATGAAAAAGGACAATGAGCAAAATACTGCGATCTTATTTGTTGGTTAGTTCTCCATGAAACTAGGGAAAAATTCTCCTTTTTAATAATTTATTAGTTCTTCATGTATAATGTGATATGAAAATGTTACCTCTAAAAAGTAGAGTCGAGCAGAAAACTTGACTTGTGATTCTGGTATTGATGATTTATAATTTCTTTTGAATTTGTTTCCTTATGGAAATGCCTGATTAGTAATATTGAATGCTACCTCATCTTCAGGGTTACTTGCAGAAGCTGAAGACTTCACAAGGTTTTATAACCCTCAAGAAAAGAAAAAGGACCTTAGAGGTTTTATTTGTGGGGAAAGGGAAGGGCTTGGCCAATCATAATTTGTTTACTTTGACAATGTAGAAGAGAGAATGAGATAAAGCAAAACCGTGAAATGAGATGAGCTATCATATTACCTGATTAGTAATATAGTATAGTACATTATCTTCAGGTTTACATGCAAAAGCCAAAGACTTTCCAATGCTTTATTGGGGCAAAAGGAAGTGCTTCGCCACTCATAGTTTGTTTAGCTAGACAATGTAAAACTAGAGAGAATGAGATAAAACAACAATCAAGGAACGAGATGAGGTGTCATAATGTTAAACAAGATACATGACCTAGAGATCACTAAATAGTTTTAAAAGTCCGAAGCTAGTTGACCAATGGCCAACGAACAACATCACATCTTGACCAATAAACCACAGGAATTGACAATGTGGTGTAGAACAATACTCATTTTGATAAATACCTACAATTGAATCATGACAATGTGAGCGTATTAGGAGAAGAAATCAATCGACTTATAGATATAGGATATGAAATCCTTAGAAAATCAAAAGCATAAGAAAACAATCAAGCATGTTGCATTACTATATTCTTAATTCATAAAATAATAAATAGTAGCCAAAAATTGTTGAAGGACATTACTGAAGTAATGCTGTTCATACATATATAATTAGCCCAATCAGTGGTATAATTTATATGTATTTTTTCCTCTGCTAGAGGGACGGAACATGAAGGTTGCACAAATTCATGGCAAGGACACACTTGAGGGATGAAATCTGAACTATAAATTTGTATCTGGGGGTTTTGATTGGTTTTGTTTTTGTTACTTTGTTCCTTTTTGCTGATTAAAATGAACCAAAAACACACTTTCGTGTGTTGTGATTCGATTATGGTGTACATGCCTCCTGAAAAATGTATCTTCCAGAAATCTTATGCTAACTTGTTTCATCAGCTTTCATGTATGACTTTTTCAGTTTACAGACATTCTAAATACTTATCGTCCTTGGCAGATATCTGTTAGACAAAGCTCGTGTCAAGCCCATTACTGAAGATCCAACTTCTGAGAAAAATCGCTTTGTTATTTTATCAGAAAGGATTCAAAACCCTGGTAAGCATATTATTTATGCACAAAACCACAAGGTTGATTTACCCATCTACTTCAGCGAGCCCCTATTGTTTTGCCTTATCACTGTCCTATCTAGCTCTAGATAGTTTTTGTCTATGTTGTGGATAATAAGTAACAAGGTTCACACAAGGTTAAGCTGCAAAGTTTTTGTGGTTGCCTTCTTGCATTATCTGTTTTAGTCACTTATTGTTCTGTAAATTTTGACTTTTTAGCTTTTGCCCATGTCGTGGATGAGATAAGGAACAACATTTATGAAATTTGAGAAGAGGATTATTATGAGGTTTACACAAGGTTAAGCTGCAAATTTTGTGGTTGCTTTCTTGCAGTATCTGTTTTAACCACTTATTGCTGTAAATTTTAATTTTTCAGGGAAATTCTGAATATATAAGACGCATATTATTAATTTTGATAGATCATTGGGAAGGCAATTGAGCATTTGATTTCTATCGGATGACATAAGGAGTAGAAATATGTGTTTTTGATTTTAGAAAATCACTGTTAGTAAGAGTTTCATGTGACTAAGTTGCTTAGTTGTCTTAGCTGTGTCATATGCAATATCATTTAAATCACTATTGTCCACTGTAAATCTTAATTAACTTTCTAGACAAGGGTTTCTGAATGCATCGGATGCCTAATACTAATTGTCCTACAATCTTGACAATTAAAAGCCAAGTAAGAATTTGAAATGCTGGATTTATGATTTTTCTGTTTTTGGTGTGAGAATAATAATTTTATTACTTTGTAATTCAGCAACTAATATCTTGTTATGGTAAATCAAATTGTCACTTACTTTCCATTGAATGATACCAATTGATTGCCACAAAGAAAGGCACTTTCAAAAGCATCATGCTTGATATGCTCCTGAAGTTTCTCTTTTGGTCTTCATTTATTTATATTATCAGTTTTGTTATTTGTATCTGTTTGTTGCAAAATTTGCCATTTTAGTAGCGGACCCGTACAGGTACCATGCTAGTACAATATCGGTACCTGCTATATGGGAGTCAGTACGACCCCATATCGAGTCTCAGTTCAGTATCGGTACAGTACGGTACATCCGGTATAGGATGGTACACACTAGTATGGTGAATCTTGGTTGTTGGGTACCCTTGACATTAAGAAAGGATAGATATCAATCAAAGAATAAAAACAAGGAAATAAGAGACTTGATATTTTATCAATGTGTTGTATCTGTCATTTGTGTATCTTATACTGCTAAACATTACAATTCAATTGGGTTTTCTCATAATATACAGTTCGCATTCTTCTCTTGTTTCTAGTATTTACTGGTGAAGAATATTTAAAATGGAACAGATTTATCTGAGATACAAGATCGAGTACTAGATGCACTGAAGGAATTATGCAACATTGAAGTAGTGCCCTATTCACTGACACTTGGATATTCCTATTGGGGTGCAGGTCAGCTGTAAACCAGACACTCCTCTTGCTCAACCACTTCAGTTATCTAATAATCATATATCCAACAACTGTCTTTTTTTCTAATTCTTTTCTTTGTTTATAGACCATATTCTGAAGCAAATATTGCCCCATGGAGTGGAGGTGCCTTCTTCTTTTGAAACAATAGTTAAGTATTCTTTAATTTTTCGTATGCTAAACTGCTCTGTTATTTGTTCCTTTTATGTATTATGTTGTTAATGATTGAAATTGGCAGTTCACATTGTAAATAATAATTAATTTATGATGCCTAAAATTATATGCCTTGTTGAATTAACATTACCCTCCTATCTCCAGGTCATATTGCTCATTTGAATATTACTGGTGACCTGCTTCCCTACAAAGACGTTATAGCGAAGGTTATCTTTGATGTATGTCTGCTTCTGCTTCATTCTTAATATTTACCTGAATTATGTGGCTCCAGCATGAATTTTAGAATGAAGTAGGACTTTTTGCATCACATATGCCCAAGTACATATATTATACATCACAAAGAGATGCAAGCATGTGCAGAGATATGCCTACAAGGCTGCCAATCAATGAAAAAAAAAAGTAGTAGGGAAGATCGAGGTGAAGAAGAGTGATCTTCGCTGGTGTTGCTTACAACTAATTGACGTCCAAATAGGTGGCTAAGATAAGATTAATAATATAGTAACGATCTTCTTAGCTTGCTTAAACATCATTTATAGGTGAGACCTCTGATATCCAGCGGAAGGATCCGCTGTAAGACCAAATAAGTATTGGTGATTTTGCATCAAAAAGATGCTGATAAGGCATAATAAAGAATGACTCTCATAAGACATAATAAAGAATGACTTATCCCGGTCTTAACATTCACATGTGCATTCCAGATCTTTTTATTTTTTTTCTCTTCTTTTCTTTTTTCATGGGGTTCCTCCCCTAAACTAAGTTGTTTTCAGAAAGCATATGTTGCATGTACATTTTATTTGTTTTCAGGATAATATCTTCTTTTCCCATGTTTGTCCATCATGGTTCAAGATAAAAGTTGCTTACATACAGGACATTTTGCTCTTCTTGCTTAAAGTATGTTCTGCATTTTGTGCTCTCTTTCTAGTTTGTGAATTACTAGAAAAATTATTTAGTACCTTTTCTTGGCTTTTTATGCAGAAAAATCAACCAAGAATCAAAACCGTGGTGAATAAAGTTGGAACCATAACAAATGAGTTCCGAGTGCCAAATTTTGAAGTTCTAGCAGGAAATGATGATATGGTCACTGATGTGAAACAGTATGGTGCCACATTTAGACTCGATTACAGCTTGGTATACTGGAACTCAAGGCTTGAGCATGAACACATTCGATTGGTTTCACAGTTCCAGACAGGAGAGACCATTTGCGATATGTTTGCTGGTGTTGGTCCATTTTCAATTCCAGCAGCACAGAAAGGATGTGTTGTATATGCAAATGATTTAAATCCAGATAGTGTTCATTATTTAAAGATTAATGCAAAGATCAACAAGGTGGAGGATCGTGTTTATGCATATAACCTGGATGCTAGAGCATTCATGCACCAGATGATATCTGTGCCTGATTCAGAGATTAAACCCGAATCTCAGGACACTGTACTCATAGATTGTCAAACAAACAATTTGATAGCTAATAGAGAAGGAAGTTCTGAACATGGAAAACAGACTGGTATCATGTTGCCTAATTTGCAGAAGGCTTATCTATTATCTTATAAGTTATATTCTCGCATTAAGTTTATATATATATATATATTGCAGTTGATAATAAGGAAATGCTCGATACTGGAAGAAATGTTCAAGATCGTCTGGATGATTCTTCAACAATAGCAAATGCTGCTGCTAAAAGGCGGTCTGAGATTTCTGATGATGGTAAGTTGGTGGATCCTTCAAACAATGGTACTGAAAGCTTTGTTTGATGTATAATAATTATGATGATATTAATGAAGCTCAGTTCTTTCCTAGTTAAGTGTAAGCTGCAGTGGAAGGTTAGCAATTACAATATTGACAGTCTGGAGATAGCATCCATTACAGAGTTAAGTAAAAGATGCACTATTACAAAAAAAATGGGTAAAGGATGCCCTCATAGGCGGGAGTTGAAAGCAAGGATAAAGGAAAGCTTAAGGTGGTTAGCGGACCTAATTATCTATTAGGGTGGTCTTGAAAGAACTCAGGTATACGAAAATTAGACATGATTGTTGTTCCGGTCTGTTTTGCATCAGAAATACTTACGGACCTTTAGGACAGCTCTGAGTGTTAAGTCAATAGGGGCTGAACTATGTCCATTCATGTAGCTTTACTGTCCTTACTTTTATGGATTATGAAAAACAACCTTTATGATTAATTTCTACTACAGACCTTCTTGACTTTTAAAAAAGAGCGTCCTAGTGCATGAGGCTTCCACATTTGCAGAGTCTGGAGAGGGTTAGATGTACATAGACCTTCTTGACTTGGCTTTTTGTTTCGAATCCATGACATCCAAACTATTATGGAGTAACCTCACCATTGCACCAAGGCCTGCCCTCGACTTTTAAGAGTTTTTTTTTTTAAAAATATAGTAGCGGCTTCTGTGATAGAAACACTGAAAATGGTTGTATAATTGCAGCGAGTGTGATAAAAGGAAACGCTAGCAAGAGAATCAGAAGCTTCAAATTGTCCATTCCCAAGACATATGAGCATGTTGATCATATTATAATGAATCTTCCTGCTTCTGCTCTGCAGTTTCTTGGTGAGTTTTGTTTTTACTGATATATTGTAATTTATAATTATAATTTTATATTGTATGCATTTTTGCCTATTGACTTGCATAGAAAGGAAGTGTTGTGCAATGCAATATTATTCTGGATATGCAGAGAATTCTTTTTCTTTTGTCCTAATGTTCTCTTGAAAACATCCAGAAATGCATGGAATTCCTACTATGTATTTGCTAATTCTTCTGTAGGTAAACATTTGCACCTGCACATGTATCATTCCTAGAGTTGCACATATTGAACATGATTTCAGAGGAAGATAGATGAAGTCTTAGTTTCAAATTTTATGGCTAAGTCCACCCGCACCCACTATCAACCATTCTCTATCTTTGTTCTGCACTAAGCAGAATAAGAAACTAATTTTGAACAGATCTAGTATAAGCGCATGAAGGAAAGATTAGTTTTTGGACTGTTGTGTAAGCTATGCTTTGCGAAGAATTGATGGACAAAAATGAAAGGAAGGTAAAGAGATTGAAAGATAAATGAAGAAAAAAGTGGAGAGTGAAAGATGGGAAAGGGAGGGCCCAATGGAGTGATCTGTGACCATGACAATTCTCTTAATCTAGTACAATTCCATGCTGAGGGCCAGGATACAAGTACTCTGCCGTAAAATGGTTGGGATATATATGACATTCTGTACTGAGCTTTATTGTAATCAAATTACAACTCAAACAACCTAATAACTAAATGAACCCTTAGTCACCCATTAAGTGAATGCATAGACCAATCACACGGGCATCTTCCTTGAAGATGATGCATATATCAGTTATGGCCATCTTGCTCATAAATCTTGTAGATGCATCTTTGCACCATACTTAAACAAGGATAACATTAGGTTGAAATTTTTTCCATTTTATAAAAGAGAAATGAAATATATTTTGTTGGCATTTAGTAGCCACATTCTTGGTCACCTTTTGGATTATGTACTTCTCTCAAGAGAGCTGTTGCTCTGTTTTGGCTGAGGATACGTGAAGTTGTGTTCTGTGGCCATGTCTGCTGGTTCCAAAATGTGCTAGGCAGTGACATGGAAAGTTTTGCCCGGCTGCCATGTTATGAGACATCATTCTTTTGCATGTATGCTATTTTTTGTTACTTTCAGGAAGAATTATAGAATTCCAAAGAGGTTACCAAGATATGAGAAAAAATTGAATTACCAAAGAGGTTATTTTCAGTAAAATGTGCACACTATTATGAGAAACACATGGACATATTTCAGAATTCCTTTTTTGAATTTCTTTAAGCTCCATACCAGACACCCAAAGACCTTGAAAAGAAACAAAAAGGAATGCATGGAATCCCTTGCCATTGCTTATAGCCATCATCAACATCAACTGATCAACCATGTCTTATTGCACCTTCCACATACCATCATAACGACAGTAGTTCAGTGATGTTTGTGGCATGATGGTGCGAATATTTCCTGAAATGCCGTGAATTGCTCCGAATTGGACGGTTTGTAGCAGAATCGGGGCAAACCACTCGGTTCGCACCGGTTTGAACCGGTTCGTCCCCCTCTTTTCAAAAAGCTTGAATTTACAGTATGCCGAACTAGAGTGGACCGTCCGGTTCACCCTGTACCAAACCGGTACCATTTCGAACTGATAGCCGATTGGTATGTGTGCCGGTACCGGTTAGGCTCACCTTGATCTACGTGGTCCCGTTGTCACTTGCTGCATTATTTTAAATTGGTGGATAACTATTTTGACAGTTTATACCAATGAATCAAAAACACACCAAACTGCCAAAGTGAAAGTATCTTCTAATATCTCATCCTACATATGCAAATGATGGTTGCAGCATTTGGTGCCTTCAAAGAGTTAATTACTCCCAAATCTTCTCCTGATCTAATAGTCAGTCACATTATGTATCTAATCTCTACTGGGATCTTTTTTTATATGTATATTTGTATGTAATTAGGTTATTTTACTCTTTATAAACTTGCTTTTTGCTATATTTCTTGTTCAAGTTTTATTCTTACTGAATTACATGTTAAGTCCATAATATATGATTAATTTTTGTCTTATTTTCATGATTGTTGGTAAATGACATACAGATGTTTTCAAGGGCCTTCTCCCAAGAAAATACTGGAAAGGACCTTTGCCCTGGATACACTGCTACTGCTTCATACGATCAAATGAAACCACAGAATCAATATTAGCTGTGAGTTCCTGCAGAAACTTCATTGCTGTATATTACCTGATATTTTTTTTACTGCTTCCGCTAGATTGCATGAAAAATTATTTTGTTGAACATCAAATTGATCATCTTCTTTCTTTTTATGGTAAAAATAGAATAGTTGCTGGGATGCTTTCCCATTTTTGTCAATGATATGAATCCAAGACCCTGATATGATATGGATTTTAGATGGTACAATGCAGTTTCTATTTGACAAACTGAACAAGATTTAAGAAGTTTATTCTTCAGATTTAATGGATCCATAAAGTATGTTTTATTATTAGAATGGAAGTTTGGTATGCCATTCGTTTTTGATTAAAAAACAAACATTTAGCAGGCAGGAGAGAGAACGGCATTCAGTAGGAAGTAACAACCAAATAAGGCATTCAACTTATTAGAGTGTCTGGCTTTTATGCCATAAGATTGTATAGACTTACCATCATTTAACAATATACAGTAGCTGTGCAACATCATTTGTGTTGATTTGTCGACTAAAGGAAGCTGATCATAAATTGTTAAATTCATATTTTTTCTTTTAACTTACAAATATGTATAAGCCATCTAGAAGTATTTTGAAGTGGCTATCTTATCATTGGAAGGCAGAGTTTCCATTGAGCAAGCAAAAGGTAGGTTGCAATTTGTTTGAACGGCATTTTTCTCAGTAGCTTGATACACTGCTCACAGCCCAAGATTATATCAATATTTTAGTTCCCAAATTTGCAGCCATTCCTGTTTTTATTAATTCCAATGGTTTGCTGATTCTGTTTCTCACTTTGGAAGAGCTGTGAAAAATCTGATTGAGAGTATTTGCCTTGGGTTCCTATGTGTTTGTATGCAGTCCTCCGACCTCACTTTCTCAATTAGCCTTAGTATAACGGGATTCGATTTGCGAAAAATCACAAAGGCTTTAGCCTGAATTCCTCTTGTGTTAGAAATGATAGCATACTTTGCAAGCATGTTTAATTGGATCATGGATCGGCGCACCCTAATTCCCATCCATTTTTTGAGTAGGTCAGCAAATGGAAGCCAAGCTGAATTTTTCTCCATTCAGATCAGGTTGAAGATATATATATATATATATATATATATATATATATTTGAGTATGTATGTATGTATATATGTCTGTGTATGTGTATGGGTAGAGAGAGAGAGAGAGAGAGAGCTGGACTTAGCTATACTCGAGTAGATTTCCACTCAAATCCGGTTAGGTCTACATTGGACAATGGGGTTCCCATATCGATGATATGAGCTGTTGGATGTGATTTAATACCTCTAAACTACTTACAAAAATTGATGTGATTTGGAGGACCTTGGCCTATGCATCAAGTGATCAAAAATATATATATAATTTAATTTCATGTAGACTTGATCAGATTTGAGTGAAGATCTACTCAAGTCTAGCCAGGTCTAGCTATATATATATTATAAACATGATATGCAAGAAAGAAAAATTAAAAAGAATAGTGATAGTTTTGACAACCTATTGCATATAATATTTTTGTAAAAGCTGTGTATAAAATTTAATCAACAACATAAATTGATGATCAATCGCACAAAAGTCATTAATGAAAGCAAATTAATTTATTAAATTGAAGAAGCATTATGAAGAATACTGTGTATTAGTTGCAGATTTGTTTAGGTTGGAATGAGGGTACTTAGCAATGTTCATAATACCATTGTGTACCATTCCATACTGGGCGTACATACTGATGCTGAACTGATACTTAGTACAGGGAGCATACTAAGTGCCAAAAGCTGAACTAACCCCAGTAGTAGGTGTATATGGGATCTAGTACCGAGTTTGTGAACCTTGGTACTTAGTGATCCAAAGAAAATCTAATTTATAGAAATTCAATACGTATATGGTGTGTGTGTGTGTGTGTCATTTGCACTTGCGCATGTGCTTGTGCCTTTCTATGTATTTATGTGTATTGACATATGGATATCTATGTATATATGTATAATACTATTTTAAAGTATTGAAATCCATACTTCAGTTATGATCCAGGAAGGTGGATGAACTATAGCCTTCAGACAGAACTTATAGCTGCTGCCTCATTTGGTGCTGACTTAAGTGTTACCATGGGAATTCACCTCAAGAATATGTTCTTTACTGCCCAGGAAACCATTAATAATTTAATTCCTCTTAGAATTATAAACATTTATATAGATTTAGTATAATATATGCTAATTATCGCTGCACTGCATGATTAGCTGGAGACTCTTATGGAGTTTATTTTAGCATACATTCCATCCTCATTTTTTTTAAGGTAAAAATATTTCGATGTCATAAAACCAACTAAAGCATACTTATTGTATCTGTCCTTTTCATATGTATCTGCATAATTTAGCTTCCATGTTATTGTATATGTACAATCACTATCTGAAAGATTATCCCCTTTCTTGTTCCCTCCAGGAGGCAGAGAAAGCTTTGAATGCTAGGATAGCAGAACCACTTTTTCACAGGGTTCGTGATGTTGCTCCTAACAAGGTATAAAATTGCTTGAAGTCTTTTTTGAAATTGAAAAATGCCAAGGAGTCTGAACCCATTACCAAATATTTTCCGTTCACAGCTCGCTTGCCATTGGGCATGTGCATAGTGATTCACTACAATCCTTGTGAATCACACCAAATCCCTTTTGCCACGGCGCATGCCATCTATCCACAGAAAATACTTGGTGATATGGTTGGGTCTGTAGCATTACTCTTTTAGGTGGCATGGCATGGTTTGTGCTTCCAGCAAGCTCTTTGTGGAGGACCTACATTTTGTGGTTCCATCCGACAGATGGAATCAAGTTTGGTAGCATAACTTATGATTTCTGCCATGCATTTTTTCTTTATCACCATAATTTGTTTGTTATTTTCTATAGGTTTAGAAGTTCTAAGGTCTAAGAGAACTTTAGATAATTTTACAGTTTCACAACTTGCGAACGTATATATTCTTTGTACGACTTATGTATTTTCCCCCTCTTTTTACAGGCAATGTATTGTTTAAGCTTCAGGCTGCCTGCAGAATCATGTTTTCAAGATGTTGAAGATGCTGCCAAACCTGTGAGGACTGTGGATCATAGCCTAGCATGAAGGAAAACCATTCTCTGCTAAATATGTTTTCCTCGCCATCCTAACTAATGCTATAGAAAGACCTTCATTTTAACATGACCTGGAGTACTGCTATTCCAAATGCAGGTACAGGGTGGCCCTTCCATATATGAATTTGCATTGTACGACATAAAAATTTCATGCTTCTGTAACATACATACATCAACAGTCTATACTAAAATTTTGCTAGATTGATTTATCATAGATTCTTTTTGTAATGAATACACTGAATGCTAACACACTGATTCTGATTTCATGATATATTTTTATAAATGCCATTATGATCCTGAAGGTATTTCTGTAATGAGATGGATGTGGGACCATCAGCATTTTGGTGTCCTGGTTTGCATCAGAGATTGGAGCAGGAGCTCCATGATTTCGTATTTTGCATCAACGGGGATGCCTCTGAACTTCAGTTTTTTATTTTTACATGTTGAGAGAGAGCCTAGTAAGATTTGAAATGTTAGAGAACCCCTCAAGGAAACGTTGATGTTGGGGGGAATAAAAAATATCACCAGCACAACTGCTGTTTTCTTACAATCTTTGGGAATGGTAAGCTGTAAGCGTAAGTTTTTGTCCTGAAGGCACTCAGAAAGCAACAGGCGTCTGAAGTGGTGCAAGAAACAAAGCATCATCGTGCGAGCTTAGACAGCGAACTTAGATGGAGGAGAAAATGATCAAACTTGCTGCAGGGTTTGATGAATGCTTATAAAGAGGAACAGTACACATCTAAAACTAGGGCTTCTATATTCTTTCAGTTGCTTTCTCAGCTTATGTAGTACAAGCTGGCTTCTTTACCTGTCCCCAGTTGAGCAGTCTTCGAGATATATATCCCAAAATCTCACAAACCCAATGCCATTCTTTAAACAATGACGTGTGAAGTTACAGTAAACACATTAGGAAAGCAAATTCAGTATTAATACAAGCCAATCTTAACCATAACGGCACTGAAGATATCAGTAATATCGCCGCACTCAAAAAACTTTTTTCTACCCAAACATCTAACATCAAAGGTAATACTGTCTGCCAAGATTAATCTGTCAATATATCTATCTGCATTTCTGTAGAAATGTAGATAGGCGCACAGATGTGCATCTCTCTCTGGAGATCACAAATGTACCAATACAGAGATTGGCAGGCTTCAGTTTATCCAAGATCAGGGACAGTGAAATACTCCTCATCATCAGAGAGTTCAATTCTTGGCTTCTTGTGGGAAATGTTACTATCTTTGTTCGATCTGTAGAACGCTGCATTGCTTGCCTGCGAGGTTGGAAGCTCAGGGACTTCGGCTGCTGTCAAGGTTCCCTTGGGCATCTGGTCATTGAAAACACCGATGTCGGCAAACCATTCCAACTCTCCGAACCCGATAGGAGGCACGCCCTGCAATTGAATGAATTGACAGCTTCAAAACCTCATGTCTGCAGAAACAAATGGAGAACTTCAACACTCTCACCTTGTCACCGGATTCATAGTCCGACAGCTGGAGGAACTCATCGACAGCCCATGCTGCTGAGGGTGCGAATGCTGATGAGGCAGCTTGTGTTGCTGGAACCTTTGGAGCAAGGTGTATTAGGCTGTTGTTTGATGGCTCAGACTGACCCTTCTTGGTGTCCTTGCACACTGAACTCGGGGCAACACGGATGCCGGTAGCTAGATAGCGCTGATGATCGCCGGAGAGGGTACCAGCAACATGGATAGGCTCATCGCACTCCCGGCAGAATAGGGCTCTATCCTCTACGCAGAAAATAAAAGCTGCCTTCTCCTACCAAAAACATCAAAACCAAAAAAAGAAGGGAATGGTGCATTACATTACCATTTCTTCATTTGCCATGGCCTTGGACAAGTAGTTACTAGTACAAGACATAGCATATTGTTGAGTAGTGAGTTATGACTATCTAGAAATACTCCAGCTAAAAGAGATTAAATGCTTTAGTGCAAGGAGAGGGTATTTTCAGAAATTGTTATTTGAGCATTCTTTTATAAGGCAATTTTAGAAAGAGAGAGTTAATAGAAGTGCATGCATGACATCAGTTAGGGTATTTGTCATCTTTTGTATCTAAATCTATTTATCTCAGATCTAAATACATCTGACATCAGTTAGGTGCTGTTGACATTTCTTGCACAATACTTTGGCTAATGTATTGTTCACATTTCTTGCAATATGCTTTGGTTAAGATGTGTCATGTCTTCATTACCTTTGAACAAAAAAAGGTCTTTAACATGGTATTGGGACAAATGAGTTCATATAGCCAGCAATGCAGCCATCGTATCCAAAGCACTACCTAAGATCACTATAAAGGAAAGGACAATTCTAAAAATTTAGGCATAAAATAGTATACTCCAAGAGCTGCTTTGATCAATGGAGGTCAAAACAACTGCTATGAATCTAATAAATTACATTATGTATAATTTCTGCTCCCAACTTGATAACTCGAACTTGATTGATTATTATAGCTGCCTCATCATCTATTCTATAAATATCCAATTATCAATAATCATCTAAGAACCTCTCTGCTCCAATCATCATCTATTTTACGATTTTCTGGTTGCTTTAACCTTCAGAACTGCCATAAGGTACCTGTGTTCCTTTCTTTCTTTTTGGTAGTTAGTATTATTTATATGACTGGTTATAAATTTATAAATTTATAATTTTGACTTTGTTTTAGGCCATGAATCCAGGATTCCCTACCTTCCCATCCCAGCACAAAATTTTATGCTTTAAACCCAACCATTTGCACCATGGACTATGTTAGTTTGGCATACAGGAGTTCCTAATGTTCATAATAGACTAACCTAGATCTGTAACAATCGCAAAAAAGAATCGGGAAGTTGAAAAGAAAATTAACAAGTAAATTAAACTATTTTTTCATTAGATACTCATCCATTATCAAGCCATTTCTTTCTCAACTACCTCCTTTCTTTGAGATCCCAAAAGAGACTAATGTGGAAGGGTAATATTCTCAATTTCAGTAGTCTTCCTTAAAACTTCATGAAGAAGATCAATCCGCCAAGAAAGTCTCCAGATTGTATTCGGTGCTGAACAAATGATTTTCAACCTAATGAAAGATGCAGGTCTCTTCAACATTCCATAATTTCTTTATTCACCCATATTGCAGTTATTTTCATGAAGAAACAAGCAACAGAGATTCTTTTCATATAGAGAAATTATATGGTTTATTTTGTGCTTGATGGTAGTTCCTCCCAATCTTCATGATTCATTCACTGTAGTGATGTAACAAATAATTCTGAACAATAGTTGCTGCTGGACCTATTTTTAGTGGGACAAAGTTTGATAATTACCAGCTGCATGATGCAGACGAAAGACATAGGATATATACTGTAGCTTAATCTCAAAAGAGGAAATTTATCTTTAACTAATTATTTGGGATATTATGTGAATGTAGTGTATGTATAAGTGACTGGAGTCTAGTTTGAGCTCAAGAACAAGCTGCTTTAATAAAGATGAGGTGCAGGTGCAGTCCCAATGAAAGCCCATATGGTAATACTTTTCTGTTCCTTTCTTTTCTTTTTCATGAAAGCCCATATGACCAACCCAATCTTAAAGAAATGATGGTTGATTTGTTCCTTTGTTCTCTTAGAGGTCAAGATTGATTTATTAATTGCATCTACATGACATGGATTTTTGAACCAATAGTATCTTCAGAGCAAACTTTCTGGGCCTAAACAACATTTTAGTCCTGAGCGTAGAAAGGCTCATCACTCTGTGACACCCTATACTACATAGATGTTGAGGTGGTAAAGTCTCAGTGTAGATTCAACTCATACAAGAGACTTAGGTTTGATCCTACCCTCACCCTGATTTTGTTCCACACTTCCATCCATCTTAATTCTTTAACAAAGAAACAGAATCTAGAAAAAAGAAGGCACGGGTATCGACTGTAAAAAAATCTGTTTATGTAAATTTTTAGCGTAAGGGATGCATCAACTGCAATTGATCAGCACCCAATCATAAAAATCAGCTCAACAGATGTCTATACAATAACTAATGATGATCCTTCATGATGGTTTTGCTTTATAAATTTGAAAAATATTTACACATACTTAAAAGCAACATAGATGCTAGTTTCCATAGAAAAGACATCAAAACAGGTTGATGCAGAAGATACAGCAGGAAGATTAAGTCACAGTGACAACCTTAGCTATTCAAATATTGTTATTCAGGAAACAAAAGAAAGCACCAGCACTGAAAGAAACACGAAAACTAAAACATCACAGGGTAAAGATGGATAGCCAACGAGAAATGGAAGTGAGGATTCAGTAGTTAATTAAATTACTTGGCAGATGTCGCAGCGAGGGAGCTTGTTGGAGAGGCACTGGAGGAGGAGCCTCTGGTGCTTGCTCGCAAGCTTGTTCGCCGCATGGATCTCTATGTCGCAGCTTGCACAGAGTGCTGCCTCGTCGGCGCAGCATATTACGGTCGCCGGCGCCTTCTCACAGGCATCACATTGGATCTTCATATCTCCTCCTTCAACACTTATTTCCTCTGAGATTAAGTTCCCTCCTTTCTCTCTTCTTCTTCTTCTTTGTGCTCAGATTTCTACTGATCTTTAGAGGTACCAACCAATACGGTAGCTCGAAAGTAACAAGAAGGCTGTATGGGTATCCAAAAGAAACACAAAAGAAGGTGGTTGGTGGTTGGAGAGGAGGAAAGGAGAGAAGAGGATGGGAGGAGAGAAGGGAAGTCTAGGAAGTAACTGGTTCAATGGACCGGATAAAAGTCGCTTATAATTGTGGTTCTCTGCTTCTAAGTGGTTGCTTTTGATGGTGCTAGATTTTGGATGCTGATGGAGCTGGTAGAGGCTTTAGTTGCTCCGGGGAACTGGTGGCCGAGAGCTCTCTGTCCTTTATTAGATTCAACAATAGTATCTTCTCATCCGTGTTGCATTTTAGATCTTTTTACTGTGTTTTGGATAATAACAGAATCGAAGCCCTTCATCTAGGAGGGCGGCCAAAGTGAGGCAGTGGATGGAAAGAGATGTCAATCTCAAAGACATCATCCATGACGCTCTCATTGTAAGAAGTGTTTTTGAAATTTGAGAACAACCATTACAAATCTTTATTGCCTGGTCCTTAAAGCCTTTCCCGCTGAAGAACTCAGCGGCTATCAACTTGAGTGCTCTGCCCGTTGAAGAAATCAACGGACGTTGGTTTCAAAACCATCTTGAATGGAGAGATGTTGGGCTCCAACGTCTCTTTAGGTGAAGCCCAAAAAGTAACGGAGAGGGAGAGAGACAGGTGCTCCAATTCTTATCTTCCTAGATATTTTTTTGATTTTTCTTTACGGTTTCAAGCAGAAAAAAAAATTCAAAGAAAGGCCTTTCGAGCCCTATTTTCTTTCTTTTCTCTATCCTTTTGTCATCTCTCATCAAATTATTGTGTACGAGCATGCAGAAAATATCCTACCGAGTTTAAGAAAATTTGTAGTACTATACACATCTACAAATTTAACAGTCCGTTGTATCTGGAGGAGGGATCGCTAGAATCCAGTGCACGTAAGGAGGTAAATCTCTTTCAAAGACAGTGACTACACGCCTCGGACCAATTACATATACTATTTATTTTATTGTGGATCGAAAGAAAATGACGTCGAAGAGGTATGCATCGAAACTGGTTGTTTCAGTGAAATTAAATTACTTATGGTTTATTTGAGTTCTTTTGAGGTGATTTATATTTACATCAATTTTGAAAGAGATATTCGTTTCCGAAACACAAAGATGGATAAATTTAAGAACTCATTAGACGATATCTTGAAACTCGAGTCATTCGATAGAAAGAATTTTGTTAGATGGCAAACAAAGATGGAGTCTTTGTTAGATACATTAGATCTATATTATGTGGTTTCAAACAATTCTTCAACTAAGGATCCAATGGATCATGAACTCGGCAGATCAGCTGCTAAATACAAATTTGATAGAGATGATCGTTTGTGTAAAAGCTTGATACTTAATGCACTAAATGATAACTTATATGATATCTACTCTAAAGCTAAAGGTACAGCTAAGATGTTGTGGGATGAACTTGAGTCGAAGTATGGTAAAGAAACTGAATCACAAGAAAAATTTATCATAGGAGAATATTTTTCTTACAAAATGGTAGATCACAAATCGACAATTGATCAAGCACATGAAGTTCAAAATATAGTGGCAAAGATTATAGCAATGGGTATCCCTATTGATGAGAGAATTCAAGCGGCAGCCCTCATAGAAAGGCTCCCATCTTTCTGGACGAATTTTAAGGTCTCTTTGAAATATAAGAGACACACCCTCTCTTTGGATCAAGTACTAGTGTCTCTTCAAATAGAAGAAAAACATAGTAATAACCATAAATAGGACTTGGGTAATAACTCAGAAGTTAGTGCAAAGGCAAACTTAGTGGAAACGAAGGAAACTAACTTCTCGAGGAATAAACCCAAGAAACACTTTGAGAAGCCAAAATCGAAGATTCAAAAGGAACTGAGCAAGAGAACATGTTATGTTTGTGGAAAATCAGGACACTATGCCAAACAATGTACACATAGAAAGGACAAGGTCAAGGGGCAAGGTGACAAAGTGACTCCTCAGGCAAACATGATAATCAGTTCTGGCTCTACTGGAATCGAGGACAGGAGGTTAAAGAAAGAATTGCGACCATTGGCAACTCTAGTGTTGCACAAGTGATTGGAGAAGGAGAAGTAAAATTGAAGTTCACATCTGAAAAAATTCTTACTCTCCATAACGTGAAACATGTGCTAGATGTTCACAAGAATCTTGTTAGTGGTTTTCTTTTGAGTCAGTTAGGCATTAAATTAGTGTTTGAATCAAACAAGGTCGTAATTACCAAAGATGAGACATTTATAGGAAGGGGTTATGGTGCTGATGGGTTATTTAAATTGAGTGTATCACCATGCAATAATATGAATAAAAATATCTTTTCTCCACTTGTTATGCATATCGACTCTTTAGAGATGTGGCATAGTAGACTTGGACACGTAAATAACAATACCCTCAAAAGAATGATGAGTTTAGATTTAATTCCTAAATATAATTTAGAGAAGAACAAAAATGCGAAATTTGTGTTCAAGCTAAACAACCTAGAAAACCATGAGTAGAAGTTCTAACCTACTTGATTTAATACATAGTGATATTTGCGAGATGAGCGGTATTTTGACGAGAGTAGGAAAAAATACTTTATTACATTTATAGATGATATGTCAAGATACTGCTATGTATATTTAATAAAAACTAAGGATGAAGCCTTAGAAAAATTTAAAATTTATAAATCAGAGGTTGAAAATCAAACCCAGAAAACAATAAAAAGACTTAGGTCAGATAGAGGAGGAGAATATAGTTCAACAGAAATTGGAAAATTTTGTGAAGAACATGGGATTATACATGAGACTACTGCCCCTTATTCTCCTCAATCAAATGGAGTTGCTGAAAGAAAAAATAGAACTTTTATTGACATGATTAACTCAATGCTTACCAGTTCTGGTCTTCCTAACAATTTGTAGGGTGAAGCTCTAATTTTAGCATGTAAAATACTTAACTGTACACCATTTAAAGATAACCAGAAAACACCATATGAGTTATGGTGGGGTAGAAAACTTAGTCTAAACTATTTCAAAGTTTGGGGTTGTCTTGCAAAAGTTAAAATTAACTCTAGCAAGATGACTAAATTGCCTCCTAAGACTTTTGATGCAGTTTTCATAAGGTACGCGGAAAATAGTAGCGCATACCGTTTCTTAGTAGTACGATCAGATGTACCTGACATTACACCAAATATTATTAAGGAATTGGATGATGTAGTATTTTATGAGAATGTGTTTCCTATAAAAGAAAAGAGAAAGTTAGAAATATGAGAATCCTCTAAATCATAAAATGATAACACTGAAATAGAACCCAAAGTCGAACTTAGACGGAGCAAGAGACCTAGGATAGAGAAAAAACCTAGGAGATGACTTTTACACATTCCTTGTTGAAGATGAACCTTTGACATATGTTGAAGCGATGAAATTTAGTGATGCACCTCTATGGGAGGAAGCCATTAAAAGTGACATGGGAATCAATCTTTTCACACAGTACATGGGTGTTAACCGACTTACCTCCAGGGTCTAGACCACTAGGATGCAAATGGGTCTTTAAAATGAAACAAAATCTTGATGGATCTATTGGAAAATACAAAGCTGGATTAGTTGCTAAAGATTTTAGTCAAAGAAAAGGAATGGATTATTTTGACACTTATTCTCCAGTCACTAGGATAACCATAATTCGAGTGCTTATAGCATTGGCAGCATTATATAAACTTGAAATCCATCAAATGGATGTGAAAACCGCCTTTCCTAATGGCGAGTTAGATGAAGAAATTTATATGGAACAGCTAGAAGGTTTTGTAGTTTCTGATCAAGAGAATAAAGTGTGTAAGCTAGTCAAATTCTTTTATTGATTAAAACATGCTCCTAAACAGTGGCATGAAAAGTTTGACCAAGTCACTTTATCATATGGCTTTAAAATTTGGGACTAATATAAATGTATATATTGAAAAATATTTGATAGGTCTATTATTATCCTATGTTTATACGTAGATGATATTTTAATTTTTGGTAGTAAACATGTCACAATTTTAGAAGTAAAAAAATACTTAAGTGATAATTTTGAGATGAAAGATCTAGGGTTAGCTAAAGCAATCTTAGGAATCAAAATTATAAGGACATAAAATGAGATTGTTCTGAGTCAATCTCACTATGTTGAAAAGGTGTTAAAGAAATTTGGGTACGAAAATTGCAAGCCAGTTAGCACTCCATATGATCCTAGCATAAAATTAAAGAAAAATGGTGGGGACAGTGTTTCCCAATTAAAGTGTCACGCCCCAGATCCGGATCCGTGACATGACCGTGCTATTGCCGACTACCGCCCACAATAGCACGCAGCCTCATACAAGGGTAATAGGTAGCCAAAAGCAGTCAAACTTTCATATATTAAAATAAGTGCAGTACAACTTGTTGGTTGATACAAAATACAGAACTTCTATATAGTTTATGTATACAAAAGTATGTATGTTTCACCCAAAAATAAAGGAGCCCTGTTGCAAAAGAAAAATGCGTCTGATGGCGATCACTGGTGAGGATCTAAAAGAAAAATGTAAATAAACGGGTATGAGCTACATGGCTCAGTAAGTAATCCTGTATAATCTCATCGGATTAACTATAAATACTAAACATGTTTTAACAGGGTTTGAGAAGCCGACATGGATACTATCTAATAATTCATCATGATAAAGTATTCATAGTGAGTAAACAAATCAGTATTTTATGTCAACAATAATTTTCATATATATATATATATATATTGTGAAAATTGTACCTCCGACATGCCGTGGTCCATACTCTTGGATGCTACTGCGAAGTCGTTATCGGCCACTGGCGGGGCCAGCTCAGTTTTTTATCAGCCACTGGCGGGGCCGGCTCAGTCATTCTCGGCCACTGGCAAGGCTAGCTCAGTTGCATTCGATCAGTAGCATCTTTGAGCTCATTAATAGTACCTCTTGCAAGTAGTACCTCTTGGATGCTAGGACGAATTCATTAACGGTCACTGGCGGGGCCAGCTCAGTTTTGTATCAGCCACTGGCGGGGCCGGCTCAGTTGCATTCAGCCCATAGCATCAAGAGCCCATAGTACCTCTCGCAAGCAGTACACATAGCAAGATGCAATTTACTATAATAATTTGCATGCATGATTACTTTAAAATCAGTATAAACATGATGCATGCATAACCATAAATTATGAAATCAGGCATTTTACTTGCTTTTCATAATATGCCATACATGAAGTATGTATATGAATAATACCTCGAAAAATCTTAATAAACATGATGCTTGCATGATTCATATTAAGATTAAAGAACAAGCTACTTGCATACATGATTCAACAAGATGAGGATAAATAATTTATACTTGTTAATTCATGTAAGAAGGTATAAACATAACATGATTTATAAAAGATTAAGGCAAGTTATTTACTTTTCATAACATATCATACATGAAGCATATACCTGAATAATACTTAGAAAATATTAATAAACATGACATGATTCATAATAGGATTAGGACAGGTTACTTACAGAAATTCGTTATCCAATTTCTTAAGTCCAGGTGACAAATCTTTAATCACCTAAAATCACATCATAGGAATCATGTTATTCTCTATTTATTTATTATAAAATTTAGCCCATCTTATTATGGACTTGCTTGGATCCCATCCAAGGATCTTAGCCTAATTCAATTTACCCAATTTGAAGCCTTTGGGGTTCAATTAAAGCCAATTTGGGTCCACATGGTTTAACTGGGCTTTTAATAAAAGGGTTGGGCCTGATTTATGATTAAGTCCAGCCTTTTCTAGCCAATTTGGCCTTCTGCCAATTTAATTGGACTTGATCGGAGCCTGATTTAAAATTAATTGGGCCTGTTGAGATTAACATAGCATGAATAGGGTTTGGACCCTACTCAATTGAGCTTAATTGGGTTCGGATTTAACCCAATTTGCTTAATTAGGTTCGTTCAGGCTCAGTTAGGTTCAGACCCGACGCTATTTGGGCTTGAATTTAGTCCATTTCATTCAATTGGGCTCGGTCCAAATTTTATTGAGTTTATCAAACCCGTTTCAAATTATTTGGGCCTAACGGGTTTCAGATCGGAATCCGGATCCGACCCGTTAGGCTAGCCCGCTTAAGGGCGTTCTGGGTTCTTCCAGAGGCTTCGGCCTCTTCATATCCCGCGCCTCTCTCTCTCCTCCGATCTCTCCCTCTCTCTCGTTCTCTCCTTTGTCTCCACCGAAGCCCTCATCGCTCTGGCCGAAACCCCCGGCCTCCTCCTCCTCCTCCTCCTCCGATCCTCTTCCTCTTTCCTCGCCGCCTTCCGGCTCCTCTCTTTCCTCTTGTAGGCGACCGGGGAGGCGAGGCTCCCTCGATCCACCGGCCGAGGCGCAGCTTCCCCTCGGGCAGCGGCGGACAGAAGGCCGACCCTTCCTCTTCTCCGAAGTGATGCCGGAGAAGAGGAGGAGAGCCGGGAGGTGGCGTCGGGGCCGGATCTCCTCCGGGAGGTCCTTATCTGCTCCGACCACGGCAAGGTAAGGCCGCCGTCCGAGGATGAAGCCTCAAGGGTCCGGTAAGCTTTTGCTTTTTCTTTTTTTCCCCTAAAACGGAGCCACCACCTCTTCCATGGAGAAGAGGTGGGGGCTCAGCTGGGGCTGGCGGCCTCGTGGCCGCGTCTGTTGCCGGTTCGGCTAGACCCGGCGGCCCGTGGCCGCCCCTGAGCCTTAGGGTAGCCGCAGCCGGGGCTGCGGTGCCCTGTCACCCGCAGGCCAAATCCGGTTGGGCTCGGTCCGAGTGGACGTCGGGCCTGGGCCGTTCTCAGGTCGGCCAGCGGCCTGTGAGTCCGGCACGTGGCCCTTCTCTCGTCTCCCCTGTGCCGGTCTTCTCCCCTGTGCAGGTCTTCTCCCCTATGAGAACACCCCACAGAGGGGTTTTTCCACCCTTTTTTCTTACTTTAAAACCTTATTTACAGTAGCCCTTACCTTGCCTTGGCTGGTTGTAGCTGAGCAATACCACCTCCGCACTGTCCCTCCTTCCTCTCCTAGGGCTGCAGGGTCCCTTTAGCCTCCAGCTCCAAGGTCCGGCTCTCTGGTGCAGTATTCCAGAGGGTTAGAGGTTAAGAGGGTATAGTAACAGTGGGTTAGCAAGCTTAAGGGTTTATATAGTGTAGATTAGAATTTGACCCCTTGGAGAGGTGGCATCCTCTCCTTCACCCTTGCTCCGAGAGCCACCATCTGCCCCCCCTCCTCAGGCCAGCTCAATTCTCCTTTAGCCGAGGGTGAAGAGGTGGCGGGCTCCCGTTTTGCATGGTTAAGGCCTTCTCTCCGATGGTCAATTGGGGTCCTGTCCTTTTAGCCTTTAGGCGGAAGATGGCAGCCCTTCATGGGCTACTCTCCATGGGCTAGTATGTCCCACTAACCACATGGCCCATATACTCTCTAACTGGACCCTAAAAGCATTGGGCCTGGTTTGTATTGGGCCCGGACATTGCATTCTTCCCTCCTTAAATAAATTTCGTTCTCGAAATTAAATATACCTCAATTCTCGAAGAGCTGGGGTTAACACTGACGCATCTCTTCTTCTAGTTCCCAGGTAGCTTTCCTTGTAGTGTGATTGGTCCACTGAATTTTAATGTAGGGAATGGTGCGCCTTCGGAGTATCTGTTCTTTTCTATCAACGATGCGCAGGGGAACCTCCTCATGTGTCAAATCTCCATTTATTTGCAAAGGTTCATATGGCACCACATGGCTGGGATCCGGGATGTACCTCTGTAGTAGAGAGACATGAAAAACATCATGTACGCCTGACAACTCTGGAGGCAAGGCCAACTTGTAGGCAACCTTGCCTACTCTTGCAAGAACCTCAAATGGACCGATGTAGCGAGGACCCAATTTGCCACGTCGCCCAAATCGGGTAACACCCTTCGAAGAAGAAATTTTTAGAAAGACAAAGTTATCCTCCAAAAATTTTAGTTCCCTTAGCTCAGCAAGAGCCTTGGAGAATTGGTCCCATTTTTGGTACGAGATCGATGGTGAATTCAATCTCTCGGTCAGGGGGTAATCCCAGTAACTTATCAGGAAAACATCCGAGTATTCCCCTGACTACTGGAATATCTTCTAGTTTGATCTCTTCTCGGGTACCCGTTACCATGCCAGATAAGCCGCACACCCCTTTCTTAGCGCCTTTCTGGCTTTCAAAGCGGAAATAAAATGCAGTGTTGAAATACCTTGAAGGGGTGTGTCGCCCAGAAAGAACTTTTGTTCTCCAGGCATCCGAAATACCACTTTTTTATTGTAACAGTCAATATGGATGTGGTACTGAGACATCCAGTCCATTTCCAAAATGATATTAAAGTATTGCATGTCGAGTTGTAGAAAATTTGTCTCTAATTCTCTTTTCCCTAATTGAATTATGCAGTTCTTGTATTTAGTGTCAACAATTACTGTTTTCTGAAGGGGTGTGGCGACATGCAATGGTTCTTCTAATTTCTCAAGTGTATGGTGTAATTGTCTGGAAAGACTAGCTGTCATGAAAGAATGCACAAAACCAGAATCAAATAGAATAGAGGCATCAACCGAGTTGACGGGTAATGTACCTGTCACCACTCGATCGTTAGCACTGACATCCTGAGTTAGGGCGAAGACTTGAGAGTTGCTCCTCGGCCTCTGGTCCTCCAATGCAGAGGGTCTGGGCTCATTCTTTCTTCGGCTCGGGCAGTCGCGCGCCATATGTCCCGTCTGCCCGCAGGTAAAATAGGCCCCAACTTTCTACAAACAGGGCCCACTGTGTTGTTTGTCGCAGCTAGGACATGGCCCATTCTGCCTCTTCTGGGCCTGAGTATTTCTTGGCCTATCACCCTGGCTTTCAGCTGGCCTAGGTCTCTTCAGGTCCGCCCTTTCTTTGTCAGACCTTCTTAAGTCAGCCTCAATCTTCGAGGCTCGGTCCAACACATCTCTATAACTGGTAAACAAGTGAGAGGATATCCGGGATCGAATCCCGTACCTCAATCCCTGCTCAAAACGTTAACTTTGCTTCTTTCATCCTCCATGAACTGGGGACAAAATTGTCCTAGCTCATTAAATCTATTAGCATACTCTAGAACAGACATCTGATCAGACTGAGTCAGCGCCAAAAACTTGTTTTGCTTCGTCTGGCTGACTGAGTTCGGGAAGTACTGAGTATGGAATAACCTTTTAAAGTCCCTCCAGGTTATTCCATTGACGGCATATGCCGTTTCCATAGCCGTCCACCAAAATTCGGCATTCCCTTTTAGCATTAGGATAGCCAGTCTGACCATTACTTCATCGGGAAAATGGAGCGCTCGGAACATTTTCTCCATTTCCTTGATCCATGCTTCTGCTGCCATGGGATCGGGTCCACCATCAAACGTTGGTGGGTTCAGCCTGCAAAATCTCTCATAGTAGGAATCTGCCAATTGTATAGCAGCCAACTACATCTGCTGCTGTTGTTGGAGCGGCTATGCCATCAACTGGTATACCCCGACCAGATCTGCTTGACTTGTTATAGAACGTGGAGAATCCTGGGAGACTGACTGATAGCTAGGCTCTAGAGAGGGTGGTGTCCTATCGTCATCCATATCTTCTTAATGGTCACCTAGCAGTCAAAATTTTAAAATAAGATTACAATAAACTAACATATTACGACAATCCCTATAAGCTATAACATTCTTAACTACCCATTACCCCAGATATTTTATGGTTATTTTTTTTGTTTAACCTAGGGCTCTGATACCACAAGATGTCACGCCCTGGATCCGAATCCGTGATACGGCCGTGCTATTGCCGACTATCGCCCACAATAGCACGCAGCTTCATACAAGGGTAACATGTAGCCAAAAGCAGTCAAACTTTCATATATTAAAATAAGTGCAGTACAACTTGTTGGTTGATACAAAATACAGAACTTCTATATAGTTTATGTATACAAAAGTATGTATGTTTCACCCAAAAATAAAGAAGCCCTGTTGCAAAAGAAAAATGCATCTGATGGCGATCAGTAGTGCGGATCTGAAAGAAAAATGTAAATAAACGGGTATGAGCTACACGACTCAGTAAGTAATCCTGCATAATCTCATCGGATCAACTATAAATGCTAAACATGTTTTAACAGGGTTTGAGAAGCTGACATGTATACTATCCTCCTTGCCTACCTACCCCTTGTGATTCCCGGCTTTGACAGACAAGCAAAACTTGCTGCCCACTTCACCTGTCACAATAGCCAGAAAGAGAATGGCCGCTCAGACTACTATTTGACCATCAAGTCGCTCCAATGCCATCGAGAAGAAGTCTGTCTCAAGTCATGCACAAGAACAAAGAGGAAGATGACCAAGAACGATTTTATCAAGATCGGATGAGGGCAGATCATGATTAGGGGATCATACGTCTGCAAGGCATCAAGAGTCACCTTCTTCTTCCTTCCTGAGCCGGCATTCATCTGTGGTCGGTGGAGACAAACCTACTTTCTTCGACTTGGTTGGTCTTCTGATTCAGGTGGGCCCTCATCCTTCACTTCACTCAAAGAGAAGTGATGCGATTCATGGCAGTCAAAAATCGGTTGAATTCCTAACTCCTACTTGTCACCACCTCAAGATGAAAAGGGAAAGGGAAGAAAAAGGTTCATTATTGGGAGGGAGAGAAAGCGAAGATGAATGAATGATCCATCATGCACTCGTTTTTGCTCTGAAGGACAGGGCGCTCCAACTTCACAATAGGCTTTGACGAACTCAACCTCAGGGACAGGTTAGCTTCCATTCGTCAATCAATCAGACTTCGGCTACACCATCAAGAAGATTGATTCAGTCGATTTCCCCTCTTAAGAGCAAAGCCTATCGAAAGACCTTTCACTTGAGACAGAAGATCCGAGAGTCTAGGCAATCGGTAGTTCGAAATTTGTAGTGAGTCCAAGGTAGGATTCAAAGACGGACTCTCCTTCTGTGTAGGATTCAGACTAGCGCAAGACATCGTCATTCATTGCCTCTCAAAGGCATTCTTTGAATCTATCTTCTTGAACTCTAGCAGAGAAGTACCACCTCCGCACGGTCCCTCCTTCCTCTCCTAGGGCTGCAGGGTCCCTTTAGCCTCCAGCTCCAAGGTCCGGCTCTCTGATGCAGTATTCCAGAGGGTTAGAGGTTAAGAGGGTATAGTAACAGTGGGTTAGCCGGCTTAAAGGTTTATATAGTGTGGATTAGGATTTGACCCCTTGAAGAGGTGGCATCTTCTCCTTCACCCTTACTCCAGGAGCCACCGGCTACCCCCCCCCCTCTTCAGGCCGGCTCAGTTCTCCTTTAATCGAGGGTGAAGAGGTGGCGGGCTCCCGTTTTGCATGGTTAAGGCCTTCTCTCCGATGGCTAACTGGGGTCCTGTCCTTTCAGCCCTTAGGCGGGAGATGGCAGCCCTTCATGGGCTGCTCTCCATGGGCCAGTATGGCCCACTAACCACCTGGCCCAAATGCTCTCCAACTGGGCCCTAAAAGCATTGGGCCCGGTTTGTATTGGGCCCAGACATTACATTATCTGAAAGAAAATTGTAAATAAATAGGTATGAGCTAAACGGCTTAATAAGTAATCCTGCATAATCTCGTCGGATCAACTATAAACGCTAAACATATTTTAACAGGGTTTGAGAAGCTGACATGTATACTATCTAATAATTCATCATGAAAAAGTATTCATACTGAGTAAACAAATCAGTGTTTTATGTCAACAAAAATTTTCATAAATATATATATATATATATATATATATATATATATCGTGAAAACTGTACCCCCGACATGCCGTGGTCCATACTCTCGGATGCTACTGCGAAGTCGTTATCGGCCACTGGCGGGGCCAGCTCAGTTTTTTATCGGCCACTGGCGGGGCCGGCTCAGTCATTCTCGACCACTGGTAAGGCTAGCTCAGTTGCATTCGATCAGTAGCATCTTTGAGCTCATTAATAGTACCTCTTGCAAGTAGTACCTCTTGGATGCTAGGACGAATTCGTTAACGGTCACTGGCGGGGCCAGCTCAGTTTTGTATCAGCTACTGGCGGGGACGGCTCAGTCATTCTCGGCCACTGGCAAGGCCGGCTCAGTTGCATTCAGCCCATAGCATCAAGATCCTATAGTACCTCTCGCAAGCAGTACACATAGCAAGATGCAATTTACTATAATAATTTGCATGCATGATTACTTTAAAATCAGTATAAACATGATGCATGCATAACCATAAATTATGAAATCAGGCATTTTACTTGCTTTTCATAATATGCCATACATGAAGTATGTATATGAATAATACCTCGAAAAATCTTAATAAACATGATGCTTGCATGATTCATATTAAGATTAAAGAACAAGCTACTTGCATACATGATTCAACAAGATGAGGATAAATAATTTATACTTGTTAATTCATGTAAGAAGGTATAAACATAACATGATCCATAAAAGATTAAGGCAAGTTACTTACTTTTCATAACATATCATACATGAAGCATATACCTGAATAATACTTAGAAAATATTAATAAACATGATATGATTCATAATAGGATTAGGACAGGTTACTTACAGAAGTTCGTTATCCAATTTCTTAAGTCCAGGTGACAAATCTTTAATCACCTAAAATCACATCATAGGAATCATGTTATTCTCTATTTATTTTTTATAAATTTTAGCCCATCTTATTATGGACTTGCTTGGATCCCATCCAAGGATCTTAGCCTAATTTAATTTACCCAATTTGAAGCCTTTGGGGTTCAATTAAAGCCAATTTGGGTCCATATGGTTTAATTGGGCTTTTAATAAAAGGGTTGGGCCTGATTTATGATTAAGTCCAGCTTTTTCTAGCCAATTTGGCCTTCTGCCAATTTAATTGGACTTGATCGGGGCCTGATTTAAAATTAATTGGGCCTGCTGAGATTAACATAGCATGAATAGGGTTTGGACCCAGCTCAATTGAGCTTAATTGGGTTCGGATTTAACCCAATTTGCTTAATTGGGTTCGTTCAGGCTCAGTTAGGTTCAGACTCGATGCTATTTGGGCTTGAATTTAGTCCATTTCATTCAATTGGGCTCGGTCCAAATTTTATTGGGTTTATCAAAGCCGTTTCAAGTTATTTGGGCCTAACGGGTTTTGGATCCGGGTTCGGATCCAACCCATTAGGCCAGCCCGCTTAAAGGCGTTCTGGGTTCTTCCAGAGGCTTCGGCCTCTTCGTCTCCCGCGCCTCTTTCTCTCCTCCGATCTCTCCCTCTCTCTCGTTCTCTCCTTCGTCTCCACCGAAGCCCTCGCTGCTCCGGCTGAAACCCCCGGCCTCCTCCTCCTCCGGTCCCCTTTCTCTCTCCTCGCCGCCTTTCGGCTCCTCTCTTTCCTCTTGCAGGAGACCGGGGAGGCAAGGCTTCTTCGATCCACCGGCCGAGGCGGAGCTTCCCCTCAGGCAGCGGCGGACGGAAGCCCGACCCTTCCTCTTCTCCGAAGTGATGCCGAAGAAGGAGAGAAGAGCCAGGAGGTGGCGTCGGGGCCGGATCTCCTCCGGGAGGTCCTCATCTGCTCCGACCACGGCGAGGTAAGGCCGTCGTCCGAGGATGAAGCCTCAAGGATCCGGTAAGCTTTTTTTTTTCCTAAAACGACGCCACCACCTCTTCGCCAGAGAAGAGGTGGGGGCTCGGCTGGTGCTAGCGGCCTCGTGGCCGCGTCTGTTGCCGGCTCGGCCAGACCCGGCGGCCCTGGCCGCCCCTGAGCCTTAGGGTAGCCGCAGCCGGGGCTGCGGTGCCCTGTCACTCGCAGGCCAAGTCCGGTTGGGCTCGGTCCGAGTGGACGTCGGGCTTGGGCCGTTCTCAGGCCGGCCAGCGGCCTGTGAGTCTGGCACGTGACCCTTCTCTCGTCTCCCCTGTGCAGGTCTTCTCCCCTATGAGAACACCCCACAGAGGGGTTTTTCCACCCTTTTTTCTTACTTTAAAACCTTATTTACAGTAGCCCTTACCTTGCCTTGGCTGGTTGTAGCTGAGCAATACCACCTCCGCACTGTCCCTCCTTCCTCTCCTAGGGCTGCAGGGTCCCTTTATGATGACCCAAAGATTGATTTAAAGATTGATTTTGATGATCACAAAAACCTTGAAGTATAAATACTAATGTTTGTGTTGCAAGGAGAAAAATATTCATTTTGCAAGGAACATAGCAAGCTGGAAGAACACAAGAAGGCCTCCAAAGCTCTCAAGAAAAGTTGAAAGAAAGTTACACTTCATTGGCCCAAGTTTCAAGTTCAAAGGACTCAAGTTGGAAGAGCAAATTCAAAGGAAAATCCAAAAGAATAGTCCTCGAGTCGACTCCTGGATAGTACGAGTCGACTCCAGGGAGTAATAAGGCAGAAACACAGAGAAGCTATTTTGGACCCTGAGAGCCGAGTCGACTCCTGAGGAACTCGAGTCGACTCCAATGGTTGGCAGGTCGACTCCTAAGGAAGCAAGAGTCGACTCCCAGAGAAATACAAGGCAAAAAGTCAGAGAGCCAATTTCAGACACTGAGTGCCGAGTCGACTCCCGCAAAGCCCGAGTCGACTCCGAGACAGCGCTACACCAAAAGACAGAAGACAGTGTTTTTGTCTCTGAGACTCGAGTCGACTCCAAGACAGTTCGAGTCGACTCCAAGGCAGCGCTACTCCAAAAAGACAGAAGACTGTTTTTCGGATACTGAGAGCCGAGTCGACTCCGGAACAGTTCGAGTCGACTCCAAGACTGAACGAGCCAAAAGACAGAAGATCGGGAGTTCGGCCTCTGAGCGCCGAGTCGACTCCCAGAATTCACGAGTCGACTCGAGTGAGCCAAGTTGAAGAGTACATCTATGGATTCCTTGGGATGAGCCGACTCCAAAAGTGCAAGGTCAGCTCCAGATTTTGGCGAGTCGACTCCGGGTTAAGTCGAGTCAACTCCCAGTCGAGAAGACCACTTTAATTCAAATCTGGAACAGTTGCCGAGCCGACTCCAGAAAAGCATGAGTCGACTCCTGCTACAGCCGAGTCGACTCCAGATCGCGCGAGTCAACTCCGATCCCAACGGAAACTTTGTCAGGAGTTGCAGACTGTGCACAACGGCTCTATTTTTGTCTCTAACGGCTAGATTTCTGGTTCCACGACATGTAAAGCTATAAAATCAAGAGGAGAGCTAGGGGAGACGGCATGGAAGTGGGAGAGAACATTTAGGAAAGAGATTTAGAAGAGATTACAAGAAAAATCTCCCTAAAGCACAAAAGGGCCATTCAAAGCAAAATAGAGAGAAGAAGAGCATCCAAGTGAATCCCAAAGCTTCCTCTTCAACTGTGTGCTGCCTCGGTGATCCTCTACTTCGTGCAAAATCAGAAGAGGGTCAAGTGAAGAAGAAGCCGAGTTCCTCCATCTACGAATTAGTTTGAGGGCTTCTTCTCTTTACCTTACTTATTTATATTTGCTATATCTGCTTAAGTGAGAAGCTTGTATTTGTCTTTAAACCTTTGTTTTAATATCTTGTAACTTGATTCAATCAAGGGATTGAATCAAGGGGTTAAGGTTTGTTGGTGAGCCAAAGGGAAAACCAACGGTGTTAGGTTGTGGTTGGTGAGCCTTTGGGAAAACCAACTGGGTTGATTGTGAACCCAGAAAACAATCGTTGTAAGATTGTGGTTGGTGAGCCTGTGGGGAAAACCAACTGGGTTTGATTGTGAACCCGGGAAAACAATCGGTTGGTTCTAGTCGGTGAGCCTGTGAAAACCGACCGAGTTCGTTGTTATCTCGCAAAACAACAAGTTGGGTTGTGAGCTTGTAAAACAACCGGCTGTAATCTGTAGGATTATAGTGAAATTTCCAAGAGGTCTTGGGGAGTGGATGTAGGTGCTGGGGTGCACCGAACCACTATATGTTTGTTGTGTTTGTAATGATTCTTGTCATTGTCTAACTTACTCACTTACTTACTTAGATAAATTGCTTGCTTAACTTTTATCCGCGCATCCTTTAGTTGCAAGCATATTCAATCTAGTCACATTCTATACATCAAACTGTTGCTAAGTTTAAATTTCACTGTGCATCTATATAACTTAGCATAATTAATTGAAAAGTTTTAGAAGTAGTCTAAAAGTTTAAAAAGACCCAATTCACCCCTCTTGGGTTGTATCTACTGGGCAACAAGTGGTATCAGAGCAGGTGCTCAAATATTATTTGTAGTCTTAACCTACTAGAGCCAAAGATCATGACAACCCCACATAACGTATTACTTGCTGAGGGACTTTCCACAAACAGACCTCCACTGTTTGATGGATCTAACTATATTCAATGGAAAGCTAGAATGAAAATCTTTACTCAATCACAAAACTATGAGTTATGGAATGTCATAACAAATGGCCTACACACACCCACGAAATTAATTGAAAGTATGTTCGATAAAAATTTGGCTGAACTAAATGCTAAGGCTATGAACCTTCTCTATTGTGCATTTAATAAAAATATTTTCAACCAAATTTGTATATGTTCATCTGCCAAACAAATATGGGATACTCTTGAAGCAACTTATGATATTTCCGAAGAACCCCATGTTAGTTTACTTGAGGATAATTGCAAGACTAACATTGAGCATGTAGGAAACACTCTAAATCAGGAAGAAAGATTCAAAAGCTTCCTAAAGACAAAGAAGAAGAGGAAGCTAGAAGAAAGGAAGAAAGAGATAAAAAGGAAGAAAGCCTTGACCAAGAAAGAGTCAAGCAAGAAATTAAAAGTTAGGAGCAACAATGATGATATTAGCTCCAAGGAACTACAAGAGGTAACTAACTCGTGCTTTATGGCACAAAAAGACAAGGTAAAATCTGAATCTACTCTTACCTCAAATGATTTTCAAGAAGAATTCTCTTATGATGAATTATTAAATGCTTTTCATGATTTGTATGGTGAATGTAGAAAATTAGCTGTGAAGAATAAAAATCTTAAGAAACTAAATCTGAAAATTTTAAAAGAAAGAAATTCTAATGATGAAATACAAGATAAACTAAATTCTGAAAATAAAATTTTAAGGTTAAATTCAGAACAATTAATTCAGAAAAATCAGAATTTAATTAAAGAAAATCAAAACTTAAGTAAAGAAATTAGCCAATTGAAGTCTTTTATTAACAAATTTACTGTAAGTTCAGAAAGATTAAAAATGATGTTTGAAAGCCAACATGCTGATTTTGATAAATCAAAATTTGGCTTAACTCCTTCACTTAGCAATGAATCCCTAAAGAAAAAGGTTATCAATTCACCAAGCAAACCATTAAATAAGATAACTTATTTCAAACATGAAAAGAATGGGCATAACAACTTTACCTATCGTTCTAACATAATTAAATCAAGTAGTAAAGTTATTACAATTAAACAAATTTGGATTCCAAAAGGAACTATATGTCCTAACTCTCAAGGACCCAAGCAAGCTTGGGTACCCAAAATGAAAATATGAGGATGTAGATGAAGGTGTGCCAAGATACCCATGAAACAAATGGAACTTTCATACAAATGGGTGATCTAGACACACATTAAAGAGTGAAACTTAAAATATAATCAAGAAAAGTAATTAAAATAGAAGAAATAAAATCAAAGTTCTTCATCTTTCTATACTTTTCTATATTAAGGGATACTTTGTTAATGATTAATCAACCTCCTTAAATTATCCTTTTGAGTCCTCTATATGCTTGATTGAGAGTTCGTATCCATGGCATTATCCTCTATTGATCATAAATATAATAATGTGTATTTGGTATGCATGTTAACTAAGGAAACAAATAAGAATCAATTTCTAAATCTAAAGATGTTGTTTCCATCACTAAGTTTTCAAAAGCTTACATTGGATTTGTTCTTGGCAAATAAAATTGAAGTATTTTCTGTATTTGCTAAATCCTGTAAAAGTGTTTCAAATGAAAAAGGTTTCCAAACTGTGAAGAGTATCATGGCACAGTGTTGAAAACCAAAATTCTGATAAAGTTTATACAGAAAATAATTATTTCAGCACCAAGGGCACCTTAAGTAAAATAGGGTTAATAGAATTCTTGAAGAAATGAAAAAGACAATTGTGTATGATAGTCATCTACTTAAAAGCTATCATCACTGCTTGTTATACATATGATTTCTATTAGATCTATTTTTGATGAAAACTCCTTTTGATCTTCTGAAAAATTGAAAATGATCTATTGCATATCTTTCATATTTTTCAGTAGTTTATGTTATGCTTGATATGGTCTTTTGAAAATAATGCCAAATTTGATAAAGATATTTCTATCCTTGGATATCATTCATCAAGCAATGCATATAGAACATTCAATGAAAAGATTCGAGTTATAGAAATATCAATTCATTTTATTCTTTATGAGACTAATGATTTATTATCAAGAAACTGAAATTTAATTATATATGTATATGGTTAATCTCTTACATATAACAATATGAAAACTTGTTAATCACTAAAACCAAATTGAGTTTTTCAGAAATGCACTTAATGAAGAGAAATTGATCTTGATGAAATTCTTGCATAATTAGAAGTAAAGATCACTATTATCATTTGCTTGCTTCATGAGCTTTATATTCTGTCAAATGAATGTGTAGAAAACACTCATTACAAATATGATAAAGCAATATGTGATTTGGAACAAGCACCAAAAACATGATATAAAAGCTTGAGTAACTTTTTGATAGAAAGTAATAGTGATAAATCTATGCATCAAAAAGAAGAATTTGTGATATCACTCTTGGTTCTACAAACGAGGATTTATATAAAGATTTTACTAAGCTCATGCAAGGTGAGTTTGAAATATGTATGATGAATGAATTAACATTTTCTCTCAAACTCCAAATTAAGAGAAACAAGAAAGAGGATCTTCATTGACCAAAGTTAATCCACAAGAAAACTCTTATAGAAGATTGGCATGAAGAAGGTATTCTATGACCTCATCTTGTAGAATTTGAAAAGGATGAGCAAGGTAGATCTAGTGTTTTTAAAGCTGTATTGAAGCATGATAGAATAATTATTTTATCATATAGCTAGTAGACCAGATTGTATGCTCATTATGTGCAAGATTTCAATCCAACTCTAATGAATCGTATTTTATTGATAACAAATAAATCATAATCTGAAACAACTGTTTAAGATAAGTTGATTAAAACCGAGCTAGCGAGTCTTATTGATAATTATCTTAAGCAAATAAATTCTAAACTAAATTGATTTTGAAAATAAGAAATTGATTTAACCTTGATAAATCTTCCTATTGCCTCACATGCTTGTCCTTGAACCATCTTGGTTAATGAAACTATTTCTTTAGTTCAAGTGATATGTGCTTGCTTATATTTAGGCAATCTCTTGAGTAAAGTGACTCAATATTCAACTATTGTCATATCTTATATTGAGTCATCTAGTTAAAAGAAATATGCTATATGAATGTTTTGTATCTTGAAGAAACTAATGACTTTCTTTCAAGAAAGAAAAAGAATTTTGCTAATAATGCAGGATCTTTGAGCAAGAAAATGAGAGATTTCAACTTGAAGGATATCTCCATGTAAGATACGATAAACATTCGCATGCAAACAAGAGAGAGGACCTTCTTCAGCCAAAAGTTCATACATAAGAAATCTAGTAGGTATTTGACTTGAAGAATGCAGAATGATTCGGTAATTTTAGATACCTCTCTCATAAATTAGCTGAGCAAAGTCATTAACTTAAATCTTACTATGGCATGATTAAAGTCTTTAATTATTAATTTCTTGATATCATGTCTATATATGTATTGATTGACTTATGCTTTTAGAAATTGTTTCATGGTTTGCCCAAACTAAAATATATCTTTGCCTATATCATAACCATGAACTACACAAGTTTATGCTTAAAATTTTGATTTAAGATAACTTGTGAGAAGCTATGAATCCTTGAGCATAATGAAAATGTTGTTTGCATGATATACATCTATATGATACATAAGATTATTTCTTTATTCTGCTCTTTCATGTAAATTACTTGAGAATAACAAAAAGAGAGAGAGATAAAAAAAAGAAAATGGATATTATTCAAGAGAAGTAAAATCTAAGTAAAGGCAAATACTTCAATCTTAAGGAAAAGCAAAACAAGTATAATATATTTGGCACATTTATGAGACTTGTGAAAGGGATAAAATCCGTAATTAATTACACCTAAACAGGGAGAGTTTGAAGTGAACATTTTAACCTTTCTATATTGCTCATCATAGGGATGGTGCCAATGGGGAGGCTAGTGGTAGTACCCGGCACTATTTGACCCAACTATTCGGTGTAGGGTATATTAGGGACGGCACAAGAGGGAGGCTAGTGGTAGTACCTCGTGCCCCTTCCAACTCCACCGGATAGGGAGCAAATAGAGTATAGAGCATAAGAAAGTAAAAATGAAAAACAAAGTAAGTGAAAATATATAAAAAGAATCAAGTCAAATTTTTAATCACTTGAAAACACACTTTAAGGATGAAATCAATGCAAGAGTATGTTTAAATAGGGGAGTTTATTTGAAAAGAATTAATTTTGATCATTGACATGCTTGTTATTTTGATGCATGACTTAACACATAATATATTTTGCATGTGGCATGATGTCTTAAATTATGGGTTCTTAATATTTTGTAATGCTCCATGCTTGGACAATTTGATTGAATGTTTGGAATACTGCATAAAATTGTTTTTGGGTATTATTGAAAAGAAATTTCAAATTTGTCGTTCACAATCATCTTTAAAAACTAAAAGTTGAATAAATTTGTAAAAAGGAGAAGAGAAAGATATCTCTATTTAGGCAAAATGAATTGATCTTGATCTATCTTTCTACTTGCCTAACTTTGATACATAATATCCTAATACTTGTTAAAATATCCTCCATTTTGTATCAAAACTCAATATTAAATATAAAGATTCTGAAAGTGCTCTAATGTTATTGAAATATGTGTTTTCAATCTTAGTGATTTAAGATGAGCTTCAATGTGAAAGATACATATCTCAAATCATGATTTAAAAGCCTCTATTGAAAATCTTTATAAAATTCAGAATCTGATTTTGTATAAAAGCTTAAACTCAATATGATTCCTAGATAAAAACTACAGTTTAAGAAAAATAGAATAATTCTGATGCCTTGATTGTTTGCCCCGATACGCATCTGAAACATATCATTTCTTATCCTTACAGTGTACCAATATTGGTCCAAATGATGTGTCTTTCGATGATCTTGATTGCAAACAAAAATTTCTAAATATATAATTTTATTTTGATATTAAAAAGGGATTTATTGTGTTTCATGTATACATTGCTGAAAAACTGTGATTAAGTAATTGAGTTCTATAAATCTATGTACCTCAATGATTATCTATATGTTTTTCTCTCCTACATTCTTCAAGACTTCCATCAGAATATATATAGAGTGAATGATCTTAAAGCTAGAAATATTTCAGCTCACTCAAATGATTCTAAAAGAAAGAAAATGTAAATGCTTTTGAAAGAAACTGAGCTTAAAATGAATCATTTTCTGTTTAACATTTCTATACATTTTCTCTAAGATTAAGAGAAAGCATAACTTGTTCTTGAAGGATTAGAAAGAGTAATTGCCACAAATTTTGAATAATACTAGATTACTCTACATTCTCGATATCATAGAATTTCAGTCTTATTCACGTTTATCATTAAAATCTGAAATTCAACAATAGAAAAGAATAATTAAAGAAGAATGCATCTTTTGAGGGGGAGCTTTATATATTCAGTATCTTTTTATGGATTGATTTTAATGAACCTCCTTATATTGCAAGACTTGCTTTAATTATATAATGAGTTTATACCTTGAGATGAGTTCTATAAAGGTTGTCTTATCTCAAACATTGAGTCTCATGAAAATAAGCTGAAACTTATAGAAAATATATTTTTTTTGAGATTGACAATTTTACTGAACATTATCTTCAAATTCTAAACTCTTAAATGGAATGATCAATTGAGGGAAAGAAAGAAAATCTCAGAAGGAGAGATCTTATGGAACTTAATCGCATAAATCTATAACTAAAGGAGAGAGAAAGCATACTAAATGAAAAGTGATCCTAATGCTCTCCAAAATGTATCATCTGAAATTTAAATATACAAATCTTTATGATACACCTTGAGGCTTGTTATTTGGTTAATATATCTTATGCATAAATCATGAACCAAATTGCATTTCAAACAGTTGATCTTAAGAGCCTCTAACTTAATGAAAAAGGGGGAGAATTATGTGTTGAATTTGCTTGAGTATCTTTTAGAAAATATATTTTGAAATTCACTAATGAGTCCTAATTGGCTTGCTCTTTAGAACTTCAAATTTTATGCCAATTCATATTTTTATGTATCAAATTGTGCTTATTTTCTAAAGAAATAAAAGAAAGTCTTTAAATGAGCTCTAAGATGTATCAAAAATTGCATATTTTGGTATTTGTGCCCCAATATTCTTATCATCATAAAAGAACTTTGAAGTCATTAAGAATTAATGATCCAACATGATGATATGTTTTTCAAGTATATAAGTTTTGATCTTATACTCTGAAAATTAATTAAATTGCTCTCATGTTGATAAAATACTTAATATATTGGGCAAAAGATCTTAAATGAACAAGCTTTCATACTTATTATTGAAGAGAGGTTAGATTTCCATTCGTGCTTTCTTTGAATATCATTCGTGGTACTTCTTGAATTAACTTAAGAAAGATTCCATCTACACTTGAGTTGAAAACTATCCTTGGAATCACATTCGATGTGTTCTGCTCTGAAATTATCTTTACCTTACTTATTTATATTTGCTATATCTGCTTAAGTGAGAAGCTTGTATTTGTCTTTAAACCTTTGTTTTAATATCTTGTAACTTGATTCAATCAAGGGATTGAATCAAGGGGTTAAGGTTTGTTGGTGAGCCAAAGGAAAAACCAACGGTGTTAGGTTGTGGTTGGTGAGCCTTTGGGAAAACCAACTGGGTTGATTGTGAACCCGGAAAACAATCGTTGTAAGGTTGTGGTTGGTGAGCCTGTGGGGAAAACCAACTGGGTTTGATTGTGAACCCGGGAAAACAATCGGTTGGTTCTAGTCGGTGAGCCTGTGAAAACCGACCGAGTTCGTTGTTATCTCGCAAAACAACAAGTTGGGTTGTGAGCTTGTAAAACAACCGGCTGTAATCTGTAGGATTATAGTGAAATTCCCAAGAGATCTTGGGGAGTGGATGTAGGTGCTGGGGTGCACCGAACCACTATATATTTGTTGTGTTTGTAATGATTCTTCTCATTGTCTAACTTACTCACTTACTTACTTAGATAAATTGCTTGCTTAACTTTTATCCGCGCATCCTTTAGTTGCAAGCATATTCAATCTAGTCACATTCTATACATCAAACTGTTGCTAAGTTTAAATTTCACTGTGCATCTATATAACTTAGCATAATTAATTGAAAAGTTTTAGAAGTAGTCTAAAAGTTTAAAAAGACCCAATTCACCCCCCCTCTTGGGTTGTATCTACTGGGCAACACTTTAGCCTCCAGCTCCAAGGTCCGGCTCTCTGGTGCAGTATTCCAGAGGGTTAGAGGTTAAGAGGGTATAGTAACAGTGGGTTAGCAAGCTTAAGGGTTTATATAGTGTAGATTAGAATTTGACCCCTTGGAGAGGTGGCATCCTCTCCTTCACCCTTGCTCCGGCTGAAACCCCCGACCTCCTTCTCCTCCTCCGGTCCCCTTTCTCTCTCCTCGCCGCCTTCCGGCTCCTCTCTTTCCTCTTGCAGGAGACCGGGGAGGCAAGGCTCCTTCAATCCACCGGCCGAGGCGGAGCTTCCCCTCAGGCAGCGGCGGACGGAAGCCCGACCCTTCCTCTTCCCCGAATTGATGCCGGAGAAGGAAAGAAGAGCTGGGAGGTGGCGTCGGGGCCGGATCTCCTCCAGGAGGTCCTCATCTGCTCCGATCACGGCGAGGTAAGGCCGCCGTCCGAGGATGAAGCCTCAAGGGTTCGGTAAGCTTTTTTTTTCCCTAAAACGACGCCACCACCTCTTCGCCGGAGAAGAGGTGGGGGCTTGGCTGGGGCTGGTGGCCTCGTGGCTGCGTCTGTTGCCGGCTCGGCCAGACCCAGCGGCCCGTGGCCGCTCCTGAGCCCTAGGGTAGCCGCAGCCGGGGCTACGGTGCCCTGTCACCCGCAGGCCGAGTCCGGTTGAGCTCGGCCCGGGTGGACGTCAGGCCTGGGCCGTTCCCAGGCCGGCCCGCGGCCTGTAGGTCCGGCCCGTGGCCCTTCTCCCATCTCCCCTGTGCCGGTCTTCTCTCCTGTGCAGGTCTTCTCCCTTGTGAGAACACCCCACAGAGGGGTTTTTCACCCCTTTTTTCTTTCTTTAAAACCTTATTTACAGTAACCCTTACCTTGCCTTGGCCGGTTGTAGCCGAGCAATACCACCTTCACACGGTCCCTCCTTCCTCTCCTAAGGCTGCAGGATCCCTTTAGCCTCCAGCTCCAAGGCCCGGTTCTCTGGCGCAGTATTCCAGAGTGTTAGAGGTTAAGAGGGTATAGTAACAGTGGGTTGGCAACCTTAAGGGTTTATATAGTGTGGATTAGAATTTGACCCCTTGGAGAGGTGGAATCCTCTCCTTCACCCTTGCTTCTGGAGCCACCAGCTGCCCCCCCTCCTCAGGCCAGTTCAGTTCTCTTTTAACCGAGGGTGAAGAGGTGGCGGGCTCCCGTTTTGCATGGTTAAGGCCTTCTCTCCGATGGCCAGCTAGGGTCCTGTCTTTTCAGCCCTTAGGCGGCAGATGGCAGCCCTTCATGGGTTGCTCTCCATGGGCCAGTATGGCCCACTAACCACCTGGCCCAAATACTCTCCAATTGGGCCCTAAAAGCATTGGGCCCGGTTTGTATTGGGCACGGACGTTACATAAAGTATTCTCAATTAATTGGAAGTCTTATGTATTTATCTAACTGTACAAGACCAGATATCTTCTATGCTGTAGGAAGACTGAGTAGATACATGAGTAACCTCGATAAAACACATTGGGATGCAATAGAAAGGCTTCTTAAATATTTAAAGGGTACTATTAACTACGGAATAGACTATTCTGGTTTTTTACTGTACTAGAAAGGTATAGTGATGCTAACTGGATCTCTAATTCCGGAGACACAAAGGCTACTAGTGAATTTGTTTTTACACTAGATGGTGGTGCAGTCGCTTGGAAATTTTCCAAGCAGACCTTGATTACTAGATCCACCATAGAGGCTAAGATGGTAGCCTTAGAGTTAGCTGATAGAGAAGCAGATTGGTTTAGGGGTCTATTATCAGATATTCCCATGATGGATAAGCCTATTCTTGCTATTCTAATTAACTACGATAATCAAGCGACTATAGCAAAAGTGAAAAGTAAAAATCACAACTCGAAGTTGTCAAGCACATTGAGCTTCGATATAAAATTTTAAGGAAGCTCACCTCTACTAGAGTTATAACTTTAAGTTATATTAAATCAGTGGAGAACTTGGCTGATCATCTGACCAATGGCTTGTCGAAAGGACAAGTTCAATATGCTTCGAGGGGGATGGGTATAAAGCTTATTTTTGAGTGACCGTCAGCGGCAACCCAACCTATCTGACTGGAGATCCTAAGATATAGGTTCAATGGGACAAACAAGCTGACTGAGTGGCTGGTAGGAGCACCAAATTTAAAGTGAACTCGGTTCACTACCCATCTCTATGGAACAGATGCTCAACTGCACTAGACAGAAGGATGGTGTAATGCCTTAATGATATCAGGGCTATTATAGCAGGGTATAGAGTTGCAGTATACTCTTGGAGATATCACCAATATGAGTGTGACTATGGGGCCACAGTTAAATAGAGAATTAAGGCTTGTTCTTTAAGAAACACTCGCAAAACAAGGTACCTACGCACGACCGTAATGCGCTATCCCGATGGAACTTACATGCAGGGTCAACTCTTAGTTGTTCGGTATTCTCAAAATCTATACATAAAGTCCAAGTTTAAGACTTTGTTCACTTCGGACCAGTGTGGATGGCGAAATACCAACTAGATGACGGTTCAAGTCTGGAAGACACCTTTCATCGAAAGCTAAGTGTACTGATTGCTCGTACTTTGAATTTTCAAAATTTCTGTCATTTTCAAAATTATCTCAAAAATTTCTGAAATTTCAAAAATGGTGGGGAATGTAAGAAGTTTTTCTGAAATTTGAGAACAACCGTTACAAATCTTTATTGCCCGGTCCTTAAAGTCTTTCTCGTTGAGGAACTCAGCAGCTATCAACTTGATTGCTCTGCCCATTGAGGAAATCAACGGACGGCGGTTTCAAAACCATCTTGAATAGATGTCTCTCTAAGTGAAGCCCAAAAAGTAACCGAGAAGGAGAGAGACAGGTGCTCTGATTCTTATCTTCCTAGCGGTGATATTTTTTTGGTTTTTCTTTACTTTTTCAAGCAAAAAAAAATAATAAAGAAAGGCCCCGTTTTCTTTCTTTTCTCTATCCTTTCGTCATCTCCCACCAAACTATCGTGTACGAACATACAGAAAATACCTTGTCGAGTTCAAAAGAATTTGTAGTACTGTGCACGTCTGCAAATTCAACGGTCTTTTGTATCTTAGGGAGGGATCGTCAGAATCCAGTGCACGTAAGGAGGCGAATCTCTTTCAAAGATAATGACTACACGCCTCAGACCGATTACAAGTACTATTTATTTTGTTGTGGATCGAAAGAAAACGACGTCGAAGAGGCACACATCGGAACTAGTTGTTCCAGTGAAATTAAATTACTTGTGGTTTATTTGAGTTCTTTTGAGGGAATCTATATTTATATCACTCATCACCAGCAAAAACAATGTATGAAGACCTGTCAATCCCGGCGACTGAACCGCCGGCTTACCCCACCAGGCTCACCCATCTCTCCCAACCTATTGCTTTTCAAAAGGAGATGTTCTTTGCTATTTCTAATGTCCCATATGCAACATCAACAAAAAAAAGAATGGTGCGTTAGGTTTCAAAGGTAATCCCTCATCTTAATTTGAAGTTCAGCTCCTATCGCCCCTTGTTGATCAATTTAGGGTCAGTTGATGAAAGTTAGATATGAAGCAAAGAATGCATAAGATGGTTCTAGATATTATTATGTTCGGTTATAACTTCTGATTATAATAGACATGGGTTGGGTCTTAGGTTTTTAAAATCATGGACATTGCAAAAGCATACATATTTTTCAACATTCATAATGTGGAACTGACAATTTCATTCTTTGCATGGCGTAGAAAATTAAATGCAAACTTACTTCAGTTTTGCTCCCTATCAAAGATATACATAATGCACATCCAACTTTCTATATTGATATGCCAATAAAATATCATGCTTCGTATGATCAACGATACCGGAGGAACCGCTACAAGCAGCAATCATACCAATTTTAGATGATGCATATGGCACCATACTTCAATTCTAGGTTGTTCTGATTTTCCACTTGCTTGTTTGAACTTAGGACTCGTTTGGTTTGTGTGAAAAATTTTTCTTCACTAAAATAATTTTTTTGAAAAGCTGATTTTTGTTTTCCCGTTGACCACACTTTTTTTTTTCCCTGCGAACCAAACAAACCTTTAATAAACTGGTGTAGAATTATATAATATGATATGCTATTCTAAATTGAAAGTATTTCTCAGTTTATATGTTATTGAGATGATGATGTATGTCAAGCATCATGAAGCCTACTCATCATGAACTGAAGATTTTTTTTTCGGAAAAGAAAATGAAGTGATACTGGATGTTGCGGGGTTTTCACCCCGGCAACAGTCCGCACACCAGCCGAGCAGGGAAAGCGACTGCGTCCTCACCGAGGTATTGTCTGCTCTGGAGATCGGGGATCGTCGACCGCTCCCGGGGGTCCACCCTCTGGTGGCGCCCCGGGTGAAACCACCCTTTCCACCCGTCATAGTTTTGCTCCCAAAAGGTGCCTCGGTGAGAAGAGGTTATTGAGCCCCCCATTTAAGGCACAGACCTTTCCGCTGATTAGCCGATGTGGGACTAAAGTTCGAAACTCCATCCCACAACACAGCCCCCCCAAGCAGGAAGATCTGTGCGTGGCCGGGGCCCTCCTTCTAGCGCCATCTGTTGCGGGGTTTTCACCCCGGCAACAGTCCACACACCAGCCGAGCAGGGAAAGCGACTGCGTCCTCACCGAGGTATTGTCCGCTCTGAGGATTGGGGATCGTTGACCGCTCCGGGGGGTCCACTCTCTGGTGGCGCCCCAGGTGGAACCACCATTTCCACCCCTCATGGTTTTGCCCCCAAAAGGCGTCTCGGTGAGAAGAGGTTATTGAGCCCCCCATTTAAGGCACAGACCTTTCCGCTGATTAGCCGATGTGGAACTAAAGTTCGGAACCCCATCCCACAACACTGGATGTCATGCATATCCAATAGCCATGAAATTACTGATGACATGAGCATGGCTACGCCTAACGCGGTGGACTTTTTGATGCTCCAAACCTACTATGGCCTATTGCATTGGGCTGAATCTGAAGAATATTTTAGTCTTCTTCTATAACCATAGAAATATTTTAGTCTTCCTTACAACCATAGAAATATGACCACTTAAAAATGAAGAAATACGGCAGGAATGCCACCTTTCATGTTTGAATGAAGTGAATATTCTACTCTTCTTCGTTTTTGAATCAAAGAATATTTAACTCTTCTCGACGAACGAACATTATCCAATGACTGCATTTAGGTGATCTAGTTTAGCAAAACAAGGCTTGCTTCTTTGGTAGAAAGTGTAGTCGATCCAACCTAACAAGGAGTAGTCCTCGCATTTATGTTCTTGGATTCTTTCAAAAGATCAGACGATGCAGAGAACAGTCTTTTATTATTATTAGATTTTAATATCTTCGGCTGGCAACTGTCACAGTTGCTCAGAAACGTATCTCAATACATTTTGCATTGTGGATAGATATTTCAGGATTTTGTTCTTGGTCTCCCTTAAATATTTCTGGACTTAATTCCATAGTTGTTATCACAGACCAATTTATTAAGGTTGCATATTTCATTCTTTGTGAGTACATGCTTCTGATTTATGCGTTGCTGCTGTGTATCTAGTAGTTCTACATGAATGCCTAGTTTGATTTTGTTACAGTAATTCCATGCTATACCTAGAGGAAAATGGGCATATACTTTTATATTATTTTTATCTAAGGTATCCAAAATGGCTAGACGAAAGATATTATTTGGATTGTTTAATCCTTTATAAGTACCTAAAATCTGATACGGGACTAAACACATGCCCAACCATGATCGGCCAGTGGTTAACTCCAATGAATTCGTACTGCAATGTCCTCTGGTCCATATAGGTTAGGGACCATATTTGCTTTGATACCATTTGTAACAATTCGGAATTTTATCCAAAATAACTAGCCAAAAGATATTATTTGATTTTTTGATTCTGTATCAATATCTAAAATCTGCCCAACGAATAGCAACTGAATATATATCCGCATGGACCTCACATACTGTCATATTGTTGTCTTCCAGACTTGGAACTGTGTTCTTCTGTAGCCCATGAGTTGATACCCAAAGTAAATATTAAGAATACGATGCCAAGTACAAGAAAGCTCTCAGTGCGTTCATTCAACGCAAAAAAAAAAAAAAAAAAAAAAAAGAAGTTTGTGGTCAGGTTTGAGAAATGAAGTTATCCAAAACGAGCTTATTACACATCTTTCTATGTGGTTGAGTTGAGCTTATAACCGATGACAATGCTGATTTAAAGGAATGAATTGTTGACCAGGCTCAGGGAGAAAGCGCTTTTTATACGACTGTGGCCTCTGGAAGGGTTCTTTCCCAACGTTCGAGACTCGTAAATCCAATGCTGCTTGGGGAGGTGCAACCGGGACCAGGACATGGTGTGCACTAGGAAAAAGTTGCCTCGCTTGTGACAAAAGCAAGAGGTGCATTGGCTACTGTGGACAATTCTATAGGGACATCTTGCTGTCTCAGAAGCAGGTTCAAAACACTAGATTAATTGGCTTATTATACTGTGTCATGAGGCTGGTGCAAGAGCTAGGGATGTAAAATGACTAGTAGGCTTTGGAGGCAAAAGTTGATGTCTGAGATTTTAGATCTCTATATGTTTTGATGTAAAGGACTTCAAATCCCAAACTGCAATCACTGCTATATAGGCATGCTAATTTCTCTTTTTATCTTTGCTGTCTTAGATTGTCCAAAAGCTTTTCTACTTTCTCTTGCCAGATATACTTTCGTTGCTCAGTTCATCACTTCATACATAAATTGGGCTCTATCACGGCAGTTGCACCCTCCAAGGTAATTCTGAATTTCTAAAGGTGATACTGGGTAAGAGATGCTATTTTTTGAGGAAATAGCAGAGTATCTGGGTTTGGGTTGTAGCTCCAAGTTGTGCCCAGGAAAGGGACTAGTTCAGGGGAGGTGGAAGAATGGTGCCATGGTTATAGCTTCAGGATGCCCCCATTTGTTCATTCATGTGTCAACAAGATCTTAGGACAAGCAGGGGAATGTCATCAGAGCCATTCTTTCCTGGTATCTTTTGCAAAACAAATCGAACAGCAAGATTTTTAACACTGAATCAAGAACAAGGAAATATGCAAAACCATTGTTCGGATGGGATGTAGCAAGCTCAAAACTTGATAGCTCTTGCAACAAGTAGAGTAAGTTTGACGACATCGAAATCTGTTGAAAAGCTCTGTGACGCTTTCTCATTCTCTCCTCTAGGTAAAAAGAGGCCCATAGGTAATGGCCGTGCATTTTGCCTTGTCTCTTTAAGCAGAAGGATATGACAGAAACCAGAACCATATGCTGATATCCATTTCTTTACTAGGATGAATAGTAATACATAACAGAGCTTTGGCTGCTTCCAGCAAGCAGGATATTAAAGTATGGCTCAGTAGGCATTTTACATTCTTCTGGGGATGCAAAATTCATGCAAGAAACTTATCCCACTGCAGGTTGCATTGGAATAAAATCTGTGGTCAGGATAGAAGATGAATAGAGTTAGGATTTTAACTAGCAATCTATCTCTAAAACTACTTCCAGCCTCTAGCATGGTCATAACATGCTTTCTTCATTCAACGGGAGTAAGTGACGAACTTTGAGAATTATGGTTGTTTGTTCGAACTGACAGGAGCCCAGAGATCAGCGCCGTTGCTTTGAGCAATTCTGAGTGTGGAGGAGATCGGCATGAGACACAGGCCGCGGCTTCTTAGGCTGCAGTACTGAGCTTCCTGAATCACATATTTAAGGAGGCTGACATCAGTGAAAGTCTCATTAATTTTCACCTTTCAAAAGCACACATGCATATGAAAAAGATAGGAAGACAGAATCCATCAAAGCTACAGCCCTGCATTCTATCTTTATATCAACAGTTTTCATTTCCATCCAATTTATATTATGATACTCTTTTCTCTTTTATTTTGTTTGTAATTTGAAATGTGGATTTGAAGGTGGTCCTCATGGACTTGCCATGGAATCGTTTCCAATTGCCCAAATGGAATCCTTTCCAATTGTGCAGCCTCTGGTAAGTCCTGGCCACCCTTGAGAAGAAAGATAAGATTAAAGAGTGCAAAACTTCAGCATGAGCCGGGGGATATGGTGAAAGATATCTCACCTCGGTCTTCCCGGTCGGTGTCCTCGCCCGCAGATATGGAGCACTCAGCACCTGTTCACAGCAACTCTCGCAGTGAGCAACCGAAGCAAAGGTTACTAAATGACTCCTAGAATCCTTGTTGAAAGGAGGAAGTAAAACAGATGCGAAAATACTGGGGAAAGTAGGAAAGGGTCATGGAATGAACCTGTAGCTGATCATGGAGGAATTTGATGTATCCAGTAGTCTCCTGAAGAACCGACGCCGTGTCCGACTGCATTCAACACAGGATTATTCAACTTCTGGATCACTAGATAAGAAGCATAGAAAATTGATCAAGTTGAGTTATTCCAAGTTATGCTGGCAGCAATGGCAATCCAACACTTACCTTGCCGAAAGGAGAGACCAGTTGTTGCAGCTTGGCCACTCGCTCTCCAATCTTGTCCTTCTTCTCCTGCTCATTACTCTCAAACCTCGTCAGCATTCTAGCTAGCTTCAGCTGTGAATATATGATCTAGGACTAGATATAAAGAAAGATGGAAGAAAACAGCAAACCTTTGTGGTGATGGTTCCTCCTCCACCACCACCACCACCACCACCAGTTTTAAGCCTCTTGGCAGTCAGGCCACTGCAAGTGGTGGTGGTGGTGGTGGTGGTAATGCTACTGTTATGGCTGCGACCTCCGCCGGCGCCGGCGATGTTGCTGAGGAGGCAGCTATCATGGCTTCTTCTCTTCTGATCAGTAACTTCTGCCATCATCATCATCATCATCTGCTTTCTTTGTTACTTCTGTCAAAAGGTTGATTCCAAGATAACAGTAGATTTAGCGAGTTAAAAAACAACGAAATAAATTGAAGAAAAAGAATGAGGTGAGGGTTTTCAAGTCTTTTCAGGTATAGAAGCATGCACTGAGCTACAGCTACCTCATCAATTTGGTCTCTATTAGGCCTTGTTCCCCATGGGACATGTGTTTATGATCTTGTTGCCTCCTGGTACTCTATGTTGTTACCTTTCCAGAAGCTGCCTATCACAGTACAAAACCAGCCGAGAAGTCTCCTCTATTAGTTTATGCGTTTAAAGAGGACAGTTATCTTCTTATTCACAATCATGACCTGTTTGGATTACAGAACTTAGTTAAGTTTGGGCTAATAACTCAGTCCTTGATATGGCCCATTGGCTGAACAAATTAAATAGATTGGACCGGCTCAGCTTGGCTATGTTTGCTTTATTAGCAGCGTTTCCATATCTGATAACTTTTTTGTCACTTTAATGATTTGGAATTTGAAATTTATTAATGGGCCCAATGCCTAAATACTTCGCTGCGCTGTTGACTGTTGTGAGTCCCAATCTTAGATGGTCAGGGAGCCAACTGAAATTGGTGGAGCCCGACGGCCCCGACCATTAAATTTTCCAATTTTCTCATGCATCTAATTCAGATCTTTGTCATTTAGCAATATTATAGGCCTGCGTGTCCACCTAAACCATCAATGCATGTGCCTAGAGTGATGAGTCATACAAGATCTCTTCAAGTGTGGGCCCTATCTTATGTTTGATTTAAAATTCTAATTACCCAAAGATAAGATCTTTATGGTGCATGACTCATGTTGATGGTTTTGACACCCAATATACACACACGATGCTTCTTGGACTAAACTTCTCTTTATATACAAATAGAAAGAGAGAGAAATAGAATTGAACTTGGCTACATTACCTTCACTCAAATCTGATCTGATAAAAAATAGACGATGTAAATTTTGCCTCGATGTGGATCAGATCCGAGCTGTTGAAAGTGATATACTATATCTAAACAGTGCACGTAAAAAAAATATGTGATTTGACAATCGCTAACCTAGCACTCTTTATATATATCCAATTTGAAACTCCTCTTTTTCATGTTAATATTTAAAAAAATAGAAAAGTGACATTGACAATAAAACCAAACTCATACACTGAAATAATTTTTTTTTCCAAAAAAAATCTATATAAATAATAAGTAACAAGAAATTTTACAATAGTATGTTTATGTCTCTAATCAAATTCGCAAAACAAATGCTGTTAACTCTTAATTAATGCTTAAAATACTTGTTAACATATATTTGTACTCTAATTACGTCTCCCATTAGAAGCCATTTAGTTGACAAGTGGCGAACTCACTAGCATTGAATTCCACTATGATATATTAAGCCAGGTTGCATTTTGGTATGACGCCAAGAAGGCTCTAGTGATACGTGGCCGCCTATCGGATAGTCCTTCCACCTAATACCTACGAAATCACCGTCCATATGTCGGCCCTTCTAGACGTGGACGGCGATCACGTCAGACCGTCCGATGACGGCCCTTCTTGACGTCGAAGACGATCATGCCAATCCTGACCGTCCGTCCGATGGAAGAGAGAGAGAGAGAGAGAGAGAGCTCACCGAGATTTGGAGGAATTTGGAGGGAAAAAAGCTCTTGATGTTGCCGGAATCCGCGCAATCCGAAGAATCCGACCGCCGTGGATGCTGTCGGAATCCAACGTTCCGGCATGAAATCCGACCGTATGGTTCGGTCGGGCGCCGCTGGAATATTCGATTATAGGGTCCGAGAGACGAAGGATTCTCGAGGGAGAAAGAGAGAGAGAGAGAGAGAGAGAGAAGAGAAGAGGGGTTTAAGGATGGGGTGGGTGGCTCCTCTTTATATAAAAACGAAAAGCCCAGAAAAGCACCAACTAAATCTATGAAAATATAAAAAAAAAAAGGAAAGAAAATCTCTTAGCTCGGCTGACCCTTTTTTAGTATTATTTTTTGACAGCTAATATACAGCCATGAGAGGGCCTACATACAGCCCCTGGAAGGTGACATGCCCGCGGTTAGCCAAATTTGTACGCCAGAATTGACCCTCTTTGTTAGATAGAAAACTCCAAGGAAGTTTCCCACCATCTACCACTTACTAAATATTATTGGAGCAGTAAAAAATTACTTTCCATTATTTTTTTTAATTTTATTCTTTTTTTTAATTTATTCTCCAGTAGAGAGTAGAAACTACTTAACCAAAGTCTTATCTTGCAAACATCATCGTCAAAGACTTCACAAACAGGCTAATTTTAATAATAATAATAGTAATAATAATAATAATAATAAATATATTTATGTATTATTTTTATATATATATTAAACATTGGATCACATCTTCACGCGGTAGTAGATTGGACTCCTATCCTCTTTGTAATATCTTGAAAATGATTGTTAGTACTTTTCTAAATCCAGTTGATTACTAGGACTGCGTTGCCCTCAAGATAGATATAGATATCATCTCTAGGACTAATCTGGCAAACAAAATGCTCTCTCATTCAGCTCTCAGTATTTCGGGCTACCCATATCAAAGATAATGTTCCTCTTTGATTTCTGCTGGCTGTTTCGGATGTACTTTGCAAGAAATTAAGATTAATTCCTTCTCTAATCAATAAATATATTTAATAATATCCTGACAATGCATATTGTGTATATGTGCCATGCTTTAGTTGCCAATGTTTTCCTCGAATTATCTTCTTGGCAAGAGTTATGGAGGAGATGTAAAATATGGTAGGAAATTTTGAGAGATGGGGGAGCATCCTATCCCTAAGATTAGGATAACATAATCTTAAATAGGCATTATATTCCACACTTCCTTCTAGCTTTAGCTTTTGTCGACTATAGTTGGGTGTATTTATATAAAAAATTAAGGTCAATCCTCTAGCTTAATCGTGTCCACATAACAAATATTATGTGCGTGCATGCGTGTATAATTTGGTGTCTAATATTGTGCTCAAGCGATCCTCTTGAGAGTTGAGAGATGAAAAAAAAAATGTTGGAGCATTTATCCCCTAAAAGCTAGGATGTCAGAATCCATTAAAAATCAAGACCAGAGTAATGATAATACAGGATAGGTCTCCCTTCCCTTCTCTCTATCTCAGAAAAAAAAAGGACTACAAATTTAGGAAGTTGAGTAAATCGCTGATGCCCATGGTTAATAACTAGTACAAATCCATATTTTATAGTTTTTCCCTCAATATTCCAGTAGCCCCATTGATTTTTTGAGACATTCTCATGTGACACTCTATCTAATTGCACAATGGAAATCATATAATTATGTAATATCAGCTTTATACATTGAATAATTGCACTCAGTGTAATGTCAAGTTGATGTTGGAACTTTATATAACACTTTTTAGTTACATGAAATAATGCTCTACAAAAATGTACATCATAGTTTCTTACCTTCTATTTCTGTTGTTAATGCATGAACTTGAATAATTCAAGTATAGTGTTATTGCTGTTCCAATAATTTTTTCCTCTTAAATATAGTTTTTCAATAATAATTTTTCCCTTCCACAGGTTTTAAATATCTTAATAGTTAAAATTATTTTCTACAAGATTGTGGTTTTGCAAGCCATCAATTAATTGGTGAAAAGTCTAAAGATAGCAGAATAAAAGTTCCAATTCAGTTTCATTCAGTTTGATCGTTTCATAATCTCATGTTTAATTGGACTTTTATTTTGTTAAATGATACCCTTATCCTTTTGAACAACAAGCCATTACATTCTTACTGATGTCAATTCTCTTTTAGGCTAATCTAGTTGCAAGATAGCTAATCCAGGATATCACTTTATTATTGTATTAGTAATATTTCTTGGTTAGTGGATGTTTTTTTTTTTTTTGGTTAGTAGATGTTTAAAAATTACTGGGATGAGTAATAGAAAGATATTCACTTTTTGGATGATATTTGGGAGGTTAAGTGGATGACTTTCTAGTAACCCCACTTAACCTGCAAGAAAATATGAATTTAGAATTTAAGTGATCTAGTAAATAAAAATATCAATTTATGAATTCTAAACATAACTTGTCGTATTTATAAAGAAATTAATTCTGGATTGGAGTAAAAAATCCAAGCTACTAAATTTGAACATAGTTAGCCCTAGTGTGTATTACTATTCAGTGTTTCTCATACTTATTATTAGGGTATGTTTAGGCAATTGTTCTCTATTCTTATTAAAAAAATTTACTGATGAGAACCACAACATAACCTGAATTTATTATTATTCCTTAAGAAGTATTCTCTTAAATACACCAGTGTTTATCTGTACTCTCTTTGTATTTTTTCTCTCCCTACGGAGTGATCCGAGAACAACTACATGAATAATAAATCCTCTTAGTACGGATTGACCCACTATATGTATGTATATGTGTGTATATATATACAACACATACACACATGCATACATATAAATATATATACATATATATACATACATACATACATACATATATATATATATATATATATAATCTAAATATATATTTATATATAGAAGATATGGATTGTGGGTCATCGTTCAGATGAATCTGTGCTCATGGGAGGATTAAAAAAAAACTTATATTTGAGGAGAAATGGCTTTCGGGCAGTTTCCGGCTTCCCTCAATCAGGGTAGCTACCGGTCGAGCATGCTGGGCCCAGCGATTGCTGCTTTCCGGACTTTATTTTTGAACCCTGCTCGACTGTGACCCATGCCTTTTAGTCATGTTGGACGCGCAGTTTGGAGGCGTCCCAAAAGTCCACAGTGGTGGGGTCTACGCGTTTTCTTTTGCTCTTGTGATTGACGTTAAAATAAAAAAAAAAAGGGCCGTTATTAACCTTAAACACAGTAGAGTTTTCAACAATAATCATTATCTAACTATGATTTTAATACAATGATTCTTATATAATAGAAATAACTATCGTTATTTTATTTTTGCTGTTTATCTCAAGAAAATAATAAATTTATATTTCAAATGCATATGCTATATAATATTCAATAATAGTCGTAAAAGCTATATATTTTTTTTTTCGCATCAATTAAGTCTCAGGTTGGGTGAGTAATGAATATATTCTTTTTTGCAATAAAAATAATAATTTTTAATTGTTTAAAAAAATAATGGCTGTTTGCAGCAATGCTATTTTCAGACGTCACTATTAAGATCTTGACTGGATCTTCACAGAATAAGTTATTATCTTTAGATTCTGTCCTTTCTTTCTTTGTTAAAGTTTATATATATATATATATATATATATATATATATATATTGTTTTGAATGAAGTCATCATTTGACGCCTTCATGTTGTTGGCTCTTTTTTTTATGTTGCATGGAATAAGACATATAAAAACTTGCATGGTGAGATTTGATAAGATTCTCACCCATCACAATGCTTCTATTTAGCATTACACAAACATCACACACTTCAATGATATTTAATTAAGAATCGCTTAGGCATTCCTTCATTAGAACAGCATTTGGAAGACATGGAGAAATATTTTCTAATCACATAAAAAAATGGAAACATAATTTCCTGTCTCATAACCGAACAACACTTTCCTAATTTCTCGTGCAAAGTATCAGCATCTCTAATAGTACATTTGGAAGCTGTGATGTTGTCCATGGATTGTGAGAGCACAGCACCGTTAAATTGACAAGAATTATGGATTATATTGAGCACCAACCCCTGACGCAATTGCAGCATTTTGTTATCCTCTCAATGAGTCAAGGGATGTTAGAAGTACAACTGGTAGCTTTGGCAGGATGCTCCACCGAATCCAAGAAAGAGTGGCAATTAGTAGAAAAATAAAAGGGAAGCTTCTCCTTTTCTTCCTTGAGCACTGTTGCTGATGGATGAGACTACCCAAACTAAAATGTCAGGAGATGAACCAAACATAATGTTTTTAGGAATCTAAAGCCTGCCAAAATCACAGTAAGACTTTCAAACATATCAACATGGCCCGGGGAACAAGTGATGAATGAGATTTGTGTGTAGTGTGTGCATCTTTGGCACAGTTCATGGCAATACACACATAACTTATGCAAGATCTTTGGCCCATCATTCATTGTTCTTCGACGAAAATAAAGAATTTTTGTTTGCTTCATCGCATTAGAACGAAATGATCAATATGTAGCATGCGATGTTCATGTCTACAAGCAAAGCTCACCTGCATGCAATGTGTATCACATTGTACTGCTTCACAAGCAGGACTCATCTAAATATGGCATGGAGTCAATTTCCAGGGGCCACTGTTCATCATTCATGACATATGTAGGCAAGCTTTATGTGCATGCACATGTATCAAGTACTCCTCTACAATGAAAAAAATAACCTTATTTGATCAGACTCATATGCGCCGATTAGGCGATTTAATAATCAATCGATTCCATATACGACGACAAATCTCGCAATTTATATCGATCAATCTCCTTATGCGGAGAACTGTTCATGTGTGTACATAATGGAAGCCAGCCCTATAGCATTACTTGATAACTATTGGCAATGATCTTATTTGATATCTAAAGGAGAAGAAAACAAGTAGGCCATCATTTGCAACTAATAACTGCTATCTGGATGGCATACAGAATTGTCACAAACAGCCGTTATTTTGCTCCATTTTGCACCGTAACATCCGGCTTTAAAGGCTGTTCCATTCTGTAATCTTTCAGTTGTGCCTTAATTTGCGGTAGGGTGGTCCTACAAGAGCTATTGCAAGTCCTTTTGTTGTCTCTTGATCCTCTTTGCTTTGTCTCTCCTTAAGATCGGCCATGATGGCTAATGATATCTCCCTCCCTCACCTTGGATTCCAATTCTGTACGTGCACTTTTGTCAACCTTGTCCAATATTTAGGCCGGATCATGCCGTAAATTCCGGCTCTAGTAGCAGCTTTAAACAAAGATTAGATACCCCAATTAAGTTTTAGTTAAATCTCTAATGACATGACCATCTTATCTAATTCCCATAGTTTAGGCTCTAATAAGATGGTTCGTTACGAAGGCCAAAAAAAAAAAAGAAAAAACACACACACTATGTAACAAGATCATTTATTGGATGGGTGTGGCTGGTTGCGACTGTGTTGTGAAGTTATTATTTAGGTTCGTTGATTCTGTGCCCGTACGAGTTGTTTTCGTTAAGCTAAGGATTTAAATATATTCAAATCTATTACTAACACCACAATCGGCCCGTGATCAACTCCAATAAATCCGTGTTACAGTGTTCCCCAGTCCATATAGGTTCTGGACCGGCTCCACTCTGATACAATTTATAATAATGCAGGTCTTCATCCAAAAAGGCTAGTCGAAAGATATTATTTAGATTATTTGATCCTATATAAATATCCAAAATCTATCCGACGAATAATCGGTGTGGAATTAAACACACATCCGTACGGTTCTCACAATTATAATGGATAGGATCTTAAATTTGCTATTAAGGCATATACGATAGCCTATCAACAGTGACCTTGTTAGCCATTTTTTCAACAGTTATTTTATTTTTAATAATATATTCTCAAAAAAATCATTTTTAGATATATTGGCAATATAAGTTTATAATATCATTTTTTATTCATAAAATAGTATTTGTTACTGAAATGACATGAATTCACCATGCTGTTGTTGCATTATTTTATTTGCTGCTAATAACATCTAATAATGGAAATAAATATCAAAAAATTAAACAGCAGAGTTAAGGTCCACTATACAATAATCCAGCAACAGCATATTGCAGCCACAGTGGCATCAGTACTAAACCTTGTTCAGAACTGTGCTTGGAAGAGAGCAGTGACAACATCAAAAGGTGGAAGGCTATTTACTGCTGGAGTTTTTCAACTGCATGCAAAAGCACATAAATCTTGCATCATATTTTCAGGTGGGAAAAGCTGTTACTGGTCCAATAGTCATCTCAATGAAGCTGCTGGAACTAGAAAGTTTTGCCAGCTTTCATTACTGTGAGCTCATAAAAGCCCACCAATCACCATGTCCACAAACTTAGAGACCTGCTTTGTTTTCCACTGTTTCAGTTTTGTAGTTTAATGAGCGTCTTTTCTTCCTCTTTTTCCATCGTACATCGGACCCAGATATGCGAGAGCTATAGTCCATAAATAAGAAAACAGAAGGCCAGGGAACCAATATTATTACTAGAGCTTCCATGGTGGCATTTCTCTTTGTTAGCTAGTTAGAGGTACCATTGTTATCTTTTACTCTGGTGAGAATTAGCTAGATCTCACTCAACAACTCCATCATTGCAATGGGTTGGAATGTAATATGTTGAAAAAAAAAGAATAAGAGAAGAGAATTGTATTTCTACCCGTCAATTACAATGTACAGAAGCAGTCTTTATATAGATTAGGAGGCTGACGAAGTTTGGTAAGGCCGACTAAGTTTGGCATAATCAATCAATCAATGGATTCTAACATAATAAGTGGATCAGGTGAGCCAGTATCCAAATCCAGACCCAATGTCTCACATTGACTCATGACTTATATGTCTTACGGTCGGGTTCGTGTCCAGTATTAGGAGCTGGATCAAATCGAATCTGACATGCAAGTGGTCTAAACATATAGTTCTCAGTATCATTTCCTTTGAGCAGCTTAGAATGGGTTGTGTACTGGGAGTTGATTAAAAAGTATCAGTAGATTACAAACATGTCTGCCAATGTAGGGCACCTAAGAATTGGTGGGTGATGCTAGCAGCTCTTGTTTTTATGTTTTTCCCCCTTTCTCTCTTTCCTTGAGGGTAATAAGATCGATAGATAGGACATTAAGGTCTCTTGGCTGTAGAATCTCGGTGAAATAATAAGATATCATTTGGCATCACTTTCATTTTTTTTATTTTTAAAAATAAAAAAAAAAATTATTTCACTTTTTTCTAATTTTGAAAAATATAAATGGTTTAGTATAGTAAATTATTTTTAAAAAATAAATGTATCAGACTGTGATGGACATGGTGGCAGTGGCAGCAACAAATCGAGCTAGATTTCTACAGCAATAATCCAAGAATCTTGAACTGCTTAAACTTTGGAGTCAAGCCCATGAAGTCTGAATAGTAAAGAGGTACCAACCTACTGTGCTTGGCCTTCACCAATACTGGTAACTCACATGGATATGGTGCAATTTTTTTTAAGATTCACCACCGCTAAATCTTTCTGCTGTTCATAGTAGATATTAGGTTATTGGCTTGTCTTCTTGCTATTAACTTCTTTTGAATGCCTCAAGAGTGCAGTAAGATCAGAACTTCTGTACTTCGGTCCTCACCACGTTGAGGACCTTTCGTAACTTGCTTCAGTCTTAATGAAGATAGGTCGAGCTTAAGCTCTTCGTAGCAGTGCCTTCCAATCTCCAACTGGAAATACCGGCTGGAGACGCAGGATGGCCATCAGAGACAAGTACAAACCCTTGCTGCCACCCACCCAGAGCTATGGAAATGGATTCAAAACTGAAAATTTAAGTGCATAATCAAAATATGCCATATCAGTACCACCCTGTAACTGTGTTGGTACATCTAATGCAAGGGTATATATGGAACGACCTCCGCACCACATACCACTACCAAACCGGTACAATACGGCATACCACATACCATGCACACTGGTATGTTGGAATGCTATTGGGTTATGTTGGGCTGCTGAGATAGTGCTTCTCATATGGCTAAATGTTTTGTCAAAATTAATGATCTAATGTGATCAGCAGTGAATGAGAAGCCTCAGTTACTGGTGATTTGTAATCTTCCACAGTTCAAGAACTTTCACTATAGCATCCAAGGGAATCATCAGGATGGAAAATTTCCAAATTTCTCCTTTATAGAGGTTTATCTGTCAAGCTTCGCATATGAGAGCTGCACATTTGAGAATACTAACAAATAAAGAGGAAACTATCTCTGCCAACTTCCATGGTCCAAGGAAAATGATACGAAATAATATAAACTGGTGCAATGAACTACGGGAGTTCCAGTATCTGCTCCTTATTTACACCATCTCTCTTTATCAAGAGAGCAGCATTTACAAGCTCAACAAGGGTGGATAACAGAAACCAAGCAACCACAGGACAACCAACAACAAAACCAACCAACCACAAAACGAAGCAACCAAAGGACAGCAGATAAACCAGCATAGAGCAAAAGCAAACATGCACATACACTCAGAAATTTCCCGTCTCCCCTGCTTCAGTAGCGGACCTGCATGAGAAGCACAAAATGAGATTGTGTTAACCAATTGCTTCAAATTTCAGAAATGATATAATGATAGGACTTGTAGACGACCAATTCCCTTGGCCCTAGTTAGACTGAGCTCCATCTTTTCATGAATACATTAGAATTCTTAGCTCAGTGGTTTACAACAATGAGTTTATTACTTTAATATAACATATGAATGCGAATGCACGTTTTTACTGTTTGAATTCCATAATTTTGATCCCACAGCACCTCAAGCATCATTATTTTTTTTATTCTTTCTTTTTTTTCCCCATTTTGCTTGACTTTTTGTAAGTTTTCCTCCCATATGTGCTTCTGCGAGTGTTTTTTTTTGCATGTGTTAAAGCAAATGGTTGTTTGATTCAAAGTTCATGCCTCTATATTCCCAATGTTTGAAATAGCCAAGGTTCATTAAGAGCACCCAGTAATGCAGCAATTCATACTGTTTTGTACGCAAAAGATAAAAGAAAGAAATAAAAAAATTCCACCAGTTGGATCTAAACCATACCCGATGCCATCGACGCCATCGACGCCACTGGATAAGGCAAAGTGACCTTAGGAGCACATAGGCTGGCAAAAGAAAGCCAGCGAAATCAACAAACATCTGTAAGTTCAAGATAGCTATTGTCACTATTCACATAGACATTGTAAGTTTCCACACACAACATACAGATACAAGCATGAATATGTACATAGCTCAAAAAGAAAAAGATATTGAAAAAAAGAAGTATTAGGTGCCAACCAGATGGAGAAATGTAAGCCAATGATTATTGTAATAATCAATTGATTCCTCTTTATTCTTATAGTACAACAATTTTAAATGACAAACTTAACACATGTATCACATGAAATTTTAACATGTGGTTTTCAGAAAATGGAGTAGGGAAAGAGTATGATGACATGAAGAGTATGACTTCAAGAATCATTTTTTACCTTTTTTTTGTAAAACATTCTTTACAATTCAGACAAGGACTCCAATAAAGAAAAATGGATTTCATCTAAGAAGTTGGAAGGGAAGTAAGATTACAGAAAAAGTTAAAAAATTATGTTAAGTATGTCTAAGTTTGCATCCCATTTAAATATCATGAAGACAGTAAATACCCATCACCATAAACATCAGGCACTTTGACCTCACTTACTTTAAAGTACTTTGATGATGGGTCCTGCACGAGTCCGGTGTCGACAATAATCATTAAGAGGTGGCGAATAAACAGAAGCACCATCACCTGTACAAAATCATCAGATTTTTAGGGACTCAAACAATTCTAAGGAAAATGAAGTGTTGGTGAAGAGAAATTTTATCTTACAACGAAGCCTGCAGATCTGAAGCAGCTGACGCCACGGTCACTTTCCTCATCCTCAGAGTCTGATGGCACGAAATCATTCTCAGCACCAGCAGAAAAGGCCAGAAAACGTGCATTATTGAGCCTGGAGTCCAAATTTGATCTTAAGATAAAATGGTAAACCAGAAAATGTCAAGGCTGCTTCAAAAATAACCATGACTGCATGATAACTTTAAAGTAGAAAATGTGTTTTTCATGTTAATGGAGCATAAAAGCAATGTAACTTGACAGATTACTAGTATATGGCTGAAGAGCTCTAATCTGAGATAGAACAAGTAGAGAGCTCTAGTGTATGTATTTCTGACATTTATTTAGTACTTTTCAGGCCTTTCAAGACAGTAAAATGTACATTTTGATGGTCACAGTTATCGATCCAACTGGTCTTCCGATGGTGTTCACACCAAATATGGAAGATTATAATTTACGCAGAGCAGTCTGCCAAAAATTTCTTGATTTCTGCATACATCACGCATGCCAAACAATAGGATCACACAGCTCACATGTCAGCTAGATTATGTTGACCTAAATGCTAGGCTGATTAAATGCCAAAGTAATTGAATCTCTTGCTTTGGCTACATTACAACCTCATGGAGAGGGCATCTTACTGTGGGCAAGTATAAGCATCACTTTTCCAACTAATGCTTTCCCAGTTTTCTGAAAACAGGTTGGTGTTTTGATAACCAAAGCATTATGCCCATGCCTCAAGCATTATTGCTAACTTGTGGGATATTTGGCAATGAAACTTAGGCTTCATCCTCCTTAATAAAGGTATCTCTGGAATAGAGGAGCTAATGTATATTTTCCTTATCGCAGGAAGAAAACTAAGTTAAAGCCAACCCAAGGAGAGCTGAAGAACAATGTAAAGATTTTAGTCCTGTAACTCCTGCTGCATAAGAGTATTCCTTCCAAAACGCCATAAAATGCCAAGGGAAGTTCACACCCAGGATGAGTCAGTATTAAAGGTAATCTTATGTTCTTCTCTGGAGCATGAGAGAGAGCTCTGCAAAGTGGAAATGACTTGCTAAAACAAACCGTGGACAAAAGTAGCTAGAAATAAAGGCTCTGATTCATGATCATTACATTAAAGTTGCAATCTGAGCCAACTGCTACATGACTTAGTCACACTTATCTTATCCATTATAATACATGGTAATGACTTTGGAAAACATTTATAGTATTCTTAGTGATAACATACAAAATAAATAAATAAATAAATAGAATTTTAAGTTTCATGAATTACCTTGAAAGAGTGCCAAAGTGAAATTCCCAAGATCAGGGGGTTGAACCACGAGTCTATCCACTTCTAGAATATGCTCACGGTCCAGTGTTCAATCACAATGGAAAGAACACAAAAATCACTGTTCAAATGCTTATGGTGCAAGAAAAAAAAAGGATGAAAGGAAGTTGTTTCTTCACGTTTCTCTCTCTAAAACACTTAAAAATTTCTCTAGGACAGAAGTCTGGACATGAATGGTGTCCAGATGAGAGAGGGAGAGAGGGATAGAAACTACCTGGTAGTTTCTTCTTTCTTTCAACTATTCTCTCTTTCAATTCAAATGTTAGATGATTTTGGTCGGGTTAGCCCATCATGGGCGGCCCTACTAAGCCAAAAAACCAACATTCAGGTTATCTTGTTATCAAAAAACCGTTATAATTAGTTTATTACTATTTTGGCTGTGATTAAACATTATGTTTTGCAAACTCTTACCTATGAAAAGCACAAAATTAATGGTGTAGAAAACATTTGCATCTTTGCTTAATCAATATATTTCTATGGAGTATTCCACATCATTTTTCTCTGATACCCTTCTTCTGTTACTTTGAATTAGATATTCAAGCCTTAGAAAAAAAAATAGAAAGCATGGTTTACATGTTAGGAAGTCAATGCCAAAATTTATCTACTTCCAATGATTTATAGATAATGTGGGAAATTATCCTCTACATGTGTGTGTAGTGTGAGAGGGGGAGAGAGAAAGTACTTAGAGCTCAATAAATTCCCCTAAATTTGCAACTTAGTCTTTAAATTGATGTCTTAACCAAAATTTCAGTCATTTGACATAAATAACGTTTATTCACCCTCTAGCGGTGGCAATAGACAAGAAAATGTTCTAACAACCAATAAACAAGCCAACACCAAGATTGCTTCCTCTAAAAGAATTAAGGTTACCAGAAATGATTTTAGCCTAGGAACTCAATTAACTATATAAGAAGTGCATGACCACAAATATTTAACTGATAAATCTTCAAGTCTGCAAACAAAGAGAATCGGTACTCCTACATATTATAGAAAAGGAGAATTCAGCAGTAACTCTGATGCATTTACAGACAAAAAGGCATTTTGGATGGAATTTAAAGGAAAGCAGGAAAGGATAAGGGATGCTAAAACATACCTGCGGTTAGTCTCACTCTCTGGAGCAACAGAATAATTTGGGCGATATTCCTATTAAACAAAAGCAATTAGGATATATTTTCCATGAGTGCTTTACAGAGCACATCAAGCAATGACACTTGTATGATACTTCTACATTCTCTTCTCTGTATTTTTGTTCAGAACACATAAACTGGTGGTGAAACTTTAAGAATTTGATTTTTTTATGTTATTTTGCCATGTATTACTTTTCTTAGAGATAATTCTGAAAGCCATGTCACAGATTTACAAAAGTGTCTAATTTTTAAGGTAAATGAGTAAAAAAAAGAAAATACAACATCTGCTATCAGTAAAAATTTTAGGAACATTTCCATGAATAGGAAAATCGCAATTTGTATGTACAAATTCAGGGAAGCATGAGTGATACTGCAGCTTACTTTTTCAATAAATCTGGTTTTAAATTTAGAATATGTGGCACAGTTGCCAATTTAACAAAACAGAAAAACATTGTAGGTTAACATCAGCCTTTTTAATTTTTCTCCAAGAAAAAGGAAAGAAAACATTAGCCATGCTAACAGAACTCTTGTTAATTAAGTCACTAAAATGCCTAAATAGCAAGAACTCAAAAGGGCCTTCTAATAAAAACACAAATATAAATACTGACAACATTTTGAATTTTAAAACAGTCGATAAGGAACAAGCTTTTGAAGCATTAGAAGAGAAAGCTACAACTAACATGGCCCCTCACTCCACCCCACTCAAAGAGAGAGAGAGATAGATAGAGGACAAGAACATCAGTTTAAAAAAACCTGGTGGCAAATTTCGCAAATAATATCTCCTTTGAGATCACACCATTTCTGGACGCACTTCCTATGTGAAAACTGCAGGAGCAGAAAGAATTCGATTATCAGATCAACAGGTTTTCATCTTTAAAAGCAAGTAAGGCAAAAAAAAACTCAAACATACACATGCTCTAAATTCTACAAGCAAGTGGATGAAGCTCATCGAGAACAGCATGAGGTGGTGGTAATTTGCTAGCACGACCACCATGACAAATGACTTCTCTGATCTAAGAATTGCTTGTGAGAAGAATATTGGTGCAACATACTAGTGAGGAATGCAATGAAAATTAGTGTTAGAAGGGGAAGCATGCATCATTGAGCAAGTTGATGAAGCGAGCAGTCCATGCAAGTTGATGAAGCTCATCGAAGACAGCGTGAGGTGGTGGTAATTTGCTACCACGACCACCATGACAAATGACTTCTCTGATGTAAGAATTGCTTGTGAGAAAAATGGTGCACCGTACTAGTGAGGAATGCAATGCAAAATTAGTGTTAGAAGGGAAAGCATGCATCATCGAGCAAGTTGAGATCGAGGAAGGAAGCAAACTAGATATGGCTGAAAATTGAAAATGAGTTTCTCAAAGAAGGATTCGAATAATAAAGATTGAAGGGACTAAATGGAGATGAGGGATAGGTGAAATGGAATATTGTGGAGGATCATGCCCTTTGATCAAACTCCATGGACTAAATTAAGTTTCACCTAAGAAGGATAAAGTAGAGGGATTAAATCTCAAATGCGAGGGTGAGCTTTCGTGCAATGGTATAGTTGCTCCATGCAAACTGAGTGTCATAGATTCGAAACATGGAAGCAGCCTCTCTGCATGTGGGGGTAAGAATGCATATTTTTGATCCTTCCCAGACCCTGCGATAGTAGAAACCTCGTGCACTAGGCCACCTTTTTATAAAATCTCAAATGTGATTTTTTTTTTTGGCAACAAATAACAACTAAAGGATGAACAACACTGATATCCAATTCCAAAATGTTGGAGAAATTAATATGAATTGAACTATATGTTTGAGGCTCTATCAAATTAACGAACTTCAATAAAAGAATTATTTCTAAAAGCATCATCCAAAAATATAGTATCTTTGATATAACAGTTCCGACAACAAACGACAAAAATCGAATGAAGAATAATAAACCAATGGAATGAAATTCCAAAATTTTGGAGGGATTAATGTAAAGTGAAATAGATGTGTAAGACTCTACCGAATGAAGTGAACCTCATCAAAACAACAACTTTCAACATATCAATTGCAATATCTCAGATGCAACATTGCCAAAAATAAATGACAAAAATAGAATGGGGAATGATAAATGATTGATGTGTATTTCCAGAATATTGGAAGACTAATTTGAAATACTAAAATCAAGTGATGTCTTTAAGGATCTATCAGACCAAATAAACCTCAATCAAAAGAATTCCTTCTGAAATGTCAATCATTAGGATGATATTTCAAATACAAAATTTCCGACAACAAACGACAAACAAAGAATTAATAACACTAAACCATTGATATGCATTTTAGAGTTTGGAGCAACTAACATGAAACTAGTATACATCTAAGATCTATACCATCATATGCATCACAATCACAATAATAGCTTTAAAGGATCAGTAAGCAAAATTAGGATCTCAAAAATAAATTATCTGACAATCAACAACAAATAAAAACACTAAATTAACTACTGACATGCATTCCAACTTTGGGGATTTAGCGTTAAACTAAGTATATTTTTAAGGCTCTATCAAATTGAGTGAACCACAACGAATGTAATTCTTTCGATGTATCGACCAGAAAAACATCAAAATATCTGATATAACATTAACAACAACAAATGCCAAATAAGGAATTAATGAAGAATTCTAAACCACGGTCATGCATTCCATAATTTGCAGGGAGTAATGTGAAATCTGGCATACATTTAAGGTTGTCTCGATTCAAATGACAATCAAATGAGTTACTTTCAATGTATCAACTGGAGAGATAAAATCTCAAATAAAACATCTCCGACTACAAACAACAAGCATTTAACGGATCCATATCGTTAAATTGCTGACATGCATTCCTTCAGAGGAATCAAAACTTAAAACAAATGAAATAAACAAATAAACCTTTGATCTATAGAAAACAATTCTGAGTATACTCCATGCAGCTCTGATGTGGTACCCATAGACAAAATTAAACAAAAGGAATAATGGTATAAATTAACCCCGAAGAAAAACAGTATAAAAATTTGGTAGGAGAGAGGGAGGGGAGAGAGAGCGAGAGCGAGCAAGCAAGCTAGAGTCTAGAGAGAGAAGGACTGAATGCAAGTCCTCCTAGGTTCCAAAACAAAGCAAACAACTGCTTGACTATAAGCAGAGAGAAGAAAACTTCTCGTGATCAACACAAGCTAGCTAGAGTAATGGATCCATAAAAATATCTTCATCAAAAAAGAAAAAAAGAAGCAATCTTTATAAAAGAAATCAAAAAAAGCACCTTTCTTGCACCCAATTTTATGAAGCAAGAAGCGAAACAATGCGAACGCAACAAATCAATAATCCGAGAAAAGGCGATAAATTCGAAATGCCAACAAGAAGAAAAGAAATCAGGCTCCGGAAAACGATTCAAAGCACCAACTTTTACCAATAGTTGAGATCTAGAGACAAAAGAGATAAAAATGATACCTTTATGGTACCAGCGCAGCCGCAGGGCGTTTCCATCTCGCTTTCCAGCCCTTCGTCATGGCAAATTTTGCACTGCACCACGCTGTCGTTCTTGGTTCCGCTGGCGCTAGCCCCCGGGCTCTCGATGAAGATCTTTATCTCCGGAACTCCGCCTTCCGGCGCCAGCATCAGCGAAGCAGCGGCCCCGCTGCCAACTCCGCCGTCGCCGCCGGCACCATTCCCGGCCTCGAGGGCCGCTGCGGCCTTGGCTACCAAGCTGTCGACGTTCACGACCACCTCGTCCGACATCTCTCCCTGTCTCTCTCTAAACTTCTCCCCCCCTAAAATTCTCCCTCTCCGCTCGCTCTCTCCCTCTCCCTCTCCCTCTCCCTCTCCGCTCGCTCTCTCCCTCGAACTCTCTCTTCTGCTCAAAGAAGGCAATGGTGCAGCGGAGAGGCCAGGCGGAGTGGTATAAGTATAGGGTTGCATGAGGGAGGGTACCAAAGTGCCCTGAGCTTGGTGAACTTCGTGTGACAAAGTTGCCCCTTGTACTACAGAACAAGAAAGCTGTCAACCATGGTAAATCACTTTTTGCATTTTGTCTCGATGCAGGCAAAGAACTCAGAGTTTGTGCGTGACAATGGAAATAAATTTTCCTGCCTTCCTTTCGAAAATATGTTATGGCTGCCATTATCACATAAAATATGAACATCCTCAAAAAAAATGAGCGCTCAGTCCATGTCTAAAATTGTTTGTTTAAGTTTTAGATTGTTTACAACAAGTTAACAAATTATTTATTATTTAATATTTTTTTAGTTATTTAATAAATATATAGAGCATACTATCATGGCAATGTTCTACATCTTTAGAAAATAAAACCCGGTGCTAATAAGCAAGATGCTCCAGTCCTCATGCATGAATTAGAAAAAATGAGAATTTTCGATGTAACGCAATCTTGCAAGTGATGTTAATATCTTCCATCAATTCAACTATGTGCAGTAGTGTCTCCTTACCATGCATGTAAATAACAGCTATTTGTGTAGTCATAAAAACACCATTAATAGCATGGTTACTTTGTAGGAAGAGAACGAGATAAAAAAGCATGGACGGTGTAAGAGTGTAACAGTTGAAACTTAAGTCGTGGGCAGCTCGGTAATTTGGAAGGGTAGAGGAGGAAATAAGTTGGCGCGGTTGGAGCGTGGCCTCGATTCCGACGAGAAGCCTTCAGGTGTCAAAAAAGCAGACGGCACCATGAAGCTATCTTCAAATGACGAACTTATCCTCTCAACGATCCTCGACTTCTTTCCATCAGATCTTTGGCTCTTTCGTTCCAACTCGAGCTCCTCTTCTGTCTCCATGCACACCGCTCTTACTTTAAACGCTCTACTGTTGTACTTATCTTATCCCTTTTCGGTTACACTTTTAATTAAGCTAATCACCTTTCCAACTCACTTCAAGTGTCGGTTTGCAATGGAAAGTTACACACCGATACGAAACATATGTATGTGTGTGTATATATATATATTAACACTCATTGTTTCAGGTATTGTATAACTTGATGTATTTAACAATTTGCGGTCAATATGGTAAATATATAAATAATGATTTTTCTAATTTTGCCTGCATTAGAATGGTAGTTTGTTTTTGTTTTCTTAAATATATTGAGTTAAATATTAGCATTTTTGTTTCTATATGTTGGCCAATATTTAGAATGCCCTAGTTATTTCCAATTTCTTTAGAACTCTTGTCGCGATCGAGATGAATCGAAATGTCGGTTGATTCTGATATCGGTTGCCGAAATATCGGGCTTAGAAGGTAATGTAATTTAGAATCCAATTAGAATATGTATTATGATTCAAGTGCATGATTAGCATGTTAATATCGTAATTAGGTTATTGTTTGCTGATAACTTGTCGTATTTGTGGGATTACAATGCGACAATGTTCGACTGTTGTTTCGTCGACGCCATAAGTTAACCCTAGATTCAGTTTCCTGAATTATCGCATTCGTTATAACGTAAAGGCATTCATTTGTCGTTTCGCGGTCGTAAGCAGTTATAGATTTACCAATCGAATAGCCGCATGCTTAATTATATGAAAGCATTCTCATGTCGCTTGCAGCCACACACGACACTGTTATTAGATTTTCTTCACTGAATAGTTGGACGTGTATAACACTTCATGGCCACAAGCAACATGCACGCGTGTTTCTTTTGTGTTGATTTTTCCATTTATTGTAGAGTAAAAGTGTTTAAATGCCAATTTATACATGACATAGCTATAGATATAATTTGCTAAACAAGCCTGCGCATGACATGAGTGAGCTCTGCTTAAGGTCACAATGCCTCGTAATGATTAAGTTTAGTTATGCTTGGTACAAATTTTAATTGATTTGTTCTACATATAGAATTTACACCTAATTTTATGGATTAGTTTGAAACAAGTATGATGTGGAGCTAGGTTGAAGAGTAGTCTTTACAAAGAACTAATTTGATGATCAGATTAGATATTCATGTCCATAACATCTCCCGTGCTTGCTCTGGAGATAGGTTTGAGTTCGAATTCTAATGGTGACATTTTAAGTATATTTCTTAAGAAATAGTTCAAAATAGAAAAAGGCAATTTTGAGGAAAGAATATAGATTAATTATATCAATAAATAAAAAATGATAAATGGTTCATAAAAATAAGTTTGAACGTAAAATTTAGATTGATTATTTCAATAAATAAATAAATAAAACCTTGACAAGATACACCATTAATAAAGAATCTATTTAGGTCACGAGTACTTGAATGTTTAAGTATTGGTTTGATAGTAAATGGCAACATTATACGAGATTCACAATTTTCTGTAAATTAAACTTTTTCAAACATAATTATGAGTATATACGTATTTCACTGCATCTGTAAATACAAGTAACGACAATCTAAAAGTTTCTCCTCCAACAATCTTATTAATGACTTCTTTCACCATACTAATGGTGTCTGGCATTATTAATATACTCATGCCAACTAATCATATGTCATTATATGGATACGTGTCTACCAAGTTGAACTCTTCTTCTTTTAATGCTCACTACACTGTCATTCATCTTTTGTCTCAATACTTGACTCTTCTTTCATAAGTTATCATCACATGACTATGTGGCTAACCACATGACTCGACTCCACCTCCATTCTCCCTTCCTGGTCCACAGAATTCTTCATTTGTCTTTATTTAGTTCTCAACTTTTCATTTACAAGTTGTTTTTACGTGACTATGTGGCTCGCCAATTGAAGTCATCTTTTCTATGTGCTCAGCTTTACCTTCAATCTTCTCTTTCTACCCATGGCATTCTTCATTTGTCTTTGTCCCAGTGCTAGACTTTTTATTTATAAGTTGTCACTGCATGACTACGTATCTCACCAGGTGGCTCATCATTTAAAGTCATCTTTTCTTCGTGCTCAACTACATCCTCTCTCATCCTTACCCATAGCGTTCTTATGCGAGATGCATGCATGCATGGCCGTCTTCAGAGATACATGTATATCTTCTTCTTTATCTCTTTTAACAAATATAACAAAACCGCTTACCCATACCTTCTGGATTCATCCATGAAAAATTGGCTAGAAATTTGAATTAGCCCACTATGCCAAAGTCTTATTTAGAATGGTCCAAAATGTATTTTGAGAAAATTTGTGCTTGATTTAGCCCCATCAACTCAATTATATATTATGACAAATAACATAGTATATCAATACTATTTTATCTTATTTATATTTAAGCACTACGCGGCTCATCATTTAAAGTCATCTTTTCTTCGTGCTAAACTATATCCTCACTCTTCCATCTTTACCACAACTTTCTTATGTAAATGCATGACCATCCTCATATATATATATATATGCATGACCATCTTGTGTGTGTGCATGAATGTATGTATATATGATATCTATATATGTGTGTGTGTAGATATGTATGTATATGTATGTATTTATGTGTATGTGTGTGTATATATATATATCTTCTTCTCCATCTCTTTTAACATGTATAACAAAACTGAGTACCCATCCATACCTTCTAGATCCATCCTCAAAAAATAGGCTAGAACTTAGAATTAGCCCACTATGCCAAAAGTTCTGTTTATAATGGCCCAAAATGTGAGATTTGGAAGCTGTGCTTGATTTTGCCCCATCAACTTGGTTAAATATTATGACAAATAACATGGTATGTCAATAATATTTTATCTTCTTGATGTATAACTAAATGTGTTTATATTTCCTATCTCACAAAAAATGAAATTGTTCTTTTGTTGCGACATGATCTATATTGATAATATCCTTTTCACCTTAAAATTATGTATTTTATAGTTATGCACATCAAAAATAATGAAGTGTGCATTGTGAAACATCATACACTTCATGTCCCCAAAAATGCTACAGTAGCAGTTTGGAGCAAAAACATTGTTGTAAGCATGTTGAGCGACCTCCATTATCAAAGATTGAGGGACTAACTGACAAGGACAGATTTGCTGCTGGAAGGAAGATTATTAAAGACAACAATGAGGTTGAGTGCTTCTTCTCCATTCCTAAGGATATGAGGAGGGCATGCGTCCTTTCCTTGCTTATTCCAGTCTTTTAGTTTGTCTTCTCTGATTGTCATGGTGGTTGTGAATGCCATGTACTATTGGATTTTGAACAATGTCGATGGCTGAACATGATATGGAGGTAGCACATAGTTGAACTGTTTTTATGTTTTCTTTTTGTTTGAACTTTTTTTTTTTTAATGGATATTTATTTGTGGTTTTCCTTTGAGAATCCTTATCAATTATGGAACTAATTAGCATTAGAAGATCCCTTACTTTCCTCCACCCAATATTTATTTATCTTTCTTCTCTTTTGAAGCTGATCAGTTAGGATTGGAGGGTTGGCAATAAAATTGCCACCATTTTGTGCCTATGGTGAATGACTAATTGGTAAGACACCTTGCATGATTCTACTAGTGACCTGGACCGAACGCAAACTAGTTGCGATAATAATCACTAGGATGATGAGCATTTCTTAGCTGGGTGTTAATAGAAATTAGGAAAATTTTGAATCCACTCTTAGCCCTTGTAGTTGGCATGCTTTTGCTTTCACCTTTGTGCTACAGCAATTGATCATTACAAATTAACGTTGAACATGCACGCAAAAGCAGCAAGTATGATTAATTATGTGTAAAAAAAGGCATTTTGCAGCAAAGTTCTTTCACAGCATTCGGGCTGGCAATGGATCAGCTTATGGTTGATCAATTTTGAGCTTCACTTTAACCCATGTTAAAACCTCATTACTAATAGGCCACTAATATGTTGCTTCTGGTTATTGTGCTCCATGTAACATCGCAATATCAGTGATGTTTGATATTTCTCTGATTTTCCATAGATACTTAAAAGAAGATAATCTAAGCTGAAACTTAACAAGCTCCCTCATAACTTACTTTTTTAGGGAGTTCTATTTAAATTTTGGTTATGTACAGCACTAGCTAAGTAGCTATGCCTGCATGACAGGATTCTGTATTATATAAGCACATTGTATTATGTGGTGAAGTAAATTTGGACATGGACCATGGTATCTGGAACTTGGTTTTTGGATTATAACTAGAATTCCAAGTTCATTAGACATGCCCTCTTTTGGATGACTTTAATCAAAGATACGTTGTTGATGTTATCAATTAGTTTCCTGACTCCATTTCGGTTGCTTCAACTTTTTTATTTTGTTCTTCAAATAGTCCTACAGTCTGAAAGCTGACTTCTTTGTGCCTCCAGCCTTGCTTCATTGCTTTCAAGAGGTGCTTTGTGCATCAAATAAGACATTTATACTGTTATGATATATGGCAACTTTCTGAATCTTTTCATATATATATCCTTGAGAATACATCATGTAGTTTATGCCCACTTCTGCTGTTATATTTCAGTAAGCAACATCATATTTTCAAAAATTGAAAAAGGTGCAAAAAAGCACGAAAACTGCAATCATAGAACTAGGATGCATTCCATTGAAACAATGTCTTGCTGCTTTCCTTCATTACATGATTTATTCTCCTGTAATTTTGTTCTTGTATGGGGCTCAGGATGAACATCTGCTTATGGGTTAAGCAGCAAGATTTTTATATGGGTTCAAATGTGTCTTATACCAGCAGTCAAGGAAACCGAATGCGATTGCATTCTTGTGGAAGAGATCTAGCCAAGTTCATCAGTATTCTATAGATCTGATCTGAGCCTGCATGCACTGGGTTTGGTTTGTCTCCACATCCTGTCATGTTTCAGCTAATAAGTAGGGTCTTGGCCCCTTGTTACATAGCTGAAATTCCAGAACAGACCTGATTAATAACTCGATCTGGTATGAGCCTCCTGCGAGAGGAATAAACCCGACTTGGGACCCAAGTTGTCAAATACTAATGAGATAAACATTGTTATGGGGACAAAACAAATGGAACACTCAAAACCAAGAGAATCTGGACTTGGACCATTGCAGTTTCAGGTTGATTTTAGATGATCCAAGTTGGTAAGTTTACAGGTAATGGAAATGAATGGAACTTACCATACAAAAACCCACCAGATATAGCAGACTTATAACTAGCTTTGTTATCAGATTATTGTCATGTTAGGATAAAATCTAACCCTTTTGCGAACAACAGGTACTGGAATGCCAATCTTCCAGTTTAGAAGAAATAAATTGGAGATTTCTCAAAGTTGGCATATGTCCCTCCATTCCTGACCATTTGTGGTCTAAATTAACACTCAAAGCTAATAATGTCCATGAATCAATCACCAAGCCTGCAGATTTCAGTTAACTTTCTGTTGCTTTTTGTGTAGCCAATTTTTCTTGTTGTTTTATTATTCCTTACATTTTTTCTTCTTGGTTACTTCAGTTCGAGAACCTTAAGGATTAACAATTTGGAAAGGACCCCCATTCAGTAATGGCCAACCACATGTTAATCTTGAGAGAGTTCCCTGTACTTCTGCAGAGTTCAGTGCGAGCAGGTTGAAGTTTATGGTCATTAAAAGCACTTCTGCTGTTAGTGCCTATGATTGCTCTAGGTTCACTGAGATCAGATCCTTTGAGATTCCTTCTCTTCTTTCTGCCATTGTGTCTCCATGTGGATCACAAGTAAATAGGGGTCTGTTCATGATGTCCAGGGGTCTTCTCTGGGGGTCTGAATTGGCTGTTGTTTATGGATGTAACATCTTGATTCTTTCATTTCTATTCCTTTTTCTGCATTACATTTGCTTTAATTTATTACATGATACGTATCTTGCTTTTATTACAGTGTTCCTTCACTTGTTTCAGTCATGCCTACAACAACAACTTGTGTCAAGAAATGCAATCCACTGCTTGGTCTTGGTTAAGGTCCTCATAATACCATCAGATGGAACCCAAACGGAAGATGTATCCTTCTGTGCAAAATCATTTAAGACTTAACATGCAAACATATCAATTGTGGCTATGAACTGTGACAAGGCTTGGAGAAAAACAACAGTTCTTTATACACAAACTTGTTTCCTCAATTGTTGTGGATACAGCTATATGCTTGCAGGTTTTGGCAATTTGCCTAGTGATATGGTATGTCCATAGCTCCTTTTTCTGTGTCAGGATGGTGTTGATTTTAACACACAATTATTACCTTATTTACTGATATTAGACTATTAATATATGCTATATTGATTAACAAGATGATAGGCTCTGAGAAGTTTGATGTGTTGGACTGGTTCTCCCAGCCACATAACATGCAGGCATTTGTACACCCATGTCTTCACTTTCTAGATGTTAGCTAATGCTAAATTTCTGGACACTGGCTGGTGAAAATGTCTTTTAATTTTTTAAATGTCCAATATAGGTGCTTGTTGTAAGGTTGCATGATGAACCTTGGACACGATAAAATAAGTGCAACTTGGACATAGTATCATTATGTTGTAGCTTGCTACCTGTTTTCCCAGTTACAACTTCATACACACTTGATTTTTTGTCCACTATATTTCTCTTATTTAACTACCTTCATTTATCAAAGGGAACTTCCTATGATTTTCATTTGCTATTGATCCTTGTAATGTTCATGCATTGTTGCTTCATGCTTTTGTTATCCTCTATATTCTTTGACATAATTTCTATGCATACACACTTGCATCTGATCAAATTATTGATCTTCTTAACAGAATTGATTTGCTTTATTGCAGTACAAAGCTTCATTTTATGCGTAAGAAGACAACAACTATGTCAAGCAGGTTCGTTATGATTTATGTCATTTAATACAAATTTTACAATTAATATGGCCAATGCCCTACTTACGAGACATTTGCACATTATCCTATTGAAGCACTTTAAGTGAGATTATTTTTTAAGTTTTTAAGCATGCCATTTTCCTTTTATGCAACAAAGATATAATAAGCTGGGAAAATTTAAGTATTCTCTATGCAAAAAGAGATATACCTAAAGCATGTGGAAAAGACTAGCCTAACTCTGTCTGGTACTAGCAACAAACTGTTTAGTGTGTAAGAGCTAAATTTTCTTTTGAGTTCCATTTCTCTTGATAAATTCACATGGTGCCCTCCACCCCAACCAGATCCGAAGATTTCAAATAAGATTGTTCGGCAAATGTAGCAACTCATATCAATAACTCAACATTGTTGATATCAAGTGAAATGTGTTGAAGAGACAAAATGGTTCGGTATAATACCAAATTGATGCTTCCCATATGTAAAGCGATGGCCACAATATGAATAAAAGAACGGCATCTACAACGTTCCCCAAGTTTGGACCATCTTGGTCCTGGTTTTGGACAAAGACAAAGGAATACAGAGGTTCAACAGAACATCTGAAAAGAGACATTCTCACAACACAGTCCATAGACCTTCCTTCTTTGGGACCTTGTTTCCTGGAAATGCATTGCGAGAAATGTCAACAAGTGCTTTGAAGCTATATGGCTCATGCATTGACAGCTCTGATAGCACTTTCCTGTTCAGTTGGATGTTCTCCTTCATCAATCCATGCATAAAATTACCATAATTCACCTGGCAAACCCACAACTAGTATTTTAGTAACCTTAGCAGATTTCTGTGATAGATACAATGCAAGACTATGACACTAATTCACATCATGATAAAAATAGAGAGAGCTTCTTCAGTGAAGAATTTCTCTTCCTTTGCTTCCACTTGTTCAGCTTGCCTCTACATATCTATGACTAAATGGTCGGCATCACGTCCTCATTTCTTAGCTACATTTTATTGTGAACAATGTGGAACAAAGAAAGGCAAAGTCGAATGAAAACTTTGACATTCAGTGAGTGTTCAATCAATCCAGTGATCGGCTGTGCAAAGACTGCAGCAAAATGGGACTCCTTTATCTCGTTGGCATGGACAACAGGAAGCATACTAATCCACCTCTTTTGTCCATGTAATACCTGTTCAGAGACACCTTAATATGTACCTATGGAGATGGAATGACCTTGATAATTACTTGAAGCTTGAACCCAAGAGGTATATAAGGGTCTTTCAAGTTGGCAATGTATAATGGATTGCATTTCTCCATGACTAGTATTATGACGACTTCCATACCGAGAACACACCAGTTTCAATAACAAGAGTTTTCACCATTGATCATCAAAACAAACTTATCAATGAGAAAAAAAGAAAATCTGAGAAAAGAGTACTCATATAGCAGGTTCAAGGAAAGCAACACATGCACAGTAAAGAAGAGTATCATGGAAAAGGCAGAGAACTTTTCATGGTACTATTTGTCCAAAGAATGCAGAATCCATCAGGAACTAGAATTTTTCTTATTTGTTTTATGCAATCCGTTCTTGGTTGATATTTGGATGACTTTGGACATCTGACTTATAATAAGAGTTCATTAAACAGATTTATGCAAATTAAAATCCATAGGTAGGTCCAGATCCTATAATTTCTACATAATATTTTGGAAATTTTAAAATCACAATTTATTTCAAGCACAGAAGTACTCATTTTAAAGCTGGTCATATTTCCAATAAGTTTTGTTGTTTCATTACTCTTTCGGTTGTTACAGTCCTTGAAGTATGCCAAATCTGATTGAGGAGTTGTTCAGGAACTTACTATTTTCTTATAATTCTTCCCCTTTTTCTCAAGTATTTGAGAAGGAGGAAGTCAATAATTTTATTGAAATGTTTTACGATTAGTTTAGAGAACCTTTGCAGATTAGAATGTAAAGCTAGAGTTCTATTAAGGGATGTACGTGCTCCAATAATATAAGACAGCCACTTATATTATTTTCTCCTAAAGAAAAAGAAAATTGAAATTAAGTAAGCTTCTAAGATATTGCTGACTATCCAAGTTCCGTACAGAAGCCAGGCACACAATAAATCATTTAGACAATACAATGTCAAGATTCACGATGTACAAATTATGATATAAAAAAGGCAGCATAATGAAGAATTCACCTGAGCAAAGGTGTTTGGTTAAGGAATATAAACATTATATAAAACATAGTTTAAGCTTCCACTAGAAACAATCACACCGCCAGATGTATGTAATCAGGAGTTTAAGAAAATCCTCACCGAGGAATTTAATGGATAGGCACCAACATATCAGCATTTCCTTAAAACATGAACTTTCTCAGAGGTCACTTGAAACTTTGACCACAATTATGACAAACAACTGCCATGACATCCATCCTCTGATTTGGGTTTGGCCATCTTTTTCATGCTAAGACCTCACCTTGTAGAAAAGATTTTCAAGTTGACACAAACTTCTAAACCATCTTTTTCAAATGATTATTATAAGCTATTTTACATCTATTTCCTATACCCTTTATGGAGCATAAAGGGAGAATATACCCAAGAAAAAGCACATATCAAAACTTTCAATGAAACCATATAAACTTCTGGCATTGATAACAAGAGAACTATAGATTTCGAGAAGAGAAAAAAAGTCACTATTATAATTACTTCACTTATTCTCATAAAGGATTGATAATTCAACATTACCCCATGCAAGCGTGTGCCAGCATTGATTCGCTCGATCCAGAGGGAGCGCATGTCCCTCTTCTTGTTGCGGCGATCTCTGTAGGAGTACTGCAAGGCCTTCTCCACCCTCTCCCTTGCTATCCTTATGCAATTCTTTGCCCTGCCCCTAAAGCCCTTTGCCAACTTAAAAATCTTATCCTTGTTCATCTTTTCCTCCTCCCTTCTATCCCCCTAACCTCTTCTTTTACCTACAAGCCATAAAAATTTCTCAAATCACTTTCTTTGTTCTCACAACCATTTCTCAAATTTTGCAAGAGATTAACATGCTTGAAATTATATCATAAAAAAAGAAAAAAATGAAAAAAATCACCTTCCAATAACAATGGAGATAATAACTCGAAATAGGGTCATTAGGGGGTAAAGTTATCTCAAAATACCTCTTTTTTGTTTTCTTGAGAAACAAGATATAACAAGTTTCCTTTGAGATCTATAGAGAAAGGTCACTCAGATCGTGGAAGGAACACGAGAGAGGTAGAGGATAGGGGGATCAAAGGCTGTGGGTGGCAGCAGGAAGGTTTTAAATACTCGCGAGGCATCCTACCATCCCCAGTGTTGGGACTGGACAAGTTAGGAAATGGACCAGAACAGGACAAAGCATCCACCATTCCAACTGTTGATCCGCAGGATGTCCCGTTCCATGGAAAAACCAGGACAGACCCGTTTCATGGTATTGAAAACGGTGGATGCAGCTGAAAGCAAGAGGAATTGGAGAGTCCAAGTTTTAGCCTTGGCATGTGTGATGTTGCTTCTGCTTTACAAAAAGAGAAGCAGAAGCCAGAAGTTAGGCCTTCTAACTTCTCCTAGAAGAAGACTTTTCTTCTTATAGCAGCACTTTTTCTATTACCAAATATTTATTTTTTCCTAGAAGCACTCTTTTGCTACAAAGTAGCAAAAGATTTTTTTTTTTTTTCATAGGCAGTGCCAAACACACCCTTCGAGGTCGAGTCAGTCGGCTAGTTAAGATTTTCACTTGGGCATCTCCAAATTCCCCCAAAGAGATCAGCAGCATGAAAATAAAAATCGAATTTTTCTGAGAGATATTTCTAAACCGAAGAACGTAAAAGATCGAACTTTCCCGGAATAAAAATCGGATTTTTAAGCCAATGGGTTGTGTTCTAGACGCAGCCACCACGAAGATGTTGCGACTGGAGACGATGCGGCGCAAAACTTCAATAAAGGGGCGGTCTCCACCACCCCCGAAGTAGCCGGAGTTCCGGCGGTGGCCCGCGCTCCGCGGGGACACCCTGGCCCCCACATGCCACGCCTCCAGTCAAGCTAATCCGGCGGCCCAGCCGTACCTCCTCTCCCCGCCGCCACCCGCTACCTGTCATTCTCGTGGCGGTGGCGGTGGCGGTGGCCGTGGCCGTGGAGAAAACGATAGAGAGGGAGAGAAGGAGAGAGGGATATACTGAACTCAGTCGTCGTCGATCGCCTCCACCCGCGCCACGCCGTAGTCTCCGGCTGCCAGAGAGGAAGGATGGTCGGAGATTGAGCGAGCTGCCCGGTAGGCGGTAGTATGGAAGAAAGGGGAATCGGCAGGAGACGGGTAGGCTAAAAGGGTTTGGATTCTCTCTTCCCTAGGATTTTGCACGTGCGTGGCATGTGAGGGAAAAAATCACGTGATAAGGAAAAAAATTGTTTAGGCGCAGAAACCACAGCTTTCAGAGAGATCGGGGTCTTAGAAAAACTATGCTAAGGGTTTGTAATTACATCTGGAAACCTCATGAGACTCTTGAGAGGTTGAAAAAAAGAACTAAGAAAACAAATAATTGGAATATTAGATTGATGAGGTTGCATGTAGTTTTCATTGACGGCCGAGATATTTGACTATCAACCGTGGTGGCAAAGTTTTTGTATCAAATCGTAGTATTCGGTACCAACACTGTACCGGCAAGATATCAACATAATATGTAAGATACAACGATTAAACTGGTCCACATTGAGTGGAATTATCGTGTATAGTCCAAAATCGGTACTAATGCAGAATTGAAAATGGTTGTAAGTTCTCCTATCAATTTTGGATGGATGAGATACCATATAGCAATGCTCGGAAGGTCATCTATATGAGGCACCAAGAGTCTCCCTCCAATCCCAACAAAGCTGGAGTGTCCCGAATTAGCACAAATGATCTGTTCAAGTAGGACACATCCATTACATTCCATCATGATTTATGTTCATAAGATCACATTTTTAAGTTTTTAGGCACGGCATGCTTCTGCGACGAAGGCTATAAAAATTTAAGTATTAAGTGCAAAATAGATATAGCTATGTGCAGAAACAAGCAGAAGCATATAGAAAACATTAGTAGACTAATGACAAAATGCCAAGCATGTAAGAAAGGACCTTGTGCCAAGTTCACTTTATATTCATATAAGTTGCTACAGCAGAGAAAAGAGGTAGAGGTGGAGACAAATCACTGAAGGCCTGCACCCCACACTCTATAGTTTATTTCAATAGTACAATATTAGAATAGGTTGTTTCAAGTATTGATCTCCCTCCAAGTTACATGCAATGAATAAAATCTTGAGTGAATCCTCTAGCAAGTGAGGTTATCTCCTGGAGCCACACCGAAGTCCTGGCAATACTGCTGGTAAAGTTGAACCCGGGCATTCATCTCAGCTGGATCACCTCCATTGCACTCTTGGCTATTAATCTTCTGAATTGTGGCTCCAAACCCTTGGCCGGAGGTTATGACAGAGTGCACATTTTCCATCCAAAACCACAAGGCAGCCTTGAATGATATGTTCACATCATTAGCCACAGTCTCGGGCGAGTTCAAGCCATCAAATCCAATGCTTTGTCCAGCTGCACCGTAGTTATAGTTCCAGGTCAGTTGAAGAGGGCCACGGCCGTAGTACTTCTTCCCTTGGGCACACGGGTATTGAGTGTAGCTTGGATCACAGTAGGCATTGGATTGGTCCGTCTCTTCTATGTAGCACAGATCTGCTTAGAAAAAAGAAGAAAATTTAGGTCCTCTGTGCTATGATCTTGTTGTGTTTTGCATTTTCTTTTGCTTTCTGCAAGTTAATGGAGTATCACATGGAGATTGATGTTGAACATATTATTTGCAACAAAAAAAAAAACTTTTGCTATCTCTCGCTTTTATTCACAAAAGAAATATATTTTTGCTGCTCAAAGTCCTGAAGATTTTATTGGAAGAAACAAAAGGGTGTCAATATATATATTTCTCAGCTAGTTCACTTCTCGCCATGTTTCTGAAATCGTTCGATAGATAGATAGATTGATCGATAGATCGATCGAAAGTTCTTCACATTTTAACCCTGTATGTATGTATGTATGTATGCATATGTATGTCTATAGGTATATATATATAGACACATAGGAAAGTTCTTGGCATTTTAACCCTTGAATTGTTTATAACTTGAGTATACTTTTGAGAAACATGTCCAAGGACAAAAGACAAACTTAATCAGTACTGGAAGGAGGAAATTAAATATAAAACACTAATATAGAGCAATTAAACTTGAATTAAAAACCCTGGCTGGTGGAGAGCTTACATCCGGTTTCATGGGTGACATGGGCAAAGAAGGCAGCAACCTCCCGCTTAGAGGTGTCGTCGGAGCCGTCCTGGGCAAACTGAGGGTAAGACCCCAGCGCGTCCAGGAACGCCTGCCTCGTATAGAAGCTCTTGCCCGGGCATGGATTACCAGAGGCCTGATTCATGATGCTGTCGAAGAACTGCTGGGTGACCAGATCGGCGACAGAGACGCCGCCGGACGCGTCGCACGGCCCCCCGCGGCAGCCCTTGCCGCAGTACTGGCTCCCGGTGCCGCAGTAGCCATACTGGCTGCAGCAGAGGTCCGGCGAGCACCCGCAGTTCTGGGCGGTGGAGGAGATAACGCCGGCGAGCAGGAGGCTCACCTGGAATAAGATCACACTACTACGTGCCATTTTGTTTGCTCCTCTATGGACGTGGATGGAGTTATATATGGAATTCTGGCTGAGAAGTATTTATAGACAGAAAGAAAGAAGCAGCGTAGGGGAGACGGGAAGCATCATGGTGGCTTCGGGGATGGCTTGACGAAGACTTCGTGCCGCGGCTGCAATTTGACATTCGTTGCAAGAGTAGTACACGGCAATCTAACCATGCATCAATGTCCATTTTTGATCTTTTCTATCGCCCGACTTTAACACATGATCCTTGACTATTATTTTCAAATTTGTAGTCTCGCACGCACTTTATATTTTCTCAGCACATACTTGCTTCTAGTTTTTTCATATAGTTATACTCTTCCTTGACATAATTATGTTGTCTCTGTGTACTTTTATATCCATATATACACTATTATTCATACTGTATATATATAGGAGAATAAGTATGCACAACTGCTAAGAACAGAAAATTAAAGAAACTTTAAAACTTGGGATAGGTGTTATAGTCGGACTTAAAGTCATAGTCCGATTAATGAGAGAATCAGCTATTACATATACCATTTTTTTCAGATGAGATTTTGTATTATTTTAGCATTTGATAAGTTTATAATGCCATATCTTGCTGAGCGATACCAGCAAAGAAAATTTATCCATTTGGTTAGAAAGCACTCAATTGAAAGAAAGAGAGATCGGACATCATATCATGAAAAGTAGCAATCATAGCCTTTGGCATTACATTATTTGGTTAGAAAGTGTGTGTGTATATATATATATATATATGAAACCTAGCATGACAGTAACAAGCACCTTTTAAAAAAATAAGCTATGTAAATTTGAAAGTTATGGGCTGTGTGATTTGCGCCTTAAAAGAACACAGCAGTCCTGAATAGGCCCCATTTGGGAAAGCTTTTGGAGGGCCAAAAAGTATTTTCTGGCCCTCCAAAAGTACTTTTGGATGAAAAATTGTGCTGGGTAAAAATTTCGAGAAGTTGTTTTAGCTTTTTCAGAAAGCTAAAAACAGCTTTTTGGAATAAGCTCCATTTTGAAACTTTCCAAAAAAGTTATTTTAAGCTTTGTCGGAAAGCCGTTTTTTGACCAAAATATCCATAATAAAATATAACAATTACATACTTTGTTCCTTTATAAACCTAAAAATCTGCTGGAGCCTTAACAAAATATCCTAGTCGTAGATCAAAGAGATAAATGGTTATCAGGAGAGTGAAAAAATAATTTACGCTAATAATTATAATATTTTATACCTTTATTATTGTATTATACTAGAATATAATATTATATTACATTATATCATAATATATTAATATTTTATATTAAATAATTTAATATTATATTAAATGATTATGCTATAGTAATACATTACAGTAATATTATTATAATATATTAATACGTTACAGTAATATTATACTATATCATATATTTATTTATTAATATATATTATATTTTATTATACTTTGTTGTATAATACTATGCAATGTCCTTTATGGTAATTTTATCATACAAAATTACTTTCTCAGTTTGTTTGCCAAATATATGTTAATGTGCCACAGCACTTTAAAAATATAGTTACCAAACAACAAACAGCTTTTTATAAAATCTCTACTTCAGAAAGCTCTACTTTCAACGGCTCTACTTTCAAAAACTCTACTGTCAACGGCTCCCCTAAACAGAGTCTTAGTAGTTAGTGCATTAGCATTTTGATTGACGTTTGTTCGGAGTTGGGAAGCATCTTGGTGACTTCTAAGATGGCTTGACCAAGACTTTGCAGTCGTTGCATGCTAACAACACAGTTAATATGATGCAAAAAAGAAGAAATAAAAAAAGGTTACATGGCTAATGTGTCACTCTTTCATTCAAGCTATATATCATTTGTATCCACCTCCTTCCTGGTAATACTCTCATAACACTTATGCCATTCCCCCATGGCACATTTAAACCGCACCCTGCTCTTATCCCCCAAAAGATACCGAGATGCATCCGTTTCCTCGCTTCTGATCATGTAAATATACTGCAAGATGAAATGTAGAAATATTGCTGAGTTCTTTTGTAGTTTGAATACAAAACAAAGCAGGTGCAAATGATGACAAAAGGTGTATCCTTTCGCAATAAAATGCAAACCTCTAGTATTAATTCATTTGCATGTGTTATAAAGCTAGCCTACCGATGATCAAGCAATCAAATAGACAAATGCAAGACACATGCACGAGGACAGGGTCGGCCCAACCCTTAGGCGACTTAGTTGGTCGCCTAAGACCCAGGCCCAAAGAAGGCCAAAGACCTTAATGACAAAATGAAAAATGAAAAAAAAAAAAAAAAAAGAAAAAGGCCTTGTGAGTTCGCCTTAGGCCGACCCACTGCAGGAAAGATCTCAAAGACAAAACGGCCTTAGGCCCCAAATACATTGGGCCGCTCCTGCATGAATGAGACTAGACAATAGAGATAATAACTCACAATAGGGTCATTAGAGGGTAAAGTTATCTCAAAATACTTCTTCTTTTTTTCCTTGAGAAACAAGATATAATAATTTTCCTTTATATCTATAGAGAAAGGTTACTCAGACCGTAGAAGGAGCACGAGAGAGGTAGAGGATAGGGGTTCAAAGGCTGTGGGTGGCAGCAGGAAGGTTTTAATTACTCGCAAGGCATCCTACCATCCCCAGTGTTGGGACTGGACAAGTTAGGAAATGGACCAGAACAGGACAAAGCATCCACCATTCCAAGTGTTGATCCAAAGGATGTCCCGTTCCATGGAAAAACCAACCCGTTTCATGGTATTTAAAACGGTGGATACGGCTGGAAGCAAGAGGAATTGGAGAGTCCAAGTTTTAGGCTTGGCATGTCTGATGTTGCTTCTGCTTTACAAAAAGAGAAGCAGAAGCCAGATGTTAGGCCTTCTAACTTCTCCTAGAAGAAGACTTTTCTTCTTATAGCAGCACTTTTTCTATTACCAAATATTTATTTTTTCCTAGAAGCACTCTTTTGCTACAAAGCAGCAAAAGATTTTTTTTTTTTCATAGGCACTGCCAAACACACCCTTCGAGGTCGAGTCAGTCGGCTAGTTAAGATTTTCACTTGGGCATCTCCAAATTCCCCCAAAGAGATCAGCAGCATGAATATAAAAATCGAATTTTTCTGAGAGATATTTCTAAACCGAAGAACGTAAAAGATCGAACTTTCCCGGAATAAAAATCGGATTTTTAAGCCAATGGGTTGTGTTCTAGACGCAGCCACCACGAAGATGTTGCGACTGGAGACGATGCGGCGCAAAACTTCAATAAAGGGGCGGTCTCCACCACCCCCGAAGTAGCCGGAGTTCCGGCGGTGGCCCGCGCTCCGCGGGGACACCCTGGCCCCCGCGTGCCACGCCTCCAGTCAAGCTAACCCGGCGGCCCAGCCGTACCTCCTCTCCCCGCCGCCACCCGCTACCTGTCATTCTCGTGGCGGTGGCCGTGGCCGTCGAGAAAACGATAGAGAGGGGGAGAAGGAGAGAGGGAGAGACTGACCTCGGTCGCCGTCGATCGCCTCCACCCGCGCCACCGCCGTAGTCTCCGGCCGCCAGAGAGGAAGGATGGTCGGAGATTGAGAGAGCTGCCCGGTAGTATGGAAGAAAGGGGAATCGGCAAGAGACGGGTAGGCTAAAAGGGTTTGGACTCTCTCTTGCCTAGAATTTTGCACGCGCATGGCATGTGAGGGGGAAATCACGTGATTGCACGTGATAATGAAAAAATTTGTTTAGATGCTGAAACCACAGCTTTGAGAAGGGTGGTTCTATATACACCCCCCCTATTGCTCAGGACACCCCCCAAAAATTAAAAAAAAATTAAATACTCTCTACACCCCCCCCCCCCCCCCCCCCATTTGCTAAGGACACCCCTAAAAAATTAAAAATTCCTAAATTACCCCCCACCCTCCCCACCCCCTCACCTAAATTGCTCTCTACACCCCCCAAACCCCCCCCCCACCCCGCTCTTCCCCTCCAAAACACCTCGCCAACGCCCAAAACCCCCCCGTTCCCCCTTCTCCCTCTCGTCGCCGGCATTCTCCCGATCTCCGACCACCTCGCCGGCTTCTCCCGGAACCACCTCGCCGGCTTCTCTTGAAATTTTTTTTTTCACGGTTCGTGCTCCGTTCGGCACTGGATCGCCGAACAAAAGGCTTCTGTTTGACTGAACAGTGCCGGACAGAAGCCTTCTGTGCGGCACTGTGCAGCCGAACAGATCTGTTCGGTTGAGGGTTGCCGAACAGAAGGCTTCTGTTCGGCACTGTTCAGCCGAACAGAAGCCTTTTGTTGGGCGATCCAGTGCCGAACGGAGCACGAACCGTGAAAAAAAAAATTTCGGGAGAAGCCGGCGAGGTGGTTCCGGGAGAAGCCGGCGAAGTGGTCGGAGATCGGGAGAATGCCGGCGACGAGAGGGAGAAGGGGGAACGGGGGAGGAGGGGTTTAAGGGGGGTTTGAGGGGTTTTTTTTTTTTCTTTTCAAAACGAAACGGAGGAGGAGGAAGGGGGGGTGTATGAGAAAATTTCAAGGGCAATATGGTAATTACACTAAAGGTTAGTTTGGGTATTTTCTTTTTGGTTTTTGGGGGGTGTCCTGAGCAATAGGGGGGGTGTATATAGAACTACCCCTTTGAGAAAGATCGGGTCATAGAAAAACCATCCTAAGGGTTTGTAATTACATCCGGAAACCTCATGAGACTCTTGAGAGGTTGAGAAAAATAACTAAGAAAACATATAATTAGAAATACTAGATTGAAGGGGTTGCATGTAGTTTTCATTGGCGGTCCGAGATATTTGACTATTAACCGTGGTAGCAAGGTTTTTGTATCGACTCATAGTATTCCGTACCAAATGCATCATACTGTATTGGTAAGATATCAATACAATATGTAAGATACAATGATTAAACTGGTCCACCTTGAGTGGAATTATCGTGTATAGTCCAAAATTGGTACTAATGCAAAATTATAAATGGTTGTAAGTTTTTCTGTCAATTTTGGATGGATGAGATGCCAAATAGCAATGCTTGGAAGGTCATCTATGTCTCCGTCCAATCCCAACAAAGCTGGAGTGTCACAAATTAGCATAAATGATCTGTTCAAGTAGGACACATCCAATACATTCCATCATGATTTATGTTCATAAGATCACATTTTTAAGTTTTTAAGCACGGCATGCTTCTGCGACTGAGGCTGTAAAAATTTAACTATTAAGTGCAAAATAGATATAGCTATGTGCAGAAACAAGCAGAAGCATATAGAAAACATTAGTAGACTAATGACAAAATGCCAAGCATGTAAGAAAGGACCTTGTGCCAAGTTCACTTTATATTCATATAAGTTGCTACAGCAGAGAAAAGAGGTAGAGGTGGAGACAAATCACTGAAGGCCTGCACCCCACACTCTATAGTTTATTTCAATAGTACAATATTAGAATAGGTTGTTTCAAGTATTGATCTCCCTCCAAGTTACATGCAATGAATAAAATCTTGAGTGAATCCTCTAGCAAGTGAGGTTATCTCCTGGAGCCACGCCGAAGTCCTGGCAATACTGCTGGTAAAGTTGAACCCGGGCATTCATCTCAGCTGGATCACCTCCATTGCACTCTTGGCTATTAATCTTCTTAATTGTGGCTCCAAACCCTTGGCCGGAGGTTACGACAGAGTGCACATTTTCCATCCAAAACCACAAGGCAGCCTTGAATGATATGTTCACATCGTTAGCCACAGTCTCGGGCGAGTTCAAGCCATCAAATCCAATGCTTTGTCCAGCTGCACCGTAGTTATAGTTCCAGGTCAGTTGAAGAGGGCCACGGCCATAGTACTTCTTCCCTTGGGCACACGGGTATTGAGTGTAGCTTGGATCACAATAGGCATTGGATTGGTCCGTCTCTTCTATGTAGCACAGATCTGCTTAGAAAAAAGAAGAAAATTTAGGTCCTCTGTGCTATGATCTTGTTGTGTTTTGCATTTTCTTTTGCTTTCTGCAAGTTAATGGAGTATCGCATGGAGATTGATGTTGAACATATTATTTGCCAAAAAAAAAAAAACTTTTGATATTTCTTGCTTTTATTCACAAAAGAAATATATTTTTGCTGTCGAAGTTCTGAAGATTTTATTGGAAGAAACAAAAGGGTTTCAATATATATATTTCTTAGCTAGTTCACTTTTTGTCATGTTTCTGAAATCGTTCGATAGATAGATGGATCGATAGATCGATCAATCAGTCTACTAAATGATATAGATATAAATATATATACGAAAGTTCTTTACATTTTAACTCTGTATGTATGTATGCATATGTATGTCTATAGGTATATATATATATAGACACATAGGAAAGTTCTTGGCATTTTAACCCTTGAATTGTTTGTAACTTGAGTATACTATTGAGAAACATGTCTAGGGACAAAAGACAAACTTAACTCAGTACTGGAAGGAGGAAATTAAATATAAAGCACTAATATACAGCAATTAAACTTGAATTAAAAGCCCAGGCTGGTAGAGAACTTACATCCGGTCTCATGGGTAACATGGGCAAAGAAGGCAGCAACCTCCTGCTTAGAGGTGTCGTCGGAGCCGTCCTGGGCAAACTGAGAGTAAGACCCCAGCGCGTCCAGGAACGCCTGCCTCGTATAGAAGCTCTTGCCCGGGCATGGATTCGCAGAGGCCTGATTCATGATGTTGTCGAAGAACTGCTGGGTGACAAGATCGGCAACGGAGATGCCGGCGGCGGAGGAGATTATGCCGGCGAGCAGGAGGCTCACCTGGAATAAGATCACACTACTACGTGCCATTTTGTTTGCTCTTCTCTATAGACGTGGATTGAGTCATGGAATTCTGGCTGAGAAGTATTTATAGACAGAAAGAAAGAAGCAGCGTATGGGAGACGGGAAGTATGATGGCGGCTTCGGGGATGGCTTGACGAAGACTACGTGCCGCGGCTCTCCTCGGGTCAAAGAACTAACGGCCTTTCTAGAATCCAGTTCAAGCAGAAAACGGTGCAATTTGGCAGTCGTTGCAAGAGTAGTACACGGCAATCTAAGCAAAGAGAGAGAAAACTTCTATATGGCTCTTATGGAGCTACTTGTGAGCAAGTTACAGACATGGTACATGCTACGTGTTGTTGTGGAGCCCAAGTAAAGAAATCATGCATCATATGTCCATTTTTTATCATTTCTATCGCCTGACTTCAACACATGATCCTTGACCATTATTTTCAAATTTGTAGTCTCGCACATTCTTACTTCTAGTCTTTTTCATATAGTTATACTCTTCCTTGACATAATTATATTGTCTCTGTGTACATTTATATCCATATATACACAATTATTTATAACTGTATATATATATATAGGAGAATAAGTATGCATAACTGGAAAATTAAAGAAATTTTGAAACTTGGGATAGGTGTTATCACTACAGGAAAATGGGCCTTTCCCGACGCTTTTTTACCGACGCTAGGATGAAGTGTCGGAAAAAATTTCACCGCTCATACATTTGCCGACGCTTTCATTTAGCGTCGGCAATTCTTAGAAATAGACGACGCTTATTAGCATCATCATATTTTCCGGCCTAAAACGACGCTTATAAGCGTCGTCAAAAGTCAAATTCATAACAAAACCAGCGGCCGCCCCCCTCCTCCTCATTTTGCATCTCAATCGATCAAACCCTAGCCCCTCTGGCTCCTCCTCCCTCCTCTCTGACGACGAGTGACCGACCGACCCTTGTCCTCTCCGGCGCCGAGCGACGTCCTCCGCCAAGCTCCTCTCGTCCTCTCTCCTCTCCGGCGCCGAGCGACCGTCTGCATCCTCCTCTCTCGTCTCCGGCGCCGAGCGACCGGCCACGAGTACGGACACCGCTTCGAGAGCTCAAAAAGCGAAGAGGCTCCGGACCATCTACGACAAGCTCTCGCTCGAAGGTTTCTCTGCCGATCAAATCGAACAGGCTCTCTCTGCTCTCAAGGTTATTTTTCTTTTCTCATGTACATTTTTTTCTCCTCATATCACAAAGTTCCCTTCTCAACTTGGGGTTCAAGAAACACAAATTGGTTGATTTTTCTGGATTATTTCTAGTTTCTAATGTCCAAACCAGACCTAGACTTGATCCATAACCCCTGGGCTTTGATGAAACTGTCTGCCATGCGATTAGATAAAACGTAAAAGAGTACTAGAACTTGCTTTTGATTCTTGTCCATGCGGCTTCAAGAAACATGGACTGGTTTTTTTCTTTCGGATTTCTTTTAACTGGTATTTGTTCATCAGTGAAGAGGTCAATTAATTCCCAGAAAGTGAGCATTTTAGTTTCACTGATAAGCAAGAAAGAGGGCAAAATAGGGATGTATTGCACTTCCACATATGTAAGCTTGTTGGAGCCAAAATTCATCAACATCATATGTTTTCTACTATATTATTTGGTTTACTAGACGGTAAGTAACATAATTCACTCGTCTCTATTCAAGGAGTGAGCGCCATTGTACCCAATTCTACTGGAGATACATAGAGGACAAATGTTTAGATGCTTTATAAGAAAAGCAAATGATACCTTCTGATTTTTCTGACAGAACCTGTATCTCATGCACTCGATGAGAGAGTTTCTTTCAGATCCTTGCTTGACATTTGCATGCATTTGTCGCCTGAGGCATACATCACAAGCTGGAGAAATAAGAAGCTTCAAATTTGTAATTCCTCTTGCTGCATTTCTAGAAGCAAGGAGTGATGAGTGATTCTGTGGACCATTTCTGTCAACAATTAGATAATAGCTATGCGGGAATTCACTCTACGCTTTCACGTTTATCTGAACTCTTAAAAGGTAATGATGAAGAGCTATGGCGACATCTTGAGAACTTGAAGGTTAGTTGATGAATTTTCATATGCTGACACATTTAACAGCTGTGTGCGTGTGTGCATGTGTCTATATATACAATCATCTCTTGTCCTTTTGATTCTTTAGCTCATTGTTTATTTTCCTTTTTTTTAATTAATTGACATTTTTTCTTGTACTTTTCTGCTTGCATGGGGGCCTGTTACACACACACACAGGATTCGCCTGAATATGTATTTGGTCAAAGTCCATGGATTCATATTTCCGTTATATCATGTCAAGACAACTGTAGAGATTATAGAGAATAAAGTTAGGATCTTCTGAAGATGCATTGAAACCAAAATAGGTATTTGACTTGTTTCTATGTGGTCAACTTCATCTTTTTTATGTTTAGCATTTCCAATATCTGTTAAAGATACCCTGCTTTTCATTAAGGATCCAGTTTCATGCCTGTTAATGGACTCTTCTTTAATTCTCTTTTTTCCCGGGTGGTAACTGCATGAATTAATAAGTTGTGGGCATATTGCTACAAGCCTATTGTTTGCTTTTACTGAGACCTCGTGTTTGTTTATTTCCATCTGTTCTGTCATGCTTCTCCCTTGGTAAGGAAACTGGAGAAACATGGTCACATTTATCTGCAATTAGAGTATACAGAATTAATGTTAAAATCTATCAATCAGTCAAACTGAAGTACAAATCACAAATATATCTAACTCTCTTGTTGGCCACATACATTTTTAACTCCCTTTTATGCTACTCTCTTGTTAAGAATTTTGGAAAAATCATGGTTGCTTTCAGTTTGCCATCATAGTACACACCATAGAGGATAAATGTCGATGTTGGTCACTCTTTATTGACGTCAATTGGTTTTACTTATACAATACTCACCCTCAGTAGTAAAAATGATGCTTCTTTATTTGTGGTTGTTTACAAGAATTATTTTATCACGATGCTAGCCATTTGGTGTTTTATATTTCGTTGGTTTTGTTAGGTTTTAAGTGTAGATGACAAAAGTAATTCCCTGCTATTATTTAATACTTGGATGGTTCATTTATTATTACTTTATGTATTTTTTTTATTTTACATTTTGTAATATAACATTTCTTCATCCTTGATTTTGATTGAAGATAGTATAATATTTTTTGTTTTCCTAAATAATATATGGATATTTGCTTTTAACTTGTCATGTCTGATAAGAGGATATTCTTGAACAAGAGGGCTCCTGTTCATTCAGTCCATCACATTCTGTTCCTCAAAGCATTGTCTATATTGCAATCCGAGCTTCACATTGCACGCTCTTTATACGTTGGGCCAATTGTATCTGATTATAGTGTTCAGGTGCAGTTTTTCAGGTGCCAGCTCAACAGGCTTTCAATCCTTTTTTTTATTCTTCTTTTGATGAAAATCCTTGATTCTTTCTGTGCATACTAGGTAACAACATGCCGCGAGGAAAATGATTCAGAGATGTTGAGTTTCAGTACACATCCGTGGGATCTTCTTCCGATCATTCTCAGCACGAGTTCCATACTCAACACGAGTCTCAGTCTGAGCACGTGTCACCTGCTGATTGTCCAGACATGGATGACGTGCATATCCAGGATAATTTGATTTACATTTTATATATTAAATCATTTGCCTTTAATGTTTTAATTAATGTATATTTTATTTTATTTTTATAGATGGACTGGGGAGAGTGAGGAGGACACGAGGACCCACTCGAGCACGGGATGTGTGGAATCTACATGAGGATGAGAAGATCGTTGTCCATTGTAATGAACTGGGGCAGCCCATCAAGAGGGCTGCAAGCGTTTTATCGACTTTTCTAGGATCGGTTGCACGGAATGGTCAGTTGTGTCCGCTCAACTATACGAAATGGAATGAAATACTTCCTTCGTATAAGGTTGAGCTTCTTAAGGTTATTGAGGTAAATAATTGAATTTGCTTACTATCACGATTTTATTTTTTGATTTAATATTGTTATAACATTCTTTAATTACTTTGGTGTAGCGTAAGTTTTTGCTTCCTAAAGAGAGCCATGATTGGGTGTTGAAGTCCGTCAACCGCAAGTGGAAAGAATATATGGCCAAGTTAAAGGCGGACTGGAAGCACGATGGTATGACAGAAGAGGAGGTTGCCCATGTTTGTCCTCCTGATGTAATCCCTCATCAGTGGAGGGAGCTTGTCCACTACTGGTTTTTCGAGAAAGCTCAGGTTGTGTATATTTTTTCAATACTTTAGATTGTATTTACTAATAATATAGATTACAAATTTATACATTAAATATATTATATTGTTTATTCTTTTTTTGGGAAGACATATTCCAACATTGGTAGAGCTGCACGAGCCTCTCAGACTGTTCCTCATACTTCAGGCTCAATGAGTTATGCTAGGCGTAGAGCTGAATTCGTAAGTTTTTTTTGAAACTCTTTGAAACTATTTTTAGCTACTCTATCATATAGCATGTATCAAGATAACTAGCTTGCCAATATACTTTTTGTTGTAGATGGATGATAATGGGAGGGAGCATGGTAAGGTGGAGTTTTATAAGATGACTCACACCCACCGAGATGGCAGTTTTGTTCGGGAGGAGTCAAGAAATATAGTTGTATGTATTCATCTTTGAATCTTTCAACGATATTATCATTAGTTCTATTATTGGCATACATTAATTTGACCTTTTCTTTTGAGAGATATAGGACAGGGCAACAACTCTTATTTCAGAGCGCGTCGGAGAGTCATCATCATCCGACGCGACCAGTTATATCGAAGCTCAGGTGCTCGCTGAATTATTGGGCCCAGAGCGTTATGGTCGAGTGAGGGGTTATGGCGTTGGAGTTACCCCCACTCAGTTGTCTGTAGTGGGCATGTATACAAGAAATGCTGGAGAAGGCAGCAGCAATGCAGAAGTTAGTAGATTTCGGGCAACAATTGAAGATATGAAGGATCGCCATCAGGCAGAGTTGGCAGAGCTGAAGCAGAACCAACAAACTTTACATTCTCAGCTTGAGCATATTTCATCTATGTTACAGCGATTTCTCCCTCCTCAGGTAAATAACTATATGTATTTAATGACTATACATAATTATTATTTTGCATGAGTTAATGATTTTCATATTCCTAACTTCTAAATTTTTTTTTTTTTTTTAGGTTCGTGATACTTCAACAGCTCGCAGAGATGATGATGGGGCTGAATGCGGTCCCTGATATTTTTTAGACTGTTATTTAATGAGTTTATATGTATCTTTCTTATATTTTTCAAAATACATTGTAATTCTAAACTTATGTAAATTTAATCTTATATGACAATATGAATGTTTCGAATGATATGTATGTTTGTCTTGATGTAAATGTAATGCAGGTTCATATTGCTATAATATGTTTTTTAATATGCTTTTGTTTTTCTTTTTTTAAAAAAAAATTCACTCCTGACGCTTTAAAGCGTCGTTAAAAACCCCCTTTGGCACAGGCTGGCACGCCATCGCCGACGCTTACAAAGCATCGGTAAAAATCCCTTTAGGCGATGCTATGTAAGCGTCGTTGTAGCGTCGGTAAAAATACATTTACCGACGCTATAAAGCGTCGGCGAAAACCCAGAGCTGGGCTTCCTTTAGGCTTTCCTGACGCTTTAAAGCATCAGCGAATGTTGTTTTTGCCGACGCTTATGTTAGCGTCGGAAAAGCCCAGTTTTTTCCGACGCTTTCTATTAGCGTCGGCAAAAACATTTGCCACTCCGGTATCGCCAACGCTTTTGCGACGCTTCTGTTTGCATTGCGGGAACTTTAGCCGACGCTTATAAGCGTCGGTAAAGATTAAAAAAGTGCCGGAAAAGATGGGTTTTCTTGTAGTGTATAGTCGGATTCAAAATTATAGTCCGATCAATGAAAGAATTGGCTATTACATACCCCATTTTTTCAAATGAGATTTTGTATTATTTTAGTATTTGATAAGTTCATAATGTCATATCTCGCTGAGGGAGACCAGGAAAAAAAAAAATTTATTCATTTGGTTAGGAAGCACTCAGCTAAAGATTGGACATCATATCATGAAAAGTAACAGTCATAGCCTTTGGCATTATATTATTTGGTTAGGAAGCATTTTTCTAATTTTTTTGATATTATATATATATATACGTACGTACGTACGTATATGAAAACCTAGCATGACAGCAACAAGTACCTTTTTTTAAAAAAAGCTACGCAAATTTGGAACGTATGGGCTGCGTGATTGGCGCCTTAAAAGAATTGTGCAGTCCTGAATAGCTATCACGTATCCCATCTAAAAGAGGGGGTTGGAATGACGTTTCTTTGGAGTTGGAGGGCATCTTGGTGACTTCCAAGATGGCTTGACCAAGACTTAGTAGTCGGTGTGACTTCTAAGATTGCTTGACCAAGACTTTGCAGTCCTTGCATGCTAACGCAGTTAATATGATGCAAAAAAGAATTAAGAAATAAAAAAAGGTTACATAGCTAATGTGTCACTCTTTCATTCAAGCTATATATCATTTGTATCCACCTCCTTCCTGGTAATACTCTCATAACACTTCTGCCATTCACCCATGGCACATTTAAACCGCATACTGCTCTTATCCCCCAAAAGATACCGAGCTGCATCCGTTTCCTCGCTTCTGATCATGTAAATATACTGCAAGATGAAATGTAGAAATATTGCTGAGTTCTTTTGTGGTTTGAATACAAAACAGAGCAGGTGCAAATGATGACAAAAGGTGTATACTTTCGCAATAAAATGCAAATCTCTAGTATTAATTCATTTGCATGTGTTATAGCTAGCCTACCGATGATCAAGCCATCAAATAGACATCTGCAAGACACATGCATAAGGCTAGACAAACGAACAATTCCATCTTCTAGCCAAGTTCGTTGGTAATCAACGGGAGGAGGAGATAATAAGTTGTAATTAAAAGAGAGGAAATCTATTTAGTTTGCGGGAAAAAAAAATTTCTTGCTGAAATATTTTTTCTAGAAAGATGATTTCTGAAAATATGATGCTTGCAAAAATAATATTGACATGTTTGGTTGATCATAGAAAAGTGGCACTTTTTAGAGTGGTTTATATCTGGTCGAGCATCTGCTTTTCTACGAAAGTTGTATAAAATACCTATTGTGGTTCAAATCTGGCCCGAGGGTGACCACGCTGGGGGAGTCAGGGAGCTGCCGGTGTGCGGAGTAAAACAAAAGGGAACCACCTCCTACGACTGACGGTGTACCTGCACAAAGCCTTACCGGTATTTTCGGTGAGGGCCCTCCGACGATTAAGTTAGAGTGGAGCTTAATAGGTCAAGCCAAAAGTCCCCTCAATATTACCCGTCGGGGGTTTTTATAGTTCCGGTAGGGGTACTCAGATAGCGGAGGTATGACCCGTTCCCATCATGAGGGGGAGTGGCGCGCAGCTAGAGCTTGTTTGTGGCGCACGGTGAAGTTCGTTCTTGAGAACGGTAAGGCGTTGACAATCATAGCAGAGCATAGCTAGAATAGCATGGCGCTGTCCTTGGACTGCCATGGGCCAGCTAACAAAGCGTGGCGTAGTGGCGTTGCAATGTCCGGCTACGTAGGAGGGCGTGGGCACGCACATGGATGCGGCCATCAATAAGGCCAAACTCGTTGAGAGGTCGCATCATGCATTTGGCGAGGTCGGCTTGACGGGTGCCGAGGTGTGCCTGGCGAAGTGCCCCGAGCTCGGTCGCAATTGGGTGCCCCGAGCTCGGTCGGGGCGCGTCGGCGAATAAGGAAGACGCCCCGAACTCGGCCGGGGCGCATCGGCGAACAAGGAGGGCGCCCCGAACTTGGCCGAGGCGCGTTGGCGAATATCTGAGGTTGGAGGAGCTTTCGGCGAAGTCCAAGGTCAGGCTGATTCTCGCCCCCCATCAATACCTATTATATACATAATAAAGGAAAAAATCTTATCCATAAATTTTGATGCCTTAAAGATACTTTTGGAAAAAAAAGAACCCCAATGTCCAACCAATGGGCAAGGACATGGTTTTTCTTTTTCATAAAATATGAGAATCTTATTCTCATGCATAAAATATGGGAATCTTATTCTCATGAAAATATTACTTTTTCATCTCTTTTCTTTGAAAACTCCAATCCAATTAGAGACATTTTTCTTTATTCGCATTAACTGCATTTTCCTTCTTTTTTTTTTCCTTCGAACCAAACTAGTTCTAAGATATTTCTATTTAACAAATAGTCAAAATTTTCTTGCCTTTTATATATTTCTTGTCAAGAGACGATGAAAATAATTTAACAATGCTGCAAAAAATCTATTTCCATTCAAGATGGTAATATATAAAAGTTTCATCAAACGGGCAGGTATTGCAAGTTTTGCTGCATGCAAACACTAGCCTTTTCCATGTCCACATCCTATGGATTCCTCACTAGTACAAAACTAAGACTTGCAATCTAGTATTGTATTGGAGCTGAGGAGCTTTTGCAGAGAGAAAAAGGAAATTACTGCAACAGCGAAACAAGATTAAGAAAATATTTAACTATCTGGGCCGGAGCTAGCATCAATCAGACCACCAAAATTTTGTCCAATCATTTGGATTTAAAAGGCTTATCACGATCGACCACATCGTCAGCTTACATAAATCTTGATTAATAACGAAAGATTTTACGGTAGTCCACAGGAAATTGAAGCTAGACATCAAGTTTACCTGGCACAGTCACCATTATATTGCAAGTTGCTGCACAAAGAAAGGATGCAACTAGTACCATATCTCTACTAGAATTAGATACACATACGGATTAGATGCACGCAATTATTTTTTTTTAAAGAGAAAGGAAATGCGTGCTAGATGGTGGCAGGAGTGGTGTAGGCTTCGTGATTGGAAGGCCTAGACTTCAGAATGATTGTTGCTGGTGAGTGTTAGATTTTTGACATCTCTGCTCTAGGGGCGGAGCTTAGAGCTGCAGGCCAACGTAGTTCTATTTGAAGATGACTTGGTTACAGCGATCGATGAAATCCAAAAGTGCACAGGCGATGTGGGTGGCTATCACTCATTGCTGAGAGATATTTGGATCATTATAGATAGAGATATTGCCTTCTAGAACAAGCATATCTATAGAGATGGTAATAGAGCAGCAGTTTGTGGCTATCTTTGTAGATTTTAGCTTGGTGGCTGATAAAGATGGGATCTGTGAGAGGCTTCTTGCTCAAAAGATTTAGTGCAATGGGCTGTGGGTAGTTAGGTTTAGATCCTGCTGTAATAGTTTGATGAGTTAAACCACAGCTTTGAGAAAGATCGGGGTCATAGAAAAACTATCCTAAGGGTTTGTAATTACATCCGGAAACCTCATGAGACTCTTCAGAGGTTGAAAAAAAGAACTAAGAAAACAGACAATTGGAAATATTAGATTGATGAGGTTGCATGTAGTTTTCATTGACGGCCGAGATTTTTGACTATCAACCGTGGTGGCAAAGTTTTTGTATCAACACGTAGTATTCCGTACCAAATGTGCCATACTGTACCGCTAAGATATCAACACAATATGTAAGCGGTTAAACTGGTCCACGTTGAGTAGAATTATCGTGAATAGTCCAAAATTGCTACTAATGCAGAATTGTAAATGGTTGTAAGTTTTTCTGTCAATTTTGGATTGATGAGATGCCACATAGCAATGCTTGGAAGGTCATCTATGTCTCCCTCCAATCCCAACAAAGCTGGAGTGTCACAAATTAGCACAAATGATCTGTTCAAGTAGGACACATCCAATACATTCCATCATGATTTATGTTCATAAGATCACATTTTTAAGTTTTTAAGCACGGCATGTTTCTGCGACGAAGGCTGTAAAAATTTAACTATTAAGTGCAAAATAGATATAGCTATGTGCAGAATCAAGCAGAAGCATATAGAAAACGTTAGTAGACTAGTGACAAAATGCCAAGCATGTAAGAAAGGACCTTGTGCTAGGTTCCCTTTATATTTATTTCATATAAGTTGCTACAGCAGAGATAAGAGGTAGAGGTGGAGACAAATCACTGGAAGCCTGCACCCCACACCCTATAGTTTATTTCAATAGTACAATATTAGAATAGGTTGTTCCAAGTATTTATTTCCCTCAAGTTGCATGCAATGAATAAAATCTTGAGTGAATCCTCTAGCAAGTGAGGTTATCTCCTGGAGCCACACCAAAGTCCTGGCAATACTGCTGGTAAAGTTGAACCCGGGCATGCATCTCATCTTGCGCACCTCCATTGCACTCTTGGCTATTAATCTTCTGAATTGTGGCTCCAAACCCTTGGCCGGAGGTTATGACAGAGTGCACATTTTCCATCCAAAACCACAAGGCAGCCTTGAATGATATGTTCACATCATTAGCCACAGTCTCGGGCGAGTTCAAGCCATCAAATCCAATGCTTTGTCCAGCTGCACCGTAGTTATAGTTCCAGGTCAGTTGAAGAGGGCCACGGCCATAGTACTTCTTCCCTTGGGCACACGGGTATTGAGTGTAGCTTGGATCACAATAGGCATTGGATTGGTCCGTCTCTTCTATGTAGCACAGATCTGCTTAGAAAAAGAAGAAAATTTAGGTCCTGTTTGCTATGATCTTCTTGTGTTTTGCATTTTCTTTTTTTTCCTGCAAGTTAATGGAGTATCACATGGAGATTGATGTTGAACATATTATTTGCCAAAAAAAAAAACTTTTGCTATCTCTCGCTTTTATTCACAAAAGAAATATATTTTTGCTGCTCGAAGTTCTGAAGATTTTATTGGAAGAAACAAAAGGGTTTCAATATATATATTCCTTAGGTAGTTCACTTTTTGTCATATTTGTGAAATCGTTCGATCGATAGATGGATCGATAGATCGATCAATCAGTCTACTAAATGATATAGATATAAATATATATACGAAAGTTCTTTACATTTTAACTCTGTATGTATGTATGCATATGTATGTCTATAGGTATATATATATAGACACATAGGAAAGTTCTTGGCATTTTAACCCTTGAATTGTTTGTAACTTGAGTATACTTTTGAGAAACATGTCTAGGGACAAAAGACAAACTTAACTCAGTACTGGAAGGAGGAAATTAAATATAAAACACTAATATACAGCAATTAAACTTGAATTAAAAGCCCAGGCTGGTAGAGAACTTACATCCGGTCTCATGGGTAACATGGGCAAAGAAGGCAGCAACCTCCTGCTTAGAGGTGTCGTCGGAGCCGTCCTGGGCAAACTGAGAGTAAGACCCCAGCGCGTCCAGGAACGCCTGCCTCGTATAGAAGCTCTTGCCCGGGCATGGATTCGCAGAGGCCTGATTCATGATGTTGTCGAAGAACTGCAGGGTGACAAGATCGGCGACGGAGATGCCGGCGGCGGAGGAGATTATGCCGGCGAGCAGGAGGCTCACCTGGAATAAGATCACACTACTACGTGCCATTTTGTTTGCTCTTGTCTATAGACGTGGATGGAGTCAGAATTCTGGCTGAGATGTATTTATAGACAGAAAAAAAGAAGCAGCGTAGGGAGACGGGAAGCATCATGGCGGCTTCGGGGATGGGCTGATCACGAGGACTCCGTGCCGCGGCTGCAATTTGGCAGTCGTTGCAAGACTCGTACACGGCAATCTAAGCAAAGAGAGAGAGAACTTATATGGCTCTTATGGAGCCACTTGTCAGCAAGTTACAGACATGGTACATGCTACGTGTTGTTGTGGAGCCCAAGTAAAGAAATCATGCATCAAATGTCCATTTTTAATCATTTCTATCGCCTGACTTCAACACATGATCCTCGACCATTATTTTCAAATTTGTAGTCTCGCACAGACTTATATTTTTTCTGAACATTCTTACTTCTAGTCTTTTTCATATAGTTATATTCTTTCTTGACATAATTATATTGTCTCTGTGTACATTTATATCCATATATACACAATTATTTATAACTGTACATATATAGGAGAATAAGTATGCATAACTGGGAAATTAAAAAAAATTTTGAAACTTGGGATAGGTGCTATAGTTGGACTTAAAGTTATAGTCCAATCAACGGAAGAATTGGCTATTACATACCCCATTTTTTCAGATGAGATTTTGTATTATTTTAGTATTTAATAAGTTCATAATATCTTATCTTGCTGAGGGAGACCAGCAAAAAAAAATTTATCCATTTGGTTAGAAAGCACTCAATTAAACTAAAAGGAGAGAGATTGGACATCATATCATGAAAAGTAACAGCTTTAGCATTATATTATTTGGTTAGGAAGCATTTTTCTTATTTTATATATATATATATATATATATATATATATATATATATATATATATATATATATATATATATATATATATATATATATATATGAAAACCTAGCATGACAGCAACAAGTACCTTTTTTAAAAAAAAAGCTACGCAAATTTGGAACGTATAGGTTGGGTGATTGGCGCCTTAAAAGAATGTGCAGTCCTGAATAGCTATCACGTATCCCATCTAAAAGAGGGGGTTGGAATGACGTTTGTTTGGAGTTGGGGGGCATCTTGGTGACTTCCAAGATGGCTTGACCAAGACTTAGTAGTCGGTGTGTTAGGTGGGAGTCAGGTGTGACTTCTAAAATGGCTTGACCAAGACTTTGCAGTCGTTGCATGCTAACAACACAGTTAATATGATGCAAAAAAGAAGAAATAAAAAAAGGTTACATGGCTAATGTGTCACTCTTTCATTCAAGCTATATATATATCATTTGTATCCACCTCCTTCCTGGTAAAACTCTCATAACACTTCTGCCATTTCACCCAAGGCTTGACCAAGACTTTGCATGCAGTCGTTGCTTGCAAAACGCAGTTAATATGATACAAAAAAGAAGGAAAAAAAAAGGTTGCATGGCTAATGTGTAACTCTTTCATTCAAGCCATATATCATTTGTATCCACCTCCTTCCTGGAAATACTCTCATAACACTTCTGCCATTCACCCATGGCACATTTAAACCGCATACTGCTCTTATCCCCCAAAAGATACCGAGCTGCATCCGTTTCCTCGCTTCTGATCATGTAAATATACTGCAAGATGAAATGTAGAAATATTGCTGAGTTCTTTTGTGGTTTGAATACGAAACAGAGTAGGTGCAAATGATGACAAAAGGTGTATACTTTCGCAATAAAATCCAAACCTCTAGTATTAATTCATTTGCATGTGTTATAGCTAGCCTACTGATGATCAAGCGATCAAATAGACATCTGCAAGACACATGCATAAGGCTCGACAAACGAACAATTCCATCTTCTAGCCAAGTTCATTGGTAATCAACAGGAGGAGGGATAAAAAGTTATAATTAAAAGAGAGGAAACTTTAGTATTAAGAACTCATTTGGTTCGCGGAAATTTTTTTTTTTTACTGAAATACTTTTTTTCATGGAAAGATGATTTCTGAGAATATGATGCCTGAAAAAAATATTTTGGCATGTTTAGTTAATCATAGAAAAGTTTGTACTTTTCAGAATGGCTTATGTTTGGTTGAGTCTATATTTTTCTAAAAAAAATGTATGAAATATCTACTATAGGTTTAATAAAGGGAAAGACCTTACCCATGAATTTTGATGGCTTAAGAATACTTTTAGAAGAAAAAAGGATCCAAATTTCCAATCGGTGGGTATGGACGGAATTTTTCTTTCCCATAAAGTATGGAAATCTTATTTTCATGCATAAAATACGGAAGTCTTATTCTCATGGAAATACTATTTTTCTATCTCTCTTCTTTGAAAACTCCAATCAAAGATATTTTTTTGTTTTTCTATTGACCTATTTTTTTCTTTTTCTTTTTCCGCAAACCAAATGAGTTCCAAGATATTTCTACTCAATTAAAAAAATAGTCAAAGTTCTCTTGCCTGTTATACATTTCTGGTCAAGAGAGGATGAAAATAGTTTAACAATGCTGCAAAAATTCTATTTACATTCAAGTAGTAATATATAAAAGTTTCATCAAACAGCCAGGTATTGCAAGTTTTGCTGCATGCAAACACTAGCCTTTTCCATGTCCACATCATATAGATTCTCCACTAGCACAAAACTAGGACTAGCGATCTAGTATTGTGTTGGAGCAGAGGAAGGCTCGACCTAGAAAAAGGAGTCACCAGTGTCATGCTTTTGCAAAGTGAAAAAAAGAAATGACTGCAACGGCGAAACAAGATTAAGAAAAGATTAAACTATCTGGGCCGGAGCTAGCATTAATCAGACCACCAATATTTTGTCCAGTCATTTGGATTTAAAAGGCTTATCAAGTTCGGCCACATTGCCAACTTACATAAATCTTGATTAATAATGAAAGAAATTGAAGCTAGACATCAAGTTATCAACAACACTGGTGGTTTACCTGGCTCAGTCACCATTATATTGCAAGTTGCTGCTCAAAGAAAGGATGCAACTAGTTTGATAACTCCACAGAAATTAGATGCACACACCGATTAGATGCACGCCAATTATATTTTTTTTGAGAGAGAAAGAAAATGTGTTCTAGATAGTGGTAGGACGGTGGTGCATGCTTCATGATCAAAGGCCTGGATTTCAAAATAATTATTGCTGGTGGATGTCAAATTTTTGACATCTTTGTTTCTGTGGCGGAGCTTAGGGCTGCTTAGGTTGTGCTGTGTCAAGCTCGACATAAGCTGCAGGCCAGCATAGTTCTGCTTAAGGGTAACTCAGCTCTGGTAATCGGCTAAATCTAGATGTGCACATGTGACATGGGTGGCTACCACTCATTGCTTAGAGATATTCGGGCCATAGTAGGTAGAGATGTTGCATTTCAGGCCAAGCATGTCTATAGAGAGGTTAATGGGGCCGCGAATTTATGGCTGACCATTCCAGAAGAGCCCTCTAGGTAAGCGAGAGAGGGAGAGAGTTGTGTAAAGCGCTCCAAAATTTATTATCTTTTAATTTTTTTTGGATGCATTCACTGTATGCCCATCCATTGCAACAAAAAATAAAAAAAGGAAAAAGAAAATTGTTACCTAGCCGTATCTTAATGTGTATTGAGGTAAATTTGAAGTTGAACAATTGGAAAGACTTTGTACCAAACAACAGGACATATTGGATCATCGAGCGCAACAATTAAATCCCAAAACCCAAGTGACTTAACTAATTGAATCCAGCAATTAAATCCCAAACCCCTCGTGAGTAGCGATTTTACCGATGGAATCCGATCATTAATGAAAGTCCGAAACCAATCTTATCGCGTTTGGGCGAAATATTCTCGGATCCAATCTAAACCCAACCCTGTATAATTCCCGTACCCGGTGGGATTTTGCTCTTCCGCTATTCTTCGGCTCCTCTTTCTCCCGGGCCTTCGCCGCCGATTCTTCGCCATGGACTTTGAAGCGAACTACGAGATCTCCCGCACGGTCGATTTCATACGCACCAGAAACTTCACCAAAGTCGCGTTGCAGGTTCTCCTTCGCCCCCTTCTCTCAATCCCCAATCGCTTTGCCGACGAGAAAAACCCTAAATTGTGGGGTTTTAGCCTCCTTTCCCCCACTTTTTTTTGTCTCTCAATCCTAGTACCCAAAGTTCTCAAAATTTGATCTTTCTTTCTAGTTTCCGGACGAGCTGTTGAAGGACTCGACGAGGGTGGCGAAAGCCCTGAGAAGCGAGCTCGGGAAGGGTGTGCGCTTGTACGTCATGGCGGACACGGCGTACGGTAGCTGTTGTGTTGACGAGATCGGGGCCTCGCATGTGGACGCCGACTGTGTGGTGCATTATGGCCACGCGTGCATGAGCCCGTAAGTTCTCATCGAGTTCTGCGATTCTGGGTGGTTGGAGTTTTCGATTTTATTGGCTTTTGATTCTAAAAGATCGTGTCTTTTAGGTCGCTCTTTGTAGATTTTAGCTTGGTGGCTGATAAAGATGGGATCTGTGAGAGGCTTCTTGCTCAAAATATTTAGTGTAATGGGCTGTGGGTAGTTGGGTTTAGATCCTGCTGTAATAGTTTGATGAGTTAAACCTTTTATGGTCTTGAGGTGAAACATTAGTTTTTAGTGGACGTTTGATGTGTTAAAAGTTTTAAGGCTGGAGAAGGTTGTCTTTAGGGGTAATTGGTGAAGCGACTGCCTTAGTGGTGGAGAAAGAATGGACCTTTGAGTGGCATGTTGTTGGGTGGGTTGATTAGTTTTCAGAAGTTATAGTATTCTTGGCTTTGGAGATTTTAATTTTAAGAGATGGTGTTTGAGACTGGGAATTCAGGGCTGATGTGTCTCAGGAGAGAAGTTTAGTTCTCCGAAGAGTATTAGTGGTAAAGGCTTTGGGTTTGGGGCTTTTAGTTCCTAGATTGTTTTGTTCGATTAGTTAAAATTTCAGGGTTTGAATTGAGATGTTAGCTCATGGTGTGTGTGAATTGCATTTACGGTATTTCTGGACGAAACTATGTGTTTGCAGTCACATCTTTGGATTTGGATATAAACAGCATAGATAATTGAGACTGTAATTTTGGGTGGCAAAGGACATGGATTTGTGGATTATTGTGTTTGAAATGGCTCAGCTAGTTAAACTTGTTTATACTGTATGGCTGAGGTTCCATTTTTCAACCCTATTGCTTGTCATATTATATCAGTCTCAGTATTTCAAAGAATCAACTTTCATACTTTCCTTTTCCCCCCCTGTAAGTGGTGGTTTATTCAAAAATTTGCTTCTTCAACTTAAGTGTCTTGAATTTATGTTTAATTTTACATTAGTATCAGGTTTTAGGAGTTTTGTTCGGCTTTTCCTTTGATGTATTTTATTGATTCATATTGCTTTGTTTGTCAGCAAAGTTCAGATTCTCTTTTCTACTACTTGCAGAACATCAACTCTGCCGGCTCTTTTCGTTTTTGGGAAAGCCTCTATTGATGTAAATGCTTGTGCGGAGTCTCTGCGTCACTGCTTATCCACCGCCAGCAAGCATATAGTGGTATGGATTGAATAACTTATCACTCTTACCTCAATGATGATTAGATTTAAATGAAAGTCAATCAGCACTATCATTTTCTGCATAAGTGCATATTTCATGCAACCCATATGATGACCAAGGTTTGTTGCACCGGTATCAGGCACCATTTTGGTAGCTTACCTGCATGGTATGGGTTGGTATGGTGCACTCCCCATAACAACACATGGTATACTATTGGAGGTGAGACCGCATCTGTACCATGTGTCGGTGCATTACTGTATTGAGCCTCGTAACTTACTGGTACAGAGTGGTATACACCCATACTGGGTGGTATGGATCAATATACCAAACCTTGATGATGACAGGTCTAAGCTCTGTGCAAAAGTCTAGAAAAGATAGTCGCATGCTATAGAACATTTTTTGAACATGATAAAGTAAAACTTACGCTATAGAATATTTATTGAACATGATAAAGCAAGACTTACTTATGATTGGTAACCAATACCCTAATATGTTCTTTTAAAGTAAAACCCTAAGACATATTTGCCTATTTTCTATTGTGAACTTCATAAGTTCAGCATACATCATTCTCAAGAAAAAATATATATAAAAAGCTCGTCATGAATGCAAATTACTTTATGTATCTCTAGGTTTTATGGTCAAAGCTGAACTCCTGTAGTTAATCAGTTTACTATAAGAACATGTCTCCCTGCTTGATGCAGCGAAATATGTGTTTTCTTCAAGATACCTTTGAAATCCTGGGTCAAGGTAATTGGATCCTGGTATGGGCACAAGCAACACAAGGCTTTGCTTGTCCTTAAAGATCCTTTTGTTTATGGTGTAATTGTCAGAGAATCCAACATCTGAACATCTTAAAGCATGCAAAAATATGTAATCTCAGTAAAAAAGTTATTTCTGTAAGTTTTCTTTTAAATATGAACTTGCACATTCTTCTCCTTAAAGAAGTTATATCGATGTTGAGGGCCCAACTTCTAAAAGCTAGTAAATCTCATTTGTATTTTTATTTTAGCCAAGATATATGTCTTCCAATGACTAGGTGAGATATTTCAATATGAAAAATTTTCCTGTAACGTAGATCCAAAACACATTATCTACGGACATTTTTTGCTTAATTGAAAAACTAAAAGATATTTGCAGTGGATGTTGCCACATCTTTTTGATTCTTATGCAATCTATTTTTATTTTGTAATCAAAACTGATGCCTTTAGATTGTGGTACTTGAACTGAATTATCTACTTTTGTTCATATTTTGGCACTTGTTTCCATTACCATTCAGCATGCATTCCTGCACTTAATATCCATTTATGACAGAACTTTTCCAAAGAATTACTGCAGCTTTCCCACCCCCTTTATTCAAAAAAATGCGCTTTTTTCTCGAACTCTAAGAACGGATTTAAGGCATTTTTTTCACAAACAATTTGATGGCATCTGTCCGCTTTCAACCCTTTGCAAGCGTGCTACTGGCTCGATGGACAAACTCAAGGAACTGCTTTGCCTCCTTTGCTTCGATGGAATGCTTGATTGCTTGCCGGGAATGACTGACCGAAGAAAAGGAACTGCGGGCCTGCCTCTTGCTTTGCTTGCTCCAAACCAAGTTCTCGAGGGTGTTCGTTCTATTCTAAACCTGAGAAGTCTAAGAGGGGCTGCCCCTCTTAGACTTCCATAGTAATATAACATGATATGTACATCAATTTGCACAATCGATTCATGAGAAGTAGTAGACCCTCTAGAATCTATTTGTTGCTGGATTTATGTATTCCATGTTTGTTTTTGACATTTATTTTCTATAAATGGCTCTCCTTTTTGGAATTCTTTTAACCTTTATCCAAGTTCCCTACTTCCCTTAAGTTTCACTGCCCTTACCCTGCTCTGCAGGTTAAGTATTCTGTGTGTGGGAACCTCCTCTGATCTTCATTATAGACACTATATTTCTCTTTACTTTCTATCTCTTTACATAGTTTGCCGCTTTTTTCTTCACTGTCGTCATTTTGAATGTCTTTGCTATTCTCTCCCACTTCAACTGCCTGCCCCCCAATTTTTTCAAAAAAAAGGAAAGGAATGCCTTTGCTATTAACATCATTCTTTTTCACTGTCATTACTAGTATGCAACACATTGAGCATGCCACTCGTCTTTGCTTTTGTTTCATGTTTACATTCTCTTCATTGCCTGTATACTTTAGTTGCCATACTTATTTTTCTCGTTTTATAGAATGATCGATATGAATCATGTTATTGATTAGTGCATAAGCAGTGTAATTTATTGCTTTATGATTTGCTTTTCTCACTTTGTCCAAAAGGCTCTGGCAGAACATACAAAGTACAAAGTAGGGCATCTGATTTGATTTTACATATTTCAATGCGTATTTTTGTGAATTACTTAATTTTTTTTGTTTTATGTGCGGAAAGCGCAGGTCCTATATGGATTGGAATATGCACATGCTTTGGAGAATCTCAAAACCGTAATGGCTGAATTGTTGCAGTTTAGTGTGTCCAACTCTAGTGTCCACTTTGCAGAGGTTGCTTGTTCAAGTATAAATCCATCAGGGGATAAAATGACAGAGAAGGAGCAATTATATTCTCATAATGGTGTTTCTGATATTGAGGAAGTTCATAAGTATGCAAATGGAAATTCTAGTCTTATTTCTGTTGATTGCAATAAATTGGAGCCTTGTACCAAATACAGTCTTGGTGGACTGATATGGAATATGCCAGTAGGCCACAAGATGGAGGACTATTTGTTGTTCTGGATTGGTTCTGAGAACCCTGCCTTTACCAATGTTGTGCTCACATTCAACAATTGTGAAATAGGTGAGATAACTCTTGGTTTTGTTATTTGTTTTTGAATCATCATCTTCTCATCTTTTAATACTACTCATTATTATATTCAATGGATCCTGTAATCTGGAAAGACTTTAGGATGCTTGAATTTGAGTGGATGCTGCAAGTCAATTAAATATCTAGGCCTTTGGTTTAAAGATTTTATTATTTGTTAAAAGTATTTCGTAATTCCTTATAAGTCAGAATTATATTTTTATCCTTTTAAATGCAAAAATACATGCATAAAATATGGATTCATAAGAAAATAATTCCTTCTCTCCATCCATAATTATGTTGATATTTTTTGGAGCTGTTTTTGTGTTCTAAGGTTTGGTCGTGTTCAGTCAGGTATGATGCAGAGCAAAGCAACTTGCTGAAGGACTTTGCTTATCAGAGGAGGATTCTTAAGCGAAGGTATTTGATGTAATAATTTCTTGTATGCCTTTCTTTAAGCATGTAATATGCCAATCAACTTGTGGACATGGAGAGAACTGTTCTATGCTCACCAACAGTGTGCCCTGATATATATCACTTCTGTAGATATTACCTTGTGGAGAAAGCAAAGGATGCAAACATTGTTGGAATTTTGGTGGGCACTCTTGGTGTTGGTATGTTCAATTTAGAGATTCGTTCATATATTCTGTTAGACATATTCGTGCTATATTTTGAAATAGGGCCAAATTATCATTTCACAGATGATATAGATAAAACCCATGTCGGTTGCAGATCCAATTAACATTGATCCTAAATTATCGTACAAGGTGTGATTGGAATAAAGGTTTACTCTGCTAATTTTCTTTGCAAAGGTTTTCTCTGGGTGAACTCTCTTACAGGATCATTGAAACTGCTTTGTTTTTGAGACTATATGCTATTGTAATTGCTTATTCAATCATCAATGATCCCATACTTCTATTTTTTATGACGTTTCTGAGGAACTTTAGTTCTAACTTTTAATCTTGCATAATGTGGACCAGTCATCACTCATCAGGACAAATGCAACACACTCACCATGAATTTTTAAACCCAAAGAAATTTCTACCATGCAGCTTTTCTTGTCATAGCCATGCCATGCTGAAAGATCTTTAACACGATAACTTGTCAACCTGTAAATGACCTTCTATCTAGGACCCTTCATCATGAAATATTTGATATATATATACTGCAAAAGTTATGGACTGGATAAGTTCACTTGCACATTTTCTCATATCTACACTTTGTAGTATCACAATTTTATGGTTTAACTTTTTATTTAACTTTTCTCATATCAACACTTTGGAGTTTTTTTTTTTGGACCTAAATGACTAATCCATGATATCTGTCATTCCTAGAAATCATGAATTTAAAGTCAATTACCCAAGCTATTTGTTTAGGGTTTAACTTCATTAGCAACTTCCCAGACATTTGGAAGTTTTCAAGTTGTGACCTAAATAATTGTTCCTCATCCTAAGGGACTTACATTTTTTGGGACTTAGGTTTTGAATTGACATCTAGTCATGACGTTTGAAATGTCTCTCCAATGTTTTGAAAACAACTGATATCCTTTTATTGTGACTCAAAAATATTTCCTCATTCTGCAATATATGATCATAAAGTTCCCTGCTATACCTAAGAGTACTTCTTAAAGAGTGTTCTCTTTGTGCAATGCTTCTTTTGCCTTCTTACTGCTGAGGGGTTGAATGAATGGCGTATTTTACATAGTTACGGACCAAGATAAGAACAAATAATGAAAAGTTATTCTTTAAAATTCATGCCAAACAGGTTTCTATTTTCGGGCATTTTATGTTAAATTGGTTTTGCCTTTTCCAGCTGGTTATCTTCGTATAATTCAACAAATGAAAGAACTGATTGAGAGGGCTGGGAAGAAGTCCTACACACTTGTTATGGGAAGACCAAACTCTGCCAAACTCGCCAACTTTCCTGAGGTAATTACTGTTTACAAGCAAAGCACAGATTTACTCTTCTTTATGTGGTCATGGTTGAATTATCTCAATCAAATTTCTTGTTTTGCAGTGTGATGTTTTTGTTTATGTCTCTTGTGCCCAAACTGCACTTTTGGATAGCAAAGAATTCTTGGCTCCAGTCATCACCCCTTTTGAAGCCGTATTAGCTTTCAGCAGGTGCCATTTTATTTGAATATCCAAATCTGTGCCATGCTGAATTGCTAATTCATCTGAGTCCCAGTATTGCAGCCGGTTATTTGGTTTTGCCCATCGCATCTTTGCAGCTATGTTAACTTTCTGCAGCCATTGCAACTGGTTATTTGATTTTATTCATTGTATTAGCTGCGACTGCAGTTGGGTGCTCACAGACAGATGCACATACATGCACAGGCAAACAGGGCAGAAAGCCTTAAAATCCCCGAGCACTAGGCCCGGCCCAAGCTAGCTTTTGAACCTCCATACCATGCATGTTGCATCACTTCTGCTTCAACTTCACAACACCTGCAATAATTGAATAACTCAGGAGAATACATTGATTTTTTTCTCCAATGTATGAGAGCAATGACCACCATGATCACTCTCTGATTGGTTATTGGCTATTCATATATTCAATAGTTAGAAACTGTCTATAATGCTCCTTCTTGGATGTTTATTTTTGCCTCTAGAATTTTCTTTCCCGTTTCTCTGCAGATTGCAGAGGGAACATCCTCATGCATTTATTCAAGTCCTGTGGGATGGGACTGTCCTGGATTTTTCCGTGGAACAGCATACACCCCCGTCTCGCCACATCTCATCAGGACTTGAATCCTTGCGGTTATACACTTGATGTTTTACATACAGTAAGAGAGTACCAAAGGGTGGTGGTTAATTAGATACCAGCAGTTACAAGGAAAGTTAACATTCATAAGTATTACAGTCAGTTGCATATTTCTTGCAGAAGTGCAAAAGCTCTTAATCGCTTTGGCAGTTAAGTTATATGTAGATGATATTCGTTAGTAACTGTAAATGAGTGTTAGCTTTTTTTCTATATGGACGGATTGGCCAGTTTTCAATCACCTTTCTTTAATTTTTATTGTGTATTTAATTTTCATTGAAATCTGTAAGAAGATCAAACATGGCAAATCATAAAGCTAATTGCTGATTCATGCCAGTTCTACTTTCACCATGTTTGTTATTTTAAACACCATAAAAGAACAGGTGGGTTATTTTCTCCATTCTGACACTTCAGTTGTTTTTCCCCCCTAAAAGGAACTTCACACACTTCTGTGAACATGTTTTACTGGCTTTCCTTGCTTGAAGTAATGAATTGCATAATCACATATAAATAGGCAAAATTCAAGTCGATGGTCATGGCCTATCCATGCATAATTGTTCAGGTCATGTGAATTTGTGACCCTGGATCACTTTGGTAGTAGTCTAGTGATGCAATTCTTTCCTTTTCTTTACATAGTTACATTAATGAAGTTGTTATCTGCCTAAAACAATTTGTCATCTTACTTAAATGAACTTGTTTTCTGCATAAAACAATTTGTCATCTTTATTTCTAATCTAATCATAGTCCTGATCTTATCAGGGGAAGCAGATGGACAGGAGAATACGTGATAAATTTTCAGGATTTGACAGCTTCTCCTACATCTGAAGTTGTCAACGACACAGAAGAAGCTAGGTTTTCTTTTATTCAAGGAGGCTACGTCGAAGATATTCAGCCTCTAGGTATTATTCTTGTGATATGATCCTTAATTATGTTCCTGTTGAATTATTAAATTTCATTTTCATGCTCATTAGTCTTTGACTGCTAAAAGTTGGATTTGCATGAAAGTTTACTTATTTGTCATGTTAAAGGCATTATTTTATTCAGATATCCAACATGTGGCAATCAGTAATTTCCATTTGGATCCTAGAATTGGATCATTACCATCCTATGCTTTTGTTTTGTGTGATGCAGGACAGTAAAAGATGACTCTGCATGTAATGGATGATAATTAAACAAGAATCTGTTTGTTTTCTAATATTAGCTTTTTTTGAACAAATGTAGCTATAACATAAAAATAATGAAAAAAGTTGTTGCACTTCTAGATGAAGAATGATCGATCTCACTGCATCTTTGAACTATTGAAACTGATCACTTTGTTGCTATTTTTAGAAGAAGGCCACACAACACTGACCTGAACAATCTTGAACATAATTCATGAATATTTCTGTTATTCTAATGGAAGATTGGAAGTGGTTACCTTATTCTTGCACTGATCCATTCTATCTATACCACCAAAAATTGATCTAGTCAATGAAACTTACTTGGACATGATTAACTATGAGCTTAGTTATTCTTTGTGTCATACATAAAGATGGATACAGATGTTATCCCCCTTGATGTTCTAATTTCATAATAATTAAGTGCTTTTCATGAATAGATTTTATTACATGCTTTTAATTAATTACCTCTGCTTTTAGCTGACACTTTCATTGTCAACTTCTTTGCTGCACATTCCCTTGGCTTTATTACTTTTTTTCATATATCCAAATCATATGTTGTGGGTACCAACGGGCTTGGTTGGTAAAGTCACCAGGCGCTGGTGCCAGTGACCTGGGGAATTTCGCCTGCACCTGGGTCGGGATTAATAAACCCGTTTCCATTTTCTTCGAACATAGGCTACCGAGATTTGCTCTATGTTTGTCACTTTCTCTTATTATTCGCGAGTCTGACAATTGGAGCTTGTATGCTGACAGAAAATGGAGAACACAAGGAGTCGTCTCTTGCCTTGGCGGAGGCTACAGAGAAGGCTCTGAATTTGAAAAACCAGTGTACAGATTCTGTGTTATTTAAAGGAAAAGCTAGATCTGGGGCAGAGTTTTTTGCAGCTCGATCGTTCCAAGGTCTGAACATGCAGTATGAAAATCCTCTTCCTCAATCTTATGTAATTGGTAGGACTGGCAAGGCATCTGGTTACGAGGATGAGAAGTAGTAGGGAAAAGCTCGACATGATTGCTTGGATATCATGTCAGTGCACTGAATGCATGCAATTGTCACCCTTTTTTGGTGTCTGTATGATTACTGAAGGATAAATTATCAAGAGCCTAGAAAGCTTACCGTGCGACATGCCGCTTTGATGATCAAATGAAGGAAAAATCCAGAAGTGGTGCGAGTGGAAGATCACAAATGAGCTCTCCGTTGCAATGGAGGGTTTTTTTTTTTCTGTAAAGAGCAAGGTTGCCACTTGTTTTTGCAGTTTTGGAGTAAAGATCATATTTAAATATTTTATGGAAAAGGCGATATTCAAATGTTCTACTCTAATGACGAAGGCTTCCGCATTAATCAATCAATTGCTACTGGTCAGTTTTCTTTTGATTTTACCTGAGTTGAGTTCTGTTTATATTCTTTCTTCCATGTATCATATTTGGACGGCATTATATTCTTTGAGGAGAGGCACTTTTCACCTGCTATATGTATTTGTGAAACTGTTTATTATGGACAACTTGTTGATAACATAAGTTTGCACAAGCTATGGGAGTTCATCAACTAATTGCGATGCAGAGAGTAGAGTTTTAAGAACTTAAATTTGTTCTTTTGTTGCCATGAAGTCATTACAAACTTGAACATGGAACCTTGAGAGGGTGCAAGGTAGTGAATTTGCAAGCAAGCGAGGAATTCTGCAATCGAGAAAAAAATGTTGATTCGAACTATATTTTAGATGGTTTAGTGATTTTTGATCATGGAGAGCTCTATGAAACTCTATGCATTTGTTTATGCAATCAATATTCTTTTCAGTTAGAGCCACTGGATCATTTCTTTAGTCCGGTTATGGACCCCTTCAGGGCATTCATCGAGTAATTTAATGTGAGATGATGTGTTAATATCTGATCATAGGTTCAATTGTTGGGGGTTTCTTCAAATTTGCTGTATAATTATGGATCTTAATTCGAGCCACTCATCCCATAGTGTCCTATCAGTACTATTTCAAATCTATCATCGTTTCAGCCGCTTGTATGGTGACAGCGGTGGTTGGAATAGTGGGTGAGATGGAGTGGTCGGAATAGTGGGTGAGATGGAGACGTAATGTGAAATGTTCTGCAAAAATTGAAGTATGCAATGCCCAAACATTTAGTCTGTCATGCATACCTGTGCATATCAGAGTGAATGCCTCCTTGAATAGATACAACCACCGGCATCCATCATAAGTACATCTCGGAGCCATTGGGGTAAAATAGGAGGAGCCTCCTGCTGTTGTGATCAGTCACGAAGGATGCCATCCAGTCCACTATACTATTATTGTGGTTTAAATTTGGTCCGAAAGTGACCACGCCGGAGGAGTCAGGGGAGCTGCCGAAATGTTGAGGAAGAGGAGGCTTGCTTGTGGCGCGCAGCGCGGTCCGTTCTTGTAAACGGTAAGGCGTTGACGGTCGTAGAAAGGGACAGTCGGAGTAGCATGGCGTTGTCGTTGACTGTTGTTGGCCAGCAGGTAAGGCATGGAGCGGAGGTGTTGCGATGTACGGCCACGTAGGTGGGTGTGGGCATGCTCGTAGATACGGCCGTGAGCGAGGCCGAGCTTGTTGAGAGGTCGCATCATATACTCGGCGAGGTCGGCTTGACGAGTGCTGAGGCTAGCTCGGCGTCCCTGATTCCGAGATGCGCTCGGTAGAGCGCCCCGAGCTTGGGGGTCGGGGTGCATTATTGGATAAGGCACCCCGAGCTCGGTCAGGGTGCGTCGGTGAATATAGGGGCGCCCTGAGCTCGGCCAAGGTGCATTGTCTATGGAGTGTGCTGGAGCAGCTCGGTGGAGAGAAAGGTACTGTCCGTTTTGGGGGAGCACACACGTACGCATTTCGTGCACGACAATTTCTTCCTCACGACTTCGTCCCATGAGGGGCGCCTTGCTATGAGCATCGGAGAAGGTCAGCGCAGGTTGTAGCAACGGAGAGACCTGTCTAAGATCGGCTGAGCCTTCGATGAAGTTCGAGCTCGGATTGGCTCTTAGTGGGACCAAGGTCCGGCTCAACTGGTGCTGGGGTCTATTTGGCTGAAATTGGGTGGCCCAACTGTAGCGAGCAGGGTGATCCATTTTGCCCCCCATCAACTATCATCCTTCTTATAAACATGTTTGACCATAATATTTGCTATAAGCCTCTGAACATCATCCAACAAGGGGATATTAGTGAATTGATGGCAACAAACTAGCCCCTTCCACACAACTCTTATTCAGCCAATGAGATTATTAATGTCATAAAATGGGGATTTGTCTACTGCCACCTGGTTGATCTAACATCACAGATAACAAAGCTAGCTCTTCCATACTATTCTCTATTCTTCACACTAACAACAAGGTTGATCTTGAGAAAGCTCAGGATGAAGGTTCATAAAAGAAGTGAATCACACAAGATGCAAAATCTGGGACCCCATATTTTCGTAGCTATTAAAAACCCCTTCGAGTTCTTGGCCCGAAAGAAATCCTAGATGCGGAGTACTTCCATTACAATCACTAGGGGCCTCTCATCCAAGTTCTCAAACAATCTCCTATTTCTGGCTAGTCAAGTATGATAGGCCACATAGCATAAGGCAATCACTCTATGAACTCCAATTCCATGGTGACTCCTCCATTTTATGTGCTGAAGAAAAGCCTCCAAATTCTGGTGACTCCTCCCTTTTATGCTCTATGGCACTCAAATAGCATGGGGTTGATAGATTCCTCAGTATCTACACATTGCTCGTAGAAGAGGAGAATAGCAACCCCTCGGTAATGTAAGGTACTCCTTCATGGCAGCCAGTTTCACACCACTTTTCAAAGGAGTAGCACCACTCTCGGCTGTGTACCATCCTCTATATCCAAGCTGCACCCCTCATTAGTTGATAACAAGGGCAATTGCATCAAATAATTTGCTGGAGAGATCTATCAACATTACTAGTAAGCTCATGTTTGGTCACAATTGGCCGAGCAATTGCAGAAGTTCAAATCATGCTTAACTGCAAACTTATCAGAAAGCCTTTGTTTAATGTAGCAACACATCCTGACTGATGGTCAATTTTCATGAGCTGGTTGCTCTTAAACAAACAAATATTGCGCTTTGCGTTACATTAACTAGCCAGAAAAATAACAGCCAGTGCTTAAATCATAACAACATGCAATCCCAAATTTATGGCAACTCCAAGTGCTTTAACAAAAAAGGCCCTAAAACTATTTGCAACAGGAGCTTCAGTGTAACCATATGACTCTTTATCATATAAACAAGTTCAGAGATGCTACATATTTGCATTGCTCAAACATAAGTTGATAAACAGAGATATAACATGTTGGTAAACAAAGATGCGGAAATCTAAGGCATTCATCGTATGGATTCTAGATGTCTCGCCTAAACTATTCAACAGTTAGCCAGGGAGGACTTTTGTAATCCTTTGACAATGTCTTATATATTGACCGTGTTTTGGCGGCGCAGAACAAGACTTCTAAGGCTGGAAAGAGCATCCGGATGATAGTCAAATATCCAATGTCAAACCCTGTTATCTTCCACTATCCTTCGCTTCTAACTTCTCATTAAAAAATGAGTCATTGACTCCCAAACATCACACGCCAAAAGCACTACAGCTTTAATCTATTTGAAAATTTTGATGGTGAGATTATTGGCAGCGCTTACACGAGGTTTGTCTCTGACTTTGTTGTTCTAGAAAGAAAGGAAGATACCAAGTCAACTAGGCACCTCGTGGCAAGCCATAGTGCCGTACGCCCCTATCCTCTCTCTGTTGACGATGTAATGCAAACTGGCATCCAAGGTCCCAATCAATGACTTCTCATCCATGAAGCACGCATGATTCCCACCTTCTCCGTTTGAAAGAATTAATGAAAGTTCTATCCTCTTTTTTTTTTCAAAGATCTTCTATGTTTCTATCAATAATTTTCAAAAATTTTTGACGTGAGTTTGAATTTTCAGAATTGTTCTACGAATTCTCAAAGTTCCCACGAAGTAGAAGAAGGCCCTCCTCCGCATGGGCGGAGTTCCAGAGTTTGAGCCTTGGAATTCATCTGATGGCAATCCAATAATAATTCTTTTGAAGGAACTTTGAGAAAAAGAAGAAGAAATGTATCCAAATTCCAAACATACATAAATATGCAGCTGTTGGGAACCCGCCCATGCCGCTGATATTTCAAAAAAATTCAGATGGCAGCGGAATCGGCATAAGCGGGATCAACGTTCATCGCATGAACGTTGTTTCATGAACCGTTCGTAGTTAGATAAGAATTAAAACTTTTTAAATACATTAGAAGATCAGATCTTCACCTTGTGCGGGTAGATGATCACCGCAAACTGAAGTTCGTGGTCTAGGATGAAGGTTCGCTTGAAGCCGTTCAAGTGTCCGGCTTCTACGGGTATCCACACGAAGCAGGATCCGATCCAAGCTCTCTATCTCACCGAGGTGCTAGCTCCCTTGCAGAGATAGCTTTTGATGGCTGATTTCCTCTCTTTCAATCAACCCTTGATTGTGCTTGAGAGGAGGAAGAAGAAGGATGAAGAAGAGGAAGAAGAAGAATCCCCACGCAGCCTTCTTTCTTTTCCCTGCGTTGGAAGGAAGAAGGGAGGAAGAGGATGCCGCCAACACCTTTGGCTTTTATCTTCCTTGCTTGCGGCTGAACCAAGAGGAGAGGAGAGGGAGGCGTACGGCAAGGAGGAAGAGGGCTTCTTCTATGCCCTAGGTGCCGCCCACAAGTCCCTTTTTATAGACATGTGGAGCTCCTAACATTTAGGAGTTCTTGATGTCTTTCCTAAGAGGGGGCGCCGTCTCTTCTCCCTTCTCCACGTGGAAAGGGGAGGGGCTTATCCCCTTCCTCATGGTAAACCCTAATCCATATTAGGTAGGGATTGGAATGCCCTAATGTGGTCAAGCCCTAATCCAATTAGGCTTAGCCCAAGGGTGAACCAATTTGGATCCAATCTAGGTAAGTCCTAATCCAATTAGAACTTAAATCAATTTTGACTCAATTGAACTCTTCAATCCTAATCCAATTAGGAGTCTTATTGATTCATTAGATTAATAATTAATTGTGACTTAAGAAACCCTAATCCAAATTAGGAAATATTTAATTTTAGTCCTAATTCAATTAGGACTCTATTTGAATCCGAAGTCCTAATCCGATTGGGACTCTAGAAATCCTACTCCAAGTAGGAATCCAATTTTGATTCAAAAACTCCTAATCTCATTAGGATTGAGGAATCCTATTCCAAGTAGGAATTCCAGTCCTACTCCAACTAGGATTCCCAGTCCTAATCCAATTAGGACTCTAGGAATCCTACTCGAAGTAGGACTCTTGTTTCAAGTCCAATTAATTAATTCCCTTTGTTCCTTCTTCAACTGAATATCAATCGAATTGATTACTTGTGATTCCTAATCACGATTTAACCATCGGATCAGTCAATACTTCTAATGTGTGTGACCCCATAGGTTCTACTCTGACTGGTAGTGAGATATATTATGATCTCTATCACAATATCATTGAAAACTCCTTTCAATGGATTGGAACGATTCCAACTCTACTCATTAGGGTTTATCGATCATCGAGATAATCCCTGTGAGTCCCACCATCCACCAGTGACACCTAGCAGCATGTAGTGGCTACCCAGTAGAATAGAAAGATGAACCTCTAGGTGCAGTTATCATGTGATACAGTCCTACTATCGTAGATCCCTACAGGACGGAGGTCATGGACAACTCGTCAAACCCCATTGTCTGTCATATGTCAAAATTTATTCAACTCGAGTTCGATAGTGGAAAACTTTTTCTCCACTATATATTACTGCCCTGGCCAAGGTCTTAGAACTCAGTCTAACAAATCACATAGGATCACTCCTCTTCTATCAAGGTCGATAGATTCCTTGTAGGTGCATACCCTACTCCTATAGTGAACCTACTGCAGCCAATCTACACTGCATGGACCCATATGGCTAGAGACCATGTATGTGTGCAGTCAAACTACAATAACCTCACTATGAGTAGCCGAAGCACCGCAGGTCAAAGGACCAGTCACACTACTGCAACATCAAGCAAGTCACTGACGAGTGGATAGACATCCAAGTGACTTCTTGTCTTGGTCACGCTCAGTACCCTTGTTCTCTAACAAGCACCTGCACTATCACTTCAGTGTCCCTACACTGTGGACTCAAGTCTCGTCCATCCAGAAGGAAAGTGATCTGTGCACTGATCGGATCGATCACCGTCCTCGTGATGATCCATTGATCAGGAGCATTTAGAAATTAATCACCAATGATACATGGCTCAAATTCTCAACTCTTGAGAATATATATCATCATCTTATTAATTTCTTGAATGATTCATAGACACATAAATAATATGAATGAAAAGATGCCTTTTATTTATCCAATAATAAATAGTCAAGTACAAAATTATGTCCCTAGAATTAATAATGTATCAGCCAGATTGGCTTCTAGGGCATACTTCTAACAGCAGCCTGCTCTTTTTTTGAAGGAGAAGATGCTAAAAATTCTTTTATTTCCAAGTTGATAAAACTAAATACCCGCTAAGAACAAAACAAAGAGAGTGTGTAACAATCTGAAACCTCATCCAAAATAGCTAACTGGAAGGTATTTTTTTGGGCTTTTTAGTTCTGTATAAGTATTCAAAATCTTTTCGGCGAATAACCGATGTGGAACTAAACCGTACGAGTTCTCATATAACGGATGAAAAGAAAAATTTTGAAGGATCCTCCCGGGTGCTACATGCCACATCTAAAGGTATGCAAACTGGATAGCCAAAAAAAAACCTATCAAAGCACGTTCAATGCATTGGAAAAAAATATCTAACATCCCTCATTGCAGATCCATCATAATTTGCCAGCGCCCACCATGAAATCTTGGCTTATTCACACCCACAATTTTTCCCTGCGTGACGCACGATATCCTTGGAGTTGCTTGCAGCAGCCATCCAACAAGTCGGCGCCCACTTTATTCCACCAAAGACCACTACTATTCCCACCACTACGAAAGAGGGGGGATAAAAAAATAAAAAAAAGCCAAGTCAATCCACCAAAAAAAGCCTCCAAGCGCTTGAATTCAAACTTCCCCAACTCCCAACCTCTCTCTCCGCATCTATAAATCCCTCTCTCAGTCTCAACCCCATACATCTAACTTCTCTCCCCACTACCCTCAAATATCTGCCAAGATGGCACGCAGTATAACTTTATTCCTCCCCTTCCTACTTGCTGGAATAATCTCCTCCGCCACCGCCCAGAACTGCGGTTGCTCGCCGGACCTCTGCTGCAGCCAGTGGGGCTACTGCGGCACCGGCAGCGACTACTGCGGCACGGGCTGCCGCGAGGGCCCATGCGAGTCCTCGCCGCCCCCCAACGATGTCTCGGTCGCGGATATCGTCACGCAGCAATTCTTCGACGGAATTATTAATCAGGCGGATAACGGGTGCGTCGGCAAGAGCTTCTACACAAGAGCTGCGTTCCTTGATGCTCTCGGGTCCTACCCCAACTTTGGCCGGGATGGGACCGTGGATGATTCCAAGAGGGAGATAGCAGCCTTCTTCGCCCATGTCACCCATGAGACTGGACGTAAGTTCTCCAAAGTATAACTTTATTCCTGTCGACCCATGGTGTAGGATTTTATAGACAGAGTCGAATGGATTAAGCATTAGTCGGACAGCATAATTAACAAGATAATGGTTTCATTTAAGGCTGTGTTTGAGTCGAGAAGAAGAAAAATTGGAATAGGAAAGTTATGCCTGCTCGAATAGTTATTCCCATTCCTACTTTTCTGGTGGGATAAAATTTTGGAATGACTTTTGGCTGAGGATATTCTTATCCATACTAGTTGGACAGCATAATTAACAAGATATTGGTGCATGACATGTCTAGCGAGGTATATTGCTCTTTGTTTTTCTTTTAGGCTGCGTTTGAATCGAGAAGAAGAAAAATTGGAATAGGAAAGTTATGCCCATGTTATTCCCATTCCTACTTTTCCTGTGGGCTAAAATTTTGGAATGAAGGGTATTCTTATCCATACTTTTAAAACAAAGAAAATGAAACAGGCATAAATGATGGTTTTAAGCCATAAATAGTTTATGATTGTTTTCTCTTGAAATAGTTGCAGGCTTGGAATTGGTATAATCTCTATTTCTTTCTTATATGGCTTTTTCAAAGACTATTTAGGTGCTTCATTGGTTTATTCCCACGGCATGAGTAAACATATACTCTTAAGATATTTCTCTTTGGAATATGCTTTGGTTCTCCCTGCCGAGGTGAATGAGACTTTTCCACTAGCCATGAATCCCACCAACAAAAAGCTTATGTATAATATCAGATTCTTGAAGATGCACGCATGCATCGGAAGATCATCATGAAGTCATGTGAGACCCAAGAGCAGTGCATCTCCTATGCCGTCAAATTAAAGCATCGATCGAAGCTGCACAACTGAAACGAGCCAAACTGTACAAATAGTTCAGAGACCATAGGAAGAAGGAAACTCACCCAAAAGAAGCCCCAAAACTTTTTGTCATCATTTCCTCCAATTTAGCTGCTAGTTTGCTCTCTGTCCAGCTTTTCAGTAGCAACACAACCAAATATCTACAGGCTACCTTCTATGTTTGCTCCATATGCAGCCTTTATGTTTTTGTTTGCATCTCATCAATTAGTGCTGCTGAATCATCCAGCAACATGACAGATTTCTAATGTTCTTCGTTGCAGATTTCTGCTACATAGAAGAGATCGACGGCGCGTCGAAGGACTACTGCGATGAGACCAACACACAGTGGCCATGCGTTCCAGGGAAGGGGTACTACGGCCGTGGCCCAATTCAGCTATCCTGGAACTTTAACTACGGTCCTGCAGGAAAAAGTATTGGATTCGATGGCTTGAATTCACCTGAAACCGTGGCTAATGATGTTGTTATATCATTCAAGACAGCCTTGTGGTATTGGATGACCAACGTGCATTCGCTCGTAACTTCTGGCCAAGGGTTCGGAGCCACGATTCGAGCCATCAATGGAGCCCTCGAGTGTGATGGCAAGAACCCGGAAACAGTTAATAAACGCGTCGGATACTACCTGGATTACTGCAAGCAATTTGGTGTGGCTCCAGGAGACAACCTTACTTGTTAGATGCTTTTATGATTTATCTAGCTCCAACTCCATTGCATGTTAAATGGAGGGGAATACATATTAATTTGAAATTATTGAATAAAGATGTGGCTACCTCCCTATTCCTTGTAGCTCCAAGTCCATTGCATATTAAATGGAGGGGAATAAATATTAATTTGAAATTATCGAATAAAGGTGTGGCTACCTCCTTCTTCTTCTTCTTCTTCTTCTTCTTCTTAATTTGAAATTATTGAACAAAGGTGTGGCTACCTACCTATTCCTTCTAGCTCCAAGTCCATAGCATATTAAATGGAGGGGAATAAATATTAATTTGAAATTATTGAATAAAGGTGTGGCTACCTACATATTCCTTCTTTTTCTCCTCCTCCTCCTCCTCCTCCTGGAGATAACCTTACTTGCTAGAGCTTTTATGATTTACCTAGCTCCAAGTCCATTGCATGTTAAAATGAAAGGAATAAATATTAATTTGAAATTATTGAATAAAGGTTGGCATGACATGAGGCTGCCTTTTTTTTTTTTTTGGCATGACTTTTGCATCTGATATGTTTAAGTTGTCCAGAGCTAGAGTAGGAAATCAAACATTTTTTTCTTTTTTGTAGTAGCTTTGAGTGCTTTAATGTGAAATCCAAAATGGCTCTCCTGCTGTGTTGCATGACATTTTCCTTTTCACCTGCTTGAGCAATGATTATAATGCAAATATCAATATAGGCCATCCAAAGTGGAGATTCACACCATTCATCATATTCAAACACTGAAAATGCTCATAAACTTAAAAATGAATATTTTAATGGCTCTACTTATGCATCTAGCTCCAAAATAGATGATACTAATTGTGCTGGCATTCTAAATTACCAGTTGACTATTACATAAGTAAGTTTGTAGTGCACATGATAATCTATATTCTTGAGAAAGAGGATCTTTCCAATAATGGAGCAGTAATACAGGAGATTAAAGTAATAATAGCAGACTTTGAAACTCATAAAACAATAAAGAAAAGAACTAAATATTTCCTTTAATCCAAAATGACCTGTTTCATGGTAGCTCATATCACATACTCACAGTCCAAAAACTTAAGTTATTACCCGAGGAACCGACCCAAGCTTATAAACCCATATAAGGTACCTTGTAACACCCTTGTCACGGGTTAGCTCCTATTCAAGAAAGGGATCTGCCTATGGCCTGAGTCCTAGATAACCTTAATATTCCTAATGAAAGACCCACAGGGCTGACAAGATCGTGATGCATATTAAACCTGGCTCTAATACCATCTGTCCAGGGCCGGCCCAAGCTTTAGACGGCCTAGGCGGTCGCCCAACGCCCCGGCCCAAAGAAAGGCCCCGCCCGATAGTGACTCCTATCTCCTAGCTGCAGTGGTCCGTAAAGGTTGAGGCGCAGAGCCAATGGCTACCTCGACAAGCCGATTGAGCCACTGAGGGTGAGTCGCCGCGATGCCGTCCCAATCCTATCGCGGCATCGCCCATCGTCCCTTTCTTTAAAATCCTCATCGTCGTCCACTCCTCAATCCTCATCGTCCTCCTGACTCCTGACCTCCTCTTCTGCAGATCTGCTTCAGTCTTCACCGACCGCTCGCCGGCGCGGTCGTCTCCTCCACCTCCCCGGCATCCCCCGGCCGCAGCACCGCCCATGCCCATCTTCATCTCCCGCAACCTCCTCGCCTCCCTCCCGTCCCCTGAGTCCCTGACTCCCGTCTTCTTCACGTCAGCCCGCTGCACTTGTAAGTCTCTCTCAGTCTCTCTAGATGGACAAGAAAGATGTTTGAGGAAATGCCTATGAAAAAATAGAAAGCAAAATACCAAAATAATTCCTTTTATCTTCCATTCTCAAATCCACTCAGTAGTCTCAGACTCTCGTATGGGCTTGCAAACTTGAGATCTTCCATGGGGGGACTCAGGGGAGTAGCTAGGATCACAAAATTTCTTCCTGATTTTATGTTTAAACTTTAAAGGTGTTGGATTTGAGTGCTTATAAATCTTGGGAAGAGGACCAAGAGGTTTGCCTCTTCCGTCTGTATACTACCACTGTATCTCAGTATCTGTAGTTGTAAGTCTCTCTCTCAGTCTCTCTCACAGTCTCTCTAGATGGACAAGAAAGATGTTTGAGGAAATGCCTATGAACAAATAGAAAGCAAAATACCAAAATAATTCCTTTTATCTTCCATTCTCAAATCCACTCAATAGTCTCAGACTCTCAGATGGGCTTGCAAACTTGAGATCTTCCATGAGGGGACTCAGGGGAGTAGTTAGGATCACAAAATTTCTTCCTGATTTTATGTTTAAGGGTGTTGGATTTGAGTGCTTGTAATCCTGGGAAGAGGACCAAGATCGCATTTAAAGTTGGGCTCAACTTCTTTTTATAAGATCTTACATCTAAATCTGATTTGTAATGGAGATTGTTTGTAGATTCTGTCACAATTTGCAGCCTCTCTCTCCATCCATGTTTGGAACAACTCTTTATGCATAATACGCCTTCTTTTATCCTTTAGTGATGCTAGTGGTCTGGGCCAACTGGGCCAAAGATTATAGAACATAGATTAGGCTAACGATATAAAAAGACAGCAGCATAGTGGACTGGGCCAGGGCTGCTAATGAGTGCTTTGTCTGTCAAATAAGCTCTCATAGCGTATTCTATCATCTAACCTCTCATTGTTCTCTTCTAATTTTGATTGTTGGTTTCATCTTACTGTTTTTGGATAGTTTGCATCCTGGGCGTTCTCGAATCTCGACGGTTGCGTCTTCGGCCTCTTCTCCAACTCCATCCATCAGTCTCCGGCACCGCTTCTCACCGTCAAGTTCGGCCCTGCTTTGTTGGAACTTGAGTTCGTTTTCCTTGACATTATCAAGTTTTATCATTTTCAACTTTTTTATATTTTGATTTGTTTGTAGTGATTGTCTTAATTGCTTTGTTTGATAGACGAATTATTTTTAAATAAATTTTTAGAGTATTTTACCCTTATTAAAATTTTTTATCATTTTTTTTTGAAGGCCTCTCTTAGCGAGTTCGCCTTAGGCCCCCAAATGCATTGGGCCGCCCCTAGCTGCCGCGAGGGCCCATGCGAGTCCTCGCCTCCCCCCAACGATGTCTCGGTGGCGGATATTGTCACGCAGCAATTCTTCGACGGAATTATTAATCAGGCGGATAACGGGTGCGTCGGCAAGAACTTCTACACAAGAGCTGCGTTCCTTGATGCTCTCGGCTCCTACCCCAACTTTGGCCGGGATGGGACCGTGGATGATTCCAAGAGGGAGATAGCAGCATTCTTCGCCCATGTCACCCATGAGACTGGACGTAAGTTCTCCAAAGTATAACTTTATTCCTGTCGACCCATGGTGTAGGATTTTATAGACAGAGTCGAATGGATTAAGCATTAGTCGGACAGCATAATTAACAAGATATTGGTTTCATTTAAGGCTGCGTTTGAGTCGAGAAGAAGAAAAATTGGAATAGGAAAGTTATGCCTGCTCGAATAGTTATTCCCATTCCTACTTTTCTGGTGGGCTAAAATTTTGGAATGACTTTTGGCTGAGGATACTCTTATCCATACTAGTCGGACAGCATAATCAACAAGATATTGGTGCATGGCATGTCTAGCGAGATATATTGCTCTTTGTTTTCATTTAAGGCTGCGTTTGAGTCGAGAAGAAGAAAAATTGGAATGGGAAAGTTATGCCCATGTTATTCCCATTCCTATATTTCTGGTGGGCTAAAATTTTGGAGTGAAGGGTAATCTTATCCATGCCTTTAAAATAAAGAAAATAAAACAGGCATAAATGATGGTTTCAAGCCATAAATAGTTTATGATAGTTTTCTCTTGAAATAGTTGTAGGCTTGGAATTGGTATAATCTCTATTTCTTTCTTATATGGGTTTTTCAAAGACTATTTAAGTGCTTCATTGCTTTATTCCCATGGCATAAGTAAACATATACTCTTAAGATATTTTTCTTTCGAATATGCTTTGGTTCTCCCTGCCGAGGTGAATGAGACTTTTCCAGTAGCCATGAAACCCACCAACAAAAAGCATATGTATAATATCAGATTCTTGAAGATGCACGCATGCATCGGAAGATCATGAAGTCATGTGAGACCCAAGAGCAGTGCATCTCCTATGCCGTCAAATTAAAGCATCGATCGAAGCTGCACAACTGAAACGAGACAAACTGTACAAATAGTTCAGAGACCATAGGAAGAAGGAAACTCACCCAAAAGAATCCCCAGAACTTTTTGTTCATCATTTCCTCCAATTTAACTGCTAGTTTGCTCTCTGTCCAGCTTTTCAGTAGCAACACAACCAAATATATACAGGCTACCTTCTATGTTTGCTCCATATGTACCCTTAATGTTTTTGTTTGCATCTAATCAATTAGTGCTGCTGAATCATCCAGCAACATGACTGATTTCTAAGGTTCTTCGTTGCAGATTTCTGCTACATAGAAGAGATCGACGGCGCGTCGAAGGACTACTGCGATGAGACCAACACACAGTGGCCATGCGTTCCAGGGAAGGGGTACTACGGCCGTGGCCCAATTCAGCTATCCTGGAACTTTAACTACGGTCCTGCAGGAAAAAGCATTGGATTCGACGGCTTGAATTCACCTGAAACCGTGGCTAATGATGTTGTTATATCATTCAAGACAGCCTTGTGGTATTGGATGACCAACGTGCATTCGCTCATAACTTCTGGCCAAGGGTTCGGGGCCACGATTCGAGCCATCAATGGAGCTCTTGAGTGTGATGGCAAGAACCCGGAAACAGTTAATAAACGCGTTGGATACTACCTGGATTACTGCAAGCAATTTGGTGTGGCTCCAGGAGACAACCTTACTTGTTAGATGCTTTTATGATTTACCTAGCTCCAACTCCATTGCATGTTAAATGGAGGGGAATACATATTAATTTGAAATTATTGAATAAAGGTGTGGCTACCTATCTATTCCTTCTAGCTCCAAGTCCATTGCATATTAAATGGAAGGGAATAAATATTAATTTGAAATTATTGAATAAAGGTGTGGCTACCTACATATTCCTTCTTCTCATATTAATTTTATGATTTACCTAGGTCCAAGTCCATTGCATGTTAAAATGAGAGGAATCAATATTAATTTGAAATTGTTGAATAAAGGTTGGCATGATATGAGGCTACCTTTTTTTATGTTTTTGGCATGACTTTTGCATCTGATATGTTTAAGCTGTTCAGAGCTAGAGTAGGAAATCCAACTTTTTTTGTTTTTTTTGTAGTAGCTTTGAGTGCTTTAATGTGAAATCCAAAATGGCTCTCCTGCTGTGTTGCATGACATTTTCCTTTTCACCTGCTTGAGCAATGATTATAATGCAAATATCAATATAGGCCATCCAAAGTGGAGATTCTCACCATTCATCATATTCAAACACTGAAAATGCTCATAAGCTTAAAAATGAATATTTTAATGCCTCTACTTATGCATCTAGCTCCAAAATAGATGATACTAATTGAGCCGGCATTCTAAATTACCGGTTGACTATTACATAGGTAAGTTTGTAGTGCACATGATAATCTATCTTCTTGAGAAAGAAGATCTTTCCAATAATGGAGATGAAGTAACAATAGAAGACTCTGAAACTCATAAAACAATAAAGAAAACTAAATATTTCATTTAATCCAAAATAACCTTTTTCATAGTAGCTCATATCACAGACTTACAGCCCAAAAACTTAAGTTATTACCCGAGGAACCAACCCAAGCTTATAAACCCATATAAGGTACCTTGTAACACCCTTGTCACAGGTTAGCTCGTATTCAAGAAAGGGATCCGCCTGTGGCCTGAGTCCTAGATGACCTTAATATCCCTAGTGAAAGATCCACAGGGCTGAAAAGATCGTAATGCATATTAAACCTGGCTCTAATACCATCCGTCATAGACTCATAGCTCCTTTCTATATGATGGACGATCAGCCCAAACTTTTAAACCCATATAACACTCTTTTATCAGTCTATGATATTAGGCATCCCCGTTTACAGTTGAAGGATTCTGCTCCTATCTGCGAAAGTATCCACATTAATTTGTTTCTTGCTGAAAAGGTAAGGATTTTACAAATAAAGGAAAAATTGTAGAATATAATCTTTCTTATAATTAGTTAATATTTGATTAAGTACAAATGTTGAAAGTGATTATAGAAATGATCTTCTCGCAATTGCCTAGGATCTTTGGTTGATCTTGATATCAAGGCTTTTTAAAATCTACCTAGATTTGATGATATCAAACTTATTTGATCATATCTTCAAGATTTATGTCAAAAAATATTCTCCTCTAGTTAATCTTTAAATATGAAAAAGATAGATGCATATTGGCTAAGTCTACAATGTGCATCAGTTTGATGGTAAAATAAAGACAAAGTCATCGCCATTTTATTAAACAAATGAAATGATGCATGAAGGGGTCAAGAAAAGTTGACACAGGGGAAGAGAAGGCTGGCTAGTCAGATTACAATCAAAACCTCCATCCACAAGCAGAGATTGAATAGAGCGAAAGCCGAATCATCCCAATACAAATCTCTAACACAAACCAATCTCCTCTTTTAAAATGAAGCCTATGAAACGATGCTCTTTCTGGTACCCTCCATCATTGAAGTCATTCCTAGCTCTCTATTTTTTCTCCCAAATATATATTTTGCAAACAATTTTGTTTAGACAAGTGATGGGCTGACTACATACTAGCCATTTAGCATTTAAAAAAAAAAAACTAAAAATATGTGATGAACACAATAAACTACCTCATTTTTTTCTGATTGATAGTAGTTACACGAATAAGGCAATGCCTGTATAACCATAAGATCCTCCTTATACTTAAAAAAACTGCAGAAGTCCACCTCAGGTGGAAACCACATAGGCCAATCAACTTTGCACAGATGACACCTTTAATATTAGCCATGCGACAAGTGGCCTCATTTGACGCCATGTATACATGTTGCATATTTTAATATTCTAACATATGCAAAAGAGAAAAAGATATGATTAGGACTACAAATACATCTAGTCAACTCATGACCCAATTTGATCCTGGCCTGATTAGACCCAACGCATTCTAGATTTGAAGATTTATGGATTGGATCAGGTTCAAAAATTTGACCCAATCTAAATTCTGGATAGGGTTCAGATTTTATATTTTTCAACCCAAGCCTAGTTTGGGTCAATAAAAATGAGCTCGATCCGACTCGAATCCAATTTTGCTTGATCCAAAAGTCCGAATCATATAAGCCTCTTTCTCCTTCACTATAGATATTTTTCTCAATTCATTGAATATACTCTTATTTAAACTAATTCTTCTTTTCATCTTAACAACTATATCTCTCATCTATTTTCATTTAACTATATTTAATTATTCATTTTATCGTTTTTTTTGGTGGATACTTATTTTGTAATACCCTCATGTGCATGTATGTATGTTATAATTTGTAATTTGTAAACTTAAGAATGATAAATTAATTGGATGGAATAAAAATATTTTTGGATGAAAATTCAAGTTTAAATTGGCTCTTTTTAGTTTTATTTATTTTTTTAATAATTTTATATTTAACTATTAATTATTATATTTTAGCTATGTAAAAATAGCTAGATGCTTGACTCGAATGGCAAACCTGCCCTATCGGGTATAAATTCTTTCCATGGACCGATCTGATTAGGTAATGGGTTGGACCAGGTTCAAAATCATGACAAAATAAGAAATCAAGTCACATCATGGTTAAGCATACCTCGCTCCCACACAACCCATTTGCATCCTTAGAGTATGATGCAGTATAGATGGAAACTATACTAACATTATTGCACTTATATATGTATACACATAGCATCTACATATACATTAATATATATATATATATATATATATATATATATATATATATATATATATATATATATATATATATATACACATACATGTTTTGATCGTTGATCCATGAGGTTAGCTAAGCAAAAGATAATATCGTCTATTGTCAAAAATACAACAAAAAATCATGAATATCGATCACATTTACACTATTGTTTATAAGTAATCCATTGATCCCGACAACTTAAACTGATAGAAAAAAAAGGTCAATTGTATATATCAGGCTTCGCATCCCTCTTATAATCAGTCAAAATCATGCACATAGAAAACAATAATGACTTCAATAATCGGGATAATTAAATAAACAATGTATATCAACCCTGATGGCTCCCATCTTACATATGCACATGAAGAGATAATAATGATATCAGCAAGCATTATAATTAAATAAACAATATATATCAACCATGATTCTGATTTAGAAATAATTAAATAAATAATTAGCATGTAAGGTATCGGAAATCTGAAACCTCCAGCAGACACGGCTTTAATGCCATGTTGAATTTACCCAAAAGCATAAATAGTTAAAAATAGGGTTAAGAATGTATAGGGAAATATTTTCTGATATAAAATTATATAATTCAAATTATTTGGAGTGAAGCCACCTACCCATAGGGACAAAAAGTTAATAGAAAAAGGTGATAATTAGCATAATATATAGAACGAGTAGATCTTGATCAGATCAAGAACAAGCGATGCTGAAATAGAAAAAAACCACATCTAGCTTTTACATGGAGCCATCTCTCCTCCTCCTCCTCCTCCTCCTCCTCTCTTTGAAATACTTCAAAGTATTAACTGCTATACAAGAAGCTGGCCGGCCCTCTACGTACGTAGTCTCCGCCGCTGGCCGGACTAGTGACCGGGGCCTTTGGGGCTTGGCCCGGCGGCCAACTTCGCCATCCAGCACGCCATCGTCGACTTCGCCTTCTCGTAGACGTTCGGATACACCAAATAGCTCATGCCATCGAAGAACTCAGCCATTTGGCCCCTCCTCCTACCCTCCGGCACTTGCCTCGTGGCAGCGACTCCATTGGAGCTCATGGCAATGGTGGAGACGATGATAAGAATGATGAGCAAGAGAGTTCCTGCCCTCACGGTGAAGAAGCTCATTTGTTACTTGGACGGGGTTGGTGAACTTGGTGGTGCTGAGCTTTGGGACTCGGAAGGAACTTGGACTGGTGGTGGGATGCCTTCAAATGAGGTTATATTTATAAGGGTCTCTTGGCGTGTTTTAGTTGGTCCTGCGTGCATGTGTTCGAAGGGTTCCGTGTTGACTAAGAGTTGGTGGAATTCGTCGTGCCGGTGGAAAAGGAGATGGCTCGTCTTTTGATGCATGGGAGTTAGCACGATAATTAAGGACTAGTTTGGTTATTATATAAGCTATGATGAAATAATATTTTGATGGCAATGCATGTGAGTGATGGTCCTGCATGCTTTGTCCTAAGTGGAATGCTATTTTTCTTGGACATAGCTTAATTGGCATTGGTTGTTGTGACCAAAGAATTAATGTCCAATTTCTACTAACGTAAACACCATGCAAACAGTCTCAAGATTTCGTTAGCATACTTGTCGTTTGGATGGAAGCATTGGTGCGGATCTTAAGGTCTTATTTCACAGATCTCAAGAGCCATTCTATGAAAAGAATAGAAAAATCTCATAATCATTTGCATCGGATCCAACTGGATTCAATTTTCTGTTGGATATGATTTAATTCATAAATTCAAGCAAACTGCTAACACTACTCAAAACTGCAGTTAGTTTGTGGATCAAATTCGATGGCACGTTATGAATTACATGTTTGTCTCAAAATTCATGTTTGTCTCAAAATTCTTGCATGGATCTCCATTGTGGGGTTTGTACAGTAAATAGGTGGTATTTAGAGGACAGCATGCGAAAATCTATTTTGATGATAGATCAATGTCATGGGCATTACAGGAAAAGTTTGCTTTATTTTTTTTTTTTTTGTAATAATGTATTTTATTTCTTCAGAAATCTTATAGCTTGGATTTTATTATCCCAATTCCCAACCCTTAAATGATGCAATTAGAACCCTCAAATGCACATAAACACACTTACAAATTAGAACTGGCTGTTTATCCGTGGTTTTCGATGATGCTTATAAACGTCGTTTTAGTTTAACTTCTAATGATACTAGCGCGATGACTAAACTGCTGACGCTTTTTTCTAACTCGACACATCACAGACGGAAAAAACTATTTTTTCTATAGTGCCATATAGGTCGATATATTTACTGTAATCATGGCGAACAGGGACATAATGATGTATTAAAGTGGAAATGGTGGGGAAAAAAAATAAAAGCAGATAATTTTCATAAAAATAAACTCTTCTGGTAAAATTCCCTTGGTGCAACCCAAATTAAATTGCAACAGTGAAGACTGTTTCAGATCAAGGAATCAGAAAGGACATACTTAGTCTATTCCAAGCTCAAAAGCTGACACTTTAAAATGACAATGGCCCTCGTAGGTCTCTGGACCGTGTGAGACTGGACTAAATTTAGGGGTGACTACAATGCCTTTCTGAAGTCATGGTTGTCCACACTAGGGTTTTTTCTCTGCAACATATCGAATCTATTAGTCTAAAGGCTCGGATTCCGGGATTAGCTTTGCGACAAGGATAAGCAAGCTCCAAGGTCACAAACCAACACTTTTCATGCCGTGATAAAAGGTTGCTGATTGCTTATACGTGCTCATAATTGAACCAAAAACAAAGTTCACCAGCTTGTTTAAATTTTAAGTTATTTTAGTAACCTATAGAACGAAAAGGATACCATGAGATCAAAGTTAACGCATGTTTAGAAATTTAAGCATGGGCTAAAGAAAAACAATGCAAAACTGAAATGCTGAGAAGGTTGGTGTGATCAATGGCATGTCTCAAGGGGAGGCCATTAGATGGAAAGCTAGATCACTTATGCTCCGAAGTGTCATTAGAGACATGCAATACTTCAAGAAATTGGATGGAAATGAGTTCCATTTAAAGAGAAGTTAAGATGCAATACAAACATGGTTGCAGTGAGATAGTCAGATCATTTTCAGCTAGCATGGACACATGATCTTTGACCTGCCGACCAGCCAATTAGTTGATATGATTCGTGGCAGATGACCATGTATTCTTACCAGTTCTCACTGGCACAGCAAATGCTTGTTTTGGAATGAGGTTGTTGGTCTGCTCTCCTGTTGTATCTGACTGCTGCTGTCCTCCAATGCTCATCCGGGCCCAATTTGTGTCATAGCTCAGGTTTATACATAGGAAAGGTTTGTGTAGGCTTTCACCTACGAGTACAAATCAGCTTAGCAGCTCACGAGTTGCTTGAGCTTGACTCGAATCCGTACTTGGCTCGGATCTAAGCTCAACTCGACTATTACCAAACTCGAATCGAACCCAAGTAGCTCGAACAATTTTTCAAATCGAAATCGAGTAACAAAATACTTACTTTGAAAACCCAAGAGCCTGATTGAGTAGATATATTTTTGATAATATTATATTTTACTTAAAATATATATTATTAATTTAATATTTAAAAAAATATAATATTTAATTATATTTTTAAAATATAATATATAGGCTACTTTTTGCTTTTATGTTTTGTTTGACTTAAATTCAAACACTAACTCGAGCTAAAGTATGGCCCGATTGATATTCATCGTTAAGTTAGTTTTCAGTTTTGAATTTTTTAATTGATTCGAGTTCGAATTTGAATATTAAAGCTTAGATTGATCTCGAGTCGAATTTTGAGTCTCGAATTTGGAATTAAGTTGAGTACGAGCCTCTAGCTACTCGCTTGGTTCATTGCACCCCTACTTCCACTGCCCTGCAACAGCTCACTCTGGGCGACATGTTTGGGACAAAAAAAAAATTCCTTGCCCTACAAGCAGTAGCTCCCATGAAGCTGCTACCAATGGCTCTACAAAACATCAACTCACAGCAACATAAACAGATACTGTTATAGCACTTAGAACAAACAATGCATTAACTATGTATTACATACTAGAATATGTACGAAACCACTGAATGATGGAATACGGAATATCAAGCATAGAAGAATATACATAAATAGGTTCTATGTACAGTCATTTAGCTATGGGCATAGAAAACCAAGTTATCCACAATTTTGGCAACCAACAGATATTGCGATCTTTCACTTCTCAACTTCAATGGAGCAACAACAGGTTCCCTGATGATGAGTTTGATTAATTAAAGAGCAATAAAGCTAGGCTTCCCAGACACAGAAAAAAAGATAACACTAGTACTCCTTGGCCTGTCTTCTTAACTCATTAAGTTCCTTCTCAATTTCCATGTCTTTGAAAGGCAATCCCGTGCTTGAGCTGCTAACAGTTCTACCAGAAGGGAGCTCCCCTTTCTACAAACAAAAAATTAAAATACATATTAAGGAAGAAAGCAGCTTTGCATGACTCATGGTTTGAGAACGCCAAACTGAAACACTTGCAAGGGAAAAAAGTTACATGTGTCATATAATGTCAAATGGGAAAAAAAAAGTTTTGATATATACCAAAAAGGTGGGAACCCGCTGAATCATGTAAACAGATGGTAGTAATGCCACTCACTTGGTTATGAAGAAAAGCTCCAAGATTAAAAAGGGAATACAACAGTGCACCAGAAATAATGAAAATAAATAATTGCAGCTTTTTAATTTGAAGGAACAAAAGTAGCACATGATTTAGTTGGTGTCTATTAAATCATCAACTGCTCACTGCTCAGGGTCACAGGCATACTCTCAATAAAATGGTAAAAAATCTCAATGCCAGATGCAATTTGGGAAACACAATGATGATAAAATTAAAATATTTGTTTGTGACTGGCTAACAAGCTGGAGGTTATTAGATGGTCTTGTACACATAGGCAAAAACAAATGGTGAAATACAGGAATTCCTTATTTTTCTAAAATCCTCTTTTTCATATTGTGGATGCACGGGAGCATGACAAGTTTAACATGAATAATTGTAGAAATTAATCCCAACTTACTCATGTCAGAATTTAGATTATGAAATTACGATGCAGTTTGATATCACTTTCGCTTTTCTAATCGAAAATAGAAAAATAGAAATTTTGTTCCTATTTTACTTCTAAATTTTTAAAAATATAAATATATTTGATATAATCAATTACTTTAAAAACATAAATTTGATGACGATGGTTGAGGTGTTCGAAGTGGTGGCGGCAGCAACAACAATCCCAATGATTTGGTGGCGACAGCTACAACAGTGGTGGGGGAACCAACAATATAGTGGGAGTGGCAATGATCGTGGTGGTGTTGCAACAGCAGCTTTGATAACAACATCAATGTGGCAAAAGTAGTGGAGGTGGCGGTGGCAGCGTTTGTAGCAGTGTCGACGGTAGCGTCAGTGACAGTGGTGGAGATGATAGTGGCGGCAGTGGCAAGGGTGTTAGCGGAAAAGATGAGGGTGGTAACAATGATGGTGGAGGTGAAGATGGTAGTGGCGGCAATGGTGGCGGTGATGGCTGCGATGGTGGAGATGGTTTTGATGGTGGCAGTAAAAGATATAAGTTTCTTGTTTTTCAAAATAGTGAAAGTTATATTTTTCGACTTTCATTTTTCTAGAAATAATAAAAATATTTTCTAAAAATTGAAAATAAAAATAATAGTGCCAAACATGTTTTTGCCTTGATTCCTATGATTTTGTTTTTAAAAGCAAAAAATAAGAAATACAAACGATCCAAAGAAGCCCTAAGCGTGTAATAGTTACAGCAAGGCATTCAAGATGTATACTATATATAAACAATGTCAGTTTTGAAATCAAGCAATCTTCCCTCTTGATTCCATCTATCAATTTTTATACCCATAATACCCCTTCTATTTATCTTAAAAATACATTAAATAACTCATTAGCTTTGGCATAATTAACTACCACATACGCTCTTTCCACTTTCCGGATCAGATTGAACCTGTTACATAAAACTTCCAAACTAACTGGATTCGATTTATTTCCTTAATTCCTTCAACTCTTAAATCAATCGGATTCTTGAATTGTCTCCTAAACTGGTTGGACTCAATCACTTGCTCTTTCTTATCTCTTACCTTAAACATGTATTGCGCGTGCACAATTACTAGCATGCTATAAATAATATTAACAATTGCTCACAATTTGCAAGGGATATTTAAAAAGAAAATCTAGCAACAAGACTAACACTGTAATAGAAAGAGTGCAACCTTGCAATCTAGTAGTTTTTTGAGACCAAGAACAGTATGTTTTACTTACAAAAAAATCTTTAAAAAATACTTCAGCATAACATGATCCAAGATAAGGAAAATTTACCGGTGAGCTCCCTGATAGTTCCCTTTTTAAGTTTGCAAGATCATCATCCACTGACGAGTTCTCAAGCAATGCAAACTACAAACAAGAAAAGGGTGTGTTAGAGATATAAATAACTTTGAGCTGGCTTAACCAAGACTTGTACCCAGGGAAAAGAAAAAAAACTACCTTTCCTTCTAGATCATCACTGGTTAATTGGCCAACAGCCTCTGCTTGGGACTCCATAGCCATAACTGTCAAAAGTAAAGGTCAGATAATTTTCTCCAAGCACACTCCAAACCTCCCTACACTGATCATATATGAGGAAGCTCCAGGCCCTCCCTGAACGCCGCTACTTAAAAGACATGCCTTGAGATCCTAGATTATCCCTCTGTACCCCTTCCACTTTTCAATAACCCAAGGAAATTTGGCAGTCTCAATTTTAGCAATACAGCAAACATAACACCTCGAATGGGAAGGGGAGATCTGGAGGAACACTCAAGCCAGTATAAATAACCAACCTTCTAGCATATAGGATTATATTCCTGAGAACATGGGTGTGGCCTTTACCTTAACTCAAGCTACATGACCTTATTATGACAATCAGTGGTACAAATTCTTAACTTTTGATGGAAAAATATATCAGTATCAACCAAAATATAGGCTGCTTTCCCCAGGCATATTTATTAATCAGAAAAAGTATGAAAGGCACTGTCGATGAGGCCAAATAACCATGCAAAGAAAGAACATGGAGTACTTTCAGCTTTTAAAAAGCCTAATCTCTTACCTTGATGGTATGAAACTCAGAAACCTCGATTTGACAGGTAAGGTGGGTTTCAACCCCCATATCAGATTTGCATGGTTTTTGTCAACCTAATGAGCCATGGTAAACATAGTTTACCTTCCACTCAGGTTCAAACATCCACTATGATTGCAAATCTGCAAGATTCTTGCTTAATGTATCGACTAATTGATTAGATTCAGCTGTAGCTGGAGTTTTGACTTTAAAAATCATTTTCCCGCAGATGAAGAGTGTTAAATAATTTACCATAAGAATTCTACTAAAAGATCAAAGAGCTTACCTTTGTCCTCCATCTTTTCAAATGCTGAAAGAGCACTACTTGTATTGACATTTCCTAACATTTCACTCACTTTTGTTGCAGTCCTAAGGCAAAAGATGAATTTTTAAGTATCATACCAAATTAGAAATAAATAAATTAAATACTACCAACACGACCAGAATAGAGAACAGACTTTGCTGACTGTGCACGAGCCTTCAAAGTATCTTTCTTTGACCTGGCCTCCTGCATCTTGCTCTCTAAAAGCTACACAAAACAGTATCAGAGTAATTAAAATCAGATAATCATCAATATAATGCATGGCCCAAAACCAGATATTAGAGATACAGAACTGAAAACAGTAATCAAAACAATTGAATTTTCATGAAACAAATTTCTTGTAGTCCTCGTCAAAAATTTATATGACACATTGCAGGTGACAACTTATACAATTCAAGCATTTAAAATTCTCTAATATCAAAAATACTAATAACTACAGCCCTAGACAACCTTCTTGGGCTTATAGATGAAGACCTAGCATAATATTGGCACACAGCACACATGCATGTAATGATCTTGAAATTGCTACATCTTTTTGCCATCTGTGTTGATCTTCCAAGAAGAAGAAGAAGAAAAAGCAATCTGTGCTGGACTTCATTATCATGGATAACTAATTGTTGACACATGGCGGCTGCACCAATGGATGACACTTGGCGGCCTGGGAGAGCACTGGACTATCCTTTAATGTATTGTATAGATGGTGGGATATCTGAAATAAGTGGTATCAAAATTCATATTCTAAAGTTAACCAGGAGATAAACTAGAAACTTTGTGCACCTAATAAGAGGATATTAACCAGGAGATAAACTAGAAGACAATGTAATCAGAAAGGGTAGAGACAGTTCGATTAGTTAAGTTTAATTGATGCATACCACCAATATAACCCCATCACAAAGTTTCCTCAAATTCCCCCACACAGATTTAGCTCTAGGAAGCAATAACTATAGTTCTTAGCCAAATCATCTCATACATGCAGACCTTAAATACTCATCAGAATGTCAAATATAGGAATATTTATCCTTGTTTTACTCTTTCCCCTCATGGAAACATTCAAGATTAGCTGCTTCCATTAAATAAACTATAGCATTCAAGTTTCTGAATAGACCACTCAACCATAAATTGTAAAAATGATGCAAAAATAAGAGTAAAAGAGGCAATCTTTTTCTAGTGTTCCATTAGATTGCACATTCACCACATGTCAATAGGAGTATGATGCAACTGGTTCAAGGGCATCCTAATCACATGGGGAGAGAGAGAGAGAGAGAGAGAGAGAGAGGGGGGGGGGGTGGCTGCGGGGGGTGGAGATTCTCTCTGATGTTGCCTTTGATCCCCAGTGGTACAGATTTGCAAATAAAGTAAGGTGGAGCATGTCCGAATGTTTCAATGAGATATATCCTTCAGCTTAGCAGTGGATAATGCCATAGGAAAACTGAGGCCTACCAAAAAGGATAACGGGGAACTGAAAAGGCTATGCATGAAATACATAACTCCTGCTAAATAAGAAGGTTACAGAAAATACTCTAGGTCATACTTGTTAAAGATTAAATTTAATCCATCTAAGATTCCAAATATTAAATTCAACAACATCATATGAAAGCAAGGATAAATAAGTTTCAGGGCCAGGGTGGCGGCAGGGGGTGGAAGGCTGGTGGAGAGGTGGCAACACAGGTTTACGAGTAACAGAATTATGTAATGGATACCGTACTCACCCGAGTATTGGATACAAGATTGTCAACCACACTCTTCTGTTGATCAAGCTGAGCTTTTAAAGAGCTTGCATTATCCTGAAAAGAATGAATAAAAACAATCAGACCCTCAAACTGCCACACATGAATATCAGAAAACCATTTATAGAATAACTAACTTTGTGCATTTTTATATTACTCCATTAAAATAAAACATAAGCACATGCATATACATATTCTATCGTATACAAACCTTCCTCGGCATACTTGAAGATCAAAGTCTCTAAAATCAATGCCATCAGATGGATGTTAGTTTAAAAAGAGTTGTGTATACCTTAACCCCTACTCATAACATACTTTTCTACAAAACAATATGTCAGTGTTCCTTTTTATAGTTAAACCAATTGAGGCTTGCAGCCTACCTTTATACATGCACAGTGGAGTCAAACACATGCAAACATGCAAACATATTCATACATGTGCTTGTACATACGCTGGCATGTAAGAAAATGATGTATTCCCCAAGTCAAAGATGGAGAAGATACGAGCTACTGTTCTTGGCCCTTGTGTTAGCAATCTAATACAATCGACCAAAAACACAAATTGACAATCTACCATAATGAGGAAATCCAACAACTGTACAGCAGATTGAGCCGTGGATAACGAGAAAGAGGGAAAGCTGAGATTTTTTAGCAACGCAACAAGTAAGATACTTTACAAAAATTACATGATTAAAGGAGAAGCATTAGAATGCTGCCATATATCAGTGATTTAAACGTGAGTGCTACTTCATAGTTCATACATTCCTACTCTTCAAAATCTCATTATGGGGTTAGTCATTAAGCCACTTAGGGTTGCCAATGAGAAGGGTCGGGCCCAGGCTGATTTGACCTATTCTTGAAATCTTAGGCATAAGCCGGGCTGGCCCAAAATAAGCCCGGCCCCCCGGCCTGAGGTTCTTGATTAAATATGCCTAAGTCTTGAACCTGGACTCGAAATTTTTCAGGGCAGACCTTTCGGCTACTAAGTTGAGCATGGCCATTGACAACCATAGAGCCACTGTAGGCATATAGCAATACATCTCCCAAAAGGGGATAAGTTGCACTTCATAAATTTCAAAAAACTTAAAACTTGACATATCTTAAGATTCAACACAAGAATTCTCACAGGCACCCTCTTATTTCATCCTAAACCACTTGCCTTTGCAGCAGTCGTTGCAGAAGCACCATGCCTAGCCAGTTCTAAAAGAAAATAATCAATAATTCAAATATAAATATATAGAAGTGATCAAAATGATTTAACAAAATTAATATATTATAGTAATAATCAACTTATAAGCTTATCTTTTCCACAGGGATCTCGACATGCTTGAGGAAAAATGTGACTATTTGGGAGACAACTGTCTGACCTAGGACTGGAACCAGGTAGACCAGTTTCAATCAGAACAGCAAGGTACCACGTTAAACACTTCTGTTACTCTCTTTTTATTAGCATAACATGATTTTTAATAGTGGTGATGAAACAATTTAAAAGCCAAACCCATAATCAGACTATAATATTTCCATAATTGGCGAGAAAGCATGATTTCACTTTTATAAATCCAAAAAATTTCTTCATTGTGATGAAAAAATTTTTGAAGCTTGCATCTTACTGCTATCATGATAGTCTAGAAAACAAAACATATGACCAATTCCGTGAGACATGTTTGTAAGTTTTAATCATAACAATGCTAGTAAATGAAAAGTGGTGCACATCAAAATTATAACTGACCAGAATTTCTAGGAGATACCTACAGCATAAGATTTACGCCTCTTGAGAGCCTCACGGGCAAGATCCTCATCTCCTTTCGCAAGAGCAAGCTGTGCCCGACGATACCTGCAACCAGAACAAGACTTCCAGGTTTTTGGCATGCAACATATTTGGTTACTGGTATAGTAGTAGAACTCCACTTCAAAGGTAAGATTACCAATCATCAGATTGTTGCTGTGCAGCTTTGTATTTGTTTTCCAGCCTTCTCTGAGATGCTATAACCTTGAACATTTGGAGGAAGTATGAAAAGATTTGTTTTACAAGATAGAAGAAGGGACTTAAAATGTATAAAATATATGGACCTATGTGCACATTAACACACTCAAGTACATACTAACATACAAAAATGTATTTACAAAGAAAAGAAAGAAATATTGGGGCTAGATATCAAATATTTAGTGATTTTAGTCAATCTAAATAGATCTTACATCATCCATCCTAAGTTTCTAATTGGTAAATCATACAGCTCTAGTTTGAATATGCCAATTATTCATAAGAGTCTTGGATTATTATCAATATTTTGGTGTCAGAAGATATGTTTAGTACAAAATTTTCAAATATAAGTAAATATGTGCACAAACATGTAAGTTCGTGATGACCCTTATAAAATTTTGATCATAAAACATTAAACCATCAAACCTTTTCTCATCAATTTACTTGGGCCTGAGTAATCAAAGTTGTTTACAGACTAAATCAACCGATGTTTTGTATAATCAAGACAAGGAACGACAATGATTTTCAAATATCCATGCTGGATATATCAGATACTTGAATACTTAAGAACTGTGATAGCCACTTTTAAAGATTGGAAAAGTGTTGAACTCTTCCAACAATGAATTGAGTTGAACTCTTCCAACAATGAGTTATTCTCTAATTTGATATCAGGAGTGAGTAGCTGTTATGTTTTAATATTTGTTAAGCATGTTGATATTGAAACAACTTTGCAAAATAGTATTTTGCTAATATACTTAATTGGTAGCTATGAATGAGATACTTGTATACTAAAAGATCTTAACAAATAATATCTTTTTAACATCTTCTTTTTAATATTCAAATAGATAATATTTAAAGGTACAAATATATAATTTAGTTAAATTTATATGTCATCCTATGTATCCCCATCTCTTCTTTTTCCTCTTACCAAGTCAAACACTTGGATATGTCCAAATCCAATTCTCATATCTGTAGATTCTGTACCCATCGAACACTGCTTAAAAATTATATTAATGATTGTAAAGTTCAAATGCATTTAACACACCATAATTGATCAACATGCCACAGTGCCTTCCAACATGAACCGCTGCAAAACATAGGTAGGTATATCTACTTCAACACCTTAGCCAGCCTGATTAAAGTAACATATCTCGTTACTCCTCGAAATTTTGACCAAAATAACCTCGTGCTTTTAGCCAGCAGTAAAGTATGTGAGAGCATCCCTTACATAACGAGTAAAACTTTAGAGCAATGCTTTTTCTGCATTTTCTCACCATTTTCCCAAACAGTTTATTTTGCATTTAGTGAATTTTTAAAGGACAAGAATGCCAGAATGGTTTAAGATATAAAACCTAAGAAGTAATGGAGAAATCCAGTCTCATAATGCTGTGCCAAATATCTTCTTATACTGATCTTTTACAAAGAGTGTGTAGCAAGATGTACAGACTGACCATGGAACATAGGAAGGATCATCCCATAGGACAATATTTGAGAGCCAAGATTCAAGGATGATAGGTGGCCAAACTGTTTATGTCATGATAATGAGCTAAGGTACCGCCTAGATAGCTGTTGGTGAGTACTAGAAAGCAGGCATTGGGAGAATCAACAGTGCAACTGCAAATGTGAAAAGGGGTGAAATTACAGGTCTGTAACGTCTGTTGTTTAGTAAAAACCAAAGGGAGCAGAGATACATAAAGCATGGTGCACGTAGCAATGAAAGCAATCTAATAGAAGTGGCTAAAGGCATAATCCAACCTCCAGGAAGCATTAGAGTAAAATTCGATAGGCTGTGTTTATAAGAGTTGACCTGATTGTTAAAGCAGAATAATGGCACCATGAACCAGTTAATAATGAAGTACTGTCATCATCAAGTCAGCTACAGACGAGTTACAGAGTAGCAACGACGCAAAACCAGTTAATAATGGAGAGTACTGTCATCATCAAGTCAGCTACAGATGCAAAACCAAAGCAGATTAATGGCACCATGAACCAGTTAATAATGAAGTACTGTCATCATCAAGTCAGCTACAGATGCAAAACCAAAGCCAAACTATGTCAGGAAACAGCAAACACCAAAAGCAGCAAAATAAATGGTAGTTGGTGGTCATGGAGAGTATTCCACAAGAAAGAAGCAGGCTGGAAGCAATGATTGGGTGAAACTTTATATGTATGAAGCAAACATGGATGGATTTGAAGAATCATGCACTGTAATGAGGAAAGAATTTCCAGGTAGAAGATTTGCAACATATGACATTAGAACGGATAGAAAATCTGATGATTCAGGTTAGCAGAGATAATCTGATGAGGAAATGACACGTGAAAAAAATGAAAAGGCAATGCAACCATCAAGTGATGAACCAAGATAGACTACAATATTAAGACAATCTGCAGGTTAGCAGATGCAAATTGATTGTGACTCAGCTCTGCACATGACGCAAGAATGTCCAAGTAAAGGTTAAGACTGAGAGTACAAGACATGATAAATTATAGGCTCACTGATATATGAACCAGAAAGTTCATCAAAAAAGATATATGAACCAGAAGAGATGGTCGATTCAAGAAACATGGAAAAGCTTAAGTCTAAGGAAGGCCTTTGAGATATGAAATTATACGAATGAGGCATATGAAATTATAAATTTATGTGTCAAACTAACTGGGGCTACAATGAGCCAAACCCAGCAGATCTTTGGGCTGTTTGAGCTTGACCCAGTTGTATGAAATGGGTGTTCCATCTTGGCTCAAGCACAAGCCTACCTAAGCCTTGAGCTAAGGTGAATAATGAGTGTCTAATCTTCACTAAATAGTCCCTTGAACAAGATTCTTCATCCAAATCAACCTTCTGCATAATTTTGCAGGTTGGAGGTTGTTCAGGCATGGCTTGGACATAAGCTGAGCCTTGACATGCAACTTGAGTTTGCTGATTCCTGATAAATGAGCTTTCTAAGAGTCAGAGCCATTTTATTTACAGCCCTAAACCCAACAATCACATAGATTAGCCAGGCCCAGAGAAGGTTGCAAGGAAGGAAATTCAAAATCCAGGAAAGGAGCACCCTACTAAGTCCAATGAGGCAAGATAAAGATAAGCAAAAGCAAACAAGCCATCTCTAATTAGTGGAGGGCAAAATCATCCCATGATGATCCTAAAGCACATCCTATGAATTAGAGAGGTAGTTGAAGCCCATAAGCAACCATATGCAAACAAAATTGAGAGAGGCCAGGTATCAAGACTCAGTCAACCAAAAACAATGAAAGATGACCTCAAGTTTCTCAACTAGACTAAAAAGAGGGCATGGAAGGTTAAGATCAGGCCAATAAGATTATTTGCTGCTGGTTACCTTGCAAACATACCATCTTACCCTAGAGCACGTCCTTACTTGCACCTATAAAGCCAAGTGCGGATAATTGCCCATCCCCAAAAAAGAGAAATTCCTTCCTTGCCTGCAGGAATGATTTTCTCTCTACTGCAGCCAACAAAATATCAACGCAGATTATCAACCAAATAGAGGGGAGTCCTCGCCAATGGATAAATAGCAACCAACCAAGGCTTTTTTTCTTTTTCCTGGTTATCCCACGGAGGCTACAAGAGCACCCCATGCTAGGGCATGATAGGAAAGTATATGGAAATTGCCTGAAGGGTAGAATAAAGATCCAGCAACCAAAAACACCAAAGACCAATCAACATGATTGCCAAAAAAAAGAAATGCAAAGCTCAACAAAAGGCCACTAATTGGATGGAGAGGGTCTTAAATTTTAATGAGGAGTCTCTTGGAAGATTTGAAGCAGAGTGGAAGTTCCATCATGTACAGAAACTTGTATCAAACTGGATTGGTTCAGTTATAAACCAATTCATAAGTGAGAAAATAGCAATAAAGGTCTTATTATAAAGAAAAGGAGGCCAAAATGAACGTTGGACATGCTACGTTAACTCTTTGGCTGTTTAATGGCAGGGAAATTGGGGAAGGATTTGATGATGATCTCACATGGTAGATCTTTGAAGCTTGTGAAAATTATGATCTCATGCTCTAGTCTAGTTACCCTAGTGTCATGAAACTTGAAGAGAACAAGTTGGAATGACTAATAATATGAATAGGGGATTGAACCAAATTTGTACAATCAAAAAGGATTTAAACACCTGGCTGCAAAGACCACAATGAGGGTGCATTTGGTACAGTAATTACCAAGTTCTTAACATAAATACAATATAACAGGTAATACAATTCATATTGGAATTATATTGCACATGAATGTCTCACATCTGCGTACGAAACTTCGGGCCATTATACTTTCTTTAACAGGACAGAATACATATGAGCATCACACTAGACATGCATATACCTTTTATGCATGTATAAAACTAGAGTCCAAAGGCAACTGCATGTCATTTACAAGATGTACAAGATACATATCTCAATACCTTTTTATCCTTCTATGCAGAAGTCATGTGTTAGTTAGTCTGATAATGCAATACTAGTAAGAGTGGACTCTTGGTTTCTTCAGTATTAAAAGAAGAAGAAGAAGAAGTTTTCCATCCTCAGATAGTTAGCCTCGGCTTGGCTCCACTTGGGAAGAAGTCAAGTTCTTTCCTCGCAATTTCGTGAACTAGTTCAGAGATGGCCAAAAATCTTTCAAAAAAGAGACTATAGGAATGACAATGCAGCTGTGTAGGTGAAAAAAAATTAAATTGATCTGCAACTTGGAACCAGAACGATATATCATCTCAGAGAAAGGGTATGTGCTTGTTATGGACTGCCTAAGTGCCTATGAGAGCAAAATACCATCTCTACTACCAGAAATAAACTGATGTACCTGGGCTGTGGCCTGGCGCATCTTTGTCAAGTCATCATTCATTTCCAGCACAGCTTGTTCCAAAATCTTTTCTGGATCCTCCAAGGAACTCAAGATTGAATTTGCATATGACTAGATTTTTGCAATGAAACAGGTACACTGAATTATTTCTACCAGCGACAAGAAAAGAAAAAAAGCACCTGGAATATCACATGGTGATGTGACAGGGACTTCTTAATCTTACCTTGACTACCCTAGCTAGCCGATCAAATAAATTCATCTGCGCACCAAGGGCACCGTGTTTATGACATTTTACTCTTTTGATATTGGATGTTTGTACTCCCTTGGCTTTCAATGCTCCCACTGTGAGGCATAAACATGAGGCAAGAATTCAGATACCACTAGCAAGCTATAAAATCCGAAAAATGGATGCATATGTAGCATTAACTTGAACTAACATACATAAGGTAGACTAGGGTATGTAACCCATTTGCTGAACCTAACCAGCTCGCTTCCAGGCATAGAACAACCTATTCAGTATTCGCTAAATTGATAAAAACATGTCTTAGTGAGTCAAATGTACTATAAATCAATTAGAACCAAGCTCACAAGGGATGCACAACTGAGCTGGAAAATGAAAATGAAATTTTATGCCTCATAAAAGTTGAGACATTGGGATATCCACAATCATTGATCTACTATTGATAATAAGGTAGCAAATTCCCAAAAAAGAAATGTTAATGGAACATGCCGGGTCCCTTTTTAAATTTCAAACAAAGGAATCCATGACACTAATATCTAGTCATCTTTTGATCTTCAGACCAGTCCCATCAACCTTGGGCCTCAAACAAAATCAAGTTTAGTGGTGCACAATCATTTGCAACTATTTCCAACTGGCCCTAGAAATCCCTGTCGCGCAGAATTTCATGTGCATGTGCATATGTGCACACAAGCATGCACACATACATGCTTGCGTGCACGAACACAAGAGAGAGAGAGACAGAGACTTTGTTTTGATGTACAATATATCACGGCAGTAGCACTACAGTCTCTAGTACATGAATGATATCCACTTCATTCATCAGTTGGTAACTGATTATTAATGTTAATGCAGCCTAGGAACTGTGCAGAACAGGCATACATGACTGGAGATCCGAAAGGGTAACAATAAGGTCAGCACTACGCTTTTTTGAGCAAATTCTCTAGCACTATGTTCACCATTCTTTTTTGGAGCAAATTCATGACCCCTGCTATTCTCCGAAGACTATCAAATAATTCGACACTAACCAAATACAGAAAAAGATAAGTAGTTGCTGCAGAGTCGATTGATATTTCTCACAGTCCAATAAGGTAACAGAAATTCAAAAAGAACACAAGGCAGAAGAAATTACCTCCACCATTAAGAAATGAGGTCCCGAGCAGTCGTCTAGAGACGAGAACCCTCGGCAAAGGAGAAGCCATAGAAGACGAAGGTGAAGCTAAGCTCAACCCACTGATGGAAGCCTTCATCGCCATTTTTAGCGGAAAAACAAATTCCAACTTTTAACACAAAATTGGAGAAGAGATCCCCAAAAGATGAGGCCTTTCCTCTCTATCCCCCATTCCCTTCTCGATGGTGAGTGGTGACCCATTAACCCTTCTTATCTTTGTCCCGATCCCGCCAACGAGATCCTGGAGACCATCCAATCCAAATCCACAATTTCAACGGTTATGATCGAAATATTCAAACATCAGACGGCCAATAATCACCCCCCACAGAATGCCCCCTATTTAAACCCCCTCTCTCCCAAACCCAGACAATAAAAATGGCGACTTTTTCTCTCCTCCGCTTCTCCCCTCTTTCCCCTCTCCAAACCCTACCAAAATCTCGCCCCCTCCTCCCATCTCCCACCGTCCATATCCCCCTCCGCCTCAAATCGACGGCCGCGATCCGCTCCGTCCCGAGATCGAACACCATCTCGGCGTCGTACCGACCGGCAGTCCCGGCGTCGGACCGACTCCTCGCCGCCCTGGCCTACTCCCTCCCTTTCCTCAACTCCCTCCACTACGCCCGATTCCTCTTCGCCCGCTTCCCGGTCGCCGCCGCCGCCGCTGCCCCGCTGTTCCCCCTCGTCGCCGCCTACCGCGCCCTCCCCTACGCCAGCTTCGTCGCCTTCTTCGCCCTCTACCTCGGCGTCGTCCGCAACCCGGCCTTCGACCGCTTCGTCCGGTTCAACTCCATGCAGGCCGTCGTCCTCGACGTCCTCCTCGCGCTGCCGGTGCTCGTCCAGCGGGTCGTCGGTGTGCCGTCGAGGGGCCTCGGCTTCCGCCTCCTCGAGCTCGGCTACGACGCCATCTTCATCTTCTCCGCTGCCTGCTTCTTTTACAGTCTCGCGAATTGCATCCTGGGGAGGACGCCGTACCTGCCGCTCGTCGCCGCGGCGGCCGACCGGCAGCTTTGAGATCTCCATTAGAAGCATGATTTCTTTATCTCTCTCTCTCTCTCTCTCTCTCTCTGTGTAATCTTAGAATGAATCGATGTCGTAGCAACACAAGGTCTTCTTGGATCAGGATTTTTTGGAAGTGATTTCAGTTTAAATCTTGTGGACGTCTCCTTCTTGTGCAGGGATTAAGGGCTTTGGGACTTTGTTTGCAGAATTGAATTGATTCCACTTAGAAATATGAAAACAGCAATCCAGCGCTTGTTTCTCGAGGTTCTACCATGTTAAGGGATGAGATGGGTATAAGATGGAAACGGGGACTTGCCCCCTTCGAGTCTTAAATAAATTTAAAAAAAATAAAAATAAAAAAGATTATAGAAGTAGGCTCATTACATTTCCATCGTAGCAGTAGAGTTGTTGCAAAATGGAGAACTAATGATGATTGAAATTAAACTCATTTTTTAACAACTTGGATGTTGATGACTCTCCATTAGAGAAGGTAGAAATATTAAGCTTGACATCAAACAATTGTTATTGTATGCTCATTAACTTTTTTTTTTAATTACCTAAAACCAATAACGAATGATTGCAACGATTGCAACTTATCATCACGGCTCGCCTTCCATTGTTGCCCGATCTTCCTCTCTTATCTAGGGTTTTTATGAGATCTAAGTCAACTAGAATGAGATCGTAGCTAATCTTGATAATGTCTCAAGTTCATAAAGTTGCAATAATCCAATCCAAATGATTACTTATAGCCTTTGGTTAAATATAACACATGTGATGCACTTATTATTCTTGTTAATAGAAATAAAATTTATATAGATTAATAATGAATGTTAAAAGAAGGATTCGAACATTTGACCTTGTGGTTATCGGCCACATGAGGAAAGGTGAAACACATAGGCAGAATGTGGGATTCTTTTCTAAGATAGAAGGTTGAATTCTGTCAAAAACTCTGGCTTTGGCTTTCTTAAGAGATGATCGAAATGAGTTTGACTAGAACCCATATCTTTGCTATCCTTTTTGATATAGTAAATATAGAAAAAAATAAATTAAATTGTTATCTACATAAAGTGTATAGACTATGATAAATAAAGTGTATAGACCATGAAACATTTTATTTTTCATCTAGTCCATGATTTAGCTCCTAATAGTACAATGCTTGAAATAGATAATAGAAATTCAAAATGAGGAGATTTATGCATAATAGCTAATATTTAAGTGGCCTAGATGATCCACTGCTACCAATATTTATGATTAATATATCTCACTATAATATATGAAACCTATGAATATTCGTGTCTTTGTGATGTTCGATCGTCTTGACATTTTAGAAGTACTTTTCAAGATACATGCTTTCCTTACTAAATGCACATGTCTTAGTCATACTCTATTTTCTTTCTTAGGTGAAAGAAGAATCATGAAAAATGTCTTCAATGAAAAAGAGAGTGCAATTGTCAAGTTGCATAATATAAGTTAAATTACATAGGTGATTATGCTTATCCATGCTTTCTCTCATCTACATTTCACATGCTAAGATTTAGGAAAATGATTATATCACTTTCTATCAATGAAGAACTGCTCAAAATGTAAAAAGTTATTCATCATTAAAACTTCTATCAAAAATAGGTTGCATATCAAAAGATTTATATACGCCTAAAAATATGGTACCACTAAGTTTGACCATCTAAAACCTTCTATATTTGGCGAGCCACTAAGTTTGACATCTAAAACCTTCTATATTTGGCGAGCCACTAAGTTTAACCATCTTAAACCTTCTATATTTGTCGAGTCATCACTCTCAGTGGATTTATTGCTATCTCGAACCTTCTAAATTAATAAAATGATTATAGCACAAAAACTCAATGATGAATCAAGAACAATCTAGATTATGTTTGAAAGTGTATATAAATAGTTGTGGATGGGAGAGTCCTCATCCCAACTTGGAGAAACCGCTTTATCAATGATAAGGTCATGCTCCTCAATGGGCATGTATATACCCACCTCCAATGCATATTATCAATCATGATAGCATTTGGTCTCTTTCAAGCATGTATGATATCATCCATACCTAATGATGGAGCCTAACAAATTAACCATCGTTGATGCCCTATAGCTTTTTCCTAATCTCCCATCTATATCCAACCATGCCCTCCTAGATGGTGGAAGGACATGTAAAGGCGCTTCTCGCATGATTGGATGCACTAAACAATCATGGGAAGGGAACAAGGAGTGGACCCAAGATTCTTTGTGATGCATGGATTACACTCTAGAGTGTCGTACAGCGCTCAATGGCCGCCATCAAAACATGGATGGCTGTCAACAATAACCTATTGCAAATGGCATGTAAGGCCGTTTTGTCTGATAGTCATCCATCTCTTGATAGCAACTATTGAGCACTGCACAGCACTCTACGGTGCAATCTAGGCATTGCAGATGATCCAAGCTTATAGGGGCGAGGAATTACCACATTATAAGTATGTTATAGCATAAGATAAGGAAAGGTAGATGTTTTCAGCTCATATGGAATGGTGGGGTTAACTTAAGTTGGACAACTTATTGAGCAATCAGTTGCGAAGAAGCATTGGCAACCTAAACAATTTCCTGATTCCTTGACAACCAAATGAGCCATGAAGCATGATCTAATATAGATTTAATTCTAGTAATATGCTGAGAAGTATTAGCAGGTACTTCTCTCTAGAACATACTGGCTTAGCAAAGAGCTAAGATGAGTCGACATATCTCAAGTCTCTATTCAGTGGCAAAACAAGCGATCTAGGGATTCAGTATGCTCTTGACAACACAAACAAAGTAAAGGCTGCAGCAGCCACTTGATATTTTACTCTGCACCTGCATCATCTTGTTGCTAGGGATAGGGGTTGTACCTTTCGCACAAAAGAAGGATTCACCTTCCTTCGCACTAATCCACCATTGGATCACGCAAGAGTCACTTCGAGATCTGTGTAGACAGTTGAACGAAGTTTGGAGTGCTTTGAGATTTGCGCGGAGCAACAGCCCAAAGGTCGATATTGCGAAAGAAGATCAATCATTTTTTACACAAAAGATACAACCCGTACCCCTTTGACAGATGTATATCATTTATAATTTTCAATGCAGACAGATTGGTTAACCATAATAACAAAGAAAATGCATGAAAAAGGAGAGAGAAATTATGTACTTTGAGGCCCAATACCATATTTTGAACTAAGGAAGCCAGTCAAATTTATAGCAAGACAAGAGCAGGACATGACCAAGGTTGGCAGAAATGACAATTGAACACTGTTGATGCAAACATCCAGAGCGAGACTGATGCATTATAAAACTACACACATCACAAGATCTATGCACTGTAGATATGCTATGGCTAGTGTCCTAATATGAAGCGGCTTTTCTAATGAATTGCCTGATATTATGTAAGTTTGATCCATCATGAGCCTTCAGTTGATGGCTACAATGGTCTGCTAATATTAGAATCAACAATATCACCAAGCAGAGGGTTCATCACCTTGGTCCTTGGCATCAGTTTAATAAAAATAACTCAATCTTCATACCAAGATTTACTCTTTCGGTACCAGATCGCGTACCGATGCCATACTAGGATAGTATCAGTACTGTATGGATTTTTTTAACGTACCAAGTGTTGAACTAGGTATCCGATATGATATGTTTTGTACCACTCGATTCGGGCTGGCACACCATATCTTATTTTACACTTTTTGATTTTTTTTTTCACACCATGGTCTCAGCCTAGATAGAAACACTCTGCATCATTACAATGCAAAACCTTGCTGAGTTTCAGCCCCTCCTCCTCCTCGATTAATTGAGGCTTTGCCTAAAACTATAGAGTAGTGTATAATTATGTATTTTACTAAAAGATACATAAAAATTCATTTTCGTAAAATAAGTTCCATAGAAAAATAATGAAACATGAGTTTGCAAGTTGAACAACACGATCAGTTTTTCTGAAAGCAGATTTTATCAAGGGCAACCAAGCAAGCAAGTTCATAAAGTTGATTTATTTAAAATTTTTTGCAAACCTATTTTAATAAAATCCAACATCAAAAAAACGAACCTAAATTTTTCACTTTATTTTGTTTTAAAGTTTTGAAGCAATAGCAAATAAGAGAGAGAATCACACCTGATACTAGAATATAAATTATAGAATACATAAGCTTGACTTCGAAATTGCAAAAGCTTGGCTTAATATTTCGCCCCTAATATTTACAAGATCTACAACCGTAGCCCTGGGATTAAGACAAGCTGAGAAAAACGGCGGCGGCGACTCCGACGGCGTAAACCCCCATCACCCTCCCGACGACCTCCGCCCCCGCGTGCGTCACCATCCCGACGCCGGCGATCCCCGCGACACCGATCGGGACCCTCCGGAGGACCGCCGCGCCGGCGCCGGCCAGGATGGCGTCCTTGAAGAGCTCCGCCGCGAAGTCCCGGAACTCCGCCGAGCCCAGGGCCTCCGCTTCCGGGTCGACCCGCCGGAGCGCCGCGTCGACCTGGGCCTGTCCGGGGGGCGAGGGGACCCACCGCCTGACGAGGGGGAGGGAGGCGGAGAGCGCGGGGTGGAGGCGAGCGGCGGCGCTAGCGAGCTGGTAGGGGCGGACGCCGGGGAAGGCGTGCTGGGCGTCGGCGATGCAGCGGTCGTAGACGGACTCGCAGGCGGCGTCGAACTCAGGCGAGGAACGGATCGATTTCTCCACTCGCTTCGATACGTTGAGCCCCATCGAGATCGAGAAAGAAGGTTGGGTGCGGTGGGAGATGTTGGGAAGTGTACTTCGGGAATTAAATAGTCGGAATTAGATATCCAGGCCCGCTGGCCCGGGCGGTCAGAAGACCGAGGAACCAACCATTGGCCCATGGCGTCATCCAGTGATCTACTCATCTGTTTGGTCTAGCTCGGGTTTCCATAACGGCGTTATTCAGTTAATAAAGGAACCCTCGAGCTTCTCTCAATTAAACATTTTCAGCTTTTCTTTTTCCTTTTACCAAATATTACTATATCACCTAAAGATTGAAGGGAGATTCTGCCGTCTTAATTGATCATCTTCAGGCAGAAAGATAAAAGGAGGAAGAGCACTCGCTTTTATATGACATATGTCAAATGCTACGAAAGTGTCGGACTATTCAAATAGCTAATTGGCAGCATTTCGAAAAATTTCTATGGATCCAGCAAACTCCAGCTTCTTTTACTTTTTATAGTCTTATGTAAGGGCATTTTAAAAAACGGTCTCTCCAAAAAAAAAAAAAAAAAAAAAAGGCCCACCGAAAAGTTCTGCCAAAGGCCGTAAAAGCTCAGATTAATCGCCCGTGGATAACGCCGTAAAAGCTGTATATATCTCCTTCGTTGCCGTCCATTCTGCTTCGCTCTGATGGGTTCCCTCCGGCTCCGCTTCCCCTCTCCATCTCTCCAAATTTTTTCTCCTAAAAAGCCGAAGGCGCCGCTTTCTGGGATAATCCGATGCGGGCTGAGAGGCGGGCCGAGGAAGCCGCTGTGGCGGGGGCGGGTGCTGTCCACGGAGGCCATCCACGCCGTCCATGCCCTCAAGCTCGCCAAATCCTCGCCAAAACCCAAACCCTCCTCCTCGCCCAATACCAAACCTAATAACAGAATGGAGGAGGTCTTCCGCGATAAGCTCGGCCGGCTCCTGAAGGCGGACCAAATCGCCGTGCTCGCCGAGCTCCGCCGCCAGAACGAATGGGAGATGGCCCTCCAGGTTTGCCTCTTCTTCTTCGTTCCTAGCTTTAAATCGATGCATTTGTTTTTAAGCAGAATTTTGTGGTTACTAATTTGGCTGGAGAAGAAAAGAATGGATATTAGCAATCCAATCATCCGTGTTGGAAGCTACCTGCTACAATTGATGATGATTAATTTGGGACGGTCGGTCGAATATAAATTTGACTGAGGAGACTTTGGTTAAGGTCTTGGTGAGTTGGTGGTGTCGATTTTGAAGGTGGATTCATTGTCCTCTTCTGGTTTTCTGGCCATGTAGTGTGGTGCATGATTTATGTCCCCCTAGATTTGTAATGCCATAATATTTGATATCCGGTTGCTGCTTTGTCATGCCCTGTACATGAAGTTATCGTGTTTGATTAAATGTTTACGAGAAATTGGTCATCTGTGCTGATAGTTTGTCTTGATATGAAATATGCAATTCTTCTAGGTTTCTAACAGGATTTGGGTCAAACAAAAGTGGAAGTTTGATTTCTTCGGTCAATTCCATAATCCCTGTCAAACTTGAGTATGCAAGTCCTATGAGACTATGCTCTTTGTGTGTGCACATGTGGCTTGTGCATGCACGCATGCATACATATGCAGATGTTTTATCCTGCCGATGGAAGATGACCTCGAGCTTGTGGCCCACATGTGGAACCAAGTTTGTACTTGGTCTCCCACTTCCACCCCTGAAGCCTAGCTTCTCTTAGCATGGAAGTAATGGAATTACTTAATAACTTAACACCTTTATGAGGGTTCTAGCCTCTAGTTTCTTGATATAAGGACTTGGCTACATGTGGATGTATGCAAATAGTGTTGTCCTCTGGATGGATGTCCTATCATAATTGCACATGTCAACGCCAATAAATGTTTGTAAAACATTCAGAAACAATGTTTCAAACCATGATCAGAAGAAACATATAATTTTATATGGTAGGAACAAGTAGGAAAGAAAAGACGCCTGAAAATTGCAGACAAATGGGTAGATTGTTGCAGAGGATGTTAAATAGCTTACTAACTTGCCGTTTTCATCAAGAGAATCCAGAGTATCCTTGTTTATCTTCAACTGTACGAGGGACAAGTTTTGTAGAAGAAAAAGGGACAAAGGATCATCTCATGAATTAAGAACTAATCATCCATGCACTCAAATGCTATGTGAGACTGTTTTGAGTGTGCTGTCCTTTTGATGTATTTAAAATCATCCTTAATTGCCTGATTTTTCTATGTTATTATTGTCCTATTCATTTTTTTTTCATTTATCTGATAAAGAATCAGGGTTTTAGGTGTTTGCATTTATTCGAAAGGAGGTGTGGTATAAACCAGATCTATCTCTCTACAGTGATATGATTTTCATGGTGGGAAAGAACAAGCTGATTGAAATTGCTGAGCAGCTTTTTTCTGAATTAAAGAAAGAGGGCTTGCAACCTGATACCAGGACCTATACTGAAATGATAGGAGCCTTTCTGCAAGTTGGTATGGTGGAGAAGGCAATGGATATGTACAAGTTGATGAAGGAGTCAGGCTGCAATCCAGATAAGTTGACCTTAACCATTTTAATCAGGAATCTTGAAAAAGCTGGAGAGAAAGATCTTGCCTCTGCTGTAAGGAAGGAATGTGCGGAGTATATGGACTTCCCGGAGAAATTTCTTGAAGAAGTTGACAAAAAATTTGTGAGTATCCTGCTTGGCAAATTGCAAATCTTTTTATTCTGTATCTTGTGCTCTCTTTTTTTATTGTTTTAGCTCTATGTTGTTTCTGTTGTTGACACTATTTGAGGAGTCATTTCACAGCAATATGATTGCCCAAGGACAGTGAAAGGAAGATTTTACACATAAAAACATACCAACACATAATTGCATGGGAATAGCCTGCATTTGACATGTAAAAATGGAGAACAGAAACCTCTAAGACCATCAGTAAGGGAAAACTTATGATATGGGTGAAAACTCTGTTATTTGAGTATTGTTCTACATTCTGAAACTGAAAATGAGCATTTATATCTATTGGAAGAACATTTTGAGTAGAGGTAGCTATGACAGACAAGTTATTGAAGATATCTCTTAAAAATAAAACAAAAAAGAGGAAAAAAAATGTCAACCTGAAAACCAGCTGTTTCTCCTTTGGGATTTTCTTTTAGTCTGCTAAACTGCAGAACATATTTCATCTCATCTCAAAAAAAAAAGAAGAGAAAAGTCTTTTCATCTCCATACATTCCGGTCCATGATAACTTTTTTATTAAAAGCTTAAGTATAGATATGTTTCTTTTGAAAATGAAAAGAGAATGATGTTTTTGACTCTAAAATTGCAATGATTTTATCATTTCTCATTTTAGTAGCTTTTAACTTAGCTTACTCATTGCACAATTATTTAGATATATTCATCAAGTTTGGTTAGGATGGCTGTTGATCTGAACCTCAAACAGTAAACCTTGTTTTGCTAATTTTAGCATGAACTAGTTTAGTCAATGAATTTGAGAATAGGGGATGTTGCACAGGTAAGATTCCAAGTTACTAGTAGGACATTTTGAATTTGAAATGTCTTGGTTTTTTTCTCAAAATTGAGTTTGTTAATACAAAGTATTTTTCAAGAATCAATTGAACAGAATTCAGCTTATCACTGCTTCAGCTAAGGAGTTAATAGCAACAGCAATTAATTGTCGGCATCTCACCTCTTTGTTAGTGAGATAGTAGACAAGCAATTTTTTAAAAGTAATCACCTTAAGATCTTTTTACATAAAATATTCTTGATATTTCATTTTTGGAAAAATATTCCCGATCCATTACAAGTCAAAACCATTCAAAATTTACAACCTCCTCCCCTCAAAAAGAAAAGAAAGAAAGACAAAAAAAATCAATGATAGAATATGAAAAAAGTTAACCCAAAATTTCAAAATTCATGTTCCCATGTAACCGAAGAGAAACCGCAAGTATAATAAGACATATTTATAACGACTAGTTATAATGCGCTTGCTTAACGTGTATAAAGAAAAATTTAGTTATTTGATATATTTAAAAAAAATAAAAGGGATTACCTCTGATCATTCCTTATTAAATTATTTAAATTTTGCTTTTAGTCTAGATTAGTTTAAGTTATACTATGCCCGGCATCACTAATTATTTGAACCTGGAGGATATGAGACTTATGGAACCTACAATCATGGACTAATATCCCTACAAGAGTTTCTCCTTCAGCTTCTTTCTGATACTTTAGCAATCTTAGAATCCCTTTTTTATATAATAGTTTAGTCGCAGTGTTCTAAGGTTATAATGGAAATTAAAATGTTGGGAAATATAGTTGCTTTTATATAGTGTCGGGATAGCAACTTTTTCTTAGCCCAACCTATGCCAATATGACTCTTGGACGCTACTCTCGTGCAGAAAATTAATGCCTAAACAACAGGGATCCTAATGACACTTGAACTCATACTAAAAGTGGAAAACAAAGGAGTGACAAAGTTCATATATTGGGAGAAATTTTCTATGCAAAAGGATTTCTATGTGATGCAGTCTCTATATTCTTCCGAGCCATCCTAAGATTACTGCAATTTTGCAATTTTTATTGCAACAAATGTCCAGTACAACATCCAAATAAAGAGGTTGGATGCCAGCAAGCAATTTATAATATGTATGCTATAGAATTACACAGCAGCGCACCATGCTACCATGCTTGATGCTGAATGAAATGGTACAACTATAACACTAAAATGCTAGCTCAGACGAAAAATTTGGAGGGTAGAACTACATTAAAAGTGAGTCACAAAAATTTTGATGTTATGGTAACTCAGATTCACAAGACAATTGCTTGTCATGCCATGCAGAAAGGCAAATTGATTTCTCCTTGCTTTGCCTAGTCTACTAAGATCCCATCATAAAATAACTTTTTTTTTTATGCATATCCTTGAACTAAGATGGCATCTAGAATTTTGAGTTGGATGCTTTTGATATCAAATTGTCGGTCTCAATGTTTTAAAAGAAAATGCAAAAATGAAATACCTATACTTTCCCTCGAATCAAGCCCGACATTTGAGTGTACTATACTATTATGTAATGCCCTAATCATTATCGCGGTTGTTATGTGTTTAGTCTTACACTGCAATCTAGAGCTATATATGTGAATACGTGACAAGATTCGCCTATAATTATGTTACTTATAGATGAAAGTCGCAGACTAGAACCACTAAACGGTCTTATAACACTTTTAAATGGATTTGATAATTTCTTCTTACATATTGTAATGCTGTTATTGTAGTGGCCGTTCTAAGCCATCAATAATGGCTTATAACAGAGATATGACCCTCTTATTATTAGCTTATTTCAAGAATGTTTAGCATAAGATAAGGAGATAGGGCTCAAGAAGGTACTGTTGAACATAGGTGAAGTGCTTGAATTAGTTCTAGTTTGTTAAACAAAAATAGATTGAAGATGATATTGTTAACAATATACCTCTGTAGTTAGATTTTTCACTTATGTGATGCATTAGCATTTTTCTATTTCCCTTCTGCAGCCAAAAAGGAGGTCACTCGAACTTGTTTGAATTACATGAGATCATTGCCCATGAAAGCTGATACAGTCCTCTTGCAAGGACATAAACTTGGTTCACCATTTGAGGGGCACATCAGAAGTTATGTCAATGGCATGGGTGTGGCTATCTTGAGGTGCCCGCTAAGCTCAAAGCATGAGATGGATATATCTGGAGCTTGGGCCACATCTGCAACTTCTCGTGAGTTTCTCAATTCCATCAAAGGAGTATAACTCTGCAATCATCAGGCAACAGATATTGTTCGTCTTTGTAGCATGGAGTTAAAAGCAGTAGCATGTACATTTCTGATTCAAAAATCCCTGAAGTTATTCATGACGATGGCTTGACTGATTCACTTAGAACTTTCTCATTAAATAACTAAATCTATTTCGGTTGCTTGTTTCTCTTGTGTTGAGTTAATTAAGTCCAATCATTTCTTAGTGAATAGACATTATTTCTGTAGTCATCTTAATGCAGTTCAGACTGGTTGTTCTTATCCATGGTTTGGAAACTCGAGAAAGTGCCATATTGAGGACCACTGCCCATGGACTGGGGACGTTGATCCCTAGAGAACTTGGAGACAGGAATTGACTTTTCCTTTGACAATTTTGTTGGTTCGTGCTTTACATAATCCTATCGTATAGGAAGTAATCATACCTTTTCCCATGTCTCTTGTTTACTTTGATGCAGATTTTTGAAGTGCAACCACATTGATAGCACCAAACAATGTACAAGTAGGATGATTACTGATAAATAGTAGGTGCCTTAGAGTTCTATTATGCATTCCAGATCTGTGGGTTAGCAAATCAGCTCCTAGGAGGAAAATTTCTCAATTTGTAATGGAGTGCAGAGATGATTTATTTGATTAGATCTAATCAAAAACTGAAAATGTTTTATTTTCACAGGTATCTATGGCTTCTGATGCCCTAAGATTTTCACCATTGATTATCCTTGATAATGGTGTTATGTTGGTTTGTTGTGGGAGGGGGAGGGGGGTTGGTGTGTAAAGGAGAACCTTCAAAATAGGAACAAACATTTCTCTAGGGTCCCCAAATTCTACCATTCCCACATTTTATTCCCACTTGATTATTAAGAATACCCAAAAATCCTTTCATCAGTCCAAAAGAAAGCAAGAATTGCCTTTTCTTTGAAATAATGACCATATGCATGCTATACTTGATAATGATATCATGGGGATAAACACAGTTATTGCCACTTCATTTTTTGAATTATCCTTGCTTAATGCACTTTATTTGGGAACTGGTTGTACCCATGGAAGATACCAAGTTGTCCCCAGTTGCTTATCCTACTTCCGAAAACTAGGCCTGAAGTTTTTAGTATTTGCTTATCCAGATTTGACCTGAATTAAACATCAAATCTCAACTCGGTTGTCTCTTGGTTTAAATCAAAACTATATGCCTTTTATTGGCCCTGTGGATTAGTCAGCAAATCAGCATCGAACCTACTTCCAGTCCCAAGTGACAATGAGCTTTTGCATGTTGAGTGCATTATACTGAGAAACTTGGCATCCTGTTGCAGATCCATGACTTACCTTTTTATGTGTACATACCACGTAGCATTGCATAATACATCTAAAAACTACAAATACAGCTCAGTTCATTTCCGTAAAGCATAGTAAACTGCATTTAAAAGTAATCTAATACAAATATCCCTCTCACATATCAGATCATAGATTTTTTTTTCTTTTTTTTTTAGTGAAATGTCATTCTAAAATATCATTCGCCTCAACATAAAGGGCACAGACTATCTGCCAAAATTTTAAGCGACTGCAATCCTACCTCATTTATAGGTTACAAATATCAAATCCCTCAGCCACACCCTATATGAGCACCGAAAGACAACATTAGCAGTAGCTGCTTCTCAATAAGCAAGCACATTTTCTTAGCCATCTCCAACTGTTACTTCCTGATCACTGAAATGAATACCAAGCCAGGGTCTTCACTATGTTGGGAGATGACAATGAAACTGTCTGCTAAATTTCCACCTCGCTGATCTCCAAAAGAGAGGCTTACTAGTCTTGTTATGCACCTAAATAAAGTTTAGATTCAGGTTAAATAGCAGGCTTAAATCTTTTTCTAGTCCTTGATTAGCTCAAACCTATATACCTGCTAAAATGAGCAAGCAGATAACAAATATAGTTTACCAAACAAAGGAAAAGTTGCTTGCTTACAAAAACCCCCTGAAATTCATTAAAAGTACTACAAAATAATGTTGGAAATTCATATGCTGACATTTACAGATTCTGTCACATAGCAAATACATGTATAAGATTACAAATGACAACTCAACCTTCCTCCGCTGTTGGAAAATAATATAAAGGAAAATGATTTAACTGCAGAGAAAAGAATGGATAAAAGAAAAATAAACTAGGGAACTAAAATTAGCTTGCCTAGCTTGCAAGGTGTCTAGGAGAGTTGTTGAACATCACGTGCCACATGTATGCTCTTGATAGAACCATTTCCAGCTCATGGTGGGTCCAATTCTGCGTTGGAAGATGTTGGAGGAACATGACCATCTCCTGGAAATCAAGCTTTAGGAGCTCATCTGACCACTGTAACAGGATGATAGCACATTGAAAAATTTCTTGGTGGATACAGGAAATATATAATTGTTAACGCAAGCAGCTGAGCACAGATGTCAGATAGTACTTGCATGTGTGATACTCATTTATAGGTTAAGCTAACATCAGAAGCAAATGAAGCCTCTGGATTAGTTACGTATGATAAACCAAAATATTCAATACGAGAACTAATTGAACGGCAATATGCTTCTTTACCAACAAAATAAGACTCTAAAGGCCTGCTTGGATATTCCTACAAAACTGGGCTAAAAATTCTATAGAATTTGTGGATTGGGCCGTCCATTAAGCATAGCCCTGTATCAACCGAACACCACCCAGCCCAAATCCTGTGAGAAGAAAATAAAGACCTCCATGGTTTTTTGTTTCCCCTTCATGTAGCCCAAAGGCTAAGACCTGGGTTTGGACAAGCTCTTAGATGAGCCAACAAGCCCAATTCCTACAGAATGCCTAATCCTGTAGGAATATCCAAACATATCCTAAGATAATATGTACAGAATGAAGAATAGATATTGCATGTTACAAGACCCCAGTGCTTCAAGGGTGCCTGATTGGGGATTTTAAGATAGAAATACTATTATTTCTCCCTTGGAGTAAGCCTATCAATCTTTCAAAGAATTTATGAAATCATAGCTAGGTATGAACCATATATGTGATTGCAATCTAGCTATAAGATGAGGAAGAAAGGAGAACTCTTCATCATTAACACCGACAAAAATTGGTAGAGACAGGTAAATATTATTAACTTTCCAAAAAGGCAGGTTTTGCTGGCATTAACATCACCTGTCAGGAAATCTCTGATCATTGTAATCTCATTTTTGCAAATTCTTTTCACATTTCTGATTATGAGTTTGAGAGATTAAGAACAATCCTAGACAAATTTACAACCTTAAAGCTCTTATCTTGGTTGCAATACTCACAAATTTTTTCTCCAACCACACAGTATAGAAGTTTCTGGATCATAACCCCATAATCTAAATTGTTCCTCTATAATAGTGTTCTAGACATTTGCTTTGATTGTCCAGTCAGAACTGCCAGCAAGCAAATAGAAAACAACCCTCATTAAATTTCCAAAAACCTGTAACCCAGCCCAAAACCAGATCTGAGCATGCAATACCGACAAAGAAATCTTATCTGATATCTTCTACATTTTCAATGGGCATTTCAAAATGAATGTTCTGTTTTCAGCATTCTAACACAAAATACTAGTGAATAAAAGGATTTGGATGTTCGAATCATTCACTTGCTGGTGCTCAGGGTTTAACACCAATGTCCCATGTTAATCTCCTTAAATATCAAGAAAGAAGGTCCTGGACTTGTCTGCCAGCTGGTTAATTGGCTTAAAACAATAACATGACTGGATTTTTCACCTCAACGTGAAGCATATCTGAATCAAATCTATCAAATCTGAACCTACTCGGACTGCCACTAAGTTGACATGACAGATTGGCCTCCATCTGATCCTAGGATATTATATGTTGTGATGTGTTAAGAGGCCAATACAGGCTGACACGAGCTGCCGGTTGCCACATATCTCTCATGCCTCGGGCCACCTCTTCAAAGGAAGAAAGAGATGCCTTGAAAGTAAAAGAAGATGATGAAAGAAAGGGGTATGATGTGTGGAAATGAATGTTTTTATCATGGCATGTGATATTCCAAGCAGATTCAAAAGCAATGTTCCGAGACTTGTTGGGGTAAAACAGGTTTACCCACCCAAACCAACACCCACTATATGCCTAAAAACCCTTTTGAATTGCTGACCCAAGCAGTTCAGCTGTTCAAAACAGATGGGCCAGCAGCCTGAATGACCCTCATGTCACTGTTGTGATAAGATCGGCACAATCCCAAAATTTGCTCTTTTCAAAAGCTAAACCCTGGGCTCTATTGTTCTTCGACTTTTTAGCATCCAATGGCTCAAGCATTACCATCAGATGCTTGGAGGAGGGGCGATAAGCAGGAGGTCCATACTAGGATGAGGATGGATGGGGAGGTTGTGGGGAAGGGTTTCTGGTTTACTTGTCTATGACATTGAGATGATAGTTGGCTACTGAATGAAAGGTCTAGGCCTCATTAGAGTGGGAAAGGGGGAGGGGAGCGTGTTGCCATATTTTGTTGGCTAGAGCCCAGTCCTGTTGGATTTTGGAAGATAACCAATTTAATGACAACTGGGGAGAACCTATTCTTCTTCCTTTTCTTCTCATCCTTAACCAGACTGCATACTTTTTTTATCTCATCCTTGATTAGATCCAGGCCCTTGTTCAGAGAGAGAAGGGGGAGGAGGGAGGGAGGAGGTGTGGTAGCTTCAAGCCTTCAAATTTTCAAGAGTGAAAATGGTAAGATCAAAAAGGAGGGGGAATAATTGGCCAGTTGAGTCACGATTGATCATAGGTTGAACTAGGAAACCATGACTCGGCTACTCCAGCAGTTTGATCTAGGTCACCAGGTCCAAAACACTACTCAAGAGAAACATATAGAGAAATTAGTGGATCTCTAATTAAAGACAATGAGAGTCTTTTTCTCTCTTGAATTCAATATGTTGTAGTTTCTTGGCTAAAAGCCTAGAAAACATATTCAATAAGATTCCAAAATTCTCTATCGTAGTAGGCAGGTTCCATTGCCCCAGATCCAAAAGATATTTGTGGTGGCTTTATTGGATCGCCTAAATTTAAGGATCTAAATGTGGATTTTCATAATCAGTGAAGAGCTTCAAACGTGGGTTGCTACAAGATTTTAGCAAAAGACAACTATTTTCATGGTTTAGCTTGATATTTCTGAAAATGCTACAAGCACTTTTATCCAGATTTTACTGATCAGGATGTATGCATTTTTACGGAAAATATTACACCCAAGGCTTGGGACATGTGAGCCTAATTAACAAGGAGCCATCTGATGCTTCGATATATGATTGACTTTAACTGAATGCTCCCATATACAATTGAGTTTATACTCACTTATTTGATTTTGAATTAATTCAATGGACAAGGTATTGCTAAAATATGTTATTGATAGTTAGAATTTGGCCATATATACATATTGCCACTTAATGCATGTTAATACGATAATAAGTTGGTCATGATGTACCAGGAATGAGCTCCATATGCACATTACCAAATGGGCTACGGTCATTAACACTAATTAATGGCATCATGTTGCTAAAAATCTCAACCGGTACCAGACCATATATAGTATTAGGTCGAAAAAGCTACTTCTTTGTTCCGTTGGAGTAGGGCAACCTGCAAACTATAATTGAGATGATATCGCTAGAGAGTTGGATGGGCAACCTGCAAACCCACCACACCACCAACCTGAGATAAGCTGGTCCCGGTTTAGCATAAACAGATTCTTGTTGTAAATGCATCGACTCAACTAATTAGGTTTAGGTTAAGAATCTTGACATGTCTAACCCAATTTGATTTCTTTTATAACTGCATAAGGTCAGCAAGGTTACAAGCAGATGCATTTAAGACCCACTTTAAATACTTTTCTTTCATGGATTAATACATGTGTCAGATCATGTTAAGAGGTCATCCTAGATCAATCCTGACTCAACTTATTTATTAAATGGGTTACATGTGTTGATTGTGTTACCTCTTTAATAACTGCGCTGGTTTTTTTTTTTTTTTTGACCTATTTAATAAATCAATCGGAATCGAGTTGATGGGCTTTTCCTAATACCTATGCCTCAACATGACCCGAATATGATTAAACCCAACCAATTGCCACCCCTAAAACCAATCAGACTTGGATCAGTTGCCACCCTTAACCATCACTTTCCTTGAACTTTGTTTGCTTTAGACAAACATTGCTATTGGACTATAATATCTAATACAAGGCATATATCAATTCTCTAGAACGCAAGTCAGTTAAGTTGCATTAGGTTTCTAGAAATTTTAAGGAATCTATCACTGTCCTTGATCACTGTTTTTCTATATGTCAATCGCAAATGTCCCAAGAAGAAATGTTATTCATGGAGTTGTAGCATCAATAGCTTAATCTACTTGTCTGAAAGAGATCTTCAACATGATCCAGTTGATAGAGTTTCTTGACTTGACCAAGTTTTTCCATTTTCCATCAATACCTTCTGCAGTTTGATGCCACAATATCAATGCCTGTATCGTTAGGGGATAATAGGAGGGCATTACTATTGCTGCTTCATGGAACCCTAGGAAATGGAGCAAGTAATGAGTTGAAGATTCTCTAGAAACAAATGAATTTTATGCTTCATCTATTAGAAATTAAAATTTTGGATAGTCATTGATCAAGAAACAGGGAACAAATGCATAAAGCAGGAAAAAAGCACTGCAATTTGTTGAGGTAACTGGTTTCTGGGTGGCTATTTTGAAAGTGAAAAATCGGGCATGAAATTGTGTTGCAGTGCCATTGTTAATGAAGAGCCAACTATCAAGAATAGCAATAATCCTAAGGGATTCACATCAAATGTTTGTTTGCAATTCTACATGGTCATGTTCAGTTCTTAGACTGTGTTCAATTTGGAGACATAAGTTCAACCTTCATCGTATGTTCACCCTAAAATTGGAATGTCAACTTTGCAATCATCAATATTGAAATCATCTATGTTTTGAAACCATATTACCATGGAGGCTAGAAATACAAAGCTTATGATAACATTTTCCAAGGTCAAATATATGATTAGATCAATAGGCAAAAATGTGTTCCAAGTAATAAGGCAGGAATCAGGAATCCTCCTAAAGTACAAGAACTAAGAACCGGAGATTTATCATTGATAACTATAAACATTACCAACAAGCCTTATCCCATCTATTGAGTCTACTGTCAATATTGATCAAATTACAAATTAAGGATACTGCATTTTTTTAAAAAAAAAAAGAGATACGAAAATAGCAATTACAAGTTGTTGGAGTTCTAAATTTCCAGGTATATGATTAATAAGTTTATTTCAGGCAGGCAGTTTTCAAGGCTTGGAACAGAAATCAAGTGAAGACCAGTAAACTCACCGTCAACAAAAGGCTAGCACATATATACACAAGAAAATCTGGCAGTGCATCTCCTTCCGCAAGATAAGTATCCCATAAACGTGTAACTAGGTGGAATGGGATCTGCAAATTTTCGAATTATGATACTTTAGATTAGTTTTCCTAATTAGAATCCCAATCATACATTAGTTAAGAATCAGCGAAAAGCTTACCTCACGTATAAGGAGACAGTTCAACCAGCGAAAAGCAAACTGAAGAAACTCCAGCCCTTCCTCCTCCATGTGCCTTGAAACTCGTTCTATACAGGCCCAAAATTAAGTCAAAGGTCAATGATTGGAATTATGTTTATATGTGGAACTCAGAAATTGTTACTATCTGAAGTAACAAGTAACACTGGATACAAAAATACCAGGTGACTGACTTGGTCAAGCAGTTGGTATAGGCAAAATAAAATTTTGAATAGTATAAAGTTTTTCTCAGGTAAATGTAAGTTTCAGGCACCCTGTAAATTTAAATTAATAGAATATATCTAGTATTTGGATCTTTCTTTGAATGCTGTGCACATTATTTGGAATTCCTACATATTGAGATACTTGCACTGAACAACTTGCAGCAAAGGTTGAAACATGGCACTAAGCCAAATAACTATATACGAGTAGTGATTCCAAACTTGTGAAAAAGCATAGGACAAAATTTTTTGGAAAAGAAAAGACAAAGAAGCGGATATCTTATGAAAATGGAAGTACCATCAATCCGGTGAACTAGCTCTTTCAGTTTGAAAATAAGGCGCTGAATTCCTGGTTGAGCAAATGTGTAATGGTCTTGCATACTATCAAGCAATTTGGAGAGACACCAATAGCAGTCAGCTTCCACATTAGAGATTTTCTGAGGTGAGAGATCCGAAACAGACCAACTCTCCATGCCACCATCTAGATGTTCTGACAAGAACACCATAAGAAATGGTGTAACAAGATCATTAATTCCTTGAACATATCCACTTGCTGGATGACGAATGGCCCTGGAAACATTTTTTGAAGGCAACATTCATGAAGAAAATAAAACTGAACTTAGGGCGAAAGCTCATAAAAAATGTATTTTGAAACAAGAGGAGTGAGTGAAATGGCAAAGCAAGACCATCATTCCCTACAAAATCAACTAGCTTTGCCATCAAAATCCCTCCAGAAAGATCAGAGACATCATGATCTTCCAAAAACATTTGAAGTTTTAGATTTGTAAAAATTAACTGCACTCCCCAATCCATTGCATCGAGGCACACTAATCTATCAACTACATTAGTTTCTTGAAACCTAACATCAGGTTAGAGCAAAATCATGATTTTTGATCTGTGAAAATTGT